>NC_059337.1:44085000-44685000 GCF_018350155.1 Leopardus geoffroyi | reverse complement strand
CCTTGAAGTTGCACAGCAGATACTCCATCATTAGGTCTTATGTTTTCATCCCCAATTGCTCCAATTCAATCCTCCCCAACAAAATGAGCTCCTTTATGAGTCATGACCAAATGGGTTTTGAGTGGATGAAAGTTATAGCTGCTGGTTGTGGGGTTCTCCAAATCATGAAGTTCAGATCATTTCAAATGTCAAACTGGCACTTAACAGGCAACAGCTGAGAATCTGACTTGATTTTATTTTGGAGTAAAATCCTCTCCAAGCTAAGGTATTATTCTATAATTCCTCACATTACCTAGAAGTGTCATCAAATAGAAAATAAAGATATTTTTCACATCCTTAAGTAATTCAGAAACATTGGGGATGATCCTTCTAATGTGGAAGGCTCAGGAATAAAGTTGCTCACTTTCAATGGGGGCATTAACTTCCTTAGGACTCAGAGGCCTTCAGGTGCAAGGAAATAGGTAATTTAACAAATGGATACCAAGGCAGCAAGAGTTAATGTACTTAACATATTTACCACCAAATATCATTTAAAACTGAAATTAATGCCACAAAGAACTGTGCAAGCATCCATTAAGCTAATCAAGAATGTTTACCAAATGTACTGCACTTCATATACCACCCCCCTCACACACACACACACACACACACACACACACACACACACCCAGTGTGACTACGGCGCTAGTACTGTTTTATTACAACATAGAAGAGAGACCTCAAAACTGGTTTGTCAATGACAACCCTATTTTCAAAACAATTTAAAAACAGCTTATTTGTCTGACAATTAAGATGTAATTGTTCCCCTCTCCTCAGCTCATGTGCACTCTCTCCCTCTCTCTCTCAAAAAAAGATTTATTTGTTAAAAGCCAGTAACTAGGAAAAAAGAAACCGAAGGAGAAAAGCATTGTCTTCCTAAGTGCTGGCTGGCACTTCTAGAGAACTAAAGGCCCTACTGCCTTAGCTATCTCTTTCCTCTAACACACTTTCCCAGTTTTTGTCTAGAGCCATGCTCCATGGAATAGTGTGGGCCATCTAGGAGAAGTCTGAAGAGACTAATGAATAGGGAACCCAAAGTCAGGCTCATGTAAACTTCTTTGAATTGAACAGGCCCCAGATGCAATAGAATCTCAGAAGTCCTATCACTCCCCTAGGACCTAAATTTGGTATGGTATGGGGATATTTTGAGCCTTTTTTTAAATTTTATTTTAACTTGTTTTATTTTTTTTTAATTTACATCCAAATTAGTCAGCATATAGTGCAACAATGATTTCAGAAGTAGATTCCTTAGTTCCCCTTACCGATTTAGCCCATCCCCCCCTCCCACAACCCTCAGTTTGTTCTCCATATTTATGAGTCTCTTCTGTTTTGTTCCCCTCCCTGTTTTTATTTTTGTTTCCCTTCCCTTATGTTCATCTGTTTTGCCTCTTAAAGTCCTCATATGAGTGAAGTCCTATGATTTTTGTCTTTTCCTGACTAATTTCCCTTAGCATAATACCCTCCAATTATAAAAGCCATTATTTTTTCAAGAATCCAAAAGACCTCCTTGGAGGTCAATTAAACTCTTTGAGCATCACTTATTCTTTTTTTTTTTTTTTAATTTTTTTTTCAACGTTTATTTATTTTTTGGGGGACAGAGAGAGACAGAGCATGAACGGGGGAGGGGCAGAGAGAGAGGGAGACCCAGAATCGGAAACAGGCTCCAGGCTCTGAGCCATCAGCCCAGAGCCTGACGCGGGGCTCGAACTCACGGACCGCGAGATCGTGACCTGGCTGAAGTCGGACGCTCAACCGACTGCGCCACCCAGGCGCCCCGAGCATCACTTATTCTTTTCCTTCAAATATTTACTGGAAATCTACCAAGTCCCAGACAATGGGGTAGGAGTTCTATGTATAGACTGTCTCTAATCTTTGACTGCCATGTTTAGTCTTTTGACTCCAGGACTAGTATAGTATCTGGCACATAGTAAGTGGCTCAAAAATGGAAGTCATCATCACCATCACTCTTGTTAATAGTACAAAGGTTCACAAATGACATAAAATTCAGCACGTTTTACAGGTGTGCTCCTGTAGAGCTCATGGAATGCTTAAGTCCTGCTCCTGGCAGCTGTCAACCTCCAAAGCAATGGTTTAATGGTTTAGAGAGTAGGACATAGTGAATGATTTCATCAGAGCTTTCTCCCTCACAATTTTCCACATAAGCAGTAAAAGCATGTTACCATGAAGCTAAAATGAGTTAAACTGTTAGCTCAGTCGGTTAAGCATCTGACATCAGCTCAGGTCATGATTTCACGGGTTTGTTAGCTCAAGGCCCACATCAGGCAGCTCAGCACCTGCTTCAGACTTTCTGTCTCTGTCTCTCTCTCTGTCCCTCCCCTGCTTGCTTGCTCTCTTTCTCTCTCTCTCTCAAAAATAAAAATTTAAAATAAAACAGGTTTAACTGTTAACAGAAAAACTATTCTTGTGTTTCTCAATGGAAATCTACAGTGCAAGTGTAAAGGAAACCAACATATTTCATACTATTTCTAAGTCAAATTTTAAAAGGAAATTTAATTAAGAACATGATGGTTTTAACCATGACATCTCTGAGACTCCTCCATGCCTCACTCCTCTGCATTAGACAATTCATATCCATCAATTTACTCAAATCTTACCACCCCCTCTTATGAGGTTACTGGCTTTATTTCCCACTTTACAGATGAAGAAATGAAGTCTCAGACTATCATGAGGCCAGGGAAGATGAGCAGGTAACATATGCCAAACCCAAAAAGAAGTCCTTCTTCAAGTAGGGTAGAGAGCTAGACTAAGTCTTGAGAGGGGCACTGGAATGAGGGAGAGGATTGGGAATTTGGTGGACTAAAAATCTGAGGGCACTTCAGCCTGGAAAGATGAAGAATCAAAGGGGGAAAGATTAAAGGCTATAAAGTCAGGAAGGTTAAGGAGAGCATAAACACGGGTTTGTTCACAAAGTGACAGACTAGAGATGGGTTGGGTATAAAAAAAAAAGAAAAAAAATGATAGGCTGGAGATGGAAAAATGTGAGGAATAAAAATAGATAATGGATTGGATGCAATCACCTAAGAGAAAATTACCAAAAAGAAAAAGATGAAGGCCAAAATCAAGATGCAGAAGGACCCAAAGAGGACACATGTCCCCTAGACCCACTTTTATTGATTCCCTACTAAGTTTCAAGCTTTGTGCTAAGCTCTTTCCCTTATGATCCCATCTGATTACAATAACAACTCCTCCAGGGAAAATGATAAGTTTTTTCCTAACTGCTGGATGATCCTTTAAATTCCACGCTTGTGACTGCATGTCGTAAGAGTAGCTGGGTTATTTTCAAGTTTTTATGTCTCCAAATTCATGCTCATGGTCATTGAATCTGTTGTGTTTACCTATTTCTTTGTTCCGATTTCACTCTACTTGAATGTGGAATCTAACTCTGCCACTATGAACAATCCTGCTCACCCAGACTCTTCCTTCTCCTTTCTAGTGAATGCTCTAGCAGTCTCCTCATCTATTATGAACTGAATGTCTGTGTCTCCCAAAATTCTGATGTTGGAACCCTATGCTCCCATGTAATGGTATGAGCACGTGGGGCCCTTAGGAAGTAACTAGGATTAGATAAGTTCATGAGAGGAAAGCCTTTATGAATGGGATTAGTGCCCTGGTAAGAGTCATGAAATAGCTTCCTTCCCTCTCTGCTGTCAAGTGAGGATACAATGACAAGTCAGCAGTCTGCAACCTAGAAGAGGGCTTCACCAAACCCAACCATGATGGTACCTACATCTTAGACTTCCAGCCTCAAGAACTTTGAGAAATAAATTTCTATTATTTACAAGCCACCTAGTCTATGGTCCTTTTGTTATAGCAGCCCAAGTTAAGATATCATCTTGCAGAAATCCAGGGTTTCCCCACATAAACTCAAACTATAAGCCAAGAAAACTATTTCTGTGGATCCAATAGCAAAGTGCAACGTGGATGGAACCAAAAGAGGTCTTTGAGAGCTAGAATATGAGCAGCAGCTATTTCCTAAGATGGTATTTAAATATGATAAACAGAAGTGTCTTTACTTTTGGTTGAAAAAATTGCAGACATAAAAAAAATTGTAGATGTATAGGTTTATCCTGTCAAAGGAAAATTTAAGAGATCTCATCAATAAATCTAATCATCAATTTAATATAACTGCCAGAAAAGATACTGTGACTTAGGCCTCATTAACAGCTATTATACTATAGAACCCAACCCACACCCACCCCTTATGTGAATATTGCTTTCACTTCTGGAAGCTACATCTAGAACAAGAAACTACAACTTGTTCAAGGCAAGTGGCAAGTGGAGAAACTCAAGCCTAGTCATGTGAGGAGTGATGCAAGTTAGTGGGAATATTTAGCTTAAAAAATGGGAAAGGGAGCTAGGTCAACAAGTGACAATAGTTGTTTTCAATTGTGTGAAGGAATTCCAAATGGAGGAATGGTTTGTGTTATACAACTCCAAGGAGCAAAACAAGAACTAACAGTAGCAAGAATAAAAGCAGTTATCTTTTATTATGTTCTTTCTTTGTGCCAGACACTATGCTAAGTATATTATATCCATTACCTCATTTGTCACAACGATCCAGATATTAATGAGTGATAGTTGCCAAGAAACAGATTTAAAGCCCACACAAAAAAGGATATTCTAAAAATCAGAATAACCCAGAGGTGAAATAGGTGGGACTGGAAGATTTAATGCATTTTGTCAGTGGATATGACCAACCATGAGCAAGAACAGAAAACCGTAGATGAGAGGACGTTCTTGAGAGAATTCAAGTATAAGGTGGGCAAATGAGTTAGATTCTACTTCATGTCCCTTCTAGGACTTGGTGGAATAAAAAAGAAGATACAAATAAGTAAAGGTTAACAAGTGCTTCTGAATGAGTGAAACAGAGGAACATGAACAGACTAGGAGGAAAAATCAAAATTATTTTGAGGAAAATGAGATAGTATTAACAGAAATCAAAACATGTTCAGTAACAACAAATTCTCATCTCTATGGGATGATTTCTTTCTGATCCCTTATAATGCTAAAGGTTAGGGGGCAAATGAGCCCTCAGGGCATATACATCCTCCAGGTTTTATAGAAAAATTTCAGATGAGGTGCTGCCTTCTCTGGATCCCATCAGGGCTTGACAGCTCCCAAATTGTAGAATCCAGCAGAAGGGAAGCCTCCAACTCCCAGGGTTTCTAACCACTTCAAGCTGCTATTCCTCTCGTTGTAAGGACTAAAAATGTAAGCATGTCAAAATGGCCTCAGTTAATCTGCTAGGTAACAGCTTTGTGTACTCTGAACAGACTTGGGACAATCCAAAAATTTATACCGCAACAAAGAAAACTTTGGGAAAAAGACTAAATTGCAACTCAAGAATAGTAGTGGCGGTATCTAGAATATTTAGGACAAAATACATGATGTCATCAAATTTTAGAAAACCATCTCCAATGCCCATCTTTGTGCTTCTTCCTGGGTTTTTTTGGTGTGCTCGTCAGAGCAACTGGATATATTCTCTAACATGTGTTTCCTACCAGAAAGGGAGAAAGAAGGAAACTTGAGAAAGTGGAATCGAATAAGGAGGGGAAGGAGGGAGAAGAGAGAAGAGGAAAGAAAGATACAGTCACAGACCAATGCAAAGGGTGTGGGGTTGCAATCCCTTAAAGATAAGAAGGAGCCAAATGGAATGATTACACCTGAACAATAGGAATGTGGGAGCCAGTTATACATAAAGCAGCTCAAAAGACAAGCGGAAGACACATATGTCAACCATCACCAAACACCGCTTCCGACTCTTACCTCAGAAACAACACAAAGAGGGAGTTAATATCAAAAGTTAATAACAAAAACCCTCCGAGACTAAATTGTTTCCAAACTACTACTGCAGCACATTTGTTACCCCCTCTTCACCGGGAAATGCACTGTCCTGGCCTGTGGGTTTTTCTAGGAGGACAGAATTCCTATTTGCTAAATGATGTTTCTAAAATAAACCCTTGCTCTTGAGCAGCAGAAAGAAATATATGGAAATTCAACATGATCAAGAATCCTCTCAAAGCAGTTTTTCTGAGTTCCCTTGCATCAAGCAGGTTTTTCCCTCCACGTAAACAACAACAATTTGTTTTACTTTGATAGGTCTTCCTAAATAATGGTTTCATCATTAAACATCTGGCTTCTTCCTAGCAGATTAGGCCTCCAATGAGGAAATTGTGTTTATAATTCTAATTTGAAACACAGCACATTAATATGCTGATTCTCATAATGTTTGCCTTAACCTGTTTGGAGAAATTATGACTACAAATATCTTGTACACAACACCTCTAACTACCAGCTTGTACAAACAACATAAGAGCCGGAGTGCCTCATCCAGACGATTGGAACCACTTCAGAGGCGATCATGATTAGTGCTTTGGCTGGAAGCCATATTTTACACATAAACTCAGCATCTGTCTCAGAGATGCTGTCCCAAGCTAAGAGACCCACCTCCACTGTTACTAATAAGCACATTCAAGAGAGCCAGATGGTCTGACGGACAGAGCTCTGTCTTTTCCTGAACTAGGCACACTGGAGGGAGGGAGCCCAAGCAAGCTCCAAGTCATATTTCCTCAGGCTCCAGATTCCTGCAATGCTGTGTGCAAACAGGCACCACTAAAAAAGAATGTAAATGAGGGTGCTATTCATTATTTACAGCTGGCACCTTGCCATCCCCTCCTCCTCTGGGCAACGCCTGCCTGTAGGAACAGGGAAAGCATCTGATGAGAACAGGGCAACCCTGGAGGCATGGAGCCATTGCGAAGCAGTTTCTTCCCTTGTGCTGAAGAACCTGCCGGCTCAGCATTCCTGGCCCACAGAACAGCTGAGCTTTTCACTTCCTTCCTAACAAAGCAATCGAGTTCTTCAGCTTCCACGTTTATACCAAGGGTGTTTATTTACAACCTAAGCTAAAAAAGCAGAGTTGCTGCTCTATTCTCATTCATAGCCAAAGTCCTTTACTCCATGCCTAGGTTCAAGGAAAGAAGGGAAAAAATGATTAGTCTATATAATGGAAAGAATTCTAAGAAAGTTCCAGACTCACCTGGCTAGAAGTTGCATCAAGAGAATGGCTCCTTTCTCTTGGGTGAGTGCCTATAATTCTTATCATGTAATACTTAAATATTTCATAAGTCTACATGATCTTTCACTGATTTTAGGCAACATGAAAGCATCGATCATACTTTATACTTATTCTGCATTTCCCCAAAGTGCCAACCTAACACAGTGTCCAGAAGATCATAATTAAACTCTTAAATATGGGTTTTAACTCTTTAAGTAAACTTTCTGATTCAATATAAAATGTGTAACTTACAATTTTGAAAGGAATCAAATTTATCTCAGCAAAAGTCATAAAACTAAAGATTTCTTATTGTTGGCATTGATCCAAAGCAGTCCTGGGTTTCAAATGTCAAACCATCAGATTACTTTCAATCCCATCTAAGAGTCTTTAGCTTTCAATGATATAATCCCAATTGTTTAAAAAAAAATTAAGCAGAGGGTAATGGGCATGTCTGTATGCTCTCTTTCTTAAACATGGAAAAAATTCTTCTTGCCTAATGCTATAAAACATGCTAATTACTCATATTAGCCTGAACCTTTTTCTTGTCAAGTGACAAAAATCCCAATTCTAAATAATTTTATCAAACAAAGAGATTTGTTGGCTTCTGAATTCCAATGACAAAAAGGGCAGGGATGGAGCTAGGTCAGCTGGATGCAAAGGCTCAGAGGTCTTCTGTCCCTCCGCATTCCTCCTTTCTGACTTCTTCCATGCCCCACAGTCTTTCTCATCTCTCTCTCTGCCTGCATATTTGCTTCAATTTATTTGAAGAACTAACTTCACACATTGGAAATATAGCTACAGGCAGCTCAGGCTTACATCCCTATAGCATGTGCACAAGACTGAAAAAAAAAAAAAAAACTAAACTAAAAACCTGCTCCCACCAACAGTTGGTGGAAATGCAAACTGGTATGGCCACTCTGGCAAACAGTATGGAGGTACCTTAAAAATTAAAAATAGAACTACCCTACAACGCAGAAATTAGCATTACTAGGAATTTATCCAAAGGATACAGGAGGGCTGATTCATAGGGGCATGTGTACCCCAATGTTTATAGCAGCACTTTTAACAATAGCCCAGTTGTGGAAAGAGCCTAAATGTCCATCAACTGATGAATGGATAAAGATGTGGTTTATATGCACAATGGAATACTACTTGGCAATGAGAAAGAATGAAATCCTGCCATTTGCAGCAACGTGGGTGGAACCAGAGGGTATTATGCTAAGTGAAATAAGTCAGTCAGAGAAAGATAGATTTCATATGTTTTCACTCATATGTGGAACTTGAGAACTTAACAGAAGACTATGGGGGGAGGGATAAGGGAAAAATAGTTAGAAACAGAGAGGGAGGGAGGCAAACCACAAGGGACTCTTAAATACAGAGAATAAACTGAGGGTTGATGGGGGGGGCGAGAAAGGGGAAAATGGGTGATGGGCATGGAGGAGGACACTTATTGGGATAAGCACTGGGTATTGTATGTAAGCAATGAATCACAGGAATCTACCTCCAAAACCAAGAGCACACTGTATACACTGTATGTTAGCCCACCTGACAACAAATTATATTAAAAACAAACAAACAAACAAAACCCTACTCTTCTCCATCACTTCCAGTTAGAACAGTAAAGTATCCTGATTGACCTAACATGAGTTAGGTTCCCATTCCTAGGCCAGTGGTATAACTAGAGGGAGAATGAATGATGATCAATCAGGTCAGGCTTGGTCATCTGTAGGCACCCATCAGTACTGGCTGAAGTGGAAATAAAGCCATTTCCCAAAAGAGAAGGTGTGATGTTACCAGGAGCAGGCAGGAAAAAGGCCTGGGCCAACTAACCATATCCTCTAAATTGCTTTAGGTGGGGGAAAAAAAGCTATGCAAAGGGAAATCAATTTAATCATTTCAGATATGTTCAGCATCAAACAAATTGACTTCTACAACCTTGGGAAAGGAAAGACAATAGGACTCCTGAACATATTTTTAATCATCCCCCAAACAACTTGTCAGATGTTAAGAAAGTCTGCCATCTCAACTAAGGATATCCCATTTCTAATATTTTTTGATGGTTGTTTTTATCTTAATCAAAATTACCTATATGTGCAAAAAGTGTAAAAAGGCAAAAAGTTCTGTAAAGACTAGTCATCATGGACCTCTCCTCCACTCCAGTAAAGCACCTTTATTACTTATTTTGATATCTATCTCTAATAGCAAGCATAAACTTTGTCCTCGAGTTTTTAATTGTAGGTATTACCTGCTGACTTCCTCTATAGAAAACAGGTATTTTATAAATACAACTCAACACCAAAAACCAAAAACCAAAACAAAACGAAGGAACACGAATGATCCAATTAAAAATTGGGCTGAGGCTCTGAATACACATTTTTTCCAAAGACATACAGATGGCCAGTAGACACATGAAAAGATGCTCAACATCACTGATCACCAGGAAAATGCAAATCAAAACCATAATGAGATATCATCTCACACCTGTCAGAATGGCTGTATCAAAAAGACAAGAAACAACAAGTGTTGGCACAGACGTGAAGAAAAGCAAACCTCCATGCACTGTTGGTACAATGCAAATTAGTGCAGCCACTATGGAAAAGAGTATGGAGATGCCTCAAAAAAATAAAAATAGAACTACCCCAAGACCTACTAATTCCACTTCTGGGTCCTTACCCAAAGAAAACAAACAAAAACACTACTTTGAAAAGATATATGCAGCCCTTATTACAGCATTATTTACAATAGCACAGATATGGAAGCAACCTAACTGTCCATCCATGGATGAATTGATAAAGAAGATGTGGCATATGTAACAATGAAATATTACTCAGCCATAAAAATGAAATTTTACCATTCACAACAACATGGATGGACCTAGAGGGTATCATGGTAAGTGAAATTAGACAGAAAAAGGCAAATACCATGTGATTTCACTTAAATGTGGAATCTAAAAACCAAAATGAAGAAAAGAAATAAAAAACGAGAAACACACTCATAAATATAGAGAACCAGTGGTTGCCAGAAGGAGGAGTGGTGGGTGGATGGGTAAAATAGACGGAGATTAAACAGTACAAACTTCCAGTTACAATTAAGTCACAAAGATGAAAAGTATAGTAAGAACACAGTAAATAACACTGCAATAACTTTGTACAGTGACAGATGGCAGCTACACTTATTGGGGTAAGCATTTTGGGTTTTTTTAATTGTTTTAATGTTTATTCATTTTTGAGAGGGAGAGAGAACGCTCAAGCAGGGGAGGGAGAGGGGGACAGAATTCGTAGCAGGCTCCAGTCTCTGAGCCATCAGCACAGAGCCCAACACAGGGCTCAAACCCACAAACCACGAGACCATGACCTAAGCCGAAGTCGGACACTTAACTGAGCCACGCAGGTACCCTATTTTGTAATGTATATAATTGTCAAATCACTATGTTGTATATCTGAAACTAATATGTCAACTATACTACAATCAAAAAGAAAACTGGCATTTTGCAGTCTCTCTATCCCAACTCATACATACCACACAAGGGCAGGCTTTCCAATCCTCTATGCCTCCAACATTTTTTATCATAATTTTGGTTTGATCCTTACTCAATTTTGTATTATGATGATTATGTGGATGTTATTCACTGCTAAGCCATGAAGTATACCACAATTTTTTTTCTTTCTCATACAACTCTTTTTTTCCCCTAGAGTTAATACTTCCCTTTTTTTGTTTTGCTTAGTTTTCTGGTTTGCTTAGTTTTTTTGTTCGTTTGGTTAATTTTTTGTTTGTTTGTTTTATAAGCTCTCACTACTTTATCTTCAGACTTACCCCTGATTATCTCTTTTTCCTTTCAGTACAAACACTATGGATTTTATCTTTTAGAATTATCTCTTCCTGAACTTTCTGACTTGCTCCAATCTTCTGGTTGTTCTCTTAGTCTGCTTCATAGATTCATTCAGGAATCTCCCTCCACCATGATCCCAAAAATTATCTTCACTTCTCTCTTAAATCTAATTCTCCTTTTCTTAAAATTTGTATCTTCATCATTAGGAATTTGCTTTTTTGTTCTGATAAAACACTTCTTCTGGTTGCTTTAGGAGAAAAAGCTGCAGGGGGCATAAAACATTTGAGGCCCTACATGTCTGAAAAATGTTATTTGTTCAACCCTTATACCTCATTGCTATTTTGGCTACGTTTAGAATTCTAGTTGGGGAGCACATGCAAAGTCCCAAGTGATTTGGATTCTTGACTGTTTGTATATAACTCCCACCCACCCTGGTCTCTGGAAGTTTTAGGCCCTTCTTTTTGTCCCAAGGGCTCGTAAGTATTATCACGATGTCCCTTAGTATGGTTCTATTTTCATCCATTTTGGTGGGTACTAGGTTCTTTTCATTCTGAAATCACAAGTCCTTCAAGTCTAAGAAATGTTCTTGAATTATTTATTTCCTCATTTTCACTCAATATAGGACCCCCCAAAAAATTTTAGGTAATTTTCTAAAATTTACCTAATGAAATTTGGGCAAAAAGAGATTATTTTAGAACTTTTCTTCAGCATTAAAGTGAAGACACACAACCTACAATATGAAGTTTCCCTTTGTGCCAGGAAACATTTGAGAAAGTTCAATTGTATATTGGGGGTATTCTTGTCCATTTTCTTCACTTAGAAAAAATAGATAGGCTTGATTCATTAATTAATGAATACACTAGTATTCATAAGGCCTGGCACCCCAAAGCCTTGAGAAACTTATTCCAAATGGTAATTAATGCAAGTTGCAACAAAAGACAAATACAGGGAAATGAAATGCTTACCTCTTGCTCTGTCTAAAGAAATTATGCATGCTTGCTACTTAATATTTCTGTTAAAAAATAAGGTACAACTCTCAATATCTCAAAATAGACAATATTGCAAATGGATGTCATCAATGCCAATTAAGTAAGAGGAGGTACAGGTAATCCACAGATCTGGATATAGAGGAATCGATCTTTGGTCCACTCCTCCTATTACATGGGTTTCAGCTGCTCAACTATTAAGCCACGAGAAACCTTTTCAGCAAAGGCCTGAAAAAACAGTGGGTCAGCTGGTATTACGCACTGAGTAAAAAAAAAAAAAGGGGGGGGGGACTTTTATTGTCACAATTTTATTTTAATTGATTTCTGTTCTTAGGGTTTGATTGTTCTATTTTCTGACTTAAATAAACCAATTTAGAGAAAAGGGATATTTGCATAGCCTCAAAGTATCTTGCAAAATATTTATTAATAATTGTGGTGGTATTAATATATATCCATAAATTCTTTGATATTCCTCACTCCAGGAAGTAGAGTTTAATTCTTTTCTCCTTGAGTATGGGCTGGACTTAGTGATTTCCATCTACTGATTAGAGTAAGGAAAAAGAAAAATTGTAACATTACAGCAAAGAAACCTGGCAGATACAGCCTTAAATAAATGATCAAGGTAGGTTCACTGATGGTAAGTCATGCTGATAGCATCTACCCCTCACTCAATGTTATAAGGACACCTTCACTTCTGTGAGGTTCTTCCCAAAAATCCATAATCCAGTCTAATCCTGAGAAAACATCAGACAAACCCAAACTGAGGGACATTCTACAAATACCTAACCAGTACTTTTCAAAAAGGTCAACATCACGAAAAACAAGGAATAACTGAAAAACTTTCACAGATTAGAGGAGACAAGACAACTATATACAAATGGTATTCTAGATTGTGTGTTGAATAGATAAAGGGCATTAGTGGAAAACTAGTGATATCAGAATAAAGTCTATAATCTTAGTATTACACCAGTGTTAATTTTTTAGTTTTCATAACTATATCATGGTTGTATAAGACATTGTTAGTATCAACAGAAGCTGAGTGGAGGGTATACAGGAACTCTACATCTTTGCAACTCTTCTATAAACCTCAATTTATTTTTAAATAAGATTTTTTAAAAGAATCAATTTATTAAATAAGTCTTGGATAAGAGAAGGGATCCCTAAAATATTGCCTTATAGAGGTATTTCAAGGAACACAATTAAATTCATGTTTTATCCCAATTTATGATCTGCATGTTGTTAACAGGGCTTAGCAGTGTTTTGCTACTCTGAGAGTCCATCTGTGTCTTTCTCTGTGTAGCATTATAAATTTGTGGTGTTTACACCCATTCTCGAAATTTGTGGTGTTTACACCCATCTCCAAACTCCAGAAGATGCATTGGAGAAAGACGCACATGACAAGACAGGTTAGTTCCCAAGATCTAGTTCCTCTGTAATTTGGGAAAAGATTATTAACTGCAGTTGGGAACCCATTCTACTCTGAGGTTTCTGCCTGCTACAGTCATAATTTCAACTTCATTTTCCAAGAATCCTTTCAAAAGTGGTATGGGACATTACAATTATATCACTCCTATCTATATCATTATTAAAACGTATCATACTATACCAGGCTAAGAGCCTTATTCTATCAGATCAAGCTGGGGGTAGAAAAGGTCCTTTCTTTGACTTTATTTCCCAGAGCTATTCATACACAAGGGCTATGGCATAACACCTACTTTATCATCTGTTTTCACTCAATGGTTATGTATTGAGCAACTATGTTTGGCATTCACTATCTTAGGTATTAGGGAAACCAAAATAAAAAAGATACAGTCCCTGACACAACTACTTTGACAAATGTTTGGAAAAGTCTGCTAAAGGTAAATCTGCATATATATTCTACCCAGATGTCCTTCTTCCCAGTATATATTTCTAATGCCAATCCTATCTCTGGGCCAGAAGACATGAGCAAAAATGTTCACAGAAGCCTTGTTCATAACTGCAAAACCTAGAAATAAGTCATTAACGATAGATTCGGTAAATAAAATGACGTATTTGTAAAAGGTAATTTATACAATCATGAAAAAATGAAACATGACAACATATAACCAAATAAATCTTATAAACATAATAAAAGAAGTCATATATAGACACAGAACAATTCCATTTTATATAAAGTTCAAAACAGACCCTATTAAATAATGTATTGCCTAGGAATAGACACACACACACAAACACACACACACGTGGCATTTTTTAAAAACTACAAAGAAAAGCATGTTAATAATTAACATAAAATTCAAAATACTGATTACCTATAGGAGGTGGGAGAAGCAGAGGAGACCAGAGAGGGACAAAAAGGGGATTTCTGGGGATTGGCAAAGTCCCGTATCTAAGGCTAGGTGATAGACACCTAAGTGTCTGATTTTATAGTGGTTGTTCTTTAAACTGCACATATATATTTAACACTCTGGTATGTATGCTACCAGTTTATAAAAATATGTTTAAAATGTATTCTTATGAAAGTGAAAGAAAAAAACGGCTCTTAAAAATTATGTACAATATAGTACTACCAGCGCTTTAACATTGTCATACAAAGTCAAAAGAAGAGAAGAGTCAACTCTGCCTGAGGAGTCAGGTAAGACTTCAAGGAGGAGGTGAGTTTTGAGCTGAGAATAGTAATCCAGACAGAGCATGAGGGAAGAATTCACAAAAAAGGCCCAGAAAATTAAGGAATATGCTCCATTTGGGAGAATAAAGTAATGCATTCCAGCTGATTTTGAGAGGCCAATGGATTTAGCTAGAGAGGCAGGCAAGGGAGGAACAATAAAAATATTTTATCCCATGATAAAAGAGGAGTTTGGACTCAATTCTGAGAAGCAATGAAGGTTATGCATGCTAGCACTGTTTAGTTCATTCTAGGAGTTTGGGACAAGACTGACAGGGAGGCTGGAGAGGGATAGCAGTAGGAGACTCCAGAAGAGCAAGGAATGTGGGGACAAGGGAGAGAGGCAATCTGGAGAGATTTGAGGTACAACCAAAAATATTTAGTGAATTGTTCCATGTTGAGGTGAGCAAGAAGGAGGGGGTCTATGATGATCTGCTAGAATCTGGTTTATATCAGGAATTTCTAAGGAAGAAATTCACAAGGAAGAGCAGAGGTATTGGTGGAGAAGGGTATTCTTGCACTGAGGGGAAATAAAAGTAGAGAGAGGAGTCCAAGTCAGCATCTAATGGCTCACTTAGCACTGAAATTCTGTGGAAGCAGCCATCTGATGCTCATTAGCCTAAACCCAAGTGGAAAGAAGGAAAACCACCAGAGAAACCATCAGCTCGTTTGTCTTTTTATGTACAGTGAGGGAAGACACAACCTCATAGCAATAGGGGAGTTCTTAAGTTATCTCTGGTTTTAGGTGTCTATGTCATCCCTGATCATTTGGGTCAACCAGATAGAGGGGCAGCAAATCACTGAAGGGATGGCACGAGTCTCTTCAACACCAGAAGGGTCTCTCACTGGGTACTAACAATGTGGTTTTTTCCATAAAGTTGTAAAATTATATAGACCAAATTATGGTCCTGATTTCATGTACCTTTAATAAATGCAAAAATGTAAAGAATCCTCTAAGCATTTGGAGTAAATCCTTCAGTTAAGCTTTGATGGGCAATATCAACTTAGTGTTTGCAATGCAGCTATTATCCGTTCACTCAACCCCATCCTCCAAAAAAAAAAAAAAAAACACAAAAAAAACACAAAAAAAACAAAAAACAAAACCTGCTCTGCGACAATCTAAGGAATCTCATCCTTATTACAAGGACTCTAAATAGCTGCTCAGGACCCTGGGTTGTTTTCTCGGTGGGAGAATAGATGGAGAGAAAGGAGGGCTGCACCACTGGCTGCTGCACAGGTACAGGAAGGTCAAAAGGGATGAAGCAGCAGGTCCTGAAGTGGTACCGAAGGCTCAAATATATAGAGCCTCCATTTTCCTTAATGTCATCAGGACAAAGCAGCTGGAATTACATACGTTCATCTTCCTTTCATTCCTTAATGTTTACTTTAACATTTTAGCTGCATAAATAGTTCTGGATGTAGAAAAACACAACAAGATCTTGGTAAACATTTGCATACATTCTAAATACTGCCAAATGATAGAAAGCATTTTGAGGATGAGCAGCTCTAGTGAGTACACTGAAGTAAAATTATTTTCCCTGAGCCCCATACAAATATAGATTCAATTTATTCCAAATTTATTCCAAAAGTGGGGTGAAAGGAAGATGGAAGAACCTGGAAAGAGGAAGGAAGATTCTAATGATAAGTTCATGAGTGCTTTACACACTTGCTTACACATATTCGTCTCCTCACATTGTTGGAATGCATGACCACCTACGAGGTAGTACTATTTTTGACATGGCATTCCCCATCACCCCCCAAAAAAGTCTACTTCAAAACATTTACTGCTCTGCAAATTGTGGCAATACCATCCCGTCCACTGTTTTTCTTTTGTTTTGCTTTGAAATCTTCAATACTGTACAGCGCAGATATCCCATGAGAAAAGGCAAAATTCCAAGAGTCCTCTCCTAGGGAGTAGGGAAAGCATTAAATAAGCATCAGAGAATAAACTAAATAAATTTGATCCACTGCCTAGGTATGCGTGGGGTCATCCCTCAACACAGTAATGCTATTACCAAAGCATTAAGTTATGGCTTTTAATCATCACATCGAAACTCTATTACTGCATTATCCCTGTTTTAGAGATCAGGAAATAAGCTCAAATGTGATTAAATCAAAAACATGGCCAACATCACACAGCAAGTAAGAGACAGAAGCATGACTCAAATCCAGACAGCTGGTCCATGGTCATGGGCAGCCATAACCACCAAGCTTCATCCCCTGGGAGGTAGTGTTTCACAACCATGGAGAACCGGGGAGTGAGCATCAGGTGCACAGAAATAAATCAAGAGAGTGGAGGCAGAGGAGACCTACAATGTACCAAGAAATATTTTTCTTTAACCTAAACAATGGTTAGCATTGCAGAAGAAGACTGGGAGTTAGAAGATTAATTTATATGAAATCTTCCAAGCCAGCAGCAGCAAAACTTAAAGGGCCAGACTCTCATGATAATAGGGTGTATCTGAGGAGCCATTTGTTCTCAGAACTAAATAGCACATGCGTACAGACCAGGAATCAACTAGATTTATCGGCTCAATACTAAGGCTTCAGAGCTCAAAGATATCAATAGAATCAGTGAACTTTCCAAAATTTGCTTTCTTCAGGGGTAAGTAGTAGAAAGAATGTTCATCCAGGATTCAGAAGACTGGGTTCAAATTCCTGTTCAAATGTCACTAGCTGTGTGTCTTCTAGCCAAAGAGCTAAACATCTCTGAGAGGCAAATATAACAAAAGAAAAATAAAAAATTTTTTAAAAGCATGGGACTTCAGGAAACAGGCAAAGTCACAGCTGAGCCTTTTTAATGGGATCATAATGCCTACCTCATTGAGCTATCAAGGGGGTAACAGGTGCAACAGGCACCAGGATAACTACAAAACCTACATAAAATGACAGCACATGCCTCCACCAAAAAAAGGGGAGGGAGGAGTCAAACCAGGAAATCCTTCAAATCCTTCTCCGAAATCCTTCTTGGTCAATCTTTAGTGGAGATCCTTTTGGTGAGGATCCTTTGCTTGCTCCTGTGGAGTATCTATTAGGTGACAAGCAGGACCACCTTCTGGGTGTTCAATCTGTGTAGCCACACAGTGACCTCCACTGAGAAGGGATTAATTCACAATTAAAGGGAATTGGAGTTAATGCCCTGCTGTCACTGTCTTCAAATTCTTTGAACAAAGAGCCCTACATTTTCATTCTGCACTACAAATTATATAGCAGGTCTGGTACATAGCACTATGCTCAGCATCCAGGACACAGCAATAAAACAGACCAGCACCCTCAAGAGGTTCCAAGCTAGTGTATTACTTTAGAAGCAAATCCTACAAAACAAAAACAAAACACTTAAGGAAAGATATTAAGTTGGGTATTTTATTCCTCGCCCAAAAGTTAGACTGAAAAGCTCTAAAAATTAAAGCAGTTACTTACCCTTAGGACAGACCCTGGTTTGTTTGCACACGAAACACACACCTACCCCAAAAGACTCACCTGGCCATCCACTTCTGAGGTGAGAAAATATCTTCCTTGGACTGTTACAGCTCCTTGAAGCACATCTACCTAGCTACAGCATAGACAACTGAGTGCCTAAAGCAGTGGTTCATAAATGTGGTCTTTAAGCATTATCAGCAACACCTGGGAGCTTGTTAGAGATGCAAATTCTCAAGCCCCACTCCAGACCTCCTCAGTGAGAAACTCTGGGTGTGGCATCCAGAAATCTGGGTTTTAACAAGTGCTCCAGGTGATTCTGATGTGTGGGCTACAGTTTGAGAACCACTGTCCTAGACAACAAAATAGAATCACTTTGAAATTTGTTTGCTATCTTTTTTTTCTTTTCTTTTCTTTTCTTTTCTTTTCTTTTCTTTTCTTTTCTTTTTTCTTTTCTTTTCTTTTTTCTTTTCCTTTCTTTTCTTCTTTCTTTCTTTCTTTTCTTCCTTCCTTCCTTTTTTTGTTTGTTTGTTGTATTTTGTTTTATTTTGGCAGGAGAGAGTATGTTGGGAAATTGATGGGGTTGGGCCCTCCCAGCATCCACCCCTAAACCACAATCACCAGCAATTCCCAAAGATCCGGATCTCTTTGTGTGTTTCCTGCAAAATTCAATTTAACTCACACACTTTGTTTTTGCCTGTTCATTCAAGACACAATGTAGCCTGGAGTCCCCTGTGAACAAATATCCCATTTGCACATGTCAAGTATCTGATTCATTTAGACTTATCCCAATTGCTTAATGTTTGCAACAGAAGCCTCCGTGATACTCTTCATCTACACAGCTGAGTTAATGCCCTTGGACAAAGGGGGCCTGGTGTTTGGGTGAGCTCCCATGAGCCTGACAGCCACAAAGAGAAGCTTGTTGAATGCACACATAAAAAAGGGAAGAGATAGGAGGCAGAGACTCTGGTCTTTATGACCCTCTGATTATTCTATCAGTTAGTTAAAACATAAATCCATCCCCCAACCTAACAAAATACTATTTTACTTCCTTTTACTCCATATTTTATCTTTTATAGCCAATAAAACATAAAAACCTTACAAAGGTTATGTTCTCATCAATTTTTGCAGTAAATGACAATAAATTAAGTGGAGGTTACTGCAGTAGCAACACAGATGTCAGCTTGAAACTTTCTGGAAAGACGATCCTCCCCTCCCACTATTGATGTTCATAGTTGCTAGTCAAAGACTTCATTAAAATTAAAGCCCAATTTTAATCATATTGCCATTCTATTTCCTTAAGTAGTTACATGGTGTCTAGCCTATCTCTTGTATCTTAAATATCTGCTATGGGGATATTAAAATAGCAAATAAAAAAGAATGTGAAAACATGAAAACTTAAATATTTGTCAGGAATGAAAAAAAAAAAAAAAGCTACATTCTGCTGAATCACGTTGAGTCCAAGGTCTTCCAGTTCTCGTTGTGAAAGACAGTCTCCCAAACCTCCACAACACTAAATAGTTCCCAGATGTATAAACTCAAAGTTCTTTTCCATTTATATCAAAATCATTCAACCAATATTTGCCAGAAGTTCCAATACATGAGTTAGTATTAAGCACCTAGAACACTACCTAGACCACAGTAAGGGCTCTGTAAGTATCAGCTATCATTCTCATTCATTGTTGTTGTTGCCATTATCACTACATGCTACAACATGCTATTATGTGCTAAGTATCTACAATGACAAGCAAAACAGATGTGGCTATCCTGCTCCCATGAAGCTCAAAGGCTAGTGGCAGAGACACATATCGATCAGATAATCACGCAAATAAAAGTAAGTCACAAACTGTTACAATTAAGATACAACCCATTTGGTGCTGGGGTAGTAAGAAAAATCCAGAGTACTTTTATATCATTTTATGATTTTGAAACCTCTTGGATATATAATTTGGACCAAATCATGACCCTTCCCCAGATGTTTTTCAAGATCCTTCCATATTACTATGCAAATTCCAATTGTACAGCAGTCAAGAAGATTTCTAAACAAATGTTCATATTTCATTACTATACTACTCCATACCGGAAATATTTCCTCAATTTAACAGATTATAACTTATTTTTGTATACTGTCAACATTTAGAAATACAGAAAATGGAATATCTCAAGAAACAAACCATATATATTCAATGAATCTTCCATGAATTCTCTCATGACTTTATGAATTAAAATTAATTTATAATTAAATTATAAGCCAAATTAAAGCTAGGGTTTACCTTTAAGTATGCAAACTACCTTCTTGAACTTTATCTCATGTTATTACATGAATTACTTTATTAAAAATATTTTTTATTCTCCTAACATTTTTTTGCTATAAAATAAGTTTTCTGGTGACTTCACTTAGACCCAAGAGCAAGAAAGAAATTACCTGACCCACAGAAAGTGGAGACCCATTCTCAAATAGAATCTAACAAGGAGAACTGGAGACATTCAAAAAGGCCCAGGGACATCTCCACGGGCAGAGTCACACTGAAGTGTGTTAGAGCAAGAGAAAATCCCAATCCTCCAGCTTCTTTATAACATGGCAGGAGGGCCTGGCTCTGGGTTCAGGGCCCCATGTCTGGAGTCCAGCTCTACCTCTTTGCGTCTGAACTTCGTGTCTGAAAAGACAAGTAGCTTAACCTTTTGCAGTTTCAGTCTCTTACTCTGTAGAGTGGGTACCTCCCTCATAAGGAAGCAATAGGACTGGATGAAAGAATGTTTGCAAATGCTTCTTAGCATAATGCTGAAACAGAGTAAACGCTAGTTAGCAATACTTCAAATCTCTCAAAACTCTGTTGCCTAATGAGATAAAACCTAAAGTTACAACTAGTATAATAAAACAAACAAACCAGGACCTGGAAATCCAGTTTCCACTGCCTATTAACTCCCACTTGGGCACAATAGCCTAGGATTCCTCATGGGAGTAGAGGGTGGTTGCTCCTGAGAAGCACCCTTCCTCTGAGCCTTTAGAGGCCTCTACAGCCTGACCTCCTTACACACATCCAACTCTAGCCCACACCTCACAGAACAATTTATTATCAGAGTAGAAACTGCCTCTAAACCAACATGTCAGACAGAACTTTGCCCTCCATAGTTATCTCATCAGGCACACTACTTATATGCAATTGCAATCAATTCCAGCATGCTAAGAACTTTAAACCACTCATGAATAAAAAAAGTCTTTAGACAGTCATCTATTTGTTTATCCATTTAAAACACTTGTTAACTGCACGCTGAGTGCCAAGCTCCATGCTAGGCCTACATACAAGGACGCTAGAGACTCAGTCTTTGTCATCCGTGTTCACAGTCTTGGAGGAGAAAGACACTTAATAGAAAGTTTCAATATAATGTACTCAGCATAGTGAAAAAGTTGCACACAAGATGCTAAAATGTTTTTTTCTTTTAGGAACGTAGCCTTGGAAGAGAAATATTCAAAATTTAAAGAAAAAAATGCTCTTCCAAAATAATAACTATATTACCACCTTGGATTAGCTAACTAATACAGGTCAGTTGTAAATGAGCCATAAAATGAATATAAGCAAAAAAGAAATATATAACTATAATACCCTCTGAAGTAACTACTGTTAACATTTAGCTTTATGGCCATCTGGATTTTAAATTTATATACCTATTTCTAAACAAGATAGGAGACCATTTTATACAGAGATGGTAACATGAGTTTTTTACTTATCAACAAATATATGTGGAGCGCCCTGATGGCTCAGTCAGTTAAGTGTCCAACTTTTGGTTTCGGTTGAGGTCATGATCTCACGGTTTGCGAGTTCACGCCCCGCATCGGGCTCTGCACTGACAATGTGGAGTGTGCTTGGGATTCTCTCACTCTCTGCCCCTCCCCCACTTGCACTATCTCTCTCTCTCTCTCTTTAACAAAAAAACAAAACAAAAAAAAAAAAAAACCTTTAAAAACCATATGTAAACAGATTGCTGGAGTATTAAATGCTCCTCTTATTATCATTTAAGTGAATGCATAGTATTTCTCTGTAAGTTTCATAATTTCCTTAACTATTCTCTACTATTAGATATTAGGCTGCTTACAACTTTTCAAGCTATCATAAACATTACGACATTCTTACTCACACATCTTTTCAAACCAGTCAATTATTTCTCCAGAGTAACTTCCTGGAAGGTGGAATTGTTGGATCAAATGGGTATGCAAATTTTTAAGGCTTTGATACCTATTACCAAATTGCCCTCCAGAAGAGTTGTATCATTTAGTGTAACCATTTCCCCGAATCTTCACCTTTACTGTATAGCATCACTTTTTTACTCTTTGCATTTTTAAATTTTAATGTACTCACCTCAGCTAAAAATGTTGCTTACAACAGTGTCTTTCAGAAGTTGTTATCACACTTGCTGAAATTAGGCAGCTTTGAGCTGCCCAATCATTTTAGCTGGTGTTTGGGGCAAAGTGCTCCTCAAACTCTATCATGCATAGAAATTACCTAAAGATCTTGTTGAAATTCAGAATCTAATAAAGTAGGTCTAAAAGAGACTGAGAAGCTGCATTTCTAATAAGCTCCAGGTGATGCCAATGCTGCTGGTCCATGAACTACACTTTGGAGAACAAGGACCATAATTCTCTTATCTCAAGGTCCCTTCCAGTCCCAAAAAGATGTGCCTGTTTCCCCAGAAGCTTCCTCCTCAAAAGTGCCCTGCAGGAGCAAAATTATTCTACCACTAACTCCTTGCGCTAACTTGAACAATTCACTGAACTTCAAAGGGCCTCAATTCACCCATCTGAGAAATGAAAAGCTTGGAGTAGCTGGCCTTTAAGTTCCTTCCCATCTCCAATATCGAAGGAAGTTCTCCTTTGCCCAAGTATGACTAGGTGTATCCTATATTTCTTCCCACTAGGACAATTTTGAATATCTTCTTCCCTTCGTGCCAAAGGACTGCACTTAAAAGTGAGGCCAACTGAAGAGCTGACATTCAAGCAGCTGGTGGCATTCATTTCCTCACCCCCAGGGAAAAGCATCACTGGAAAGAGGGCATTCTACTCCAAATGACATTTCTCCTGGTGGTGCCTATTCATGAGGACATACATTATTTTCTCTTCCCAAAAGGAACAGGTTTAACAAGAACCTAAGGCTAATTTGTCCATTAAAGGAACAAAGAGTGGAATAAGGGAGGAGGCTGACAGAAATACTGCATCTGTAAATACCTTGCCAAAGAGCCTCCAGAAGTCAGGGGGAGTTCCACTGTCCTCGATAATATTTCACTTGTAATGGCTACTCCCTTCTGTGGTGTTTTTCCCTCTCGCTTTTCTGCAACACTGGAAGGTGGGCAGAAGCAGAACATGATCCTTGATACCTGAGTTGACTGAAGTGGTTGCCTAAATAACACAGAATCAATAGGCATAGTTTCTTCTTTGCCAATAATATGAAAATGCTGTGCTTCTCAACCTGTAGGAGCATCAACTATGCATTATCTACCCTAACAGGAGACAGATTTTAATGTTAGTTCAATTAAGTTACTGAGTAAGACCACAAATGGTGCTTACTTCAATTCCTTATTTCTGAAAGACTGGACCAGAATGATTTATTTTTAATAACAGTTACCTTTCCTCCCCACCCCACCCCCCAACGTTTTTCTCCCGCTTCTTTCCATTTACTAGCAGGGAGTTTAATTTGTCCACTTTTTTTTTTTTTTTTTTGGCTCACTTTAATTTCCTTCAGCTTCCTTTAAATACTTCCTCAGTTTTGTTTTGTGTGTGTGTGTGTGTTTTCTTTTTTTTACTCCTAAGGGAACTTTTAAAAAAAGGTATCAAACTCTTTTGCTTTTCTCTTACATGGATGGCATCCTGCCCTACTTTCCAGGGTCTCCCACAAAGTCGGGAGGCTTTTGTTTCTTAAGTTAGACCTGAATTAGGCATGTTGATCAACTCTAATCAAGGACATTGGCCAAACTGCCAGAACCAAAAATACAATAAACAAAAAAAATCATCTAGCATCTTGCACTTTTTTTAATGTTTATTTATTTTTGAGATGGGGGAAAAGGGGCAGAGAGACAGAGGGAGACAGAGGATCCGAAGTGGGCTCTGTGCTGACAGCTGAGAGGCCGATGTGGGGCTCAAACCCACAAACCGTGAGACCATGACCTGAGCCAAAGTCAGACGCTTAACTGACTGAGCCGCCCAGAGTGTTCCTAATATCTTCGACTTTTAATATTTATGCTGGTGGCCATTCCCCTGAACCCACTTCCATTCTTCAAGCTCTGAGCCCCTTGTTCTGAGCTGTTTTAAGTCTCTTGCTCTCCTATTTCGAGGTGGAGCCCCAGCCAGAACACATTTCTCTGAAGGGCTACTGCCCTAATACCTCCCCATCACTTTGCAGATTGTCAGCAGGACCCAAGCAACAAAAAGATCAATAAGAAAACAAATCCCACCTTATTAGGTCTTGTTTGATCTTAAATCCATACCATCCAAGATTTCAGCTGCATAATGCTGGCTCCAGACAAGAGGGGCAGAGTTTTCTTATGAAAATAAATTAGACAAGCACAGAGAAGAAAGAGAAAATGGATGTGCAACTACTAAAATGTTCGAGAGCCTTAAATATGGTCAGCAAGCTAAGCAAAGGGCAACGGTTTCTTTTCCTTTCCTCTTTCGCCTTCTATCCTCTACTCTCTATTCTCCCTGCAACAACACAAATATCTTTTCTTTCAATGTACATTTTTAAGGTACTACTTTTCAGGCAGGGATGGCTTTGTTTCTTTTGTATGCTGGGGTTTTTTTTCCACACTGAAATTATAATGTATACTAAAGATGGCAAATGCAAACCCTAGGAGTCTCCTTGCTACAATCCATCAGCCACGATAATAGCAAGATGAATATATTGTCAGGAACCTGCGCGCAGCATTTCATTGATTCCACTCCCTCCCCTAAGAGTGGCTCCACCAGCGATTACATTATTATTAAAGCTTCCTGGACTCACTCCAAATGCAGGTTGCAACTACCGTTGAAAGGGAAACTTATAAAAAGTGAAAGAAAATAGACATTCTACAGAACTTAAAAAAAAATTAACCTTTTCAGACTTTTATTCCATCCTACATACCCATAAATAGACCAGCTTTCAGGAAATAAAGACTAATCCAATATTAATAACATAAAGCTCAATTTCTCATTCCATATGATCATTAATATTGCTTTAAAAATCACGAGAAATCTCTTGGACTTCTTAAGCTTTGTAATTCATTTCTGTACACCAATTCAAGAAACCTCATTAATTTAGGTGGCCTTTTTGTGGTACATCTGAGGCACACAAATATTTGGATTTTTTACCTTAGGTCAGAGTTTAAGAAAAAATTAACTTATTTTCAGAAAGGATTTATGAATGTGGAAAAATCGTTTGACAGTAGCATGGCTTAGTTTTCTAAATTGCAAATAAGATAGGCTACACAGAATATAAAAAGTAAAAATTGAAAGAAACATAGAGAAAAGCTTTATATAAATAGAGGGGGATTTTAAGAAAGAAAAAAATCTTATTATATCCTTAACATTTATTCCTATAACCTAGTTTCAATATTCCAATCAAACAGAAGATGGAAGAGCTTTGATTTAGAAGGGGAAAAAAATCCTTTGAGCATTGATCGACATGTGATTTGTACAATTATTTTACCTAGACTTAACTCCCTATGCTCTACTCTCTAGTCAGTGGATTGACTGAGATGCTATTTCCATTGAGCTGGGTTTACAATTATCCTTAAACAAGTGAAACTTCAAAGGCTGCTCAATAGGTATTTTCTGTTCTTCATTAGAACTCGTAAATGTATAACCTGCACATAAACAAGTCACTCTACCTAATTAAATGGAATCTCTTCATCTCTATTAAAAATTTAGAAGTGCTGCTTAAGTATAAACATGTCATCTGAAGAGGGGGGGGCTGGAGAACCTCATAACATCCGTGAATAACCATCTGAATCTCCTTTAGGCAAAACCATGTTAATAATAGTGCACATGCCCATAAATTTTTCTAATTATTTTATTATCAGTAAAGATTGTTTAAATGTAAAGGATATTCATTGTTGGCAATAATGCCCTCAAGTATTATCTGTCCACGAGGGAAATGCAGTCCGAGTGCTTTAATTTACTTCAAAGACAATCACATAGCCTTTCCCCTACTTCATTTCTCTAGTATCTGTATCCTGGAAGAGGTAACACAGCACTTTCTCTGACAGTTTTATCTAGATTAGAGAATGGATTTGTTTGGTTGCTTTTGTTTTTTATTCAATTATTCCAAATTCTTAGGAAAATTATCCATTAAGGATGTAGTTTGGAAATTAAAATGCTCTTAAAGTGTTTTGAGTTTGTGTTTTTTGGTCTGTTGTTAAAGACAGTAAAGGTTTTTAAACTCTTTTGCCCCCTTTTTAGAAATTGATGGAGGAATTATAAAGCATCTCCAGCTAAACAAAGTAGTTTAACTTGTGCTCAGGGTTTACTTCTCAGGCTCCCAACATTCTTCAAAAAGTCTCTTTTCATAAAATTTGAAACAATATTTGTGACACTGAGCTTTATGTCACAAGACCAGCCAGAAATTGTAGCACGTAAATGTTTGAGAAGGTCGATGTAGATTTTTGAGCTGTGAGGTGTTTTGTTAGAGCGCTCTCTTGTGGTAAAATGCCATCAGCATGATTTCTGTTCCACATTTTTTTAAAGGGCACATTTAGCAATCCACAGCAACATAATTTTGACAAAGATAAGATGCAATGTGGGGTTGAACCTTCTAGTATCTTGTTGGATTTTGGACCCTTCTCGCCCCCCCAAAAAAACTTAAAGTGCATTCACTCCATCAAAGAGGAATGTTTTAGAGTTCTTAGAGTATAAGAACTCTTAAAATACATGGCGTTAAACACATATGGAAAGCAACATTCCTTACTCATTTGGGAACATAGAAAGTCTTCCTCATGAAATGACACCCATCCTGAATGTCCTTTAGCTGGCCATGTAAGGGATGGTTTCTTTCCCTAGAATCAATACCACTGTCAGATACTGACAGCATGAGGTTGATATAGTGGCTGGGTGGATAATGTCACCCATCACTGCCCAAGATGTCTTAAAATGCTATGATGTCAAGTGCACACATCTGCAAGGAAAATATATCTTCAGTGCAGTGAGGGCCCACCTGCCTCAGTCCCTGAATGGAAGTGAGTGTGGCTTTTCTGATACCTTATCCTATAGGACTACAGGAACTCAAAGTGAGGATACCAATACTGAAGGAGTAATTACATTCAAGTATTTCCGTAATTTGTTACTATGTAAAATATAAACCATTTCCATGGCTTCAGAATGCTCTATCTACAAGCTTCACTAAAAATAAATATCTCTGTGATAAATCCCACCCTTAACCAGGAAACCTGGTTATGAATGAGACATGAGCCCTTCTCTTTGAAAAATCAAATTTCAGGCCTTGAAAAGACCCTGGAGAAGATGTATTTCAAAGGTGTTATTTCACAGAATGAAAAAAAAAAAAAAAAAAAAAAGAGGTGTAGGGATTTTCCAAAGGTCTCATAGTAAAAAAAAACAAAACGAAACAAAAAAATCAGTAAGCCTGGAATTAGAAGGGAGTGTCTCAGCAACAAGTAGCATGACTTGTCATCCTTGGCTCCATCCTGTCAAAGAGCTTTCCAGGATCCAATTCCCTATCCTGGCCTGTAGTCCACCATCTGACTCAGTGGTTCCTGAATTGCTACTAAAACTTCTGTCCTGTTACTGAGTGGTCTTTCCTGGTTCTTTGCTCATACTGATAAATAAGTAACAACCATACTCTTTAAGACAAGACTAGCATGGATTGAAAACCACAACCAAACTCAATATAATGATAAATACAAAACATTCTCCCTGGAAATTTCTGAAATTCCCATTCCATGTAGGTTCATGTACTATGAAACTTGTCAACAAAACTTCTTATACAAAATGGAATTTGAATATGTAAAGGAACTGATAATATGCCATTTTTTATTTTAAATGCCCCTCCATGACTGGTTTTATAGGTTATTAGGAATTACCTTTTAGTCATTTATGAAAATAAAAGTCCATAGAATGATTTAATATAGGTAAAAGAACTGAAGAGATGTCTTTAATCCGTTGCCTTCAGCTGATACATTACATACAGATGTGTTCCTAGGCCAAATGGTGCTCTAGGGTTGATGGACTTCCACCAGGATCTGATGTGATTGTGGTAGTAACAGAGATGCCCACAAGATGGCACTCTTCTTTATTTTTAATTCATTGTAAGCAAAAAAATAAAATAAAATAAAATAAAATAAAATAAAATAAAATAAAATAAAATAAATGTATGTCTGATTTTCACACACTCAGATAAACAGGACTGTGAAGTATGTAGCTAATTTCATGCGCTTTATGTTGTAACATACATCACAGTTAATGAAAATCTGCTCCCCACTTCCCTGAGGTTGAGGCATGTGACAATGGAGAGCTTCTGTCTGACTCTCTCCAAGACCTGGAAAAGGGTATTGATGGTGCTCTTAAAGTTAGCCAAGCTTTGGGAGAAAGGCTGTGTGTGGGTGTGTGTAGGTGTGGGCGTGTGTGGGGGTGGGGGTGTGTTTGCGTGCACTTGCGCACACACAGGTGTATGTACATACTGCAAAATTCTTTATTTTTCCTAAGAGATAATGTTTGTCTCAAAAGTATGTTAATTAAATTCTATCCATCTTAAGAGTTTTCTATCTTCAAGGATAAAGTAGAGAGTCTCCAACCACTGCCCCTTCCTCTACAAACCTCCCCTCCCGAAGGGACTTTATTGTCTGTCTGTCTCTCTCTCTCTCTCTCTCTCTCTCTCTCACACACACACACACACACACCAGTTTCTCTCCAGTGTATTGAAATAAGAAAGTTTTTGTAGTTATCTTCAGTAGGCAGCAGTTAGCATTTGACTTGGCAGGAAGATGGGTGAAAAGAAAATAGCATATGGAGGTTACAAGAAGACTTCAGTGACTGGGCCAGAGTTCTCAAAGCTTGCTTTCAAAGAACTCTAGTTCCACAAACTGGACAGAAATATTTTTCTAATAAAATAAATAAATGGCTTTCCAACAAATGGTGCTGGAACAACTGAATGTCCATATATAAAAAAAGATGAACCTGAACACAGACATTACACCTTGCACAAAAATTAACTCAGAATCGATCAGAGGCATAAATATGAAATGGAAAAATATAAAAACTTCTTGAAGAAAACATAAGAGAAAATCTACATGACTTTGGGTTTGGTAATGAGTTTGTAAATACAACGTCAATAGCACAGATTATGAGAGAAAAAACTGATAAGCTGGGCTTTATTAAAATTAAAACTTCTGCTCTGTTAAAGACACTGCTAAGAAAATGAAAAGACAAGCCTGGAAGACTGGAAAGAAAATGAGAAGATAAACTGAAAGAAAATATTTGCATAATACATGTCTGATAAATGCTTCATATCCAAAGTACAAAAGAACCTTAAAAGTCAGTATTAAAAAAAATAAAAGGCAGAATAAAAAGGAGGCAAAAGATCTGAACAGACACATCACTAAAGAAGATCTACAAATGGCAAATAAGCATATGAAAATGTGCTCAACATCATTTGTCCTTAGGGAATCGCAAGTGAAAACAAGATACTACTATACAACTATTAGAATGACTACATCCAAAAAACTGACAACACCAAATGCAGGTGAAGATACAGAGCAACAGAAACACACATTCATTGCTGACGGGAATGCAAAATGGTTCAGCCATTTTGAAAGACAGTTTGGCAGTTTCCTACAAAATTAAACACAGTCTTAACATATGACTCAGCAATTGCACTCCTAGGTATTTATCCAAATGACTTGAAACTTATATCCGACAGAAATCTGCAGATTGGAAGCAACCAACATGTCTTTTAACAGGTAAATGGATAAACAACTGTGGTTCATCCAGACAATGGAATACTAGCCAATGATAAAAAGAAACAAGCTATCAAGACACAGACATGGCTCAACAAAAGAAGCCAGTCTGAAAAACCTACCTGCTGCATGATGCCAATTATATGACATTCTAGAAAGACAAAACTGTATAGATAGGAAACAGATCAGTGGTTGCCAGGAGTCTGGAGGATGAAGTTGGGTACATGAATTGCAATGGATACTGGGTGGGGGGGGGGGTGCTGAAACTATTCTCTGTGTTACTGTAAACTAGATGCAAATTAGAAAAAAAAAATTACTTAGGAGGACAGAAGATCCCAGAATGGAATACAAATTGTGACAAGCAACCAACTATATCACAAATGTGTGAACATTTGTTCACACATCAATGAACGGAGTGGGGAAAATGGTACCGACTGAAGCAACTTTAGAAATGAGCAGAATCGGGGCGCCTGGGTGGCGCAGTCGGTTGGGCGTCCGACTTCAGCCAGGTCACGATCTCGCGGTCTGTGAGTTCGAGCCCCGCGTCGGGCTCTGGGCTGATGGCTCAGAGCCTGGAGCCTGTTTCCGATTCTGTGTCTCCCTCTCTCTCTGCCCCTCCCCCGTTCATGCTCTGTCTCTCTCTGTCCCAAAAATAAATAAACGTTGAAAAAAAAAAATTTAAAAAAAAAAAAAAAAAAAAAAAAAAAAAGAAATGAGCAGAATCTGTAACACCAAAGTAAAAAGGAACTGTACGTGGCACTGTGCTCCAGCTGATAAAGCTGTTTTCCTTGGGGATTTGGGTTAAAAATTCTGATACTGCTATACATGTATACTAGAATGAAACAATTAAGTAAATGGATGATAAATGTCAGGAACCTCATTTCTCACTGTTGGAGAAATCTGTGAGAATTTACAGATAAATGAGGGGAGAAGGCTAGAGTGATCCGTGTAGTGACAAATTAGAGTTGGAGATACTAGTATGAATGAACTCATGTTTAGTTTAACGTAGATACAGATGGTTACATATAGAAAAATTTAAAGATATGTATAACGCATATATTTTCTTGCTCTTTTACAGCTGAGAGAACCTAGAAGCAATATCCCAACAGCAATGAGCACACTTAGCGCCCATATTTTGGTTTCTAATGCTAATTCTCCAATGAAGGGAACCAGGGCTGCTTGGAAAAATGGCAGATTCAAGGATTGGGGCACGAAATACACAAGATGAGCCTGGAGCATCTTGCAATGCCAGAGAGAAAAAAAAAAAAATTAACTTGATGTATCACAGGGACACAGGAGCCATCTAAAAGAGCTCCCAGTAGCCAAAGCTAAAACAATTTGAGCAATAAAGTTATACTGGATTATAATCCAAAGTATGAAATAAATATCCATGATCCCATACTAACATAAATGACCAAATAAATAATAGGAATAAATAAATAAGGAAAAGACACAAATCCACCATGATAAATTCCAAGTTAATTGCATAGATACTCTATCCTCAAGGAGGTGGTGCATAACTTCCAACTCCTTAAGTGTGGGCTGCACATAGTGACCTTCTTTCACAGAGAACAGCATGGAAAGAGAAGGAAAGAGTAACTTGACAGGGGAGAAACCTGACAAACTCTACCTCAGCTAAGTGATCAACATTAACATCAACAGTGACAGGTCATGTTGATAGGATGACCCTTGATATAAAATGATGAAAATGGCATTTTACCTCTATGATCTTCCTTCAAAAAACGTATTACCCTAATCATGAGGAAAATATCAGACAAATTCCAACTGAGGGACAGTCTACAAAATATCTGACAAGATAATCCTCAAAACTGTCAAGGTAACCAAAAACAAAGAAAGTCTGAGGAACTGCCACAGGACTACTAAATGTAGTGTGATATCCTGGATGGTAACCTGGAACAGAAAAAGGACATAAATAAAACCTGAGGAAATCTGAATGAACCATGGACTTTAGCTAATAATGTATCAATGTTGGTTTACTCTTTGTAACAAATATATCATACTAAGGTAAGATGTTAATAAAATGAGAAACTGAGTATAGAGAATACAGGTACCTTCTGTACTATTTGCACAATAATTTTGTAAAACTAAAACTATTCTAAAATTAAATGTTTAAGTTTTCAATGGTTGAGTCTTTTCCCAATTAACACATAAACACACACACACACACACACACAATTAATGGCAAGATTTTTCTTCCATTTTTATTAAAATTCTGATGCAGAGGCAGCAGAGTGAGTGATTACCAACAAAGGTATTGGAATAAGATATTTGAGCTCTGCCTCTCCTAGCTGTATGCCTTTGAGAAAGCTGCTTAACCTATCTGAACCTCAGCTCTTTCAGTCGAATGGAATCATGATAACCTACTTCTTAGGCATAACGCAAAAATTAAATGTCATAATCTGTATCAAGCACTTAACACAGTGCCTGCCACAGAGTAACTTCAAAAAATATTGCTATTACTGGCTACCTAGTGTGGACTGATTGACAAATGTCCTGGTTTACATAGAAAAACTCAGAATATGCAAAATCTTTTTTTTTTTAAAGTACTTTTCCTTGTGATGAGAACTTTTATGTTTTTTGTGGGTTTTTTTTTTTTTTTTTTTTTTTTTTTTTGAGAGAGACACACAGTGAGGGTAAGGGAGGGGCAGAGAGAGACGGAGGCAGAATCTGAAGCAGGCTCCAGGCTCTGAGCTGTCAGTGCAGAGCCTGATGTGGGGCTTGAACTCACAGACTAAGATCATGACCTGAGCCGAAGGCGGATGCCCAACCGACTGAGCCACCCAGGTGCCCCTATGCAAAATCTTTATATCAAGTCCTTTATTGTGGATGTGAGAATGATAAATTCTTTTTTTTTCATTTTTCAGTTTTTTCTAAGTTTATTTATTTTTGAGAGAGAGAGACAGAGAGAGCGTGCGCGTGCACAAGCAGGGGAAGGGCAGAGCCACACAGAATCCAAAGCAGACTCCAGGCTCTGAGCTGTCAGCACACAGCACCACGCAGGGCCCGAACCCACTAGCCATGAGATCATGACCTGAGCAAAGTCCGATGCTTAACCGACTGAGCTGCCCAGGCACTCCGAGAGAAAAAAAAATTCTTAATCTTACTCTATCAAGTACCAACATCAATTCCAGAAAAATATTCAAACAGCTGTTTACCCTAGATTCAACCGATATATTCTAACTAATAGAAAGCCTTTCTGGTGAGACAGATTTGGGGGTTTCTTCTCTAATTTCCTCAATCTGCCTCCTGGGCTCAGCCCATACAAATGAGTTTTTAGTCCCCAGCTCTGTGAGGACAGTCTGAAAAAGGTGTCCTCCCTCCCTTCTCTTCACCTTGCCCTTGTGTCTTCTTTTGCTCTGCCTTTTCTTTCGCTCCATCACTCCCCTTCCTCTCCCCAAACCTGTCCATGCCTCTCCTTTGATATACATGGAGCAAGTATCTTCTGTTCTATCTCTGCTCCATGTTCAAGTCCAAAGAATGGAGGAGAAAATGGAGAGGACTAAAACGCAATCAAACTCTATACCCAGAAATGGTTAACTTCCACTAGCAAACCTTCTTAAATGTTATTGAGCTAATAGGGAAGTCCTCCAAAGGCTTACTTCTACAAACTAGCCTCAGCAAGAGCCAGTCTCCATCCAGGAAAGGAGGTGAGGAAAGATACAAGAAGGACCATCACTATAGATGACATTTCCTAGAAATACTTTATGTGTAAATTTTTGAGGCACGGAACCTGTACACATATGATCATAGAATTTTCAATGAAGAAAATTGCTCCCGGTTTATATAACACATGGAAGATGGATCATTATTCTGTGATGTCCCCAGAAGTGACTCAGAGGGACTTGACCACAAGAACAAGTCTGAAAGTCACCTCCTAAAATTAAGACTCACCATGCTGGTTTAACATGTTCATACAGAATAGAAAACATGTCTCTGAGGGCTTCCTGGCCTTTTCCATGCTTTCTGATCTTGTGGGACCAAAACTCCCCCAAATCTAGGCAGCTTGATATTTCCTACAGCTTTTACTACCGTAATTTAATTGCAGTCATTGTCACATGGTTTCAGAAAGTAAGCCCTTAACTCTTCTCCCTAAAGGAACTGGTCTGATCTTTAACAAAGGAGGCAAGAATATGCAATGGGAAAAAGACAGTCTCTTCAACAAATGGTGTTAGGAAAACTGGACAGCAACATGAAAAAAATGAAACTGGACCACTTCTTACAACACATACACACACACACACACACACACACACACACACACACACACAACTTAAAAAGGATTAAAGACCTAAATGTGAGACCTGAAATGACAAAAATTCTAGAAGAGAGCACAGGCAGCACTTTCTCTGACACTGACTTTAGCAACATTTTTCTAGTTATGTCTCTTGAGACAAGGGAAACAAAAGCAAAATATACTACTGGGACTACATCAAAGTAAAAAGTTTCTGCATAGCAAAGGAACAATCAACAAACTAAAAGTCTACTAATTGAGAGAAGATATTTTCAAATGGCATATCCAATAAAGGGTTAGTATTCAAAATATGTTTTAAAAAATGATACAACTCAACACACACACACATACACACACACACACAATCAAAATAGAAAACAGGCAGAAGACATGAACAGACATTTTTCTAAAGACATACAGATAGCCAACAGACACATGAAAAAAATGTTCAACATCACACATCATCAGGGAAATGCAAATTCAAACCACAATGAGTTATCACCTCACACCTGTCAGAATGGCTAAAATGCAAAAGACAAGAAACAACAAATGTTGCCAAGGATGTGGAGAAAGCAGAGCCCCGATACACTGCTGGTGGGAATACAAACTGGTGCAGCCACTGTGGAAGACAGTATTGAAGTTCCTCAAAATATTAAAAATAGAATATATGTTCCAGTAACTCCGCTACTGAGTATTTACCCAAAGAATACAAAACACTAATTTGAAAAGATATATGTACCCCTATGTCTACTCCAGCATTATTTACAACAACCAAGATATGGAAGCAACCTAACTGTCCATTCATAGGTGAATGGACAAAGAAGATATAATGTGTGTATATATATATACACTCAGCCATAAAAAAGAATACAATCTTGCCATTTGCAACAACACAGATGGATCTAGAGGGTACAGTGCTAAATGAAATAAGTCGGAGAAAGACAAATACCATATGATTTCACCCATATGCAGAAATTTAAGAAATAAACAAAGAAAAAAAGAGACAAACAAAAAACGGACTTTTCACTTTAGAGAACAAGCCGACGGTTGCCAGAGGGGAGGAGGACGGGGAATGGGTGAAATAGGTGAAGGGGATTAAGAGTACATTTATCTTGATGAGCACTGAGTAATGTAGAGAATTGCTCAATCACTATATTGTACACCTGATACTAACATAACACTGTATATTAACTATACTGGGACTAAAATTAAAAAGAAAGAAAATAAAATGATTTGTGCTAGGTCATCAGATTACATGATTTTCAGGAACAGGAGACACTGGCCATAACAAAACACTATTTCCTACCCATCATCATATACATATTCACCAACTTGATATGGTCCAAAGTTGATGGAAACTTAAAGGACAAAAAGTGGGGGTATCTGTCTCGCTGCCAAGAAGATGAATGATGTTAGCTATAAAATAAATTCAAGGACATGCCATACTACAATCCAAACACTGTACACTTCCCTGATGGACTTGTAGTGTCAGGTCTTGTGATTTGTAGACAGATAGGGAGGAATGAGGTAGAAGGCACATCCCAAGCTAACTATATGACAAAAAAAAAAAAAAAAAAAAAAAAAAAAGGCAAGGGGCACCTGGGTGGCTCAGTCAGTTGAGTGTCAGACTCTTGATTTTGGCTCCAGTCATGATCCCAGGGTTGCTGGATTGAGCCCTGTGTCCAGCTCCACGCTGAACATCGAGCCTGCATAAGATATTCTCTCTCTCTCCCTCTCCCCCGCCCCTGCCCTTCTCTCCCACTCTCTCTCTTTCTGGAAGAAAGAAGGAAAGAAGGAAAGAAGGAAAGAAGGAAAGAAAGAAAGAAAGAAAGAAAGAAGAAAGAAAGAAGAAAGAAAGAAAGAAAGAAAGAAAGAAAGAAAGAAAGAAAGAGAAAGAAAGGGAGGGAGAAAGAAAGAAAAGAAAGAAAGAAAGAAAGAAAGAAAGAAAGAAAGAAAGAAAGAAAGAAAGAAAGAAAGAAAGAAAGAAAAAGAAAGAAAGAAAGAAAGAAAGAGAGAGAGAAAGAAAGAGAGAAAGAGCCAAGAGAACCATGGAAGCTAAATTCCCAAATGGAAATAGGCCATAGAAGGACAAACCACATAGGACCCCTGAAACTAAAGTCCACTGCCCTGTGCAAATACCATACAGTGGCAAGTCTCTCCTGTGTCTATGAGGGGCAACTCCTTAATATTATACAGTATTATTTATATATTACCTACCTGGTAACATATGAAACTTATTTATTTGACTATATACTTCGGCTATACCAAACACTATGCGAGAGACATTACCCAAATTATCCCTTTTAATCGTCACAACAACCCTGCGAGGTCAACAGTATTATTCCCAGGGAGGGCAGACCCATCAGGCACAGTGGGGAAACTACCCGGAAAGAATTCAGCTTACATGAACTGGCAGGCTTACGCTAGGGTTCAAGGGAAAGAGACCCGTGCTGGGGACGAGCCAATCATCCTAACTGCCCCCATGGCCGTCTCACCAGGGACTCGCAGCAGCAGAGCTGGATCCAGACACAGACCAAACCCTGGGCACTCTCACATCTGCATTCTCTGCTGGGGGCGGGGGGGGGGGGGGGCGGAGGGTATTTAAATCATCTCTGAGGAGCCTTCGAAACAATGATATCTCAGAGTTCCATTATAAAACACACCAGAAGTCTACTAATGGAACTTCCAGTTAAATGTCTTACTTTGATTTAGTCCGCAGTTGAGCGCCACACGTTTTGTTAGGCTCACGCCTCTTTCAAGACGCTCAGCCCAGCTTGCAGCACGACGACGGGCGGCAGCACGCGGGGCGGGAGAAGCGCGGTGGGCGGCTGCAGCCCCGCGGCCTCACACTCCCGAGCCTCCCAGTGGGCACCATAGCCACGGGTCCCCACGCGCCTCGTGGTACTCGACGGCTGCCCAGCTGACCTAGGCCCCCTCAGGGACACGCCACTCGTTCTCAGCCCACCTCCTCTGGGCGCGTTGGCTGCCGGCCACGGCGCGGAGTCTGCGCAGTACGTGCTGCCCCGTGGGGCGCCGGGAGAATAGTGACTGCGTGGCGGCCTGACGCTGCGTGGGAAGAGCTGCGCATGCGCCTGGCTCAGCCCCGTAGCCCGCAGACCGATAGGTGTGCTTGCCCAGTGGGGCGTGCGAGACTTCCCATTTGGGATGGCCTGTTACGCGGGTGTAAACCCATTTCAAGAAAGAAGATGGAAACCGGGAGAGCGCTCGGCAGCCAATGTGCACAACAAGTGCTGGACATCAGCCACGGCGGGCTGGTGACCAGGGCGGCCAGCTGAAAAGCTTACTGTCCTGTTGCTTGGAAGTGCCCACCATGCATCCAAGCGTGAGTTGCTCGCCCACCTGCATGTCACTACCCTGCTGAATGTCTCACGGTGAACCTCTGAGACCCGAAGGACCTACCGGCACAATAAATGGATCCCCGTGGAAGACAGCCACTGACATTAGCTCACACTTTCAGGAAGTGCTAGATTTCATTGACCACGTCAGTGAATTGGGAAGCAACGTCCCGGTCCACTGTGAGACTGGGATCTCCCGTTCATACCTTATGAAGGCAAAGCAGTTCCGCCTCGAGGAGGCCTTCAATTAGGTCAATCGGATGACTGTCATCTAGCCCAACTTTGGCTTCCAGCTCTAGCAGCTCCTGCAGTATGAATTTGAGATCCTACCTTCCATGCCCACTCCACGGCAGCCGAGAGGAAGCAGCCAGATCTTAATTTACAGGCTTCTTGCAGACACTGAGCCCTGATGTGCAACGTTCCTACTGCACATTCCCCACTTAAATGCGGGTGCCGGTGTCCACCAACTTGATGGTCTCAGAGCTCTCCGGGAACCCCATGACCACAGCCACATCCTGCTAAAACTGGAATGGGGGGGAACAGCGCAGCCCCAGGAACAATCATGATTTTGTTTTTTAAACTCACGGACATTTCAGGGCGCCTGGGTGGCTCAGCCGGTTAAGCTGTGGACTCTTGATTTCAGCCCAGGTCATGATCCCAAGGTCCTGGGATTGAACCCCACGTCCAGCTTCATGCTGGGTGTGGAACCTGATTAAGATTCTCTGTCTCAGCCCCTCCCCTGCTCATGCTCTTTCTCTCTCTCAAAATAAATAAACATTTTTTTTTATTAAAAAAATAAATAAACTCATGGACATTTCCTATCTGGGGAGTACTGAAGACCTCACTCTCTCACACTGCCCCAGTGGGATAGTGAGTGGTCACCAGGCTTGCAGAGAACTTCAGACTGACCTCAGGGATAGGTTCTTGGGATACAAGGAAGGCCAAGCCTTGAGAGCGCAGCCTGTCTGACTACTGTACTTGCAGACCCCCTGTCTTCTCAGGATTGCACGGTCCTTGCACCTCAAAATTCGGTTTTTCATTTCAAGTGTAAGGCAATAAAACCTGCAGCAGTGTGGAAGAAAGAAGTTGCTAGACCAGGAGAAAAGGCAGTTTCAAAACCAATTCATCTTGAAGAAAGCACAATTTCCACCTTTTCTTCCCCTTAACTTTGGCAGTCTTGGTACCTGTCTCTGTTGCTTCAGGACATAAGCTGATCACCATCTAGTCAGCAAAGTAACCCTGTAGGGTTTGTAGGGACATGATACATATGCTGATTTGAACCCTCAAATGTTTTCCAGACTCCCTTTTGGGTACAATGGAAGCAGTTGGTTGAAGTAGCAAAGATGTTGACATTTCTGGGTTTTCTTTTCACTATGTGTTCTTCCCTGAGTTTTGACTTTATTATTCGTGCTTTCTCATTGCACCTCTCCACAAAGCAACTCTTGTGTCAGTTGAAAAGAGTTCTTCAGGGGCGCCTGGGTGGTGCAGTCGGTTAAGCGTCCGACTTCAGCCAGGTCACGATCTCGCGGTCCGTGAGTTCGAGCCCCGCGTCGGGCTCTGGGCTGATGGCTCAGAGCCTGGAGCCTGTTTCCGATTCTGTGTCTCCCTCTCTCTCTGCCCCTCCCCCGTTCATGCTCTGTCTCTCTCTGTCCCAAAAATAAATAAACGTTGAAAAAAAAAAATTAAAAAAAAAAAAAAAGAAAAGAGTTCTTCAGACCATAGACCCCAAATGACCCCTTTAAGGTGGTGGCAGTGGGTGCCAGGAGAAAAAGGGTTCCTATTGTCTGGGTCAGTGGCATTGAAACAGTGACTCCCTCAGCTTACTATCCCTATATGTGCTTGTCTCATCTCTTGTGACACTTGTATTCTTCCCTGATCCTGGGGATTGTCTTCAAGCTGTTGATTTCTGGGATTTACAGATTTCACAATGTGGTACTGCTTTTTTGTCTGTTAGTTCTCCAGGGGGAAAAAGCAATAATTTCTTAAAAACCCATACGAATGTGAAGAAAAGCAGTATATTACTGGTTGTTGTTGTTCATAATACACAATAAAAATAGTAAAAGGAAAAGAAAAAAAACCTTCTATCCCACATCCTATGCTTTAAGAGCCACATTTTCTTTTGAGGAAATGATAAATGGCTATAAATCAAGTATGCTAAAGGATTAATTAGAACCACCCCTCCCAAATAGCATGTTTGCAGGGAGACAATGTCTAGATGCAAAGACTAATGTTAAGGGAGGAGTTTCTAGCAGAGCAGTAGGTGGAGGATGAGAAAAGAAAGAAAGAAGTTATTATCTGATCTCTGAACTTATGTAGCATGTTTTTTGTGCCAAAAAAATTGTGTTATCGTCTGAATTTATCAGTGCCTGGCCGGTTATTTAGAGTAAGGCAAAGCAAACATGAAAAATGTTTGAAGTACAGGCAAACAGTTACCCATGACAATGGAAAGAGCCAGTAAGGCTCATAAAAGTGAGGGGATGTTCCAATTGCTGGGCAGAGCTCATTCTTCAAGAATGGCTGCCCCTGTTATGTGGACATTCATTGAGGAGGAACTGAGCTAAGTAGAACTGAGATTGGAAGAAATGGTTCCAGGGTACTGAGAAAAAGATCAAGCCCAGGGTTTAGGGTAGCTGGGAGATGAGGTCAGTTACCAGGGCAGAAGACAAGTTACAACAATCTCAGCCTCTACACGGCCAGGGTTATCAGAGCCAAGCACAGTGCTGGGGACAGAATGTGAGCCCCAGGAACAGCTCACTCCTCTCCAGAGCAATATGGAGGCCACCAAATTCCCAGGAGCAGCAGGAGACACAGATGATTCAATATTCCATGCTCAGGCCAGCATAGGTCTGAAACGAGGGTCAAGCCAGGCCTTAATTTCCATGTGGGGATTTGTAGACCTTGGCTAAGGGGATAAACAAAAGCTACAGAGGATGGGAACAAGATCGACATTTCTTTTTTTGTTTGTTTTTTATTTATTTTTTGAGAGAGAGAGAGAGAGCACAAGCAGGGAAGGGGCAGAGAGAGAGGGAGGCACAGAATCCAAAGCAGGCCCCAGGTTCTGAGCTGTCAGCACAGAGCCAGTCATGGGGCTCAAACTCGCGAACTGTGAGATCATGACCTGAGCTGAAGGCGGACGCTTAAACGATTGAGCGACCCAGATGCCCCAACATTTCTTATCTTACTCTGTATTTGTCAATATTAGAGGTCAAATAGTAACTACATGGAAACCTCATAATTAAAAACTGGCAAGTGCACCTGAGTGGTTCAGTCAGTTGAGTCCGAATCTTGATTTCAGCTCAGGTCATAAGCGCATGGTTCATAGGCTAGAGCCCCACCGTCAGTGCAGAGCCTGCTTGAGGCTCTCTCCCATTCTTTCTCTCTCTTTCTCAAAATAAATAAACTGTAAAAAAAAATAATAATAAACATAAAAGAATTGGCCATAATCCCACTGACAAGCTGAAAATTTTTGATTCTACATCTTTCTTTTTTTAAATTGATGCTCTGAAATCACTCTGTTGTTTCCCTGTTTTTCTAGCAACCTGGAATATGAGATCCAGAGCACATCCTTCATTTTCCTCTCATGTTTTATGACTCTAGTAGGATCCTGTTTTCCTTACTGATTTACAAAATTTAGCTAACTTAGGGTCTTCAAAGTACAAAGTTAGATCTAAATTTAGCGCTCTGAGGTGTCAGGAATACTTAGTATGATTTACCTGGGATAGATATTGTAGGTCATAAAATGAAAGGAAGGAAGGAAGGGAGGGAAGGAGGAAAGGAGGGAGGGAGGAAGGGAGGAAGGAAGGAAGGGAGGAAGGAAGGAAGGGAGGAAAGGAGGAAGGAAGGGAGGAAGGAAGGGAGGAAGGAAGGGAGGAAGGGAGGAAGGGAAAAGAGGGAGGGAGGGGCCCCTGGCTATTCTGGTGATTGAGAAGATAGAATCAGGTAAGGATTGGAAAAAAAGATTTCAACATTGGGCAGGGCTTCATTCCTCATTCACCATGCCCAGCCACTAAGACCTTTCAGAGATAGCCAATTCTGTTATGGGCAGTTTTTGATCCCCCATAAGAGCTCAGGACACTCAGGCACTATGTGGGGGCCAGGCTCCATCCCTATCACCTGAACACTGTCCTCCTTAGTCTCTGGAAAGCCAGCTGGCCAAGGGATAGGCTACTTCCTTCTTCCTTTCATCCAGAACCATCACCCAGAACAATCCAGGCCTCTATCTTCTTGAACTCGACTTTGAAAAAGCAAAAGCCACTTAACTCTTGCAGCAAAGAAAGCCAGACTTTCACTGCCTAAAGCCAGCTCTCCCTTTTGAGGAGGAGGAAAAATTGTCTCTTTCTTTCCTGATGTGCTTACTGCCAAGGAAATAAGACCTAATTCTCAAATAGGTCATCCTGCCAAAATGTTAACAGTGATTGGTTGTGGTTGAAGTTGCAGGTGATTCAGATTTTCTTCTTTACACTGTTCTGTATTTTCCAGCTTTCTACAATTATTGTGTATTCCTCTTGTACATCAGTAAAAAAACACTGCAACCCCCTTTACTGCAAATAAATCCTGCTTTGAGGATTTCCTGTCCCAGAAACCTTCAGATGTTTCATCCTGGGTGAGGATTAGCTACTATGGACCCCCAAGTACCTCACCTGTGCCTTCCTCAGTCACAGCCCTTTCATTCTACATGGTCAGTGATGCCTTGTTCCTTAAATCTCCAGGGCTTAGGTCAATCATCAGCACATAGTAGGTCGATCTGTTGATTAAATTAGTAAGCCAATGAATAAATCAGTGACTGAAGCCCCATATTACCTGCTCAACTCTAGACTTTAAAAATCTTTCTAAGTCATAAAGGAGTTCATATCTATTAGAACAAATGTGGTCCATTAAGACCAAGTTGGTTCTCCAAAAACTCAAGAATCCATGGTAAAATTTGAAAACTGGCAAACTCTCCAACATAAAAACCTAAAACCTGTTAGAAATATTTCTCAGGGTGCCTGGGTGGCTAAGTCGGTCAAGCGTCCGACTCTTAATTTAGGCTTAGGTCATGATCTTGCAGTTCATGAGATTGAGCTCCGCATGGGGCTCTGTGCTGATTGCACAGAGCCTGCTTGGGATTCTCTCTCCTCCTCTCTCAAAATAAAAAAATAAACAGGAAAGAAAGAGAAAGAAAGAAAGAAAGAAAGAAAGAAAGAAAGAAAGAAAGAAAGAAAGAAAGATTTCTCAATTCCTGATCCAAACCCTTCCTAATCCCTAAATTAATATTTAGAAATGTACTTGCAAGTATGATAGTCTTAGGCTATAATGGATTAAAGCTAGGAAAGTTCCATTTGTCATCACCACTTGTTTAAAAATAACAGCCACCCCACAGCCAGGTAGGGGACATACTATGTCTTTTCTGGTTTGTTTCTTCTTAACAGAAAGCTGATTGTTCAACTACAATAGTTCAGCTATTACCAACTGGGGAGGCGGGGAGTGCCGGTGAATATCCCAAATACTTAGCTCATTGCTTCACTGTGATTCTAAGGGTCCAAGAAAGGCCTCTTGCACCCAAACATTGTCCATTTCCTTAGTAACTCCTCTCCTTCCTGTGATAGGGAAACAAAAGCTTTCATTTCAAGATAAGGCTGACCCTATAAACACACGTCCAGGAAAGGGACATGGGCTAACAGCCATACTAAAGTTTAAACAGCATCTGTTTAAAGTTTAAACAGCCCCTGAAGGAGAGAGAGGCCCTGCAGAAAGCGAGGAAGGGAAGTTTGGAGAACTTAACTCCATCTGGACCAGCCCCCTTTTTGCCCAGAGCTTGCTGAGCATTTAGACTGGGTACACGCTATTTAAGGTTGGAATTGTTGGGTTTGGATTTCACCTAAATAAAGTGGCTTCTGGTTTACTCTTCCCGTGCACTCTACTGTGGAGAACAAGACTAAGCAGCCTGATTAGGGACGCATAGCTGGGAACAGCACAAATGCAAAAGAAGACTTGCAAAGGGGGAAAAGTGTGCTTTTCTGTTTTAGGAAACCTGCTGACGTAGGGAATGCTTCTGTTTTTCGGCAGAAATGCTGCCTTCAGTGGACAAAATTCAGCCACAATCAAGCTAATTGAATGCACAAATGTAATATTTTTCCAGGGCACCTCCAATTTAATGCTTGATGAAATCGTGTCTTTCGCATATATTTACAAAAGCTTTTCTTCATCCAGAAATGTCTGTTAAAATTGCTTATAGATGCTGAGATAGCAAATCACTCTTCTAATGTAATGAGATAAGTCATCTCTATAAACTTTGCTTGCTCAAATGTACTCGCATAAAAGAAATCAGGCTACAGGCTTTTCTCAATAAATAGAATGAACAACTAGAACTTGATGGCTATAGCATGTTCTGCCTCATTGCTAAGGGATGTTTAAAATTGCACCCTCTCTCTCTCTCGAAGCAGAGTTTTCATTTTGGTAGTTGATGGAAAAAGGAGGTCAAATAAACTGATGTGGATAAGAAGCCAAAGCCGTTTGTCAAAACACGGGGAGACGCCTGGAGATTGGAGTCATTTAAAGACTAAAAATTGATTTAAAGGAGTTCTGTCCTCAAATCATTTTTCTTGCTAAATGTAGCCACTCTGTGAGTCAGGTTTTCCCTGTTTTAGCCATCTTTACTAATAATTTACACTACAGGAACTTCGCATGCTGGGAAGATTCATATGCAGAGCCATTCGTGTATAGCCCAATAAAACGGATCCAAAGATGGCACAAAAACAGACACATAGACCAATGGAATAGAATAGAAACCCCAGAACTAGACCCACAAACGTATGGCCAACTCATCTTTGACAAAGCAGGAAAGAACATCCAATGGAAAAAAGACAGTCTCTTTAACAAATGGTGCTGGGAGAACTGGACAGCTACATGCAGAAGGTTGAAACTAGACCACTTTCGCACACCATTAACAAAAATAAACTCAAAATGGATAAAGGACCTGAATGTGAGACAGGAAACCATCAAAACCTTAGAGGAGAAAGCAGGAAAAGACCTCTCTGACCTCAGCCGTAGCAATCTCTTACTCGACACATCCCCAAAGGCAAGGGAATTAAAAGCAAAAGTGAATTACTGGGACCTTATGAAGATAAAAAGCTTCTGCACAGCAAAGGAAACAACCAACAAAACTAAAAGGCAACCAACGGAATGGGAAAAGATATTTGCAAATGACATATCGGACAAAGGGCTAGTATCCAAAATCTATAAAGAGCTCACCAAACTCCACACCCGAAAAACAAATAACCCAGTGAAGAAATGGGCAGAAAACATGAATAGACACTTCTCTAAAGAAGACATCCGGATGGCCAACAGGCCCATGAAAAGATGTTCAACGTCGCTCCTTATCAGGGAAATACAAATCAAAACCACACTCAGATATCACCTCACGCCAGTCAGAGTGGCCAAAATGAACAAATCAGGAGACTATAGATGCTGGAGAGGATGTGGAGAAACGGGAACCCTCTTGTACTGTTGGTGGGAATGCAAATTGGTGCAGCCGCTCTGGAAAGCAGTGTGGAGGTTCCTCAGAAAATTAAAAATAGACCTACCCTATGACCCAGCAATAGCACTGCTAGGAATTTATCCAAGGGATACAGGAGTGCTGATGCATAGGGGCACTTGTACCCCAATGTTCATAGCAGCACTCTCAACAATAGCCAAATTATGGAAAGAACCTAAATGTCCATCAACTGATGAATGTATAAAGAAATTGTGGTTTATATACACAATGGAATACTACGTGGCAATGAGAAAAAATGAAATATGGCCTTTTGTAGCAACGTGGATGGAACTGGAGAGTGTGATGCTAAGTGAAATAAGCCATACAGAGAAAGACAGATACCATATGGTTTCACTCTTATGTGGATCCTGAGAAACTTAACAGAAACCCATGGGAGAGGGGAAGGAAAAAAAAAAAAAAAGAGGTTAGAGTGGGAGAGAGCCAAAGCATAAGAGACTGTTAAAAACTGAGAACAAACTGAGGGTTGATGGGGGGTGGGAGGGAGGGGAGGGTGGGTGATGGGTACTGAGGAGGGCACCTTTTGGGATGAGCACTGGGTGTTGTATGGAAACCAATTTGACAATAAATTTCATATATTAAAAAAAAAAAAAAAAACGGATCCAAAGATCCGTTTGGAAAAATCTGTATGGCAAAATCGAGGCCTTCAGAGGTTTAGCCAGTTGTTTCCAAATAAAATTTGTCTTTAATCTGGAAGCCAACTCTGTGACAAAAGACCTAATGGGCCATCTTACACATGCCTAGGGTCACCATATAGGGCTGTCATGTATGGCCACTCAGGTTGTATACTGCATAATTCAAAAGGAGATACCATTCGTATAGTATACAACGTGAAGGGTGCCATCTGGAGTTGTACGATGTGACAGCCTTGCTTAGTTCCACAACACAGGTCAGAGGGGGAAAAGGTCATCCTCTTGTTCACATAGTTCAGTAAGTTTCCATGGCTATACTACATGCATTGCCTTTAACTCCTCAAAGAATAAAATCAAAGTTCTTATTATCAACTGACAAAATGTTAAATAAAGCCTGCTGGGTGCTCTCTTCCTTCTCTTTACAAAGTAAAATTGTTTGGGAGACTATTCAAATCTCCAGATGGTTCTTTATTTCAAGAAATGCTTTGGACAGCTTGACCGAGGACAGACTGGAATCCGGAAGAGTATGAGACCAAAGTCCAAGTGCCCTATCAGTTTTGGATGATATTAGACAACCATTGCTCCATACAGGGGAGAGACAGCGGGCGGTGTTTGGAACAATTCTCCCAGAGCCTTTCCGGTGCCAGTCTGCCTTTTGAATTTTCCCTCACGCCTGCTAGGAGATCCGACCAGCCAGACCAGTGGCCAGGGTGCCGTAGGCCCGGTGGGGGCAGAAGCCTTCCCATAATCTGGCTGCAAAGCCTTACCTTCTCCCACCACTGTCCCCCTTGCAGCCTGAAACACACTTTATGATGGAAAGAAACAAAGCCCAGATACTTCTTGATATGAAACATTGCTCCTGACAGCTTCTGCCCAGCCCTATCAATTTTGAGTTCAATACCATAATTTAGGGTTAAATGTAAACATCCTGCTTCTTACGCAGTTCCTTGAACTCTGCCCCAAGCACACAGAAACATAGATTTTAGGATTTGAACAGCAATTCTAATATGCATAGATGGATACATTTGAGAAGGCACTGATTTTGCCTCACATCCTTTTTCAGAAATAGCGTCAGGGGCTTACAGGTACATCAAGGGCCACACAAGAGCCACGCTCCACCCTGAGTTTCTACCCCAAGTTTGCCAAAGGTCAAAACGGCAAATCATTCAGGCCACAGATATATCTTGTTTGGTCAACACAGTGTCATTTGAATGGAATTTGAAGTGCTCAGAGTGGGGCAGACCTTCTTCATTTCTCCAGCACCCCCACTCCCCACATTCTGTCCGAGTAGCCATTTTACCTGTTTATTGCCATTACCTGCGGTCCCTGCAGACTACGGTGTCCTATGTTGGCCAGGTTCAGGAATTAGCAGGTGACACAGAATCCTCTAAGGAGGAGGAATAAATACAGCGTAAGGGTTTGGGGATAGCCATCAAGTCCCTCTGCCTCCAGCCCTATTCCCAGCTTAGGGGAAGTTCCTGGGTGAGCAAGCTGTCCACAGTGTCCTGGGCTAGCAGCCCATGGACAGCATCTTGACATTATGAGACACAATGACACACATCATGTTTACTGCAGTCTTTCCATGAAAGGGGGGCAGACCTGAAACCAGGTGGTGCCAGGAATGACCCCTGGCTGCCGGGAGGTAGGGGAGACAGAATTCTTTCTGCCCTAAGTCTTTGTGCCCATAGTACCTTTAGTGCGAATCACCTATTCGCCATTAGCAGAACCAAAAGAATCTGGTGGAGAGCTTTGTCCCTGCGTTAAAACTTCACCTTGGATTTTCAGGCAGAGCTCAAATGCTTCCTTCTCCTCTGGGTCATCTTTCCCAATCCTCCACAAAGCAATCACTCTCTTCTCTGTGCTCTCAGTCCACTTTTGTTACACCTCCTTCCAAGAATGTCGTAGCCTGACTCACTGACAGGTGAGTCCTTGAGGTTGAGACACAACGTTATTTATTTCTGTACGTCCGAATGGCTTTAGATATATTTACAATATTTGCTAAATAGAGCCCACCATGCCACCCCACTCGTCTTCCCAGTTTGAGGCCATCACTGATCATTTGTTTTCATGTAATTTACCTGCAGGAAGATGAGCAGATGGAAGTTTTTTCCCCTAGGTACTATTATCCCCTGGGCATGAAGAGCTGCCCAGAATTTTCCCTTATAATGGAAATGTTCTCTGCCTGTGCTGTCCAATACATGGGCTGCTAACCACATGTGGATACCGAGCATTTGAAATGTGGATAGTGTGACTGAGGAAGTGAATTTTTAATTGTGTTTCATTTACATAAGTTTAAATGTAAATCGCCACATCTGGATACTGGCCACCATATCAAACAGCTGAGTCCCAGAGCTTTATTCCTCTAGCGGACAGCTTTACCAGCTGAGTGATACAGCCCTGATGCATGTCTGATTTTTATTTCTTATTTTATTTGTTTTTACACGTGTTTGATTGCTAAACAATTAAGTTGAAAGCAAAGTCCACAGAGTACTTGTTTATAAAGTAAAAATTCAGTTTATTCATCTGTTTATGACACAGTACACAAGAGGCAAAGTGTTTCACATCATAGGCTTCACTTCCAACTCCTTGGAATGTTCATTTCTTTGGCTAAAGAGACTAGACATGAGAGGCAGGCAATGCTTAGGCAACTGAAATAAAGATGGGCAAGGGGCAATGCTAACGTCATCCTCGCAGGGATGAGCATAAGGGGGCTGTTAGTCACAAGCTATTTTCTAGAACTGTTAGCTGAAAACAAAGGAACACCGCTCCTGGCACTCATGCTGTCATGGGCTCAGTCATCCCCACCGCACAGGTACAGCAGCGCTTTCTGGTAGTCGCCCTTCGTGTCTTGCTGTAAATGGCCGAGGAGAAAAAAGAAATTCAGTATCAGCGAAAAGACCCAAGGTCTGCAACAACACACAAGCAGTCTCAACGCATAGAGAGCCTCCCTGAGCAGCAACAAAGACAAGACTCTGAGGGACCTGTCCAGGCACAAAGACCCAAACCATCATCAGCAGACCCTCAGGGGGTCTGAAACTGGGGGGGGGGGGGGGGCGTCAAGTGACATGATTACTGCGAGGGCAGAGAGAATGTGACGTAGTAGGGATTAACACAGCAAGGAACCAGACCCACAGAACCCAGCCTGCTCTTACTGCAGTGAGGTCCTGTATGCACCACCACTTTTCTCTCTGGCCTGCGTGCTTCCAGAGAAGAGAGGTACTTTCCTGCCTCACCGTGCTGTTTCCAGGATTCTTAAGGTCACGTGGGAATAAGCTAGTGAAGTGAGGAAATGATTACTAATGGGCTCATTGGTCCCTAAACTTTAAACACGTGCCCTAACAAACCTGGGTGTACCAAACCCACCTCAAAATTCATCCTTTGTAACCACGGACATGCCTTTGAAATTTGCAGGGTCTTCTGGAAAGGGGGGCTGCAATGCCTGTCTGAAGGACACGCCAGGGGGCTGATGTGTGTGCAGCCACTCCTTGCATGCAAATGCTCCGTCTCTCCAAAATAGAGAGACTGAATTGATGGGAGATGGAAGTTCTGTGTAACCAAACGTTGCCAGGCCTATCACAGAGGATTTTCAAAAAATGGAAACAGTTGACCCTTTAACAAGGCCAAAGTTAGGGGCACCAACTCTCACCCCTGCCCCGTGCTGACAAAAATCTGCATATAACTTTTGACTCCCCCCAAAACTTAACTACTAATAATAGCCTACTGTTGACCAGAAGCCATACCTGCAACATAAACATTAACACACATTTTGTATGTCATATGTATGATATACTGTATTCTTACAATAAAGTAAGCTTTAGAAATGGAAATATTAAGAAAATCAGAAGGAAAATACATTTACAGTACTGCACTGTATTTATTGAAAAAAATCTATTGGTTTTCAACCAGTGCAGTTCAAACCTGTGCTGTTTAAGGGTCAACTGCATAAAATGCAAAATTTAATTGATCTCGGGCTCTTCAGGAGGATGTCAGCAAGTCTTGCAGGATCATTGTCATGAACACTAATTATCACTGTAGAACAGCAGATGTGGGAAGTGTAAAATATTTGCCTGTCTCTATAAGATTCTAGGACAAATCGTTAATGGCACTTTCTAAATAAACCGCTGATACCTGAGGACGAGCATCTCTTCCCCAGTGAATTAGAAAACCACCACTCTGTCGTTATTCTGACAGGCCACCAGCCTGGGGCTCCAGGGCCTTCTAGATGGCCAGGAAGGGCCAACACGTCACCACGGGGCTTACCTGGATGCAGTAGTACAGGGACTTGCCGTACTTCCTCTTGAATTCAGACCTAATTTTCAACATGTCCACTTCACTGCGAGAGACCATGATTCTAATCAGGACTTTGTCGCGAGTCCCCTTGCCCTGAAAGTCAAGTACATGTTCCAAGTTACAATTCACTGACAACATTAATCCAGTAAGTTTTCTTGCACATGGGACTCATCTGGGTTCTTGAGGCTGCCCTTTAAGAAAGTGCGAAGGTAATGATGAAACTACTCCTTTAAGAAAAATGAGCATCTTGGAATTTCAAACACTCCAGGATGACATCAGCACAAACCCCCACTTTGTGCATTCAATAAACGTGTACGGAGCATTAACTACTGCATGGTTCAGTTTAGTAAGTGTGAGAGTTTACATATGTAACAAACAGCTCCTGGCTCTCGGGGCTTAGAGAACACAGGCCACCACACTTTCACTGTGGCTCTGTGCCACTGTGAATGGTGTAAACAATAAAGACCACAGAATTTACTTTGAGAGTCTCAGACCAGAGGCACTGAGGAACATGTCCTATTTGACCAAAACCCTAGGAGAGATGGGAGAGGTGGTGTGGGCAAGGGATGATGCAGGAAGGAGTGGGAGGGCCAGGAAGGTGGAAAGCACAAGGGACATCTGAGGCGCAGAAAATGGGATGGGATTGTGGGAAGAGACAGTCGTGGGGGCGCCTTTAGAGTCGGACAGACCTAAGTTCAAATCTAGCTACGTTATTTCAGGCTAGTTAAAGCTTTCTGAGCTTCAGTCTCCTGATCTGTAAAGAATATGTCACGGGCCAAATGGGCTTTTTGGTAATGATTTAAGATGAAGTAAGTAGCACAATGTCTCCTGCACAGTGGGTTGCTTAATAATCTCTCCCTTCCTTGCCTGTCTTTGCTCTGGGGTAATGGAAGACCATCACTGAGAAGTCTGAGCAGGAGTCAGACACGATTACCATCTGGTACTTTATTTTCTACCTGCGCACAAACACACGTTCAAGAAGGTAGGAAAGAGAGACAGAGAAGACTGACTTGTGGTTTTCTCACCTGTCCGATATAACCACAGCTGACTAGTACATTCCTGCACCCAGACAGCAGTGTCCCTTTCACCAGCCACTAGTCAAGGAGACTTATAGTTCGGGGCACAAAAGAAAAAAAAGCCCACTGTGGAAACATGGACCCCTCAGCTGGCTGCCCTTACCTTCATGGAGTCGTACAGTCGGTCAGCAAAATACAGGGGCTTGTTCTGAATGCACTGGACTGTGGAGTGAAGAAAAGGGGTCAGCTACTCCTCTCCTCACCAGGGAGGAGTGAGGCCCTGACCCCGGGCCACAGATAAGATGACCTAATGTAACAGCAACGGGCTGCAAAAAGGGAAACACTAAGGGAAAACCTGGGCTCCTCTGAAACTCGGCTCCACGGTGATTTTAAACCAGGGGATCTTGAGGGCTACAGGATATGTGAGTTTCCCCAACAGGGCCCCTTTTGTTGTTATTTTATTCTTCCTGGGCAACTCCTCGCTCTACCAACGTAAGCCTCCCTCAGTTTCATACCTTAAATTTATTCAGTGAAGATTATACAACTACCCAAGTCATCTAAAGGAGCCACACCTCCCAAACACACTTGAATTAACAGGATGGACACTTGTTACTTCTGCTATGGCAGTTTGCTGAAAGCTGATGTCCACTATGGATGGGAGGGGAGAGCCACATGCTCACCCAGGTTCAGGAAAGCATTTTCCAGGTCTCCTTTGACCTCCTTCTTGATGCTCTCCAGCATGTCATAAGGGCTGTAGCTCTTGTACCTGTCAAACACTAAGGAAAAACAAAAAATAATTACTAGAACAGAGCGGCTGATCAAAGCTGTCAATGATCACTCACATGGTTACACACCATGATAAAAATAAACAAACAAATGAGGATGATCACAGCATCTTAGAGGGTTAGGGGTTGCCGTGATGGACCAGAGCTGACCCTGCACCGGTTGACCTGGGACAGCTGTACTGAATGGCACTGTCCTGAATGGCACGGCCAGACCACATTTTTTGACCATCTTCAGCTCTGAGTGGAGCCTTCTATGTGGAAGCAACGAGTAACAGTCCATAGTGCCCAGGAAAGTCCATTTACTTCAACAAATACAGCATGATAAAATGATCCTAGACAAGAAGGGGCAACAAGATACAGCACCAAACATGGAAAATAGGAGAAAGAAGGATCCAAAATGGAAGGGAAGGGCCAATGGACTTGGTGATGGAAAAATGAGTGAGATTATGGGGTACAAAGTAGAGAGTGAACTTTGTTCTAGCAGACCCACACCCCAACACACATAACCAGCAGGCCTGGCTGAGAGGACCATCCCGAGGCTCTAGGACCTCCTCAGCACAGCACCCACCTTTCTGGAGGTGACACACACTCCGCTCGGTCATGATGCTGATCCACTTGGGCACGTCTGTTCCTTTCCTCTTCACTCCAGCATCATAGAGATCCTACAAGCACAACCAACCAGGAAAGTTGACTATGTGGTCCAGAGTAAGGTCATAAAAACTGTCATGCAAAAAAACCCCAAAAACCTATACACTGAAAATGCCAAATGAGAAAGGACAGTTGCACTGAAGACACAGGCAGCAATGTAGTATTTAAGTCAAAAGTTTTTCTTTTTAAAGGGTCAAAAGTCTTAATCAAGTGTTCACTAGGCACAAAGTATGAGACTAGATTATTTGTGAGGTGGGTGCCGTACACATCGATTTCCTTGAATGCCAAAGGGAGAACCAAGAGCTTCTATTCCTACACAGAAGGACAAGCAAATGTTCATTAGTACATCCAGCCCTCATTCCTTTGGTACTTTGGATGGCAAATAAGCTAATGGTTGTCTGCTGAAGACAGTTACAGATCAGGTGCCTATACCCATGCTTCTTAGAGACTCAGAAAGTCTCATTTTTAGTTTCTGGAAAATTTAGGGGCTACAAATCATGCTAAGAATGGCAAGGAGGGAAGAAGAAAGATTCATTCAAGGTTAAGATACTCATTAAGTGACCACCCACCATCTGGGGGTTGTAAAACCTAACTTCTGTCACTTCATGTAAAAACCTTCTCTACCTCCTGCTAAAAGTGCTGTGAGAAACACACTGAATTTTAAAACTAAAATGAATTAATTTTCTCTGCAGCTCTTATAAAATGCTTTGAGATTAGCTGTTGACCCTCTGGAAAAGGCATGCAGTTCACAGTGATCTGAACCAGCTTAACAAACAGTTCTCGGTGATTCGCGACCGGAACCATCGAAAGTGCTATTCAACCAGACAAGAAGGGTCTCTGCCACCCTCCCCTTCTCCCTCACCACAAAGGACAATAAGCCTTCCCATCCCTGGCTGTGCCTCCACCATTTTCTTCCACTCTGCTATGTTGTTTATGTAGCAAGTGCACACCAGTGCACACAGCCTTAGCACACTCTGCAGAATCTGGTACTTTCATACAAGCAAAGCCTAAACAAGCATATGTGACTCAGGTATTGATCCTATAATTCATACCAGCATCAAGAGGGAATATCTTATGATAACTACTGTTCCCAGAGAGTGAAAATGAAGCCCACAAATTTGACTTTCCTCCCTTCCAAAAGTGGTGTGGTGCCTACTTCCCTTTGCACGAACTATAGGCTACACATAGTGACCCACTTCTAACGAAGGGTATGACAGAAGTCACACTGTGTGACTCCTGACATTAGGTGATAATAAGCATTTGGCTTCCTCCTTGCTTTCTCTCTTGGATCACTCACTCTGGGGAAAACCAGCTGCCAGGTTGTGAGGATACTCGAGCAAGCCCTTAGAGAGGTCCATGTGGAGAAATAGTAAGGCCTCCTTTCAACAGTCCTATAGATGGGTGACCTTGAAAGGAGATCCTCCTGATGCTGTCAGGCCCTCAGATGATGCAGCCCTGGCCCACATTTTGGCCCCACCCTCATAAGAAGTCCTGAGCCAGAACCACCCAGCTGAGCCCCTCCCCAATCCCTGTCCCAAAGAAACTGAGAGATGTAACTTAGGGCTACCACTAGGTTTGAAGGTAAACTGTTACACAGGATCGATAATTACTAAATAGACTATCTAGAGATTTGCTGGAAAACAGAAACTCAAACCGAGAAGCTCGCTTACCCGAGCATCCTGGTCAATCAGTTCATAATCAATGACAGAGCCATCCTCTGCTCTTCTACCCTACGGAAGAAAACAAAATTAAGAACATCAAATAGGTTTCTTTGTATATTTTAAAGTTGAAAATGGTATCTTCTCCCCAACTCTGGTAAGCTGTTATTTAATCTACTGAGCAAACACACACTTAAAGTTTTTCTTCACTTGGGATGCCTGGGTGGCTCAGGTCATGATCTCACAGTTCGTGGTTTCAAGCCCCACATCAGGATCTGTGCTGACAGCTCAGAGCCTGGAGCCTGCTTTGGATTCTGTGTCTCCCTCTCTCTCTCTGCCCCTCACCCCCTTGTGCTCTTTCTCAAAAATAGACAAACAAACAAATATTAAAAAAATTTTTTTCTTCATTTTGAAGTCTAGACAAGACTAAGGATTGGTACAACTGAGATAGTGAAGTGGGGGGAGGGGTGGGCCTCACCATCATCAACCCCCCCCCCCCCCCCGGGATAGGCACTTTACAGAATTCCCTCTACCTCCAAAAAAAAAAAAAAAAAAAAGCTACCGATATTTAGTTCCCTCCCTCAGTGAGCTTACAATCCTGATGGAAAAATAGCATGGAACAAAGATAAAACAACACAGTAATCCATGGCTTAAGAAGACATGAAATGCAAAAGAAGGCAGAAATCTGACAGCATAGTCAGCAAAGTCTGTGGACAATGGGGTAGGGCTGAGGTGAACACTGAAGGATGTGTCAAATGAGGCTAGTAAAGGGGATGGGGAGAAAGGCACTCCCCGTGGGAGGAACAGCACAGGAAGAGGCTGAGCGCGGCCACAGGTCAGTGAGGTTCCACGCAGCTACAGGGGAAGGGAGGCAGGGGGGAATCCTAGGAGGATTAAATTAGGGAAGGGCAGGATATAGGGACCTTTTTATTTACTGCTTTTAATGTTTATATTTGAAAGAGAGTGAGTGCAAGCAGGAATGGGGCAGAGAGACAGTGGAGACAGAGGATCGGAAGCGGGCTCTGTGCTGACAGCAGGGAACCCGATGCGGGGCTCAAACTCACAAACCGTGAGATCACGACCTGAGCTGAGGTGTAACGCTTAACTGACTGAGCCACCCAGGCGCCCCAGGATACAGGGAACTTTTAAAGGCAGCGGAGAATCTGGATTTGATGTAGCAGAAATGCGTGTGATTAAGGGAGTGAAATAGTGAAGGCAGCCTTCAACAGATGGGTGGTTGGTGGTACACAGGGCGAGGAGTCGCCAGGGAGGGCTGTATGGAGTTGTTACAGTAATGGAGATGTGAGTGGGCAGGATGCAGCATGCCAAACAATCATCTGTCATTAAGGTCCCTGGAGAAAATCATTTCCCTCCCCCGGCACAGAGGCTTTAAATTGCACACTAGTCAGGACTCAGAGGGAAATGCCTTTCATCCACATGTCTGCGTTAACATTAACAAAGACCCCCTCTCCAGGCAAAGGACTACCTGGGCAAATCCTCTCGTAAGACGTGAGAGCAGAGAGAACGAAAGAAAAAACAAGAGGGTCACCTCCCATCGGGTCCTATGTGGCTATAGATAGAGGCAAAGTGACCTTCCCCAAGTCATGTGGCGAAGGCTGCCACATAATCCAGGCCAGGACTTGAGAGCTGCCTATTCCTCCTCTGGCCCCAAAGTCCACTTGACCATGCAGTTTCCCAGGATAAGAAATCCTATTATACAAAAATGACATCTCTGCAGTGACAGTGCAAACCCAGTCAGAAATGAAGCTGGCATTTCTCATGCAGGCACAGAGGATTGACTTAATTCGCTCCCAGGTATAAAATGCGGTATGTGACTTGCCTTGGGAGGAAACAAGGACAAAGAAATAAACCGGAAACCAACCTTTGCAAGGGCAACCATCAGCTTGCGGAAGTCACCGGATGTGTCAGAAATGATGTCTTTCTCCAGATCAGTCTTGTACACTTTGAAAACAACACGTCTGGTTTTATGCTTCCTGCCTGTGCAGCCAGCCAGCCACCCACCCCAACTGCCCCCTGCCCCATTAAGCCTCTGAGAAGCAGAAACAGTTGTGGCAGCATGGATGTATCCACCCAAATGAGGGCAGATGGTCTAAGATGATTTTTAGACTCATAAAATCAGAGCTAAATGTTATTATCAGTAACAGGAGATAGGCAGGGCTGGATCCAATAAGGCATTCTCAAGCTCACCTTTGATCAGTGACCTCTTTTGTAGCTAAAATACTGGTTCCCAAACTCCTTGACTAGGAATAATCACTTTGAAAAGGAAAAACATTGGAGGGCTACACACACACACACACACACACACACACACCTGTGCTTTGTTACCCACTGAATGAGAAACTGCACAATGGCAAAAACTTGTAGGAATTAAATATTACTCTTAAATGAATCTGTATTTTATTATTCAAATAGCTTCTACTTTGAAACCTAGTAACAGATACACATGTAAGCTGCATCATTTATTCTAGCCACAGCCTCCTGTAGTGCTTGGTGCACACAGATCCACATGCCTCTTGCAATAATTATCCACAATCCAGAGTTGGGAACTTCTTAAGCAGAGACTGGAAAGCACCCAATACATTAAGTCCACGTACATTGCTTTCTACTTCCCTCACCAGACCCTTAAGGAAAAAAAATTGTTTTCTCACCTTTCCCTCCTGCCTATCCTTTTATAGAAGTTCTAGCAGAATGTAATAACCAAAACCCAGGCCACAAGAAGGTAGAAAAGAGGGACCTGGACAAGGGCAAACCCCTGGACAGTCCAGATGGCATTTCTGCATACGTAATCTGGGCATCCTATCCCCAGCACTAGCCCAGGTAGCCATGACGGGGTTACAGAAATTGGGCTGACAAGCTGCATCACAGAGCGGGAGCTACTCACTTTCCTTGTAGACTCTGTTAATTTCCTGAAGCTCTTGGTTGGTCCTTGAGCAGATGATCTCAATGAGGGAGTCCTCATCAGTCCCCAGCCCCTGTGAACCAGGCAGCACAGACATCAGCAGGGGAAGTTCTCCAGGCCATTAGCCTACTTCTCTGATCTCAATCAGGTAAATCGCAAACATGGATTGGGTCAGTTAGCATGCTCCTTTCTACATTCCTACCTAGGGGATCTGTACTATATTCCTCAGCACAACATAATGTTATTTTCTATGTCTATTTTCTATGTGCGAATGTTAAAAATACATACATATGTATGTATATCGAATGGGAAGAGACAGTAATGGAATACACCAAAATGTTAAAAGGGGTTGCCTTTTGGTGATGGGTTTACAAAATGAGTAACTTTTTCTTCTTCCTATTTTTCTTTATTTTTCAAATTCTTTTAATAGATGGGAAATTTTTCTTTATTAAACAATTCTGCTCAGTAATTTAAAATAAAGGAAGAGAGAGAGTTTGTTGTCCTCTGCAGCCAGCACCACTGGAAGGGAGTAAGTCTTTTACCAGGGAAAGGTACAGATAAGATAAAATTTTTAGCTTCACTTCTTTGAAATGTAAAATTGGGTTAATGTTAAAAATTTCATTCTTGTACTTCCACTTTCGCTTGATTACTATGCACTCTTCAGGCATTTTAGGGAAGCAAAAGGAAATAATGAAGTGCCAAATAAACCTAGACACCAACACTTTATTAAGGAATAAGAATTTGATGGGTGATGTATTCAAATTTAATATATACACTTTTGAACGTGCCAGATAGCTTGAAAGGACTCAATGAAACATGTATTTCAAAGCTGGCTTCATGATCAAAGTCAAGATTTAATAATCAGGATTCTCTAATACTTGTCTTTCCGAATATGGAAATATCACTTTGAACTAAGTAGAATTACAACTGTTTAAAATGTAAATCAATTATAAGGTGTTAATACAATACGAAACTTACTTATCCACATGAAAAGTGTGTCAGCTATTAATTAAACTTATTAGAGTTTATATGCCCCTGAAAAGTGGTTCATAAAATATAAGCTAAACCTCAGGTTAATGGTTAATTTTGTATTTTATTCATAATCTAATCTACGAGCAAATGCCTCTTCTTCTGAGTTTTTAATCATGACGTGTAGAGGTTCTAGCAAAGCCAAACTTTCTTTCCATCTTAGCAAAAGGTCTACGCAACATTCTACACAAATGTTATAGAATGACTACTGAGTGTCTTCAAATATTTTAGGGGGTAGGCTTTCAATCTCGAGATGATAAAAATATAGACTAGAAATAATTCATGTATTGGAAGAAATGCCATATCCTGACACTGTTGAAATATAAAACAGGTATATCAACATAAGATGTTTTCTTCCATCGCTAATACGCTAGTGTTAATATCTGAGAATTCTAATAGTGTTTTTATCTCTATTCAAAGGTGACCTTGGCAATTTCCAAAACTTGGCCCAAGCTTTCCACAGATTGTCTACAATTCCTATCACAAGGGCAACTTCTACCGTAACATATGGCTAATATTGCCACTGGTATTGCCAGAAGTCAAAACAGATTTTTTTTAAGCATAGTTCAGTTAATGTCACTTCGAGCTTTATGGATTTCAGAAGAGTACTCAACTGTAATAGCTAATGGAAGAGCTGGCACCAGGTCAAAGATTTAGTCATCAAAGCACCTTTCATTGGGCCCAATTACACAGATTACAATGGTGACTGACAGCTCGAACAGGTCTATTTCAAGTCACTAATACCTAGTCATCGATACTAGTAAGATTGTACGAATTACAACTAAATAGATTTTTGACGAAAATAAGATAAACTGATCTGAAGTGATGATGGTCAGAAGAAACCTAGGACAGGCTGACTTCCATGACTCCAATAAACCCACGATTTGGTTTTCAGGAGTGCTCTTTTTATCAAGCAGGGTCATTAAATGTTGTTGACATTTTATCATTTGTAATTCTACCTTCTCTGCAATATAGCCTACTTAGGAAACTCAGAGCAAGTCAGCTCAAATAAACTGAGTACAGGTTGGACTAGGCTGGAGAACTGAAGGAAGAAAGAGATTTCCTAACAAATCTTTCAGCAGCCCTGAGCTATCAAGTCCTGGGCAATGGAAGTGCCTGGTGTGAGAAGCCGCCTCACTCTCGAGGTGCTCTCTGGGGAGAGAGATGACATGAACCGTGACATCAGCTCTGGTGACAGGCTTACAGCTTGGTCCTTCATAATTCAGGGACAGGCATCATAGAAAATGCACTCGGACTTAGAATAAAAAATGAGAGCTATAGTATTCCCCTGTACTCTGGAGGCTTTACCCAGTTTTATCAGCAGAGGGCAGTATCAGATTATTCAAAGTATTACAGGCACACACTACATATAAAAGGGGTTATATTTTGCTGTAAAATGCCTTTATGTTTATGCATCTATCACATTTATATAATACTGGATGTTTTAGGTATGCACAAAATTCAGGGAGTTTCTAACCTGGAATTTTTACTATCTAATGTAACTGAAAATTCCGAATTAACTTTGCAAAAGCAAAAAGCAAACAAGAGATAATCTGTGCTACAATACTTTGAACAAAACACAGGTACCATTCACAATCTGAAACCACCCTTTATATACACTATGATGTTCTGATTTTTTCCTGAATTTGAATCAAACAGTGGGACTGACAGGAGAAGGTCAGAAGAAGAAACACTCAAGACCGCATAGGCAGAATTTGCAAGCTTCACTTAACAAAAGCTATGAGTTTTACTTTTGCCTCAATATCACAACAAATCTTTTTTTAAGAAGGAAGTGCAATCAAGGAAGTACTTTTTCCAAATGGTAATTCCAATTGCCCAGGTGCCGAGCAGTAGCAGCTGGTAACTGACTTCTCAGCATCATGAAATTTCTTTACAGTCTTAAAAAAAAGTAATTGAAATATTTTTGGTACAAATCTTGAGACTTATAGCTCCAGTTCATTAAAAAAAAAAAATGGTTCCAAATGAGAATTCAACAAAACTAAAAATCACCTAATTATACTTAGAAAGCTGTAATTTACAAATATTAATGGCAGATTTGACAGAGATTACATCTCACACATGTTTACCTTCATGGAGGCTTTCAGCTCAGAAGCATCATACTGAGCAGGTGTTTTCAAGAGGCCCAAAATCACGGTCTCCAGGTGGCCGGACAAGGCTGACTTCAGTGCTGATGTAAGTTCCTTCAGAAAAACGGGCAAGAACGTGGAAAAAAACAGGTTGGTAACCAGTGTTCCCTTTAAAACTGGTGAATGAAACAAAAGTAAGTGGGATGTGTTTGTAAGGCAGGTTGTGATTCCTTAGCCACTCTGGGATCTCAGACCAAACTGTCCCTCAACTGCATTCCCTTCAGTGGACCCAGATGTCAGAAACAAAAAGATCAGACTGCTCCGACAAAATCCCTTCACATCCAAGCTGAGCCATCTTCTCCCAGTCATTAAAAGGAAACCAGGGCAGAATGCAATTTCTCAGAAAGCTAGGGGTGTGAGGACACTTTATAACACCCTCACAAGTGATAATCACTCATAGAATACAGGGCACTTTCCAAGCTCAAGGCCTCTGCTAAGAAGGAGGTGGTTAGACTAGGGAGTCCCCTGTAAAAGATGTTTATGCAGCTGCACTAGAGGTGGCTGCTAAAAGTCTCCAGAGGAACCAGAGGCCCCACCATGGGTGGAAGTTGGATCATGAAGTTTTCCTATGCAAAACACTTCATCCAGGACTGAGAAAACATCTATTTGTCCATACCAAACTGGGGCCGAGTTGACAGAGCCGATGGGAGACTGAAGTCCCCCTTTCTCACCCCCTTGACTTTCCCACTCTGTATTATATCTTAAGGTTTTCACTGTCATAATTAATGTAGATTTTAAGTCAGAGGTCTGAGTCAGCACCAATGTATGCAGACAAATACACCAATTCAATGTGTCTTTTATAGCTGCTTCCTTGACGATTAAACTTCCTACACATCATGAGCATTGAGTGATGCCTGAACTCTCCCACTGTAATTATTTTCCTTTCTTTTCACTTTTTCCCTCTTCTCTCCCTTCTTGCTTTCTCCCCTGCTTGCCAGCAGCACCTCACAGCATCTATAATGGTGCCAGGAGATGATGTACAGTCTGCTTCTGGCAGAATCTTTGCAAACCATTCATAGGTGGTGAGAGCTGAGATGGATCTCAGCAGTCACCTGGCCCACCCCTTCCAAATCTACTCTCTTCTGATTCCTGGTGTTCTAGTAACACACAGCACCTAGAAAGGGACTTGAAAAGCAACACCTGCCAATTATAACACCAATTTTCCAATTTGGAAATTTGAGGTTAGGGAATTCCAAACTTAGCCTACCCTTGACACTCCTCGACCCATTGTCTGTTCAAACTCAAATAGCATTTGGGTAGCTACTGACTTCTTCCACTTCTATTATAAACTCCTATTGGCATTCAACTTCCTGCTTCTCACAAGGTCTAGCACAGAGCTTTGTATGTAACAGATACCCTAGAAAAGTTTGATAAATAAAACATTACCATTCCTTATATGGAGAAATCTGGCATCTGCTTGAACATGAAAAAACAAAACAGAAGACCGAGATTCTCTCCCAGCTCCTCTCCACTTCTATTAGCTCTGCCCATGGTCTTCAAAGCTCATGACCTAGGCAGCCTCAGCCCATATCACTAACATACTCTACAATACAGGGCTTTCTCCTTGACTATGCAGACAACTCATTCAAAACACTAAGGTTCTACTTCCAAAATCTCCTTCGGAAATTATCTCAAGTAATTTATGTATCTTTCTGCACACAATGACAATTTTCCTTAGCCCAAGACTAAGAGACATCACGAATCAGTAGGAGAGTGAACTGTCCCCACCACACACAAAGCCTGTGTGATCAATGAACCCTACCATAATTCTGGTAACATGTTCCTTCCAACATAGTATGGGAGGGCTTTGTTCATCTATCTACTTGAAATCAAGACCCAGGCATCTCTGTTTCCATATACACTTATGTGTACACATCCAAGTGTGTTCTAACACCCCACTCTGTAAGTGACAGATGAGGAAGCAATTACAGGCATAGTGTCCAAACAGGTGAGACTTCTGCTCCACCTGGAACTCAGTCCTACCAGCTCCCAGATCCTTTTAGAAAATTGGAGAAATAAAGCACTCCCCTCATGGCTCACTACAAAAGACTGTGCAAGTCTAGTTGGAAAAAAGCATTTTAATGCACATGAGATAACAGAAGCCAGATTCTTCCAATTGTTTGAGTAGGTGGGGGTTGGAGCTATAGAAGGCCTTGACCTGCAACTCTCAGAACCCTGGTGGTCATGTCAACCCCAAGAAAAGAAATGTCTTTTCCAGAAGCCTTCCAGCTCACCTCCACTGTGGCTACGAGTGAAAGCCGTTAAGTCAAACAGGAGCTGCAGGAAGCCACGCTTACTGCACTGTCCAAGAATAAATCAAAAGCTTTTAATAGCAAGAAGTTAAAAATAAAACATCCCGTCCTTAAAAATAAAATTTCCTAACACTGCAACAAAATAAAGGATGAACAAATGCTGGGTTGTTCCTTAACCACTAGAGCACAAGCAAGGAAAAAGCTCACAAAGGCTCTTTAAATAGTGGGAACATGGCATATTGAAGATAGCCTAGTAGACCAAATGAACTACTAACTAAGCCCAAGAATTCAAGTATATATATATTTTTTAAGAATGAGGAGAACCTACCAGGATCAATCCTAAGTGAAGTCTAGGGTCCTCAGATTAAATTAGAAACATCTTATCAAGAGCTAGCAGAAATCATAAAGATGAAATGAGTTGCTACATATAAAGAACTACATGCCTGGCACAAAGCAAACATTCTAGAAATGAGACATGTTGTTGATAATCCCTAGTCCCTCCTAACTTTCTGTTCCCAGCAGTGCTCCCTCCATACTCTCTGGTTGGAGGAGGGCATATAGTCTTTATGGATGAGCTCCAAGCACTCCAGGGGGCCATGAAGTGTGTGAGTGATGACTCTTACAAGGATGTAAGAGGAAAACCTCGGATATCCAAGGAAAACCCGGCTCTTGCTGGGATGAGCCAAAATCCATTAAAAGAAAAAGCAATGGCTGAGGAAATGAAATGGAACAAGGAATGCCCTCCATCCCTGAAATTGCTTGTACCTTTTTGGTCCTTCTCTGGTAGGCGAAGGCAATGTCCTGTCTCTGTTCATTGCTGCGGTTGGTCAAAATGTTGACGATGGTGACCTCATCCACACCTACGGAGATACAAGTTGTGAGTAGTTAATAACCCACGTGCTCTAGTCTTCTGGGCTTATATTGAAGGTTTCAAGCAGTGTTTTCAAACTGTTTTCCAAATACTGTTTTCCAAACTATAATGCCAGGACATCAAGGTTTGTTCTTTTTGTCAGTATCCTCCACCCAATGTGTTTACCAAATTTTTATCCTGACAGCCTCAAACCTCAAGACTAAATGGACCTTTTGAATATCTGCATTTAAAAATAAACTACTTTATTCATAAATTGGTTTCTGGAATCAACCGTGGGAGGTGTGTTTGTGGGGCTTTGGCAGTCAAATGGAACAACAAAGATTTAGGAGGATTTTAAATGAAGGTCCCCAAATTGCCATTTAACTGGGGATTTAATAGACAGTAACTGTGAACTGAATTAATTGAGACAATTATTTATATTTATTGCAGGATTACAGCTATATAAGCAGCTAGGTATAATTTCTATAATTATAGAAACTGTCATGACAAATGAGTCAGATTTAATATGGCAGTCGTATTTTAATAGCATAATTGATTAATGCAATCATACTTATTGAAGACTAAATTGTTTTTTAAGGAAAATAAATGTTCCACTGCTTTTAATCTTCAATAGCAATTTTAATAATCAATTTTATAACTTTATTAAAAAGAGTAAGTGGTTTAATCTAAATTAAATCTAAATTGGGAGTTATGAAGTGCCACCAAAATATTTTAGTACCTATTTTAATTGGAACATGTGTATTTACAAAGATAAGCAATGCCTTCTTGTATCTGAAAGTTTCCAATTTTATAACAGAAATACTCCTAAAATGCCATTTAACTTAAGAAAGCATGATTTTAAGAATTCAGAAAGTGAAAGGCCTCCCTCCTGACTGATTCCAAACTTTGTTCAGTAAAAGCAAGAGTCTTTTTGCCATAACTGGGTAGGTAATTCTTTGGTGAGGGAGAGAACAGCAAAGCCCCAAAGGTCACATGCGAACCGCAAACAGCTTTGCCTAAAGGAAATCAGAAGAGCCCCAAAACAACAGAAATGTTAGAACTATAATGCTTTGAGGCAGAGGCAATAAGCCAACTGAGAGAAGGAGTCCTCAACTCTCAAGCATATTAGATCAAAATGCATTAGGTTAGATTTTCTGGGTATAAAAATAAGTAACATTTATTTTTGTATTTATATACTCATTTCAGAGTGAGTTCATACCAATATGTTGATCACTTATCTTAAATGCAGCATCTATAACTTTAGTTCTGATTTTGAAAGTACCAATGTCAACAGAATAACGCAACTGCTATATATGAGATGCAGTTTTAAAGACGCTTATTTCAGCATTAGAGAGAGTATCAAAAATTAAGGGGGAAAAAGAAGCCCTATGTCCAATAAGAGATCTATTACATAAGTGTTCTTCTGTCCATACAATGGGATACTACCATCCTTCAAAATGACGTCATAAAATATTAACTGATGTGGAAAATGTCCATAATAAACTGTTAAGTAAAAAAAAAAAGAGAGAGAGAGAAAACACAGATGGCAAAGCAATATATACAGTGTAACCCAATTTTTGTAAAATGCATGTGTACCTACAAGAAAAGATCTAGAAACCTTTATACCAAAGTTTTAATAGTGCTCCTGTGGGTGGTAGGATTACGGCTACTGTAAGTTCTTTTCTTTCTTTTGATTACATGTACCTTCAAAGTTCACTATAATGTCATAAAAAGGGTTCTTTTACATACAGAGTAGTGACATGCAGTCATTGATCTAGAATCGACTAGTGACCTCCCATCAAAAGATCCCTAGCATGGTTCTAAATAACTTAATTAGAATGAAACACAATATGCATAATAATTACAAACTTCATCTACATAATTCTCGTCAGTTTCCAAAATATCCTAACACAAACTATCATTCTTCACAACTACCCAGTGAGGATAGGTATTCCTCTTTCTAGTTTGTAGATGAAGAAGCTGAAGCTCAAAGACATTCCAACTATTACAGGTGTAAACATATGCCTTCTTTGGGTCTCAGTTTCTACATGTGCACAAGTAAGGCACTTGAAAAATGACCCCAGTTCTGCTTCCAGGAAATACTAACAGATACAATCTTGCGAGCCTACCCACACCTGTGTTCTCTCTCTCACTCTCCTTAAATATTCTATGGCTCTAACTTCATGTTAAGAAAACCATTGTTTACAAATGTGTTTTTGCTTTACATTCAACTTTCTCACCCAAATCTGAAAATGCTAGAAAACAACAAAATCAATCATACCCTCAAACCTCAATTCTAGTATTTCCTGAAAACAATTTTAGGGCTGCTGACCTGAATGCATGCAACAACACTGACCCATAAAAATTCTTCTCCCTTGGGGCGCCTGGGTGGCTCAGTCGGTTGAGCGTCCGACTTCGGCTCAGGTCATGATCTCACAGCTCGTGAGTTCGAGCATCGAGTCAGGCTCTGTGCTGACAGCTCAGAGCCTGGAGCCTGCTTTGGATTCTGTGTCTCCCTCTCTCTCTGCCCCTAAACCACTCACATTCTGTCTCTGTCTCTCTCAAAAATAAATAAACATTAAAAAAAAAATTAAAGAAAAAAAATTCTTCTCCCTTGGAAACAAATGCCAAGCTTATGTTTGTGGTCCTAAGCCCACGTGAATTAGAATCACACGAAGCACTTATTAAACACAGAGCCCCTTGGGCCACACCTGAGATCTACTGATTAAGACTCTCTAGGACTTTAGACCAAGGAAGCAGCATTTCTACCAGCTCCCTGGTGATTTTTTATTTGAGAAGCACCAAGAGACGGATAAGTGTGAGGAATGGAAAGGTCTTTAGTAATCTGCTTACGAAGAAGACTCTTAAGTCACTGTACCGACTGCTTTTGTGAGGTACAGGATCCACGACAATTTCAGGGAAAGAAATGCTTACCTTTGTCCAAATAACCCAGGTAAGAAATAACACCTGACGAGTTCACTGCACAAACTGCAGTGCAGTCCCACGCTCTTAGTCAATGAAACAACCTTTTGCCTTTCTGTTCACAATAGCTAAGCACCCAGCCAACAGAATCCGAACTCAATCCAATTATTGGAAATCCCCGTAAAGAGCCTGAGTGGTTGACCTGGATCTCATGTAGGTGGCAGCAGCTATGATAGTCTGAAAGAATCTAAATGTATTTTACTGAAATGATTTATCAAGCAAACAGCCTGCTGAGCATCCAACATGCTGGGACCCCTTACAAGTGAACAATCTGATCCATTACACAAATGTTAATGGAAGCAACTACAAAGAAATAGAAGCTATTTTTGCAAGTGAAAGCCCCCTCTCCCTTCCTAGAACCTCACCCACATAAGCCATTTCTCCCATACCTTTGTCTGCAAGGTTCAAATTGAACTGGAAAGAGGAAAAAAAAATCATGGAGTCCAGGATCATTGCCTAGTCAAAGCCACTTAAGGCATATCCAGTGTCCTAACACCAGAATACACATTTCTGTCAGTGGGATTTAACCATCTTATCTTCAGAACGCTGCTGCTTCCTCTCAACTTGCTCGCATAATTGGTGAGGCAGTTTATTCCTGTGGAAAATAATTCAGTGTAGGTTGAAGCTGCAAGGGTCATCCGGTTACTCACCATTTCTGCCCAGGACACGGCTGAAGGATGAGGACTGAGCACTCAGCTACCTATGTCAGGACAATCATCGTCAACAGTGCATAGCAAGTGCCAGTACACTGGGAAAGCTTTGAATTTAATACATTTAACGTAAGTGCAAATGCTTGGAAGATGAGGCTCTGCCCCCCTAGATTTGCACCTTCAGACCTCTTAGGTTCCAGTACGTAAGGAAGTGTTTGCTGGGCAGAAGGACCCAGGTTCTAATAGAAACTGTGTGGGCAGGGCAATAGCATAAAGAAAAAACAACAACAACAAACTTGAATAATGTTTCTTTTCCATCCCATTCCTCTTGTGTTTCATGTGGAAGGTCAAAGTAATGGAAGCCAAAGGCTCACAATGGGAAACAGTGATGTGGGCGGGGAAGCCTACAGAATGTGGCTGAGAACACAGTACATTCTGTGTTCCAGGCTGATTTTTTAAAATTTCTTTTCAAAACTAATAGAAGTTGAAAGTTTCAAGATTGGCTAAGGAACTAAGACACAAATTTATTTGGCTCCTGATGGGAAACACTACAGTAAATTTCATAAGCACCAATGCCGTTCATGAAAATGGTCGGCTAATCTCATCAGCTAACTAACTACAAACATGTTTCCACTGCTCCTTAGCTGGGGCATCCGAAAGGTCAGTCACTGTTCGAAATGCCAGTCAACATGAAGCAGTCACCATGTTGCTTACGAAGAAGACTTATAAGTCACTTCCACCAACTGCTTCTGTGAGGTATAGGGTCAACGACAATTTCAGGGAAAGAAACGCTTACCTTTGTCCAAATAAGCCAGGTAAGAAAGAACACCTGAAGCTCGCTGCACAAACTGCAGCACCACGTGATGCCACAGGGAGGCGCCACTGACAGCAGAGTTCAAGCTGGAACCATCTGCCATATTTTTTTTAAACATAAAGAACACTTGCTGTCTAAAATAATGGCCAACTCCAAAACCATAAAATCAGCCTCCTGGAATTCCCTCCTCTCTGCGGGTAAAACCCCAAGTCAGCTCCACATCTGGCATTCCATGGAAAATGTGGCTTTATTGTCCATGGCAAGGAACCAAGAAGCCATTCTGAACAGGATGCTGACTCACATCTGCCAAGACACATTGACTGCACAAAGAAAATGGATTTCATTTTGTTTGATGAAGGCTCAGGAGTCCCTCAGGGCATGGCTGATTGGTTAGAAAATTAAACTGCCCAGATCCCTTCCTTATCTAGATGTGGGAAAAACCATGCCTCAGCTTAGATTACTGGAGATATGGGTATCAAACCTCAGAAGAAATCACCTTTGCAACATGAAGGTCAGCGGCAGGCCACAGAGAAAGGAGAGGGCCACAGACCCATGGGTGTGGACATATTTTTTTTTTATTATAATAATATCAGCCACTCACTGAATACCTACCATGCGCCAAGCATGTTCCTAAGTACTTCGCACAATTCCACCATGTACTTTTCACCACATTCCTAAGAGGTGGATGTTATTGCGCATCTTACCAATGTGGAAACAAATGCTCATACAAGGCAAGGACATGCCCAAGGTCACACAAGCGAGTCACCTGCAGAGTTGGAATTCAAACCAGGATTAAAGACCCAGGCTCATTGCATCGGGCTATCCTGCCTCCTGTTATAGAAAATTATCCAAAATTTAATAAGATCAGAGGAAGAGAGCACGTCCTCCCACTGTGGCTAACAGGGCCTTTCAAGGCATTTCTCCATGGCATGCTCACACTCAACCTGCTAGTTACTACTGTAGGGCACAAGCTCCATGGGGTTACACGTTAACTTGGGAGATTATGGTCCAAAGGTTAGGGCTTCAGTGCCCTGTAGGACATTAAAGGTCTTGTATCCAGCCCAGCAATCCTTATCCCTACACTCTTTTCTCAATGCCTATAAACGTTTACCCAGTCTTTCAAATGTCTCTTTGAACTAGTCTTATCTCCTTTGAGTTAAATAAATATTTGGCATGTGTTCATCCCAAAGCTATATGAGTCATGTTGGTACCTTTTTGAAATTACACTTCAATACTTCTTCATATCACACTCCTCCATCTAGCTCCTAAAAAGGATATGGGACAGTATTGTGTCTATATGTCTATAGCACTGGACTTACTGTTTAGTACATACAATGTACACACATTTAATAATCTGTAGACAATGATTTGCCACCCACTAACAGTGCATGGCCACTGAAGAGATATCCCAACTGAGGTTTTTTCAAAAGAAAGAGCTAAAGACTCTCTCTTCCAGATAGCCATTACTAACTTGGGGAGAGAAGGGAAGCCCCTTCCCAACAGGGCTAATATGCCAAGTTATCTGTCTCCTGAAAGTGACTTCAGGGACAGAGAAGCACACACACATGTACGTACACACACACACACACACACACACACACACACACACACACTGTTGCCCAAAAGTATCCTTCCCACCATCAGCCACAGTGTTGCCTGGCCCAGAATTCCTGCTCTCGGAGGCACCCCGTGGGATCACTCAGCAAACGTGAGCACTCGGTGTCCAGAGGGTCCCGCCAGGAACGGGACATTCAAGTGGACAACAAAGACAAAAAAAGGAGACATCTAGATCAGTGGCAGTGACATATGCTTTGGAAATTATGTGGGGCTCAGAACTGTACTATCTGGGGCATGTTAGTTATCTCCCTGGCCTCGGTTTCTTACTCTGTAAAACAGATCATGAGAACATTTACTGGGATGCAAAAAGAAAGGGCAGGCTGAGTTAAAGACTGGGAACATGTCTACTACCTTCTCCACTCAGCTTCTGTCACAGGCCTGGCTCTTGTCTGCATTCGGTTTTGAGTCGATGACAATAAGGGCAAAGGGAGGACGGGGAACACTTTTGCCGTTAGCACTCAATACGTTAGTTTTCATGATAACCTGTAGCAGCTGCCTGAGAGAGGAGAAAGAAAACAAGTACAGGGTGGAAGGTGGATGGGGAACCCCGGCGCCTCTCCCAACACTGGCACCAACAGGGAATGGTTCTGACTCAAGCAAAGTGTGGTTTAGCTAAGCGCCTAAGAAGAAGGTTTGGCCCCAAAATCAATTTTCTTCTATTTCCATTCTGCTCTGGTCTCACCTCTGAGGAGTCCCTTAGAAAGTATGTCCGTGCCATCCATTGGTAATCCCAGTGTGCATACACTTCAACAATCTAGAACCCTGTCTGCCTTCCATGCATAGTTACATTTCTGAAATACTCTACAGGACCAGCAGGAAAACACAAAGTAGGCCACCAATCCAAATTCAAGCCAAATCAAAATGTAAATGAAGGATGACCTGTCGAGTGCAAGCACCATCTTGTATCCTGCTACTCTATTAGCCTCAGGAGAGAAAATTTTAAAATCTGAACAGATGCACGAGGAACCAGCATACCCACCCTTAACTCGACTGATAGTGAAGAAGTCACTATTTACTGTCTTAGCATTGCTAACACCAAAAAAAAATCTGGTTCCTTCCATTGTCCCTAGGTAGAACTGATATTTGGATTTCCTCAGGGGAAAAAAGTAAATTTTTACAAAAAAAGAAAAGAGCTGAGAGGCAGGCAATCAAAGCTAATGCCTACGGTTAGACAGGCACCAGGGACTCCTGCACCCATGTTTTGCAGACTTGTTGGCTCAGATTTGGCATCTATACGCCCATGTAGACAAAGATCATTTTGAAGAAAATCACAAAATCTGTGCTCAGAGTAAAGGTGGCCATGACTCAGCACTGGCGCCTCTTTGTTCCCAGTGCTGCTGTAAGATGAGAACTCAGCCGAAAGTAAACTTGATCACAAAGGGAAAAGTCCTCAGTGAAGGGAAGGTTCCCTTCCTCCTGTTTCCTCACAGGAGGGTGGGAAGGCCCTGGGCTGCATGGGTCACAAAGACCTTCCTCACGAGTACACTCTCCTTCAGGCTTAAGGGTTCTTGTAGGTTTGGGCCCTCACCTCCCACTCCCCTCTTAAGAGAGAAGCCACCTTTCACAGCCAGTCTGCCTCCTGGCATCCTCGAGAGACTATATTTCTAACTGCTGTCTCAGCTGGACGAATATCCCTCCAGGTGTGCAGGTGAACCAAAAATACACGTCCCGGCCTGCTTTCCACTGGCATGGAATGTTAGTACTTTGGGCCATGCTGGAAAACATGGTTCCTTTTCAAAAATATAAGAGAAAAATAAGTGCAAAAACTTGCTGCAGTTATGCTTCTCTATACTTGTGCTTAGGAGAAGGGGGAAAAATCACCCGCTTTTGCATCCCTTCCGGAGAACACAAATACTGCTAAAATCAAAACTGGCAATAATAACAGGGCAACTCATTTCCCTCCCCTTCTAGAGAGAGAGAGAGACCGAAGCTGTAGCCGTCTCTTGGCACTTACACTAACTCTGGGGTTGTGCTGCTTCTAATTACAATCTATTTTATGGAGTCTGGATTCGTCCTTTTCTAATTTAGCTGACTTTCCTTTCTAGTTATTTGGACCCATATGGTAAACCATTCACAGCTGTGTTGTACACTCTATAGTATATATTTAACCCAGGGCCAATCTAGACCAAGAGACTCCTACAGATTTAAGTCTCAGAAACCTCTTGTTAATTAACCAATATTACTACTTTTGCACAGCCTTATTCAGTTTCTAACTAGACATAAATTAAGGTAAATAATTGCATAGTCTACCTCAAGCCAGAGTATACACAAAACAATCATGCATTTGGTTTAGGTGACATACTCAAGAGATACTAAGATCCCTTCAAACTAAAAACAAGGCAGACTCACGAGCGTGAGCTAAATTCATTTTGTGAAAACAGATCAAAGCTCACTAGGGAACTGTTATCCTTCCTGGATACTGTCCAGATTCTGGAATTGTCCTCTGCTGCCTCATCTCGCTCCCTGCTCTGCACTCACCTCTGTGCGGTCTGGGATCTGTGCACATTTGACTACACTTTAAATATAGGTTAAATATTTACCTTCTCACACAGTCTCAGGGGCCATGTTAAATCAGATTAAATAAGTTTAATGAAATAAAGTCCTTGCCTTCAAGGAACTCACATTCTGGTCGGAGAGACAAATCCATACATAAATAGCTACAACACAGTATGACAAGAGCTGTAAATGACTTACGTGAAGTATCTAAGACAAAGACCAAGGAATAATTGATTCTGCCTCCTCCTCAGAGAAAACTTGGAGAAGAAGCTGTGTACGGGCTCATGCTGAGAGGTGAGTGGGAGCTGCTTAGGGATAGAAGTGGGCTAACACTCCCACTAGATGGGGACTGCACACTCCCATCAGAGTAAAGGCTCTGAACAGCCTGGAGAAGCAGCTAGAAAGAGAATCTGCAATGGATGAGGCAAGGTGACCCATTAAGAGGACAGATGCCATAACAGGCCAGGTGAGAGAGGATATGACTGAGGGGAAGGAAGGCTAATAACTGCTTCTGGTCCTCACGACTAGTCCAGACAGTAGTAGCAGCCCACTGTTCTCACCCAGTCCTGCCCCTCCCTCAAATTCCTCCAACTTCAGGCCTGTTCCCGTTTACCATCTTTTTTTTTTTTTTTTTTTAATGTTTATTTTTGAGAGAGAGAGAGAGCACAAGAAGGAAAGGGACAGAGAGAGGGAAACAGGATCTGAAGCCAGCTCCACACTGACAGCATAGAGAGTGATGCAGGGCTTGAATCCGTGAACCGCGAGATCACGACCTGAGCTAAAGTGGGAAGCTTAACCAACTGAGCCACCCAGGCACCTCTGCCATCCTTTGTTCAACAGCAGCTGCAGAAGCCTCCCCCACAGGTGACTTGCTCCCAGCTTTCCTTCCTGAGAGTACCTGCACTAAAGGGAAGTCTGTGGTCAGTCAGAGGGAGCAGAACACGCCCAGTGAGCTCGGTACGTGGCACACACTTGCACATGTGTGCACATACACTGAGGTGACCTGATCTAGGAGGGGAGGCCCAGAGAGTCATCTTGTCATGGTCCTTTGCCCTTTGTTTAGGTCAGCATTTGAGGTTTACCCTTTGTTTCCATTGATGTCAAGGAAACAGCAATTATGGAACATGGTGTCCTCCCGATAAAGGGTTTGAGGTGGGAGTGGGGTTAAGGTGTGGCACGAGCTTCTTAATTACACTTAAGGTAGAAGGTATTTTAAATGGGAAGCGCAACTATTAATTAGCTCACTTTTTAAAAGAAGTGTTAGTTATCTACAAATATCAAGAGGAAGGAGAAAGGAACAAAGGGATGTTACCTTCCCAACTACTGACTTCATTTGTTTGTAATTAAATGTATTGCCTTCCATTTATGAAGATGATGTGTGCCACCATAGCAAATTTGGAGAATACGGAATGTGCTGAAAGTGCAACAGAGGAAAAGAATCAATTATACAACTGACACCTTTAAGGTGAATGTATGTTAAAATGGGCATTCCAGGGGCTCCTGGGTGGCTCAGTTCGCTGAGCGTTTGACTTCGGCTCAGATCATGATCTCACGGTTGGTGAGTTTGAGCCCCGCGTCAGGCTCTGTGCTGACAGCTCGGAGCCTGGAGCCGCTTCGGATTCTGTGTCTCCCTCTTTCTTTGCCCCTCCCCTGCTCATGGGCGCACGCTCTCTCAAAAATAAACATTAAAAAAAAATTAAAATGAGCATTCTAAAATGTTGGTGATGGTTGCAAAACTCGGTGAATACACTAAGAAACTGAATTGCACATTTAATATAGGTGAATTGTATGTATGTGAACTGTATCTCTGTAAAAATTGCTCATAAATCTCATTTTTCACTCATTTTTCATCTCATTTCTGTGACATTCTACAGATATTCTATGTAACACAGAAGGAGTTACCACAACTTACTAAGTCATTCTCCAACTAGAAGAGACCCGGGGTTTTCACCACCATAACTAATGCTGATATTAACATCTTTGGTACACTGAGCTCTACATGAATATCACTTTCTTTCTTCTCAATAGTTTCCTGGATTTAAGGTTCCCAAACATACTGACAATCCACAAATTATTTTAAGGGGCCAAGAGAACTAACACAAGAAAATTCAGTTACTCGGTAAAATTACTAGGTACCAAAAGTAAATAATTAAGTGGTCCTAAGTGGAATCACTAGGCATTAAGTCCGGAAGAGAAGAAGACAGGGGATCTGAACCTGGACCACAAATATGACAGGTATCCGATATCGATAGAATCCCAACTACAAAATGTTCTTCACGTCTGAAAATAACTTACGGCAAAGGAAAAAAGTCCAATCCTTGCAGGTGGGTGGCACGAGATCAGGGTGTTTAAGAACACAGGCCTGGGGCTGAACAAAGCTGTTCAAACCCCAGTCTGAACCAAGGCCAAGAGACCTGAAACATGTTAACCCTAAATTGTGTCACCCATAAATCCGAGAGGATATAACACTATGTCAGGATCAATTTGAAGTTCACCTAAGAAGAACATTCCCTAAAGTGCTTGGTGCAATGCCTTCCCATAATGAGCGCTCAATAAATAGTGGCAACCATATTAGTGATGTCAGCTGCTTTTGACCAAACTGGAATGCAGGAATCCAATTCTTAGCCCTCCAGACGTTTCTGTTTAGAAACTACAGTATTTTCCTACTAACTCAGAAAGGGCCTGAAGGTATTTTTATTACCATGGGAGTTTCAGCTGTTACCAGAGTTCATTTGCACAATCTTTACATTCCAGTGTGCTTAGAAGCTTTCTCATGCAGGGATGAAAGCAGCCTTTGTCTCAAGCTTGTAAAAGGCACCATCTTTGTCAGATGAGTTAAATGTTAGGTGAGTGGAGTGTGTTTCTACAGTGGCCTGTCAAGAACCCCCAGGAATGTAGGCACACCCAAATAGGGAGATAAGGTGAGTGTTAGGACAGTGGATCCTGTGTGTTAAGGTAACATGTTTTGCACATTTTGAGCACCGTCTCTATGGCAGGCCCCACTCATACCTCACAACAACTGGAGGAGAAGAAAAAAAAACCAAAACTGTGTGAAGTGTAACTTTGAGTAGCTCTACTTTATAGGAGGAAACTGAAGCTTAAGGAAGTCAAGTGTTTTTCCGGAGTCAGAGAGCTAGTAAATTAGTGGCAGAGCCAAGGTGGTAAGTGAGCCACAATGGCACATGCACTCACCCACTACACACTTCAGCTCCAGCGAAGAGAAAGGTCTGTGGTGAGATTAGCCCTGCAAGGTTTTTTTAACTGTTTATTTATTCATTTTGAGAGAGACCACTGGAGTGCATGCATGCCCACGCACATGCGCAGGGGAGGGGCAGAGAGAGAGAATCCCAAGCAAGCTCCGTGCTCAGTGGGGAGCCAGACCAGGGGCTCGATTTCACAAACCATGGGATCATGACCTCAGCTGAAATCAAGAGTCATACACTTAACCGACTGAGTCCCCCGGGAGCCCCAAGGCCTGAAAATTTTAGTCTCATTTTCTGATTAGTGACTTCCTGACTTCCCAACCCAGCCTTTGACAAGTATGGTCATTTAAAAGCATCAAGAAAAGAAGACTCATATTAAAGGTCTAATTTGGATGCTTCTTTACTCTGCCTCCAGTTGTCCAGGCAGCCATTCTGGGAGGTTCCCAGTGTCCTCACACAACGTAAGGCTGCTTCAGGCAGATGGTGCAAATCCTTGTGTCCTGTTAGAGCCACAGGATGTAAAAGATTTTTCTCCTCTCCATCCTTTCTCTAGAAACAAAGTCACAAGTTTCTCTGAGGTTTTAGGAAAGATGACCATGTAATTTATCCCACAAAACAATTCTGAGAGTGACAAGGGGCACAATCAGTAAATAACGTAGACATAAATAAGCCAGGTTATATGATCATCCTCGTTTTAGGTTCCTAGGTAATCCTGTTTGAAGTTCCCAGTCTGTCAGTGACCTGAATGCAACTTGTACAAGAGTGTCCCTAAGTTAAAACACTCTACTGTGAAGAGAAAAGCACTCATCAGCACAGGTAGGAACCAGCAACTGCTCTGGTTGCCGGGTCACATCCACATTTCAGTCTAGCCCCTCAGGGAAAGGAAGTGCTTTGTCCAAAAGGGGGAAGAATGCAGTGAATCACAAACATCACCACACTAATCACAATGTTCCAGGGATTTGGGGGGTAGGGGGACCCCAAAGACACGTGCTTCATTCATTAACATAAGCCAGAGTCTGAAGAGAAAACAGCACGATGACCTGAACAAGTTCTTGCTCAGCTCCGCCCAATTAAATGCTTTATCTGCTGTATTTCTAAGGGAAGCTCATATGCCCCCAGCCCTCTCTTACTCATCCTAGAACTTGAGGAAACACTCATTCTGACAGCTTTTCTAATTCAAGCTCCAGGCAGAAGAAGGGGCGTAACTAATAGGGTTAAAAAAAAGGTCTGAATTTTTCGTTCATTAGATCAATCTAAAAGCAAAGCAGTAAAAATTTCCCAGCATTTTTCCAACAAATGTAACAAAATTCAAGGGGATCCAGGACAAAAAAGGCTCTTTTGGATCACCATGACCAACCTCTTCCTTATAAAGGAGGCGCTGAGGCCTCCAAGTGAAGAGTTGAGCCCAAAACACACATGCAGGGGATCAGGCCTCATGGCTCTCAGCTTAGACCTATTCCCATGTTACTGGGCTACTTGCTTAAAATACTTTCTGATGTTTTAAGTCTTCAAAGTGGGGAAGGAAGAGGGAGGGAGGGAAGGAGGGGTGGGGTGGAATGGGGAAGGCATAGATCCACTCCATCAAGGCTCGATGACAATTTCAAATGGGCAGTATATGGAGATTTGAGGGAGAATGAAGAGACAACAAAAATGCCTCAATCAGAGCCTGACAAGAGGAAGACAAAAGTCACTTACCTTTGGTCTTGATGGCCGTTTCAATGTTCAGAGCATCACGCTCAGCATCAAAATTGGTGTATGCTTTGACCGACCCGTATGCACTTGGGGGAGTGGAGTGCTGAGGTTGAAAGACAAACACACTCAAGTCATAAACATTTCAAATCCTCCAGCTGAAACAGCCCTAATATGGACTTTTTTCCATTGTTTCTTTAAACAATTCAAATCATTCGTAAACTAGGTTACTAGGGAAGTATCAATGTGCCCATCACACAGAGGATAAGAAACTTCATCATTTCTAATGAGAATTTGTCTTGAAAGGCTCAGCTACTTTAGAATACACTGTGTGTATTTCCACTTACCCTATTTCTGGTGCGCACTCAAAAGCAGACAACCCAAAATTGGGCCTCCTGGCTCTCAGCTTAGGCCTATTCCCATGTTACTGGGCGTTTATCTGGTAACGCTTTGGAAAGCATGAAACTAGGCCGGCAACAATGTGAAACAAGCTGAAAATGTGGTAATGCCTGAATGACAAGTGTGTTTAGCCAAGTTTTTGCTACAGGCATATGAATTTCCACTGGGCCTGTATCACTGGGCTCACAATTCTTTAAAATATAAATGTAAAATGCTGACCTGCTTATTTTAGACTATCAGATAAGCGAGGGAAGCCATGGCACTAAGGTGGTCAGGCCTCATGGCCCACAACCTCTTTCTGCTCACCAAGTTCCTGCTCCTCTCTCTCTCCGTTCCCTCTCCTCTGCTATCTTTAACACTATGCCTTGAACCCTATGTCTACCACTCTTCTTATTTTCTTATCGCCTTTTAAACAATACCCTCTCCCTTTTCCAATGATCTGATGGCCCCACTCCCACCCACCCCACCCCACCACCCCAGACTGAGGGAAGGACAGTAGAGTGCATCTACATCACTTCCTTCCAAAGCGTTAACTTCTCTCCTTCCTTGAGAGCTCTTGGAGCTTTCCTCCCTGCTACCTGGTCCCAAGGCAAAGGACAAGCAAAAGAAGACAGACACTGGTTTATGCTGTCAGTGGAACCATCCACCTTCAACATCAAGACTAGTCCATCCCCACCACCTACCCCAAGTACATAATAGCCATCATGATGTGATGACTTTGCCTTGCTTCGGTTTCTGGGAAGAGTCCCAGACCGAGGTGCCCTGACTTACCTTTCCACCCACAGGCAACACATTATGAGGCATCCCAGCACCCATTTCACTTGGTTTTATTAGCAGTGAGGTTATACAGGTAAGTAATTATGATGCCATCCTCTCAAATATCTCCCAAGGCAAACCAGAAATCTAAGTTCAAGACTGGACAGAGTATTTCAAAATGTACTTGTGATCATCTTGGCCAAATACTGAATCCATTTAATATTTAAAACGCTGAAACACAATGGATTTTTAAAGTATTTTCCATCTAATTTTCCTCAACACTCCTGTAAGATTATATCAATGAAAATGAAACATACATTCAGGAAAAGGTAAGGACAAAATGCTATTCTGAAGTAATATATTTATTATGGTGGCTACAAAATGTGTTTGGAAATCTAAGAAGAACATCTTAGATTATTATTATTATTAGATTATTAAAACATTATTAACAATAAACAATCAATTATTTACATCAATTATTTCCAAAGGCAAGCAGTCTGGTCATTGAGCCATATCATATAAGGCTTTATTTCCCAGGTCCTATGTTGTCTTATTCCAAAAACAACAGTGAGTAGGGAAAAGTTATAAATAATTTATAAATTTTCTGGAAACAAAACTAAATGGATAATTGAACCTATTACCTGTAAAATCCACTTGTTTGAAAATCAAATTACTGAGGAAAAGTGATTTTTTTTCTTCCTTCAAAATATGGGGGAAATTAGCCCTGGGTGGCTCAGTCAGTTGAGCAGCCGACTTCGGCTCAGGTCATGATCTCTCAGTTCGCGGGTTCGAGGCCTGCATCAGGCTCTGTGCTGACAGCTCAGAGCCTGGAGCCTGCTACGGATTCTGTGTCTCCCTCTCTCTCTGCCCCTCCCCTGCTTGCGCTCTGTCTCTCTCTAAAATAAAAAAACATTAAAATATGGGGGAAATGTAGGACATTTTCTATTGCAGGCCCATCTCTCCACACAGAGAAATGCATCATACTAAAGGCTACATGAGAAGCTAACTTCTGAAATCTGATACTAAAAATAATCTAATGATCAGATCCATTAAGGAATAAATTATTTAGCTCTTGGACTTGTCCGGACCTCAACATGCAGCTTGTAAGTGTTGCCAACAACAGTGTACACAAGTTCCAAGAGGAAAGGTTAAAAATATACACTATTGGGGCACATGGGTGCTCAGTCAGTTAAGCGTCCAACTCTTGGTTTTGGCTCAGGTCATGATCTCACGATTCGTGGGTTTGAGCCCCAGGCTGGGCTCTGTGCTGACGGCTCAGAGCATGGAGCCTGCTTTGGATTCTGTGTCTCAGTCTCTGCCCCTCCCCTGCTCTCACTCTGTCTCTCTCTCTCTCAAAAATAAACATTAAAAAATTTTTTTAAAAAATAACAAACGTCTAAGTCCTTGTCTAGAACAACTTCCTGTACACTGTAAGAAGTCCAAAACACACAAGGATCATTTTCAAGATGGCTGTAGCTTATGACAGTCATTAATAAAATGCCAGGGCATGACATTAAAGACATGTATCATCATAACAATTACTACCATTGCCATGCTAAGTATATAGCAAGGTAAAACTCCAGCCACTCCAATGTCACTAGTGTATGTTCAATTTTAATGTGATGCCCAAAAAGTTTCCAGTGCCATAACATTTCTATCAAATTGAACTACTAGGAACAGCAAAAGTAACGGGGAAGGAAAGGGGAACAAAGACAGGGAATGACTGTCTATATTTTGTCCTCATTTTCCCTAGAAGCACAAGGAAAGAGAGTAGCACAGTTATCCAGAGAGATGTCCAATTTGCAAAAATTACACAAAGTGAAAATGATATACTTACATCACCCTCCAAGCTGAGCTTGCAGAGAATTTCGTGAACAGTAGACATTTTGAAAGAAGCTGGGGAAAAAAAGTACAACAAGAAAATATTTATGAAGAGGCTTTCCTTTCCCCTGAAGCGCAGTGATTCATTATACTAATCTCTATTTCTTGGACCATTTCATCTGAGGATATTAGAATAATTTTTGCAAATAGATTCAATTCCTATCTTATGATTGGGCAAATTAAAGCTGGGAGATGGTATGCCTTAGATTTGGGATGGACTACAGAAGTAGCCAGTCTTTCTCCTGTTCTGTGTGAACAGAACCTGGGGAGACTGATTTGTGAATATAAAAACATAATGCTCCCCAAGGCTAATGCAACCTGTTCAAACAGGATAAAACTGAGTCTTCCACTTCTCATAAAAAGTGATAAGCTTGTCAAACCAGCCACTGCTTCTGTATTTCTCACCAGTAACTTAACCTATTGAAAAGGACCTGAAAACCATGAGTGTGGCCTGAAATCAATAGCATTTGCACACTGGCCCATTCTGTCCATACTTATTACTATCCATAATTATTTTCTAACTCACTGATGTTTAGAAGATATTAAACTGTTTATGAAAAAGAGAATGGACAGATTTTCTAACATTAACTCATTCCATAAAAGACTGATCCTTGTATTTAAGATTCAAAATGGCTGAAATGAAGTCATCTTCCAGTTAATACACTTAATCGGGCTGTGACACTATAGCCTGATGAATTGGCTTTCCAGCTTTGCAATCACACAGTTCTCGGAATTGATACACCAACCTCTGCCAATGAAAAGTGCCCAAGTAGCAGGAAATTTATCTCAACTGAGACAAGAGAGGTCATTTAGCACCATCATCCCAAAATAAAGAAAACAGAGCATAGCTGTATCCCGAAAACAGTGGGATCGACAATTGAATTACAGCAACGTTCACTTTGATCTCTCTGTGCTTAATATTCTTTGATCAAGGAAATTATGCCTATGCAAATCCTGCTTTCCATTCTCTTCCAACAGTTAGCATGGTCTAAGTATCTTCATAAAACTGGCTTGGAGGCAGTGTTTGGCACACACATTTGTTAACTCTTCTCAACACTTTGGACGAAAAGCAGGTGCCAGGCTCTGTGTTGCGTGGAGGTGTAAGAAATGTAAGAAAAGAGGATTCACCTTTATTTGTGCTTATAGATATATTTTTGCAAGATTTTCATCCTGAGCTCTCTCCTAGACCACCCCTCTGTCTTCAAGAAAACCACCGCTATTCCACGTACCCCCACTCCCTCAGCCCTCAGACACCCCCACCCGCAAATATGTCCCACCACTGGGATAGAATCCTGACTGTAAAAAGTCTTGCTCTATAAATAAACTGTGGTACCCAGACAATGGAATATTATTCAGAACTGAAAAGAAATGACCTATGAAGCCATGAACACACATGGAGGAATCTTAAATGCATATTACTACGTGAAAGAAGCCAGTCTGAAGGGCTACCTACTACACACATGGTATGATTCCAACTAAAATGACAGTCTGGATAAGGCAAGACAAAGGAGACAGTAAAAGGATCAGTGGTTACCAGGAATTACAAAAGAGGGAGGGATGAACAGAGGATTTTTAGGGCCACGAAACTATTGTGTATGATACTGTAATGGTAGCCACTATACATTTGTCAAAACCCATAGAATGTATAGTACCAAGAGTGAACTCTAATGTGAACTATGGGCTTTGAATGACAGTGATATGTCAAGGTAGGTTCATCAGTTGTAACAAATATGCCATGCTGGTATGGGTGGTCGTGCATCTCTAACTGAACTGTCCAAAACAGTGGCTACCAGCCACACCCGGCTATCAAGCATTTGAAAACTGTCCAGTCCAAGGTGAGATGTGCTCTAAGTGTAAACTACACCCTGGATTTTGAAGACTTACTATGAGAAAAAGAATATAAAATATCTTTGTTTTTTTATATTAATTATATATTGTATTTATGATATGTTAGGTACATTGGGTTCAACCAAATACACGATCTAAATTTAATTTCACCTGTTTCTTTTCCTTTTTTTTTTAAACGTGGCTACTAGAAAGTTTACAGTTGCATGTGCAGCTCACATTCTATTTCTGTTGGGCAGCACTGGTCTAAAGGATCCCATGGTGCCATGGTCCAATCCTAGTCCAAAAACGTCTGCAGTAGCCAGGTTACTGGAAAACCAAGTTTGAGATTTCTTGTCAAGACAAACAAGTTTGAGTCTGCCTTGATACAGCAGGAAATCTCCTACTTCTACTTGTGGCAAGAAACATTCCAGAGGGTATCACCAGTATCCATCAGCCTGAGAATCACCTAAGCAGAATTCCCTAGGACACTAACCACCCAATCCTGACCTTGACTACCACCCCTGAGGCTTAGTCAGAACTGCAATAGGTCTGCAGTAAGGGATGAACTGTTGTCACTCACCTGGAAGAATTCTAGTCCCAACCGTAAACAGCTAAGAAATAAAAACACCGAAACAAAAGCAAAACCCTGAACAGAGGACCGCTAAGTCAGACTTGCAGACAGAATTGTTTCTCCTCACAGAGAAGTGTGGATTAAAGTCCACTTCTTTCTTAAATCAGTTATCTCACATTGGTTCTGATGTTTAGGGAATCTCAGCCACAGAGGCACAGTAAGTTTTTATTGCATAGTTCTTCCTCTAAGTTGCCTTTCCGGCCATGAGCACTGGCTTTGCAAACAGCTGCCTAAGCTTGTCCCACGTGGGACCCTCGTTACCGTATAAGTCAAAGGCAATCTGATATACACTCTCCATTCCTGTTCATTCTTCTCCCACAGCCACAACACACTGAGGAGAGCCAGAAAATAGGGCTTTTTTTAAGCGCCACAAATCTTCATCTCCATTTTATCGTCCACAATTGTGCTGCCCTTTCATCAAATCAATCCTACATGCTACTACCAATTAAATTCTTGGGGCACATGAGTGGCTCAGTCAGTTAAGGGTGCAACTCTGGCACAAGTCACGATCTCACGGTTCCTGAGTTTGAGTCTGGTTTGTGAGTTCGAGCCCATCGGGCTAGCTGCTGTCATCACAGAGCCCACTCCAGATCCTCTGTCCCCCTCTCTCTGCCTCTCCCCGCCTCTGAAAAATAAACATTTAAAAAAAAATAAAATTCTTCTATTTCATCCTATTGAAATAGTTAAAAACCCATCCTTCAATGGTATTCTCTTATTCCAGCTTGGGGCAGCCCTCAAAGACTGGCACAGAAACCCCATTTCGGCGCCCTCTATGTACTCCCCAGGAAAAGTGGACTTGAGCCCAATAGTTACTTGCTTCTCCCCAAACACTGTACTCCTTTCATCCACAGCACCCTGATGCCTGCTTCCTCCCCCATATCCTTACCTTTACCTCTTTTTCTAGTTATGGAGACAATACCCATTCCTGAAGTTACCACTACTCTGGCATATGCTAATGGGGTGGCTGTAGCTGCCATCCCACATGCTCTCTCCCACCTTTCAATGCCAAAAGCACTTTCTGATGCCACCAGACTTCTTTGCTGAGCAAAACGTACTGAGTTCCTGCATGTATCAAGTATTCAAATGGCAAATGCCTAAGTACCATTCAGAGTGGCAGGGAGTATGTTTTACCTCATCTTCCTCATCGAGTCTTGATCCCCCGCAAATTTAAGAGTGCCTTGCACACTCTAGATGCTAAATAAACTTTTAGAAATGAGTTGGTATTTGGCATAATTAACATTTATATTTGTATTGTTTATAGCCATTCTGCAGAAAAAGCAAAATGATCACAATAACCACAAAACAATATCCATGACATTTGCTATAACTCAATGCAAGTTCTTTTCTATCCAATAAATATTTCCTATTTCGTGCAAGCTTAATAACAAATACATTTTCACCTTACAAATAAAATATGGCCCTTGTTTCTTCATCCGATCCCCTGGCAATGCAAAGCCATTTTGTGAACAACTGACTAGTCAGTAGAAGAAACAGTCGGCTTTGCCACTTATAATGCTTGTTAAAACATCAGTTAGCATAGTACGTTTGATTGATGAGAATGTGCCAGTGCAGCGCTACTCTTGAAAGCAGAGAAAGTCTTGGTAGTGCTACTGTAGGTTACAAACACGGGTAACATGCAAATAATCAATAAACCCCTAGCAAGCACACACTTGGTCTGCACTCACTGAGGGCTATGACAGACACACACAAAACTGTGAAATGCAGACTGCAACCCCACAGGGTTTTCCAGCTCTCTTCCCTTCCTGCCCCAGTGAGACACCTGAGACATGAGCCCACGTTACTCAGCTAATGAGAATGGAGGCAGGGCCAGAATCTGGGTCCTCTGACTCTTGGGCCTTCATCTTTGCAACTTCACAACAGTTCTTCATTCCAAAGACTAAGACTCAGGCAGAGAAAAGATAAAAGTAATAAGGGTGAGATCAGGTAAGAGCTTTCTAGTGAGGTACTGACTAGATGGAGAACAGCATTCACTCGGGAAGGTTCCAACCAGAGAAACATGGGGGAAAGGCTAGGGAGAAGAAATGGAAGAGACGGTCTATCCCTGGGTGGTGGGAGAACCAAGAGGACAGGTTTAAAACATGTCTAATGTGGTATCCTGTGGGGGGCCTATAATATTGGATTCTGAATGGTGCAAAATTAAGATTGGCTGTGGAAATACTGGAGAGCCAGAAAGCCAAAGTGATTTGTTCACCAATGCTTGTAGTATCTGTTCACCACAACATTTGCTGTGGAGGCTGAATTTTTTTGGGGGGAGGGGGTGGTGCAGAGGGGTGCAGAAGGGGAGGGAGAGGAGAGAGACACACAGACAGACAGACTCTTAAGCCCTGACGTGGGGCTCAGTCTCACAACCGTGAGATCATGACCTGAGCCGAAATCAAGAGTCAGACTAAGCTTAACCAACTGAGCCACCCAGGTGCCCCTGGAGGCTGAATTTTCTTACTTAAGCTCTGCCTTAGTTTACCTAGTGCTTTGAGAATAAAATGAAGTCTACAAGCCATGAGACAATTCCACTCTCACCTATTCCACATCACGGTGTAAAAATTCTGAAGTGTTTTAAAAGCAGAACAACCACTCCTTGCCTGGCAGACTTCTTACAGAACATGAAAATGGCAGTCTGCATCACTCTTTCCAGCACTTTGACCTCACCCAGATCTCCAACTGGTTTCAACTTGTAAAACGGAAGGGAAAAAAAAGTCAGCAAATACAATCTGTTGGTGAGTTAGGATCTGCACGCACCAGTACCTTCCATTCCCAGGGAAGGGCTGGCTGACGAGACAAGATCATTAAAATGGCTCTTTATCAGGTAAAGTTTTTTCATTTAAGAAAATAACTGGAGAGGTACAGAGTGACTTACTGAAAGAGCCACACCTACTTCAAACAAGTCTGAAATAATTCACCACCGGGGTGAGAACACAGACTCACTGTGCCCCTCCCTGCCCCAGCCATAAAGGGAACAGTTTTTCCCTCTGGCCTTGAAAATATTAATGAATGAAGACAGTTAACTGCCTGACTGGAAAAGCTCTTAGAGTACAAAGCCAGACATTAACGAAATCTGTGCAGCTGTTGAAAAACAATCATTTACATTTAACATAAGGACTGTCTTAAAGATACTTAAGGGGGGGCGCCTGGGTGGCGCAGTCGGTTGAGCGTCCGACTTCAGCCAGGTCACCATCTCGCGGTCCGTGAGTTCGAGCCCCGCGTCAGGCTCTGGGCTGATGGCTCAGAGCCTGGAGCCTGTTTCTGATTCTGTGTCTCCCTCTCTCTCTGCCCCTCCCCCGTTCATACTCTGCCTCTCTCTGTCCCAAAAATAAATAAACGTTGAAAAAAAAAAATTTTTTTTTTAAATAAAAAAAAAAGGGGCGCCTGGGTGGCGCAGTCGGTTGAGCGTCCGACTTCAGCCAGGTCACGATCTCGCGGTCCGGGAGTTCGAGCCCCGCGTCAGGCTCTGGGCTGATGGCTCAGAGCCTGGAGCCTGTTTCCGATTCTGTGTCTCCCTCTCTCTCTGCCCCTCCCCCGTTCATGCTCTGTCTCTCTCTGTCCCAAAAAATAAATAAACGTTGGAAAAAAAAAAATTAAAAAAATAAAAAAATAAAAAAAATAAAAAAAAAGATACTTAAGGGGGCGCCTGGGTGGCTCAGTCGGTTAAGCCTCCAACTTCCTCCAACTTCGGCTCAGGTCGTGATCTCACAGTTCTTGAGTTGGAGCCCTACACTGGGTTCTCTGGCTGAGCCCACTTCAGATACTCTGTCCCCACCTCTCGCTGCCCCCCTTCTGCTGCTCATGTTCTCTCTCTCTCAAAACAAGTAAAAAAGATTATTAAAAAAAGATACTTAAGGATTTGTCCTTTTTTTAAAAAAAAAACCCTACATTTTTTAAAAATATTTTACTGTTTCACTTCAAACATGCAGTAATAAAAATGGTACAAGTGAAATAGGTTTAACTATGCCCATAAAAAGAAAATTAAAACAAAATTTGCAAAAAACAAAAAAAAGTTGAAACAGACAAAGCAAACCCAAGAGTCAACACTACAAATCAAAAACAAGTCCTACTAAAAGGAATTAGGAACCAGCTCCAGAAAACCCAAATACTAATTCACACAAACAAACAAACAAAACCATGTTGCAACAGGGCTGGTCTGCACAACCAAATCTGAAATCTGAGTATAAACCAGCAGTTTCGTGGACACACCCACTTTACAGTTTTTACGTGGCATGTTGATGTGTTGCCACAAAACACAGCCCTAGCAACCATGATGAATCAATCAGGAACTGGATGACACAAATGAGAATTTTTAAAGCGAAAACGTGTGGGGTTGGGAGTGTGGAGGGTTGGGTTTCCCCACCAAAACCTTTCCTGTGCAGAGTTCCAGGTCCACAGGATCAGACTGGGATTTTAAACCAAAAGTGGGGAGGAGGAATGCATGAGTGGGGCTGGGCGTGGAATTCATATTGTACTCTGTCCACTCTTCACCCCAACCCCCCAAAGCATCTCTACTGAAGAGAACATTCCTGAAAACACATACTTTTCTCCTTGGTTTTACGGTCTTGATCAATGCCTGAGTCACAGGGCCAAGTCATTCTGCAGAAATCCTGGAATTCTGCCCAGTGGCCTTGATCTAACTGAGCAGGGCGGACACAACAGCACTTGCTCTGGCTTGCTCGTTTGCTGCCAGACCTGTATCAGGATGTGTCTGTTTGCTACCTACAGACCTACGTGGCAGCCTCCTGTTCTCAGAGATTCTCTGTCAGTCCCCTGACATGGGTTTGGAGTGGGTGGAAAGAAACTGGCAGGAAGAATGAAGTCAGCTGGCATGAAACACTTTCAGGGTTGGGAAATCAAGGCCTGCACATCTACAGTTCAATTTCAATGTTTTATGACCCACTTATTATTTTTCTAATGGGGTCCTGATGCCTACAGGAAAGAGTCTAAACTCAGCATTCAAGATCTTGACTCTGGACTCTACCTACCTTTCCATAAATATCTCCTACACAGCCCCACACGAATGCACGCACACAAATACGTATGTGTCTGTATACACATACATACACATACACACACACGCACACACCCCTAGCGCTGCAGTCACACTGGACTGGTAATCCTTCTCCAAATACACTGAGCACAGTTCTACTACGTCTATGCCCAAGTTCTTCAAGTTCCCTCCTCTGGGAACACCCAATCTTGATCAGCTGACATCCTCATGAGACTTCAGGATACAAAAAATCATGTACTTTTCTCCTGCACCTCTCCCTGCCCTGTGCTCCTGTCTCCTGTATATGAAGGTGGTCTTCCATTGTATCTGCTCATAGGGTTTGTCACATTCACTTCTGTTTCCTCACAGGTCTGAGCGCAGTGCCTAACAGTTGGCGTTCAATCGCACTTATGGATGGTTTACACACACTGGGTCTTTCCAACTTATGTCTCCTATTTCAATGCACTCTTGCTCAGTCTTCTTTCTCTCCTTCAGACTAAACATCCCAAATGCAGTTCCAGTTCCATATATTCTGAGCTGGATGCTTAAGCGGCCAGCTTCTGTGCAAATCTTCTCAAAGCCTGGCAGAGGGGCGCCTGGGTGGCTCAGTCGGTTGAGCGTCCGACTTCGGCTCAGGTCATGATCTCGCGGTCCATGAGTTCGAGCCCCACATCAGGCTCTGTGCTGACCGCTCAGAGCCTGGAGCCTGTTTCAGATTCTGTGTCTCCCTCTCTCTCTGACCCTCCCCCGTTCATGCTCTGTCTCTCTCTGTCTCAAAAAAAGCCTGGCAGATCACTTCAGGGGCAGCCTCCTTCTCGTCTTGACATACAGCCCCTTCCAACCCGCAGCACCCCACCTCTGTGCTGTTAGGGTCACTTGGGCTCTAGCTCTGTCCCCTAGACAATGTGGAAATGTAACCTGCATCTCCTACAGCATGGAATGTAAGGAAGGAGGTGGAAACGAGGACCTGCAAGTGGCCTCTGGACTCCCATTCCCTCTGGGTTAAGAGTGTGCACACTGGGTGTGGCCAGGAGACAAAGAGCAAGGACTCTAGATCACAGCCACTCCCTTGAGTCGGAACTTCCCACACCAAAACTGGGATTAGAACTCAGACTACTTGGATGCTACTGACTTCTCTCTCATAAGACTGAGAGCAGAGGACTTACAGTTTCAGGGTGTACCCCACAAGGGAGATTCAGAGGTAATCTCAGTGGAGTCACTCAAAACAAGCCTGGGCATCTCCCGACCCCTACTGATGACCTGCTTCCCAACAAAAGAGATGGAGACTGTCTCTGGCAACAGAAGGAAAAGTATACCAGTGAACGGGTGGAAAGAACTTTTTTAAAGAACTGGAATTTCCTGAGGGAGCCTCTAACTAGAACTGGGTGTGGCACCAGGGAAAATGAGGGAGGTGGAGTCCTATGTGCAAAAAAAGAAAAAAGAGGAGCATCCCATTTCTATTTAATTCTAACAATCAAATCCAGAAGGCAGGTTAAGTCACTATAACTTTAAAGGTCACTGCCACAGGCAAGCTAAATATGATGCTCAGGTTTGTGGAACAGCTGGATTAAAGGGGAAATGAGCTTCCACCAAGTTTGGAAACTAAATATTCATTTGGGAAAATGTAAAGTTCAAAATCCAACTACTATCTATATAATTCACTTATTTTGTCTGTTTTCTTTCACTTCCTGCCAGACTTGAAGACTTAAGAGCAGAGTTTGTTTTGGTTTTATTTGTTTGGTTTTTGTCTGTTTTGTTCAGTCTTTTATACCCAGTACCTATACCTGCGAGTAGAACATAATAGATGCGTAATAAATGCTGTGGAATGAATGGATGTTCAAAGCAGCCCAGGAGACCCTGGGACTCCTTTTTGTGACCCGCCCACTCTCCATTAACAAAAAAGGCCTCTGCAGGCCCACAGCCTGCAAGAGTGTGTTAGTGCAAGATTCCAGTTCCGACGGTGCAGAAAGAGCCTACAGCCCTCAAAATCAATAACAATTATAGAAGGCTACCTACCTTGCCAAGAAAACTACTTAAATCAGAAATTAGTCAGGAAACTAATGGCCATGAGAGCCAGCATAATGTCAATCAATACAGTCCTTTAATAGCTGAAAGACACAAAATGTTAAATACTGAGATGCAATCCAAGACCAAGAACCTAATCAAAGCCAGTGAGCAAGCAGTATTTCCTGGGCATTTGCCACAGATAGGCTGTTTGGCTCTGTGGGAAATTACAAAATCCAGGAGGTCTCCAAATCACAAAAATGCACATTGATGGTCACACCCTTTTACTACAGATGTGATGGATACTTTTGGAGAAACCCCTGAAGCATCTAGATAAGAGATGGACTCAGAAGAGAGAGAAGTGCTAAACTGAAATGTGTTAATGTCACAGGCCAGAGGACTCCTCTCCAGAGGTTGCCTCTCTGAACCTGGCCTCATCTGAGATCTTCCCTCACAACGCCTGAATGTTGTAATTATGTGGCTCCTTAATTCCATGGCCTCTAACTTTATAAAGCATAGATGTGTTTAGGTTAACAAGCTTTCCTTGGTTTTTAAATAATACAACTCCTTTGGGTTGCTGAGGATTTCAGGATCACCAACCACTCTTAACTTCATAAATATTGGTTCAATTTGCTAGTCTCTAGCTGGGTGTAAGTACACTGATGTGGGAAGACAGGACTGGTTAAGCCTAATGGCTTCTGCAATATGTCAGAGAAGGGGGGCACTAAGGACACAGGAGGTAGGTGAAAAAAAAAACAAATTGGGGGGTGAGAGGGGGCAAAGATCTAATTTTCCAATTAAAATAATTAATCAGGGCCAAACTTAAAATTAAGGAAAGTTCCAGAATGACATTTCAGTGATTTACTCTTCCTACCCACATACCCTCCTTTAGCCTCCCACCTTTCCTCCTCACAATCACCCGCCACCAAATTAAGCATGTACTATCAGTACAGAATTTAGATACAATCCATGTTAATTAGGAACCTAAGCACCTCTCTAACATTGTTTCAATGAGAAAGTGCATTCTGCATTCTAAATCTCCAAGTTCCAGACCGGCACAGCAGAACCCACTTTTGGACAGAATCCATCAGTAGAGTCAGTCTAAGCTCAGGGGCCCAGACTCCTTGACTCTAGGATCTTATGGCTTTAGGTAAAGACCATTTGAACCCATGAGGCCACTGCTCTTTTAGATTCAGAATACCCACAGCATTAAAATAGCAAATCTTAACCGAAAAGTGACAATCTGCAATTGTGGGGCACTTCGTGTTTTCAGTATGCTTTACGTATTTACTTTTGAATGTGTTTTTTTTTTGGGTTTTTTTTTTTTTTTGAAATCTTCAATGATAACCCTGTGTAGGTAAGAGCGAGCATCCTGAAGCCACTTTCATGGGTAAGGAAACTGATGTCCTCCTCCCTACCTTCTCAACAGCCAGTTGATGGAATCCAGCCCTCCACTCCAGGGGCTGAGACTGGCCTCCCAGCTGCCTGGAGCAGCCCAGGGGGCCACGCCCTTTTCTGTATCCTGGACCCTGACTCACTGCTGCATCACCGGGAGTAACAGTCAAGGACAACCCTCTTCCTTCCCTTCCCCCAAGCTTGGGGGACACTTCCTTCCTGACGCAAAAAATGGTCAACCAAGATACTCTCCAGATAACAATGAAATCAAAAGTTGCTCTCCTGCAAGATAATCTAGGCAAAGGAGAATAAGATGAGTTTTTTTGTTCCTTCTTTGTTTCGTGTTATCGGGTAGCTACTACAAACTCCCACACCTCAACACCCCACCCCCCCCCCCCCCCCCCCGCCAGCTGCTTTCCTCCTGCGGGTCGGTACAAGTTCCACAAAGGCGAGGTTTTGTTTTGTTTTTCAAGTAAAGTAACTTGAAACTGCTGGGGGTTACTTTTTAGATGGCCGTAAAGCTTTTGTTAAACGTGGAGGGAAATGCCCCCCAGACCGCCCCGCCTGGGAGCCGAGGCTACCCGAGCAGCCACACCCTGCCCACCGCCCGCGCCCGGCGCGTCTGGAATGTAGGGCCTCCCTACGCTCCCCTCCCTGGCGCCCCTCTCCAACCTTCCTGGGAGCACTGCGGGGGGGATACCCGACCCCCTCCCTCTGCCCCCCACCCCCAACGCTGGGGCGCAACTGGTCCCCCTCACCCCTGCCCAGACCACCTTGCTACTGCGCCGCTCTCCACCTCGTGCGGACCGTCCCTCCAGCCCCCTCTCCTGGACGGCCTCCCGAGGCCGTTCCCGTAGCCCAAGCCTCTTTGCCAGGCCCTCTGCCTCCTTTTCCGCTCCTCCCCGCCCCGCTAGCGCGGCGGCCCCGGGGCCATAGCGGGCGGGCGGGGCGCGCCCCGCTTACCTGGGCCGGGCGCCGAGAGCAGCGAGCGTCCCCAGTTGTGCAGCAGAGCTGGCTGCCCTGGGTGGGGCTTTTATAGCCGCCACATCCTCGCGGTGCAGGCGAGGCCCGCCCCGCCCCGCCTTCCCCGGCCCGCTCCCACCCGGAGTCCGGGTGACTCACCCTCCCCGACCCGCCCGCCCACTGGGGCGGCCTCGCCCAGGAACGTTCCGGAGCAGCGCCACGCGGGAGCTGCCCCCGCGCCCACGGCCCTGCCCTCCATTAAAACACCAATGAGGCTTCCTTGAGGCCCACGTATCAGCTCGTTTCTTCTTCCCTCCTTTTACTTTTTTAGCGCCACGTCGAGTCCCCAGCGCTGGCTTAAGTTAATAAATTAGCAAATCTTTAGTAGGCTCGGAGCTTGGTTAAGTCACTTTTTCTTTCTTTCTTTTTCTTTTTTTTTTTTTCAGGCATCAATGCAATGGAAGGAAGAATTGTTCCAAGAAACATAAATCGGGATTCCCCTGAACAGGGGCCGTTGGCATCCAGCTCAAGCTCTCCGTTACCGTCTGCAAACATATTAGCTTAACCTCTGACCAGCAGTTCCCGGGAGGAGAGTGGGGCGGGAGATCCGCCGGGTTCTGCCCTGCAAAGACTGGCTCTCCGGGGCCTCGCAGCGGGCAGTCGGGCCCGGAGCCAGGGTTGGGGTGGGAGGAGCGGGTGGGAGGCCGAAGCCAGGAGCCAAGATCCCACCCCGCTCGCGCCCGGGAGGAGCCCGTTTTCCGGAGCGCGGTCCGCTCAGCTTCTCTCCACGCCTCGCACGACCCCGCTCCGCACGCTGCGCGTCCTCGTGGCAGGCCGTCCGGACTGGGTGGGGCCGGTGGCTTTGAGCCTCGAGTTCCAACAAAGAAGTTCCTCCCTTCTCTCTTTCATAAACTGCCGCTCTTCCGCAGCCTTTTTGGTTTTGCTCAGTTTCTTGCTTTTTCTCCCCTGCTATTTTCCACAAGCCACAGTGGAAACATGTAAGCAAACGTGATTTTGTGTGTGACTGCTCAAATACTGCATTCAAACTTCAAACTAGCAGGAATGTTTGACTAAGAATCCCAAGGACGTCTCCCGGCACCTTTGAAGTACTTCCTTTCTCACCAGTCACCGAACTCTTCTCTACTCGTGCTTCTGTGTTTTAATCTTCCATCTACTGTAAGGTCTATTTTCACTTTCCAGTTGAGCCTCATTTCACTCTTAGGAATCAGAAAATGATAGGAAAGCCAAGAGACACAGGTTGCCATGCTCACGGTCACCTAGCAGGCTAGCCACAAAGGGGGTCTATGAACACTCACCCCTGAGCTGTTACCCAGTTCATTCCTTTGTAATTATACATAATAGGCCCTATCAGAAGGACAAATAGAAAATAAACCAACTCTTTTGGTACAATTTCTGATTTACATTTTTTTTAAATGATTTTATTTTTAAGTCATCTCTACACCCAACATGGGGCTGGAACCCACAACCAAGAACTCAGGCTGCCGGCCAGGCACCCCCCACCCTTTACATTTATATACAGCTCTTAAATTTAAGCTGAAGCCTTACAGGCACAAATCGTGTTTATCTGCCTACTCCTCAGAACATTTTGGAACAGAAAGGGAAACAGACTACACAGGTGGACAGAATTCTACCTCTTTTCTATTCCTTTCAGGGCATGGTGCACAGCTTCTTATTCCTACCTGTGTGTGGTGGGGCCTCTACAGAGCATAAGATTAAATTCAAATCATGGAATACATTAAAGCCACCAAGTATCCAAAAGAATGGTTTTTTGTTTTTATTGTTTTTTGGGGTTTTTTTTTGTTTTGTTTTGTTTTTTTTTTTTTGCTTATCTTAGTTACGACTTCAGCAAATTCATAAAGATCTGGGAAATAGCCAGAGTTTGCTTCAAGCTCAGAAATTTACACTGATAGTATCATAAAGCTGAAGCTCTTAGAAGCCATGGTTTGCTATTTCTGAGGAGCGTGGGACCAATTCTGCCAGTATAAAAGAACTTTCTAATCTCTTAGTGCAAAGATTCTCTTTTTCCTTTCTATTCCCCCCATAGTTGGGGAGGATGTTTACTACAAAGGATCTCAGATGAGGTCTACTGTTGTGCATACTGACCCCTAAAGCCTCTATTTTACTCACACTTTGTCTGCTGTACCTCAACACGGCTAGTAATACCTACCTAGCAATGATAAGCACTCACAAAAAGGATAGAATAATAGAAGAGAATTATTCACACAGTAACAGAATGTTAGAGCAGAGAGGGATCTCAAGACCAACTTTGCCCAATCCTTAATTTTTATAGATGAAGAACCTGAAACCCAAATAAAATCTCCTACCCAGTCCAGAAATTAAATAATGCACTCAAGTTATTTATTGCAAGGTATCAAATTACCACCAAAACCAAAAGTTATTTAAAACATAAATAACTGCTTATTTACTCATGATTTTGCAATTTGGACAGGATTCAGTAGGGACAGCTTGACTCTGTTGCACATGATGCTGGGTGGGGCAGCTCAACTAAGGTTGGAAAATCAAAAGTGGCTTTACCCATTTGTCTAGTGACTCAGCAGGGGTTGCTAGAATGTCTGAGAGCAGGCTAGGTCTCTCTGTCTCTTGGTCTCTCATCCTCCAGGTCCTCATCTCTACACCAGGAAAGTAATGGTGCTGGCTTTTCAAGAAGCAAAAGCTGAAGGTGCCAGGGCTCTTAGCTTGCAGGCTATACAAAAACAGCAACAGGCTGGATTGGCCTCATGGGCTGTAGTTTGCTGATCCTTGCATTGTCTTCTCAGTGTTGTGCTTTGCTTTTCAGCCTCTTGACTACACTGTCTGAGATGTCTTTCCTTTTCCTTAAGAATGGCCCATATTTGGGGTGCCTGGGTGGTGCAGTCAGTTGGGCATCCGACTTCAGTTCAGGTCATGATCTCACAGTTCGTGAGTTTGAGCCCTGCATCGGGCTCTGTGCTGACAGCTCAGAGCCTGGAGCCTGCTTCGGATTCTGGGTCTCCCTCTCTCTCTGCCCCTCCCCCACTCACACTCTGTCTCTCTCTCAAAAATAAAGATAGATAGATAGATAGATAGATAGATAGATAGATAAATAAATAAATAAATAAATAAATAAGAATGGCCCATATTTGTGGCTGAGTAGCTCTCTCAATATGCTTCATGCCAGTAGAAACTCAAAGGTCCAGAAACTTTTCATTTTGTCCTGTTTCTGCGTCCAAGCTGACAGTTCTTTTATTAATAAAAATTATCTTTAAAACTCGGTGGATTTTCTATAAATCTTAGTGAAGTTCATTCCAGGCTCCAAAATTTATATCCAATACAATTTTCTCAAAAACATTATGGGTCTTCTGTAAATCTTAATGAGGTTTAACTCCATGCTCCAAAATTCACATGTATTATGCTTGCTAAAAACAGACCTCTCTCAGGGTGTCTGGGTGGTTCAGTCAGTTGAGCATCTGACTTCCGCTCAGGTCATGATCTCACGGTTCATGGGTTCAAGCCCCACATAGGGTTCTGTGCTGACAGCTCAGATCCTGGAGCCTGCTTTGGATTCTATGTCTCCCCCTCTCTCTGTCCCTCCTCTGCTCACACTCTGTCCTCTCAAAAATAAATAAACATAAAAAAATTTTTTTTTTAAACAGACCTCTCTCTCTACTTGGTGCTTGTCAGGCTGGACCAAAGCACTTAAGATTCCTAAAAGACCTGAGATAGTCTTCAAAGTACCGCATTAAATCTCTCTGAAATCTTAAAAATAAAAGAAGGTTTTGTAGCCACACATGATTTGATCTTTATCCCGAGGCCATTTCTTACTTTGTAAACCTTGTACTGGCTAACAATTCTGTTTGGAAACCAAACATCTTTCTTTAGTGATTTTTCCCCCTCTTATACTTAATCTTAAGAGGCAAAAAGATGACCATTCTCAGGATTCTTCCTGGAAACCTCCTTGGCTAGATTCAGAGTTCATTGGGCACATTTTCTATCACTGATGTTACCATAGGCAACAGTAGTGTTAAACATTCTGCCAATACATAGCCTTTTTCTCCAACCTCCTCACTACTCTTTCAACATCCACTAACCATCTACTGTCTGGTTACTGCCTGGCAGTAGGGCCAATGCCACATATTTGAGGTTTTTGTTACAGCAACAGTCCATATCTGGTACTAATTTGTTTCAGTTACTGATATTAGGAAATAAACCACCTCTAAATCTTAGAGGCTTAAAACAACCACCACCATTTGCTTATGATTCTGCAAAGGGCAGAATTCACTGGGTCAGCTCATCTCTGGTCTATTCAGCAGTGGCTAGGGAGACCCAGATGAGTCTGGAAGATCCAAAAGGGCCTCTCTGCAGCAAGGTAGTTGATAGTTTTTAGGAATGAAAGTGGAAGCTTCCAGGCCTAGACGGTAACACTGTCAGTTTGTCTGTATCCCACTGTTCAAAAAGCAAGTCATTTAATCCAAATTCAAGGGGAGGAGAAATAGATTCCACCTCTTCATAAAGGAAGTGACATGTGTTGAGAGGGGTGGAAGGAAATGTTGGCAATCGCTTGTGCAAACAATCTACCACAGTACTTAAACTAGTAAGTAGCAGAGCTGAGACTAGAATATATGTTTCTGCCTTTCCATTACACCATATTTTTCACATACCACCATTTTTTCAGTGACACAAAGGCTGGCTCCAAGTCCTCTGTCATATGGCTTAAAGTCTCTCTAACCATTTAGCTGTTATTTCTCTGAGCACTGCTGCATATAATCAGTACATAATAATGGCTTGTATTTGAATATGTGGCCAGAAGAGGAAAAGAGTATTTGTAAAATCTAACATTCAAATAATAGGCGTTCTAGCAAGAATAAATAGGTAAAACAAAGGGAAGAAAATCATCAAGAAATAATCAAAGACAATTTTCTAGAACTGATGGCCATGAGATTTTACACTGAAAAAGTCACAATAAATAGAAAAAAACAAAAAAGCAACAACAACAAAATAACAAGCCTAACACACAAAGGCACATTACCATGAAATTTCAGAACACTGGATGGAAACAGGGAGAAATTCCTAAAAGAGTCCAGAAATTTTTAAAGGTCATACATGAAGGGTAAGAAATAAGAATGGCATTATACTCAGCATTCAAATCTTGGTTTCTAAATACTATTTTCCAGTAAATGAAACAATTCTGCTAGGAGAAAGGGCTGGTTCCAGAAATGGGGCAGAGAAAATACATGGTGAACTTTGTGTTAAAAAACTTATCAAAAAGACACAAAAGCCAATTTTAAGGGGCTCTCCTCGCTAAATTTTGGGATAATCTGAGCAAATGATAGGAACTGATGGAAAAATGATAGGAACTGATTATAGTACACTGAATTGTCTAAATTGATAGTTTAAAAAAATACACAAAAGATAGGATAAGGAAGCTCTTATTTACAGAGGAATGCCAACTTATAAATGTATTAGGAAAGAAATATAAAGTCATTAGTTTGCAACTAGGATTCTATACCCATCCCACTGTAAATCAAGGACGCATGCATAAGAAACATTTTTCAAAAATGCTGGCTAACAGACACATGAAAAAAATGCTCAACATCACCCATCATCATGGAAATACAAATTAAAACCACAATGAGATACCACCTCGCACCAGTCAGAATGCCTCAATTAACAACTCAGGCAACAACAGATGTTGGGGAGGATGCAGAGAAAGAGGATCTTTATTGCACTGCTGGTGGGAATGCAAACTGGTGCAGCCACTCTGGAAAACAGTATGGAGGTTCCTCAAAAAATTAAAAATAGAACTACTCTACAACCCAGTAATTGCACTACTATTTATCCAAGGGATACAGGAGTGCTGTTTTGAAGGGGCACATGCACCCCAATGTTATAAGCAGCACTATCGACAATAGTTGAAGTATGGAAAGAGCCCACATGTCCTTTGACACATGAATGGATAAAGAAGATGTGGTATGTATATATATACATATATATGTATATATATATACACACACAATGGAGTATCACTCGGCAATCAAAAAGAATGAAATCTTGCCATTCACAACTACGTGGATAGAACTGGAGAGTATTATGCTAAGCAAAATTTGTCAGTCAGAGAAAGACAAATATCACATGGCTTCACTCAAATGTGGAATTTAAGATACAAAATAGATGAACATAAGGAAAGGGAAGCAAAAATAATAGAAAAACAGGGAGGGGGACAAAACATAAAAGACTCTTAAATACAGAGAACAAACAGGATTCCTGGAAGGGCTGTAGGTGGGGGGATGGGCTAAATGGGTAAGGGGCATTAAGGAAGACACTTGAGATGAGCACTGGGTATTATACATAGGGAATGAATCACTGGAATCTATTCCTGAAATCATTATTGCACTATATGCTAACTTGGATGGAAAGAAAGAAAGAAAGAAAGAAAGAAAGAAAGAAAGAAAGAAACAAAAGAAAAGAAAGAGAGAGAGAGAAAGAAAGAGAGAAAGGAAGGAAGGAAGGAAGGAAGGAAGGAAGGAAGGAAGGAAGGAAGGAAGGAAGGAAGAAAGAATTTTTAAAATGCTATTTATACCCCTGAACCCTGTGTTTGTTTCCTAGGGCTGCCATAACAAATTATCACAATCCTTGGGATTTAAAACAACAGAAATGTATTCTCTTACAGTTCCAGAGGCCAGAAGTATGAAATCAAGGTATCCTCACAGCCATACTCCCTCTGGAGGCTCTGGGAGAGAACCTTCCTTGTCTCTTCCAGCTTCTGGTAGCTATCAGCATACCTGGTGGCTACAATATTCCAGTATCTCCCCATTTTCACATGGTCTTCTTCTCTGTTTCTGTCTTCTCCTCTTCTTTTTTAATTTTTTTTAAGTTTATTTAGTTATTTTGAGAGTGCATGTCCACATGCGAGAGAGCATAGAGTGAGCAAATGGGCTGGAGCAAGTTGGGGAGGGACAGAGAGAGAGGGAGACAGAATTCCAGGCAGGCTCCGCACTGTCAGTGCAGAGACCTTAACTCACTGAGCCACCCAGGCGCCCCTACTAGTGCAAAGACCAATATGGGGCTCGAACTCACGAACCATGACATCATGACCTGAGCTGATATCTAATGTTTAACTGACTGAGCCACCCAGACACCTTCCCTACCCCTGCCTCCTGTCTCTTATTAGAACACTTGTCATTGGATTTGGGACCCACGTGGATAATCAAGAATGATCTAATTCTGAGATCTGTAACTTAATTACATCTGCAAACATCCTTCTTCCAGATAAGGAAATAATCACGATTTTGAGACTTGGGATATGGACACATAATTTGAGCATCACCATTCATCCCATTACACATTACACACCCTTTCTTTGGAGGCTCCCGAATGACGTGTTCCACCAAAACAAGAGAATAAAGCAAAAATAGGAAGCACTGGATCTAGACAACTGGGGACTGAATGCAAAAATATGTGAAGAGAATTCTCAGAAAGACGAGGAGAGAACTCAGAACAACTATAAAGCAGGTATACAGAGCAAACAGTCTAGACTGGAGAAGATAACTGGAGGCTCTAGCAAGGAGGCCTCAAAGGAGTGGGAGGAAGTAATTGCCCAAGGTGTTTGAAGGCACTAAGAAGAAATGAATAGCTTTACTGAGTGGTTTGGGAATGAATTAGTGAGACTGTCAAGAAAAACTATCAAATAAAAAACTCCAGGAAAGCAAAAAATTATTGTATTTTATTGAGTGTTTTTCTCATCCCAAAACTCATATATTGCAACCTAATCCTCCATGAGAAGGTATTTGGAGTTAGGGCCTTTGGGAAGCAGTTAGGAAATGAAAGCAGAGCACTCCTATAGGATCAGTGTCCTTATAAAAGATGCCACACAGAGCTCCCTCACCCTTTCTCCACATAAAGTCACAGTGAGAAGACAGCCATCTATGAACTAGGAAGTAAGTTCTCAACAGACCTTGATTCTGGACTATCCAGGCTCCAGAAATGTGAGAGATTAATTTCTGTTGTTTTTTTAATAGAGATTTAAAAAAAATATTTTTATTTATTTTTGAGAGAGAGAGGAATGAGCGGTGGAGGGGCAGAGAGAGGGAGACACAGAATCCCAAGCAGGCTCCAGGCTCTAAGCTGTCAGCACAGAGCCCCATGTGAGGCTTGAACTCGTGAAACACGAGGTCATGACCTGAGCCAAAGTCGGACCCTTAACTGATGGAGCCACCCAGGCACCCTGTTTTTTAATAGAGATTTTTAAAAATGTTTATTTATTTTGAGGTTGGGGGGGAGGGAGGGGGGGGAAGAGAGAGAGAGAGAGAGAGAGAGAGAGAGAATCCCAAGCTGGCTCCATGCTGCCAGCACAGATCCCGATCCCGATGCAGGGCTCAATCCCGTGAACCATGAGATCATGACCTGAGCCAAAATCAAGAGTTGGACGCTCAACCAATTGAGCCATCCAGTGCCCCTTAATTTCTGTTGTTTACAAGCCATACAATCTATGGTAGTTTGTTGTGACAGCCCGAAGACAGGACATGTTATACTCTCCAGAGATAACCACAACAATATTTCCCACCCCATATGCTCTGCTAGAACCTTGCCACTTCTCCATCAAGGGGAAGAGTGTATCCCCATATCCCAGAACCGCATCATGAACTATTTGACAAACAGACTAACTGCAGAAATCACTCTGTGTGACTTCTGAGGCTAGATCATGAATGCATTTCTACCTTACATACTTGAGATGCTTGCCTTCGAATCCAGCCATCATGCCATGAAGAAACCCAAGCAGTAACCTGTGGAGAAAGTCACAGGAAGAAGAACCAAGGTCCTCAAGTGACAGCCAGTACCAACTTGCCAGCTACGTGAGCCATCTTGAAATTGGACCGTCCAGTCTCCAGTTGAGCCATCTCAGCTGAAGCTTCATGGAGCAGAGATAAGCCTTCCCCAAACTGCAGAAAACAGGTTTGACTAGAAAATCTTCAAGTTCTCTTTGAGCTCTAAAACTCACTCCTTAATGTGCAAATGTAGTATATTTAGGCCCATTAATCATGTATGTGCACATGGATGTTACTAGACATAAACAGGTTTTATCTGCTCATTAAAATAAGCATAATAGACTTTCTAAATGCAAGTACTTTAACAAAATTGTAACTCTTTACAAGTAGATCACTAGATCACTTTTATCAAATATGATCAGCTTTCTTCTTTCCATTCCATTCCATTTCTTTACATTCCATTTTTGTCCAAATTGGGAAGAGTATCCCTTGTGTAATTGAATATATCCATATATAGTTGTTGCTTTAGTTCACACACTGGATCATGGATCCCAGCACGTTTTTAGTCCTTAGGTTACTCAAATGTATAGCTATGGCTGCGAAAGAAACATCACTTTATAGTAAAATGAGTCTGTGTAGAATATTATCAAAATAAAAATAACAGGAAACTGCTGAATATCTCTAACGCTGCAAAGGAACTTAGATTTCTAATAATGTGAATGTGTGATACACTCAGGTAACTAGATAAGGGGATTTACCCTGGGGACACATGTATGCAGATGCTATCACTACTGACAGCGTACAAATATTCCTCCCCACTCTGTAAGGGGACATTAGCAAAAAGCAGTATGGAGCCAGTTTTGTAACCCAAGAGACCAGAGACGGTGCAGGATGCTATGGAAGAACATCAGAACTGAGGTAGATCTAAGCTAGGTACCAAGGGAGGGGCAAAGGACACTATGACTTGTTAAAAAGTCCACAGGACAAGAGCAGATTCTGGACAGGAGATGAAGCCAAGGTTCAGTAGCTGAAACAACACAGAAGCAAGCAGAAGGGAAGCAAGGAGTGTGGTAGAAAGGCTGTAGGTGGGGCCAAAGTGGCATGTGCCTGCCTCTGTGGCCCAAGGACATGTGATACCCGGACTCGGTTGACATGAAGAGTAGGCACCAGTGGTAAATCATTCATGCCATTTCTTCAAATAATGCAAAAGAGGAGGAGGAGGAGAGGAAGATGATGGAGGAGAGCACTGTGAGGGACGATCCTGGGCTATTCTGACACAAAGAGAAACAGATTGGGAGGCCTGTACTCCTGACCTAGGCATACCTGTAATCTCATCATTTCCATCCTAATTTCTCCATCTGGGAACTGCACACGTTAGCCCAGATCATCTGTAAGTCCTTTGCTAGCTCTTAAATTTATAAGGTCTTACTAAAACAGAGTTTCAAATTCTTTAAGACTCCATTAAAATAATCTTTGGAAGATTCATAATCCAACTTTATTACTCAGGCAGTACAATTTTAGCTCAGCTTCTTAACACTTTGGCATCTGGTATTCCTGGGGCCCTTGGAAAGAATTCCTGATTGTCTTCTAATAGGGTAGATCTCAAGATGGGATTAGAAGCAAAAGACAGACAGATGGGTGAGCTGCTCTAATTAGCTCTAGTTGCAGTTTTTTGGTTTTTTTCCCCCCTTTTTAAATGAGAGGTTAGTCTTCCCCAAATCCCAAGCCTCCACTCCTTAATTTGGAGATGAACCAGATGATTTCACTGGTCTTTCCCTTCTCTGGTTTCTATGACTCATCAGCTATAGCAACTAGGGTGGGGTAAAGAAAACAATTCTAATATTCAGGTTATGCTGGAGCTCCAAAGGAAGGAATCTAAGAAAAACTGTTAAGATTGAAACAGAATGAAAAAAAAAAAAAACAAAACAATGTAACTCACAATACTCCTAACTGAGAAATTGTTCCCAGGATGTGTCCCTACATTGAGTGCCCCCATCTTTCCTCTGTAAATATCACTTACATGAATGTTTTTTTCATCAAATGTTTTACACATCTTTTCTATGAAATTGCCAAAATGCTTATTAAAATAGTACAAATAAATGCCTAGCTGATTTTGATCGTCCATGTCTTGAAAAAGCAGCCAGTGCCTAACTATAAAAATCAAGGAACTCCCAAGACAAATCGACTCAATTTAACAAACATTGAGTATTCACTATATGCCAGGCACTAGGGCAGGACTACAGCAAACTCATAATAGGAAAAATGGTAACTCCAACCTCAAGGTGTAGAGGGGTAAATAAGTAATTACAATTTGACAAATGTATGAGACATGAAATCAAAGTACAGGGAAGCCCAATGTGAGAATGACGAATACAGTTAACCATTAGAGAAAGGAAGTAAGACATTCTGTCTTGGCCAATCCATTCAATTACTCATAGCTATTTGAAGTCATTGTGTAACCCCAGAGGAGGAAATGTAACACATACCCCATGTATTCTATATCTGTGGACAGTGTGAATGCAGAGGTGTGACTGTTTTTAGGCAAACCATTCTGGTATAAAAACAGGTAAAAAGGAATAGTCACTAGAGATGGTATATATTTATTTGGTTGATGCCACTAACGTGAAAATTTGAAAAAAATTTTGGAACTCCTCTACTTAAGTATTTTCCTCAGAGCCTAAGGCAAATCTGGGTCTACTGAGAGGAGCTGAACAGCTAGAGGTCATTCTGAGCCAAGGCTCATGACTAAATGGGCAAAGGATAGTAGGAGTTTCAACTGGGGTTAAAAATACAGGAAACCATGATTAAGCCCTTACTTATTACATTGTTTGATGGAGTCAGCAGTATTGATTTTCTGGTTTTAAGGAATTCTGATTATTCTGATACAAGGTCTGAAGTGAATATCTATCAGTCCAATAAAGTTTTCAGAGTTCCTGAGATACTAAATATTCAAAATCATGTAATAGAATTTAAAATTACTTTTTGGGGGGGTGCCTAAATGACTCATTTGGTTGATCATCCAACTCTTGATTTTGGCTCGGGTTATGATCACAGGGTTGTGAGATCAAGCCCTATGTTGGCCTAATGAGCTCCGTGTTGGCCTCCACACTGAGTGTGGAGACTGCTTGAGATTCTCTCTCTCTCTCTGTCTCTCTCTCTCCGTCCCTCCCTCCCTCCCTCCTTCTACCCTTCTCCCCCATTCATGCACACATCCCCCCCCCTCAAATTAAAAAACAAAAAAGGTACTTTTTTGTGAGAATGTCCAAAAATATAGTGGACTGAAATGGAATCTTCAGTAATGACATACCTATGGTTGAGGTACTTATACATCAAAAAGAGTCTGAAAAACCAATATTCCATGGGCAAGGGACTAGCCAACCAAGCTGGTTACAGTTTCCAGTGAATGACATTGGCATGATGTATGTCTCATTCAAAATGGATTCAGTTAACACTGTCAGTCCTTTCCTCTTCCAGAGCCAGGGGCATTGTAGAGTATTCTGGATGGCCGGAACAAACTTAGATATGACCCCGGACACCTGGAGAGGAAAAAGAGAAGGCACAGAATTAGTGGATGCAGAGTCAGGCTAGAGACCCCTGCCAATCACTCCTCACAAAGATTGAGCACTCTCCTCGAGTGGTACTCTTCCTTCGTAAACAGAAATCTTTCTCAGAATCGCTAACATTGATTCTGTTAGTTTTTTTAACAAATTCGTCTATTAATAAGTAATGCACATAATAAAGTTAACTGTTCTGTATTGTGAAAAAAAAAATACTTGAAGTCTTCATACCCTTCTCAGATATGAAACCGGAAAGGAACGAGGGGCAGGAGGCATGGTAGAGACCCACGTGAGTTGGCAGAACTGGTCAACATGTTACTATTTTTTTTTTTCAACGTTTATTTATTTTTTTTGGGACAGAGAGAAACAGAGCATGAACGGGGGAGGGGCAGAGAGAGTGGGAGACACAGAATCGGAAACAGGCTCCAGGTTCTGAGCCATCAGCCCAGAGCCCGACGCGGGGCTCGAACTCACAGACCGCGAGATCGTGACCTGGCTGAAGTCGGACGCTTAACCGACTGCGCCACCCAGGCGCCCCAACATGTTACTATTTTAACGGATTAAGTCAACTTTCTCATTCAAGGATATAGTACTCGTGTTAAACACTTACCATTAATATAATTATCCCACAAACATTAAAATGTTCTGGGGAGGAGCCCATAGCATGACTTACCCGGGCCCTCAAGCCTCTAAAGGGAGGGCAATTTGGGTTTCAGTTTGGGCATCTGGGCTCAGCTGCTTGGCTCATTTTGTTTTTCTTTCGTATACCCCAGAGTCCCAAGTTTTAAAAGGTTAGGAAAGAGGCCAACTAGGTAAAAGTGGCATTTAAAGAGCTAACCATTCTTTTTTTTCAAACGACTTTCTTGGGAGGATACCAACATTTTTCCAGATTTACGGTGTACTTCCAAAAGATATAATTAGAGTTTAATGCCCCAAAGAATAATTGTTTTTCACAAAGAAATCCTTACTCCATTTAACTTGGGGCTGTGGAGGAAGGAGAAAGCATCTGACCAAGCTCGTGTGAGGGTCTGCCCTACTTATCACTCCATTTCTGACTTGTCCAACTCCAGGAGATTTAAGATCAGGCCACATTCTCCCAAACGTGGCAGGTATTATTTGGTACTGCAAAGACAGAGGTGACAGATGGCCAAGTAAGATGGATCACCAGAACCTTCAGTTTAGACTGAAAAATAGCCTTCCCAGATGTTCCTGCCTTCAGGCTTCCCTACGTTCCATTCTGCCCCCAAATCTTTCCTACACATTATACATTGCCATAGTTTCCATGATAGAAGTTCAACCGTGTTGTCCATCTCTACTGCCACCTCCATTAAAAAGCTTTTCCTGGGGTGCCTGGGTGGCTCACTTGGTTGAGCGTCTGACTTCAGCTCAGGTCATGATCTTGTGGTTCAAAAGTTCAAGCCCTACGTCAGGCTCTATGCTGACAGCTCAGAGCCTGGAGCCTGTTTTGGATTCTGTGTCTCCCTCTCTCTCTGTCCCTCCCTGCTCACACTCTGTCTCTGTCTCAAAAATAAATAAAATACTTTAAAAAATTAAAAAGCTTTTCCTTATTCCCCACCTCAAGGCAATGCCACAGTCTCTAAGGCAATCAAAGCTTTTCAGTGACAAGTTCCCCAGCATGCTTTCTTAGATCCTTTGGGTCCCTTCAACCAAAGGCACCCTGGTCATGTCTTAGCCACACCAATGACCTGCCATTCCAACATGCTTTCCATGTTTGCACCAACGAACATTGACTCTACTTTGTCCTTGAGCTTGAAACTTCCCTTCCAGTCTGGCAAACTCCTTTCAAGTTTTAGATCGAAAGACATCATTCATTGATTTGATCTGATGATACTTCACATTTACGTAGTGACCTGCAGTTTTTTTTTTTTTTAATTTTTAAATGTTTATTTATTTTTGAGAGAGAGAGACAGAGCATGAGCGGGGGAGGGTCAGAGAGGGAGACACAGAATCTGAAACAGGCTCCAGGCTCTGAGCTGTCAGCACAGAGCCTGATGTGGGGCTCAAACTCACAGACCGCGAGATCATGACCTGAGCCGAAGTCGGACGCTCAACCGACTGAGCCACCCAGACGCCCCAATGTGACCTGCAGTTTAAAAAGAACTTTTAGAGCCATTTCTTATAATATTTATTGGAAGTCCACTAGAGCCTATAGAATATGCTGGGAAGGTATAAATATCAGGATTTTACAGATGAAAAGACCGAAACTCAAAGAGGGGAGACAGAAGGCCTTAGCAAATGAAGGAGTGGAGACTCTAACTCAGAGCTCCCTACTTCCACCTCCTCTCCACACCCCATGCCTCTTCCAACAAACTCTGACTCTGGGCTGCCTACTTCTGAGACTCAACTTCTCATACTTCTCTCTGAGTTGCAGCTGACAGTCTTAACATTCTAAAGGCTCCCCCATCTGCTGGATGAGAATTAACTCTAGCACCGGCTCCTGGGAGGCAGAAGGCTTGGCTGACAGCAAACTCAGCACTCCCTAATATGCAAAATGACATTTTGGCCTTAGGCACTTAGTAAGTTACACAGTCCTTCCTCCTCAAGAGTAAAAGTTTTCAGGCACTAGAGTGTAGCATTAAAAAAAAGCCAAACTGAATTAGGGACTGACCCACCACTTTATTAGCCTCCCAACATGCACACATACACAGAGACATTCAAGTCTCATGCACTGTGATTTCACTTTCCCTCAGCCTCTTCTTGAACTCAAAAGAACTCATTGTGCAATTCTATGAAATTGCATTTTGGAATTGGACAGAGACTGGTGCCAGCTGCCCGTTGTGGCACTTGGGAAATTATAATCTGCATCACTTTTTGTGGGGCAGAGGGCAGAGATTATACTTGCAAAATGTATTCCATTATTTATTTTTCACATTAGTAAAACTGCTGTGTGCATAGTGTTAGAACAAAACACAAACTTTGCAAAATACATTCTACATCTTAGTCGTCGAGAAATGTTAACTTTAAACAGACTGCAGTCACTTGATCATTTATTCTGGACTCATTTCTCACTTTGAGTTGCACACTTCAGGAGGAAATTTAAATAATATCTCATGGAGAAAAAGGCAGTCAGTAAAACTGGTTCTGGACACAATATCCTCTTTGTTTATTTGGAGTCTAACAGGCTAAAACCAAAAAACCTTATAGTTTATTTCTGGAGAGTAAGTTGGGCAAAGGCTTGCTGGAAGAACAACTCGAAAAACTGTGGATGTCTTATGTTTACTTGGCATCGGGGAACATAACCTGCAGATGATCAGACCTCAGAACTGTGTGAAAGAGTAGCCTTTTTTTTTTTTTTTTTTTTTTTTTTTTGCCGCACCAGGAAGAAAAATAGATTTGTCCAGACAAGTTTTGACTGCCAGGTAGAATGTTTTCAAGAGGTTTTGATATACGGTTTCTCTCAAATTGTTTAATCTGAATTTGTATGTCTTTTGTTGATCTAAAATGAAACAGAGTTACACTGAGTGAGTCAGACAGTAATATACCACCTAAGTAATGTTGTGCTTTTCTTGGTGCATAGTAAGAAACAGACATTGGTGATTTGTCTCATTACTGATGACTCTAATTTTAATCTCTTGGTTAAGATAGTTTCTGCCAGATTTCTTGAGGATTAGGTAAACAAATAGGTATATTATACTTCATAATAACTATCTAATAGGGAGATTCTTTAAGACTATGTGAATATTTCTATTTGCCATCAAGTTTTCACCCACCATATTTAGCACCCTTCAAGGATTCTTAGATACGTAATTATTTCTATAATTATTGCAAATAGATTTTTCTGATTCCATCATTCCCTCTGGATTTATTGATTGGCAATAAATCAACTGTAGAACAGAGTATTTCCTTCTTCCCCATTTATTTATTCCTTTATGCCAGGATGAGCTTGTGGATTACTATTTTACTCAAAGCATTATAAAACATTACTGTCATCATTTCATGCTCAAATGTTCCCAGACATAAGAACTCCTTTAAGCTAGTTCCTGGGTTCTTTTGGCGTGCACCCATCACTCTTTGAGCACTTTCTTATTTTCTGGTGCAAGATGATGCTCCAGGTTCATCTTGTATTCTCCCTGCTCAGTCTCGGAATTAATAATTTTTCCAAGGAGCTTTGATTTCTTTTAGTGAAGAAGAGAATTTAGAAACCAAGATCTGGGCACTAAGTGTGTTCATTGCTTCTAGAGTATCATTGCTTCTAGGCTCTATCAGCAGAGTTAGAAACTATGTATTCATACACACACACACAGCTGTATCTGTTTCTTCCACTCTCTCTGTATATTAAGTACCATGGATTCATTCTGATACTTCCAATTCCAGTCCAATACTACAGGGTTGATTCTTGCCTTCCCCTTCTCCATGATTCTCAGTGTATTTACCAGCTCAGTTAATCTAGTATATAACCAAACTCCCAGTTTCTTCGCCCTAGTAAAGAGGAAGTGGGGGAAAGAAAAGAAAGAAAAGGCCAGCATGGTCCCAGACATGCCAGCCCCAATTTCCTGGTTTATCAGCCCAAAAGTGATACTTCTCCCCCCTAAGTTGTAGACCCACATTTTGAGTTTACAGGTTCCATAGGACATCACCTTAATTGTACTGCTGACATTTGGTTGAAAACATAACTAGTTGTCTTTTTGCCAAATCCACATTCTTCCTCTGATATCTTCATTTAAGTCAGTGGCAGCACTTAGGCTAAAAATTTCAGCTGTCTTTGAAACTTTCATTTCATAATTCCACACACACAAGCTATTTCATGTGCCATGACCTTTAATTCATCTTTGTATTCCCAACAGCTAGTGTCTATTACCTACTTGTGACTATATTACATGAGTGAACATTCATTTGAGGGATAGGGTCAAATCTGATAGCTGCTAACTAAATGACTTCCCAATCTACACCTTTTCCATCCACTTGCTAATTCATAGAGTTTCCACCTCCTCACTGTCTTTCCTCTCTCTAAATAATTCTTTATATTGTAAGTATCCTAAAATTGATGTCATCTTGCTCAAAAAGCCTTCAACATCTCCTCACTGCTTTTGGAATCAAATCAAACTATCTGGGAATAATAATACTCTCCACACTCAGGCTCTAACTTACCTCTTCCACTTCATCTCCCATTTATCTTCTTTCCCCCTCATGCTTGTCACATGAGCATATTTGCTATTCTTGAAAATCAGCACTTTTCATGATTTTTACTCATGATGTAATGCTTTGCTTCCTTTTTCATTTTATTTTTTATTTTTGAGAGAGAGAGAGGGAGAGAGAGAGAGAGGGCAAGAGCGCAAATGGGGGAGGGGCAGAGAGAGAGGAGGACAGAGGATCTGAAGCAGGTTCTGTGCTGACAGCAGAGAGCCCCATGTGGGGCTCGAACTCATGAACTGTTAGATCATGACCCAAGCCAAAGCAGATGCTCAACTGACTGAGCCACCCAGGTGCCCTTCTGCTTCCTTTTTTGTCCATATTAATATTTTACTTGTCTTTCAAACCAAATATAAAGGTCATTTCTATCATGAGCTTCTCTTATTGTCAAGTACCCCCTTTTCTTATTCCTATGCACTACTGTGCTAAATTCTGCTCTGTATTACAGCTAATTGCACACATCTATCTCTCCAACAAGATTAGATACTACCCTTAAGACCAAAAAAACCAATCGTATTTATCTTTAAATCCCAAGAAATTGGCATAATGCACTACCCCCAATAGATGCTCAAAAAAGCATCATCAAATCATTTCCAAGTTTTGCTGATCAATTGGCAATGAAGAATTTCATTGTTCCACCTCACCTTCTAGTTAGTCCTTAATGTTTATAAACCTGATTTCCCACTGACTGGCCACTCTAATGAAACTTCCGATTGGTGATAATAAATCCAAGCAGGTACAGCTTTACGTGCAAAAGCATGCAGGCAGGGACTAGATGGCTAATCTGTGTGTTGGTAAAAGCTGGCTAAAGCAGATGTTGCATTAAAGCAGGGCTCGGGGGAGCCGCACTCCCTGGCATCAGTGTAGCACTGCCTTACTGCAGTGTGATTCTTATGATTAACATGCATATACTCTCCTGTGCTGTACATTTCTGGGTAAGCCAAACCTAGGATAGTGGCTGGAGAAAAGATTCCCCCTCCCCCTCCAAGAAATGCAGATGCTCAAGAAAAGGGAAGGAGGAATTCAACCTACTAATCACAGACTCTTTAGGTTTCTTCACTTTCAAAACACTGATTAATTCACACTGTGGCTTTTCCTCCCATTCCTTGGAGAATTAACCAGGCTACTCCATGCATGGACAGCAATAGCTCCTTGTTTGATCCCTTTCTAACAATAGCTCATATATTGAAAGCCAACGTGTATGCCAAGGCAAACCCTGTACTGTTTGAATCTTCCTATTTGATGAGGCAATCTAAGCCTCTCATCCTAGAAATGGACATCTGGGCCTCAACTCCTTCAGTAACTTTTTCTTGGCAGCTCAGATCCAATCCCCATATAGATGCTTTGTGTGTCTGCCCCTACATACCTTGATAAGTTTAGACATTAGCCAAGGTAACATGGTGAGAATGGATCAATGAGATACATCTCCTTTATTTCTACATACATCTCAGTGAGAAACTCAATAAATCTTGATATCAAATACTTTTTTATGCTTGCTTTTTTTTTTTTTTAATGCAGTGTGCCTTATTTTAACGAGAGAGAGTGTAAGCAGGGGAGGAACATGGAGAGGGAGGACCCAAAGCAGGCTCTGTGTTGAAAACACAGTTGATATCAAACACTTAGACGGTTTGATTAAAAAGGTACCATGTACCTGTAACACATAACAAACATCTTAGTATGCGAATTAGTGAGACACTTCGGATTTAGTGTGTTCATAATAAAATACTAAAGTGTTATTTCCCTTTTCTACCCTAAACCCATGCCTCCTTGTAATATGTCTAAAATGTTTACAATGTCCAAAGCCATAATCCAAGGAGAAATGGAAAGGAACAGGTTAACTTCCTTTGCAGGTGCAAAAGAAGATCCAACTAATGAAACTATTTCCAAGTTTTGGTGATCATTTGGCAATGAAGAGTTTCATTGTTTCCATCTCACCTTCTACTATTCCTTAATGTTTATTTATTTACTTGGTCAAGTGATACTTTAATAGGCTATAAATAAAAATCCTGTCTTTGGAGAGTATCAAGAGCCACAAGTGGGCTAGAGCAGAGAGTAGAGGCAGAGTCTAGAGGCCAGGAAGAATCAACAGGCTGTGAAGAATACTTGAGGTTGGTTATATTTAAATGGTTTCATCCTGCAGGGACCCCTGAAAAGCCGCAGACACATCTCCTGGGGAAATTCCTTGGGCTCCTCCACACTGTCATCATGGCTCTCCACGTCCAGGTAGACGTCCAGCAGCACACACAGGCACTGCAGCTGGTTGGTCAAGAGATGATGGCTGGACTGAGGGACATAGCTCCTATAGCACATGATGACCTCACTCTCCATGCTCTGAATGTTGTCATCATTGCTACTGTTTCTCTCCCCTTTCCAGTTCAGACAGAGCTGGAAAATGGGTGGGATGGAGGAGTAGCTGGGGTTCAGCACCACAGCAGCCTGGAGTTTGGCTGTGCCCCTTTCCATGAGTGCCAGGAGTAGAGATTGGTGTCCTCAGCTAGTCCCATCTCCACAATGTCCTTGGTGAAATGTAGCTGCAAGTAATCCTCATGGGCAATCCACTTCACCAGGCAGGAGACAACCTTTGCAGGGAAGAGGTACTGTCAACCACTGGTAACTGGTTCAATGCCATGTTCCAAGGATGTAAACTTCGGGGGCCAGGTGGGACTGCACCCTAGTCTTCAGCAGTTTCATGTTGGTCCCCATGTGGCTGGCGCTCGGCAAGTGTTCAGCAATCACCGTGTGCTGAGGCTATTCTTTGCGGGAAGAGGAGGTCACCTAGCTTCTGTACCCAGAAATATGGGTTAAGCACATAGTCTCTCAAAGTCAGGATGCCACTGAAACTGATACTGAATGGCTGGATTCAGAGTCTTCTTTCTGTGATCTCCTGGATACAAACAGCTCAGGACTGAGTGAGGAGACATAAAGTCACCTGCACTGATGGGGTGATCAGCTCCGTGGTGGTCATCACTTTGGCTTTAATCATCATGGTGCTGAGGCTCATGAGGTAGTAGAAAGTCAGGTGAAGCACACTGTCATCTTTGCAGTTCAAGTCCAGCATGACAGGCAGCAGGTGCCTCTTCAGCATCTCCATGCACTTGTCATCAAACTGAACTTCCAGTGAGGGCCACTGGCGTTTTGTGGTCTGTTCCTCCTCAGCATCAGAGTCACTCTCATCATCTTAGGAGTCTTCAGGAGGCTTAAACAGAGCCTTGGCTTTGTCCACACTGCCTTCAATCGCCACAATGTCTTATGACAGGCCCGCCTACATGCAGCGGCCTGGACAAAGAGGATATAGAGGGGAGATGGCAGGTGTTTAGCTGTCTCATATTGCTTGTGAGCCTGGTCAAACAGTATGAATAGGTACTCTAACACTGGGAGGGAAGCCTGAGTGATGCTACTGAGGCAAGCTTGGAGGCTGCTGAGGTACCCTTCTTTACCTCAGTCTCCTTGAAGATCTCCTCCTTGCTGGACAGGCACTCTACGTACTTCTCTGTCAGCCTTTTCCTCTGCTGCAGCTCCCAGTCCAGACATGCAAGGGTTTGCTGGTGAGGGTCTCCTATGGTGACTTCAGCCTTGCTAATATCTGGAGGAGCCTCCATATAAAACTCTTCTAAACTGACCAGATCAATTTCTTCAATGCTTCGACTTAAACTCCAGACATTTGGTGATTTCTTTCTGCAGGTGTATCACCTCATACAACAGATTCTGGAGCTGCACGTGACAGGCATCTACTTTCTACTTGGCCTCATGGGTCTGATCTCTTGCCTTCTTCAATCTGATATGGGCTGATTGATTAAGCTTCTTCAGAGTCATGAAATGCACACAGCTCTGGATCTTCTCATCTTCCATCTCAGTCTTTTTCTCATCTTCTTCAGCTCCTGGATCTCAGCCATGAGCCTCCACAACTCCTGTGTGTACTTGCACAGCTCAGTCTCTGCCAGGGTCTCACAGGTCTGCCTCAGCCTCCTCGCTCTAGTATTTACCTTCCTGTTCTTTGTCAGAATGGTTATGCTTCCTTTCGGATGGAGCTCCATCACTTTGGATCACTTTGGGCTTGTTTTCTGCTTGATTCTGATGACATGGTTGTTTGGCAATGTCAGGAGGAGATAGCAGAGACCGCATGCAGCCTTGAAACTGTCCAGCAACTTATTTCTTAATGTTTATGCACTTGATTTCCATACTAGCCACTTTAATGAAACTTCTCCTTTTACTGAAGTTAAATGGTTTTCTCTTGGGGCTCCTTTCATGATCCTCCTCTCGTGATGCTCATTTCTGCTATGTTACCTTATCTATTTCTCTCAGTCACCACAGACATACCGATTCCCAAATCCGTACTAATGAGATCAGGCTCCTGAGTTCAAAACTCAAACTATCAACCCTCTTTGATGTCAACTACCTCTATTAGATTCAACATACTGGTAATAAGACACTAAACAGTGTCCTTTCTTTTTTCTCCACCTCAAACCGAATTCTTCTTCTGCATCCCTAAAATGTTCACGACATTTGAGATAGTTAAAAACATGTTCACAAATTTTTTCCATAGTCCTCCTTTCAAGAGGTGGAGCTTGAGTGTGCACTTACTGACTTGTATCTCATGAGGAGAATATGCCAGATGTGACAGTATTTGACTTCCAAGACAAAAAGACATTGGGTGCCCTCTTTGCTCTTTCTCTTGGATGGCTCACTCTGGGGTAAGTCACCTGCTGTCATGAGGATAGTCCAGGAGATCGATGAAGAGGTACAAGCAGTGGGGATAAGGCTTCCTGACGACAAATAGTGGAACACGGGCTTCACCTTTTTGAAAGTAGATGCTCTAGCACCAGTCAAACCTTGAGATCACTACAGCCCCAGCCAACAGCCAGACTGCAACTTTATGAAAGACCTGGAGCCAGAGACACCCAGCTAAGCTGCATCTCCTGACCCACAGAAACTCTAATACATGTTTGTTGTTCTAACTAAATTTGGGGTAGTTTATTTTGCAGCAATATATAACCAATACTGCATCCAAACCCAGAATCCAAGGAACAATGAAAGGAAACGAACATTTTAACTGAAATCTTTCCACTCCTATCCACGTTTGTCCTCCTCCCTCTCAATGAGTAACATCACAATTTACCCAGTATCCCAAATGAGAAATTGGGATTTCTCTGGAAACCATATTTGACTTTTCCTACCAACTGCTTCACTAAGTTACCATTTTATTTTCCTGTCACTTGAGCCTAGCCCTACTCTTATTGCTTTAATTCAGGGCCTTTACCATTTTTCAATTATTGTAACACAGCTTTTCAACTTTTCTCTTTCCCTACAGTCTTTCCCACCTCTATTTCATTCTCTAGACTGATGCCATCAAGCTTTTTCAAAAGATTACCTGCTCATGTTGTCTTTATTTAAATTTACTACTAGTTCCCAAATGGCACAACATTCAAATGTCATGGAATGGCATGTCTGTCCCTGGCCAATAGCTTTTTCTCTCAAATCCCAAGTTCAGAGCCTACAATCTGGCCATCTTTCACCTTTGCATATGCTTCTTTCTTTTTATGTGGAAGATCTTTCATTCTTTCCTTATAACCCTTTCTCACTTCGAAAAGACTCACCTCAGGCTTCACCTCAGACAACTTGCCTTAATTATCAGGTTCAGGTTATATGACTTTTTTATATTACTTTATCAGAGCACTTACCACATAGTTTAGTATTATGTCCTCCACCAGAATGTGAGCTCCTGGAAAAAATAAAATCTGTCCTTGATACCTAGCCCTTCATTTAGGCATCCATCCAACTTCTATCTATTAAGCTGAAACCATAAGACAGAATACCAGGTTAGGTGTTTGTGACATAGTATGAACAAAACAAGTATGCTTCTGTTCTTACATAGCTTGTAGACTATTCAAGAAGAAAGACAGTAAGTCAAATAAACAAATACTATGGTATGTGAAAAAAGAATATGAGAGTAACAAGGAGGACCTACTTAAGACTGTGTGACACACAAATACACTCAGACATTTCCTGAACTAAATGTTTTCCAAGAGGTACGTATAAATTATACCTTCACCATGGGTGTAAGCAAACCAGGTCCATCGCATTCTTTCCAACACTGACTCTGCTTGACCCAGGGTTGCCACAAACCTTCAATTTGTAAAACAGAAAAAAAAAAAGTACTACCTGCAAAGTGCAACAAAGAAAAGTGCAATAAAAGGAGGTATGGTTGTACTAAAAATCAAGGAAAAAGCACAAACAGGATCAAATACATGCTATAAGAGACTTGATTAAGCACAAATGAAAAACTAAGGCTGGATTTATATATTTATCAGGGTTACTCAAATTTATGGCTAAGATAATTTCAAAATAATCACTTGTAGGACCACCCGTTTTACTAAGTAAAAAATAATATTAAAAATTGAAAGCCAAGTCTTTCTGGTATTTAGAAGTCTGAAGAAATCATCGTCTAGTTTTTTTTTTAAAGAGCAAATTCCAAGGGAATCCCTGCCTCTCCCTTAGTTCACTGCCAAATGATTCACAACTAAAATATGTCTGGGATATGGAAGCATGTGACAAAGTTGAAAAAAAAAAAAGCTCAAGTCCATTAAAAAAAAAGCTCAATGTTTTAAAAAGGGAATGGCAGGGGGTGCGTGGGGGGCTCAGTCTGTTAAGCACCTGGCTTCAGCTCAGGTTATGATCTTGTGATATGTGAGTTTGAACTCCACATCAGGCTCTCGGCTGTTAGTGTGGAGGGAGCCCGCTTTGAAATCTCTGCCCCTTCCCTGTGCTCTTTCTCTCTCAAAAATAAATAAACATTAAAAAAAAAAAGGGGGAATGGTAGGATGAGGAAGTTACATATTAAAATACATAAAACAATTTTACTAATAATTACTCATTAAAAAATATTTTATAACCGATTATAAAAATCGAAACAAAACTTGGTATTTGAGAATAAAAATATTCAACTGTTACTTATAATAGTTAAGAAGATTTCTCGAACTAGTTCTCATACTAGCATAAAACACATTTAAAAATTCTAAAAACAAAGCAGATATAACTTTGGATTACAAAACATGTATTTTACAAACGGTGCAAATATTTCTGAAACTTTCACTGCACATTAAAGAACAAGATACAAAAATTAAATAAGTCCATTCCTTCTTAGGTCCAAATTGGCTACAGTAACATCAGCTGATGATGAGCTTTTCCAAATTCATCTCCTGTGGTCTTAGGAAATTTAATCAGTACAGATAAGAAAAAAATAGCTTATGATGTATCACATATTAGCCTTATCAGTTGAAATAATGAGATTTTTCTGGAAAACATGATCATCTCTGCTTTCAGTAGCATATTTTAACACTCAGCTGAAATTTGTGCCAAGAGATAGAGGTATTCATCACCAAACCTATAACGCCACAGAAGGTTTGTTTTATTTATTTTTTATTTTTTTATTTTTAATTTTTTGAAGGTTTTTTTTTTTTTTTTTTTAAAACTGATGGTTGACCAACAAGAAAACTGTTAACTTGTGACTTTTCAGAGACATGGAGTTATTTATTTTTAATTTTTGGCTTCTGCAATAAAATTGCATCAAGTTTTTGAAGATATTAACTTTATTAACTTGCAACAATCATTTTAAAATAGTATATAAAAACTGTCACAATGCATCAGAAGCAAGGTTTATGTTGCTCAAAATTATTTCTGACAGTGCCAAGATTCAGCTTTTTGAGCCAATCTCAACAGATTGGTGATATAATTCAAATTGTTAACATAACACACAATGATAAATATTGCTCTTGAAAAAAAGCAAATGATTTTCCTATTTACAGTTTTTGGAAAAGGTCTACTATAAAAATATTTTTCTCCTCTATATGTTTCCCTGCCATGATAATGTTAAAACATATCTAGATTCTCTTCAAACGTCAAGTGGTAAAAGTATAACATTCCATTTTAGCTGAAACATTCCTTTACATAGCCAACATATTTTTTCAAGGCACTCTAAGAACTCTCAAGGACACTGAAAGAAAAATGTTCATCTTGTCCAGTGATATTCTGGGTATACTTCCCCCTCCAACTTTTCTAAATTGAACATTGTTAAAACCAGTTTTTCTTCATTTTCCATGGCAGAGTCCTTAAGTTATTTTTCTTTTATTTGGAGCTTCTCCTTCATTTTCAACTTGCTGAGCAGGCAGACTTTTGGTTTCCATGGAAACTGGATTCCTGCGGCTGCGTGTAGGCATTCTTGTTCCACCAACCTAAGAGAGGAAGCAAATAGTTTAACATGTTTACAACATATTTATATACAGACAACTCCATATTATTTATATATGTACTAATTACCTTGCAAATAGTCCTTTATATATTTTCAATCTCCAGCCACCTGGCTGCTTCTAAACAAACTTTAATTTGACACAGTGTAAAGTACTAAACTTTCAAATGCAATCACAGAAGGAATAGATCAGGGTAGGTGGAGAGAAGTGAAGGGAGAAACTACTCTGTGTGTTAAACCTGGAAGAGGCTGAAATGTTAAATTAGAAAATGATAGGATGACAGGCTTTTTGAGCAACGTGTTTGCAATAAAGACTGAAGGACAGAAGAAAGGTAGAAATGAAAAAAACGATAGGAGAGAAAGGAAATACAAGAAAAAGGTCGGAGGTGGTTAAGAGGGGGAAAAATTGTAAAATGGAGAAAGAGACAAAGAGTAAGAAAAATAGCCAAGTCTGCAGAGAAAACGAGGGAAAATAAATGTGGGGGAAAAAAAGGAAGGCAAAAAAAGAACCCAAGTAAAAAGGAAAACTTGAGAAGCTGAAAGAGAAGATTCTTGCAAGAAAGAAAAATGGGAAGAAAAAATTAGAAAGAGGCTACAGAGGAAAAAAGGAAGAAGGGAAGTGGGAGGAAGAAAGTTTGGTGGGGGGCTGGTGCTACCTTAATATCTACTCCTCTTCAGCAAAAGTAGCTGCCCACCCTCACTTTCTAGTCCACACAGCCTACAGAAGAGAGAAGACGTATTCTTAGCACACAATCCCTTGCTAACTGTAGTCCTGCTGAAGATGAGATCTGGAAATTCTGTCATCTCCTTAGCCACTAAGAGAACATAGTTTTGACAAGTGGTAATGGAGAAACTCAGGCCTTGCAGAGAAGGGTCAAGGCCATACAGCCTAAAACCATCTCCCCAGGACCTGTCCATTTCTGCTTCTATTTTCCCTGGCCACCTTGCACCCTTTGTATCTTCACATCTTGTCCAGTGAATTCCAGACCTGGTGGTGATGGGTAATATTGTTACTCCAAGCACACTCATATTCCTAAATATGAGACATATTATTAGCATTGCTCTAACGGGCTACTGGCTCACTCAGGATGCACCAGACTCCAGCTTCCCTAACCTAGTATGTTATCTCTTCAGGGGTATTTTTTAGTTTACCATCAGATGACCAGAAAGGACAAACTCCAGTTGGGATTTGAGTCTGCCAGTGTCTGTCCGAATCTGATGAACTTTTCAAATGCACTGATTAGAAAAGGGCTGTGATTTTCAGATTATCTATACCACTCCCCACTCAGCTGATATTTACTATAAGAGTATAGTGATGACCCTAAATTGCATCTACTATATCGCTGAGGAAAGTAAGCATTGTGAAACTTCCATCGTGAAATTTTGTGTGTGTGTGTGTCTAATGAGTATCTATTACCAAAGTTGTAGAAAGAGAAAAGGGATGGGCACAGAGCCTCTGCAAAAGTACTGGAAGTGGAAAAAGTCAGGAGTGGCATAGAAAGCAAGGGAAATCCTCCTATTAAGCGCTCCTCCATGAAGCAAGAGGCAGATATAGACTCCACTGTGGTATCTCTCAGGGTTAGTACTTAAGGCACTACACAAAGATGAGAACTGCAAATGGACTAGGGACTAAAGGATTGTATCAGAGACAGGAATATTTGTTGTATGAGTTTTTACACCATTAAATATGTGGATGATTTTTGTTTCATGTAGGGTGTTACATCCTTAGGTTTTCTGAAGCTTTAGTGTTTTCCCATTGCTGCTAAGGCTAGAAACCCTGTCTGCTTACCTTGACTTGGAGTCCCATTCCCATGGCCTGGTTAGGAGGAAGTAAGGGAGGAAGGTCAGGTAATTCCCACCAGACATAAAGCTAGATTGTAGCGAGATGTGTAAGAGATGACCAAAAACTTTCAAGGACTTGAAAACATATCAAACCAAGCATTAATTATCTAACTGCCTACTGGACCTAACAGCTGCGTCTTAGATAATCTCACTAAGGGTTTGTCCTTGGCACTGAATACATGAAGTGTCTTAAAAAATACAAACCAGCAACTGCTCGGTCATATAGATACAAGTGAACTGTTTACTTTTGTATTTATATGGCCAAACCCTGAACATATGGAATCGTATTGAAGTATTAAACCAAAAAGGAATAAGTCACCCCCATACAGAATTGTATGTCACAGGTGAGACACTATAATCAGGATATCCAAATGAAATGGAAATCTTTATCCTTGAAAGAACATAAATCTTTCAAAAGTAGTTTTCAATTAGATTTAAGTTAGTGAAGAAAATTTTGCCTTAGGAAGTTATAAAAATCACTAGTCAAATGAAATTTAAACTGGAAATAACAAACCAGAACTGTAGACAAAATGATTTAAAATGTTAACTTTATCCATTCTTTCACTTATAGCAACTAGTTAACCATATTTATATGTTTTCATGGCCAGAGTTAGCTAAGAATGAGCAAGGAGTTCTCATTTCTAAAAAGATCTTCCCATACAGTAACATTAGGGTAAAGAGCTGAAAAATATAAACAACATCATTACTCTAAATTATAAAAAGATCCTCAATATTTGCATTCCAGCCATTTCTAAAAGGATTTGAAAACACAGATTAATATACCATGGGGGGAGGGGGGGAAAGAGAAGATATCCATAGAATATGTAACTGATAGCTGTTCCAGGACACACATACTGGTAAGATTATGGAACTCAGACAATAATTTTGACTCAAAGATTTTTGGCAGCAGGGAAGGAAAATACACTCAGTTTTTACTTCCTGAACATTCAGATCCACTTGTACAGAACAAAACTCTTCCTACAACTAAACCCAAACTGGAGTATCTTATATGATATAAAGAATGAGTGACATGGTGAAGAGTTTCTTTAGCCATGGCTTTACAAAAGTTTCAGACAGGGAAAAGTCATTCAACTGGTATTTCTAGGAAGGATTCTACAAAGAGAGTAATGTTAATTATAACTCAATAAATATGGAGTTATACAATACTTTGTAAACACAATTTAGTCCTTAACAGTTCAGCGTACATTTAATAAGGTGCTGCATTCACTAATGGCTAACACTTACTTTTCTATTTTTCTATACCCTACTTATCAATTTTTAGTTGTACCACCGTAATTTTATTGTATATATTCTTCTGCAAATTGTCTCAAATATTTAATGAAATCAAACAGTATAAATAAAAATCAGAAAAAAATGTAACTTTGCTTTTCATAGGAACACAGGGATTTAACTAGCTGGATGCTCCCAATGGACAAGCTATTAGAATTTTCTTTAGTTGACTTATAAACCTTACAAAAATAGAAACTTCCACTGATAATAAATGGACTCAGTAAAGCATAAAACTTTATCTAGTCTTATGAAAATAGTTTTTAGAATGATATTGTGATTAATGTAGCAAATGTGGACAGGATGTTAAAATACTGTACTGTCAATGAAACAGATAAACAACCTAATGGAACATTTAATTGCCAAAAAGATCTTACCTTTTGTTGTGGTGTGGGACCTAGTGATTTAGGTGGAAAAGTACAAGGTATTCTTCCATGATGGATATGATATGGTAGTAACAGACTGGGATCTAAAGGGACCCAGGGAACTGAGAGACTGGAAGGTACACCAGGAAGGCTGCAATGTGTTTTATGTAAATTGTAGGCTGTCCTAGTAACTTTTCCATCAGATGTCTTGTAGATCAGGAGTGAAGAATCTTCTGCTGCGTGAGACAACAAGTAGGAACCCTCCTGCAAGCTAAATCATACAAGGAAATACAACTCATTGGCTCACTGTGTCAATTTGAACAGCATTTTCTCAATCATCATCTATTAGTAAAATTGAAAACAATTATGGGAAGGGAATACCACCTCTAAAAACACTTCTATGACCAAATAAGTTTTAATAAGTCTTATTCTTGACTATTTTCATTATTTTTAGGCAATTATTTTTTTTTATTACATTTCTTTATTTTTGAGAGGCAGAGACAGAGCGCGAGTGGGGGAGGGGCAGAGAGAGAGGGAGACACAGAATCTGAAGCAGGCTCCAGGCTTTGAGCTGTGAGCACAGAGCCCGACGCGGGACTCGAACTCATGGACTGCGAGATCATGACCTGAGCCGACGTTGGACGCTTAACCGACTAAGCCACCTTTAGGAAATTATTTTAATTCTTATTCCAAAGTTCAGGATATATAATTACTTTCTTTTTACTGTTATCTTAATCAATTTTCAAGTGTTTGGTAATTTAATGGGAAACAGTCTAATTCTCTAATCCATGGATAACATATAATGAAAACCATTTCAGGAGTGTACATACACAACAAACACAGAACCTGCTTTGTATCCAGTAATATAAAGATTAAGAGATATAGAAGTGAATATGATATAGTTTAAAAGAAAGTGGAAGGAAAAAAATAGAACAATCACAAAATATGAGGTGCTATTAGAAAAAAAATAACAGTAGCAGCTGATAGGTATGAATGTTTATCATGAGCTAACTATTATACTGCTTAAAAACCATTTTACTATTGAATTCTCAACAACAAATCTTTAAGGCATAATTTTAACTATTCACTCCATATTAGAGCTAAATAGAAATTAGAGACACTAAACAATCTGCCCAAAGTTCTGAGTGCAGGGCTTAGATATACACTCAGGGGGTTGAACTCCATAGGCCATAACCTTAATTATGATTCTCTACCATTACAATAATCACTTCTATCAAACAACAAATCTACATTTTCCTTGTCTCCTTAGAAAGCTTTAAGGAATTCAGTATATCAACATAAAGAGCCAAAAGGCTATGATTAACATCCTGTGCTTTCTTGGGATTTTATATTCCTCTAGCTCAAAGGTGCTAGAACATCAGCTATTTCCCATATCATTTAAAATAAGGATTAATCATACTTTAGTTAAATGCATCTGCCTACAAACCTGGTAAGTTATGTTCCATTAATTTCTTTTTAGAAATTAAAAAAAAATTTTTTAGTGTTTACTTTTGACACAGAGTGCAAGCAGGGAAGGAGCAGAAAGAAACAGAGACACAGAATCGTTCTGAGCTGTCAGCACAGAGCCTGACGCAGAGCTCACACTCATGAGCCATGAGATCATGACCTGAGCTGATGTCGGATGCTTAACCGACTGAGCCACCCAGGTGCCCTGTTCCCATTAATGGGATACTTCAAGGAAGAGTGTCTTCAAAGTACCATACAGTGCAATGTACTAACCATGGTAGGCAGAATAATGACCTCCCAAAGATGCCTATACCTTAAACCCTAGAGTCTGTGAATATATTACATTACCTGGCAAAGCAGAACTGAGATGGAATTAAAGTTCTAATCTGATTTTAAAATGGTAAGATTTTCCTGGATTATGTTAGTGGGCCCAATGTAATCAGAAGAGTCCTTCAATGTAGAATAGGGAGGCAGAAGGGGCTCAGCGGGGAGATACAACTATGAAGAAGTCAGAACAATGTGATGTGAGGTCTTAACCTGCCTTTGAAACTTTGAAAAAGGAAGAGGTCAACAAGCCAAGGAATACAGGTGGCCTCTAGAATTCACAAATGTCCAGGAAAGAGATCATACCCAGAGTCTACAGGAAAAAAAAAAAAAAAAAAAAAATCACTCTGGCTGACACCTTGATTTTAGCCCAGCAGAACCTGTTAGACTTAACAGAATTGAAAGATAATAAATTTGTATTGTTTTACAACATGAATTTTGTGGGAATTTGCTATAGCTGCAGTAGAAAATGAATACACAAACTAAGATATCAATAATAAAATTTCAAAAAGCATCTGACAAATGTCATGTATAAGTACTGTGCTTCACATGAAGAACACAGTACACAAAATAAAATTTCTGCCACAGAATCACAGAACTGAACAGTACCTATGAAATTAATAAACTCAACACCATCATTTTATAAATAAGGAAACTAACATAATAAGTTGCATAATAAGTAGAAGACTCAGAAGTTTGAGATTTTTTCACTTTTAGTTCAGACTCTTGAATTGTTTTTTAGTTTATCTTTAGTAAGGGCATAACAGGAATGCAAAGGTTCACATAATGAAACAGTCTGATAAAAATACTCAGGTGGGGAATCCATATTAAAGATTTCTCTGGACTTACTGAGTTTTGAACACCAGCTCTATGTTGCTTCCTTATCCTGAATATATAAACAATATAGCTAGGCTACGCTCCTTAATGGCCCCCAGAATATCCACATCTTAATCTCCAGAACTTTGGAATGTTACCTTGAATGGCTTTCCAAATGTGATTAAGGTGCAATGTGACAAAGGAAGCAGAAATCTGAATGATGCACTTTGAAGATGGAGAAAGAGGCCACAAATCAAGGAATATGACTATGACCTTAGAACCTCCAAAAAGAATCAGTTCTGCTGACATGAGTTTAGACCAGTGAAAATGATTTTGGATTTGTGACCTCCAAAACTGTAAAAGAGTAAGTCTGCGCTGTTTTTTTTTTTTTTAATTTTTTTTTTTCAACGTTTATTTATTTTTGGGACAGAGAGAGACAGAGCATGAACGGGGGAGGGGCAGAGAGAGAGGGAGACACAGAATCGGAAACAGGCTCCAGGCTCTGAGCCATCAGCCCAGAGCCCGACGCGGGGCTCGAACTCACGGACCGCGAGATCGTGACCTGGCCGAAGTCGGACGCTTAACCGACTGCGCCACCCAGGCGCCCCGAGTCTGCGCTGTTTTAAACCAGTAAATTTGTGGTAATTTGTTACAGTGACAATAGGAAACCAATACAACAGAGCCTTACAGAAAAATGTTTATTTACTAGTAAGCTGGGTACTATTATATTATCCTTTTATTTATATTTTCACAATTTAAATCTTGACAAAATAGAACAAATGTTGCATTTCTGGGTTTTGTTTTTTTTTTAATCTACCCCTAATAGTATATATTCCAAGTTTCTATGAATTTCACCCAAGAAAATCATACATATCAATGCAAAATGTCCAAAAAATACTTACCTACTCAATTTCTTTAGAATGTGTTGGAGGATGTTAAATAAACTTGAAATCCTATTAAACAGAAGAAATTCATGTAAAGTTAAATGTTAAAAAAAAAGGTATTCTTAACAATTGTGGCTTCTCAGAAAGAGAAATACCCTCATTAACAAAGCAAAAAAAAAAAAAACCCCATAAAATAATAGAAAACGGAGAATGCCAAAAATATTATTTAATTAAAAGACTTAAAAATTTACTTAATTTTTGCCATTTCCTGATTTCTCTTCACAATCATAAAATATTTGACCTGTGTGAATCAGATGTAAAGAGATCACAATTTTATATTCAAATTATAAACTTTAAAAATATTCAGAAGTCTTCAGCAGAACTAATCTGCAAAAAGCTTGCCTTTTAGAGAAGGTGGTGAATTAGCTTCCAAAGTAACTGAGAGGTATTTTAAATGTGTGATGCCAGAGAAGCCACTGAGTGGCGACAGGATAGTTAAAGGGAAATGAAATATATTTCTTTTGTATCTTTTCTAGACCTAAATTCATTCCTCAACTATTTATTTAAAAATAGGTTTGATTGGGAATGTTGGGGCAGGCAGTGAGTAATGCATGGAAAACATTTTTTATTCATGTAAAGAAAAAAAATTACCCCTCAAAAGAGGCAGTCCTTATAATAGAAGTGGACATTTTTGAGAACAAGCAGAGAATTCAAGACTGAATCTGAAATCCTTCAAAAATTGTGTCAAGCCCCAAAGCTGGAACTCTGCAACCAGTCTAAGTCAGGACAGTGCTCATCCTACTGGTGAATTAAACATCTTCACTACCAAGGTTATCACTCTAGCTTGGCTGTGTGCTCTGGAGCAAATCACTCTAAGGCCCAGCTTCCCAACATGTAAAATGGGGATAATACTACCACCAGTCTTTTCTCGAAAGCTGTGACATACAAATTAGACAACGTTCGTAAATTATGTTCCTTTGCATTTTGGTACGTGGAGTCCTGAGCACAATAAACTCATTTCGATCTGATGTACAGTCATCCGTGGCACAGGGGAAACTTTTAGAAGTCAGGATGTCTAAATAGAAAGCTTGGAGCTAAGAGTCTAGGACTGTACTGTTCTTTCCCATCCCTGAAAAGGAGTGACGTGTGCTCTCATGCACTTCCCAGATGCTGGGCTACTACTCTCCCTCTAGCCTTCTCTGTCTGAAGTAGAAAGACTGGAACCACTGGTATTCTATTTAATTGGAAAATGCAGATGATTAATACAGATGGATCACAAACTGGGTCAGGGGAAGCCTCAATGTATAAAAGGTATAAAAGTCTTGAAAATAAATGATTTAAATTTAACCAATATTTAGAGATAAATGAAAATTAGTGATCATATTAACAAGTTTTTAAAATCCCACCACAAAGTAAACTTTCTTACTTGAGTGCTGAGAGTTTTTCTTTTAATTCTTCTGAGGTAATTTCTTCTAGCAGAAAAAGCTTTGAAGTAAATGCATCAATATGTCCTAAAATAAAATATCAAACTTATAAAGAACAATTGCAGTACTGAAAAACAAAAAAAGTTATCCAGTCTCCTTAAAGATGTTTTTACAAAAATGTAACACCTGTAAAGGAACTTTACATTCTAAAAGAGAATTATACATTTTATTAAGTTTATTAAGTAAAGCTGCATTTTAAAATGACACTAAAGTCAGATTATAAAAGACATACATATTAATTCTAAAATATTTGCTGAATATAGAAAAGTTTACACATATGCACACCAAAAACTAACCTCTAAGTCCCAAATTTAAGAGTAACAACTGATAAGGGGCCTGGGTGACTCAGTTGGTTAAGTGTCTGACTCTTGTTTTCAGATCAGGTCATGATCTCATGGTTCATTAGATCAAGCCCCATGTCAGGTTCTGTGCTGACAGTGTTGAGCCTGCTTGGGATTCTCTGTCTCCTTCTGTCTCTGCCCCTCCCCTGCTCGCGCACACCCTCTTTTTCTCTCAAAATAAATAAAATTAAAAAAAAAAACCCTAACTTAAAATATTGGTGTTTCTATTTCCTATTAATGTTGCATTTTCATAGAGATGGAAACAACCTAAGCATACATCAACGGATGAATGGATAAAAATGTGGTATACATAAAAAATGGAATATTAGCCATGAGAAAGAAGGAAATTCTGTTTACAACAATACAGATAGACTTAAGGGCATTATGTTAAGGAAAATAAGAATGAAAAAGAAAACATTATGTGGAGTCTAAAAATAAAAGTCAAACTCATAGAAACAGAGTAGGAAAGTGGTTTCCAAGGGCTGGGGGAGGAAGGAATAGACAGAGGTGGTAAAATGGTACAAACTTTCAGCCATACGGTCTGAGAATCCAATATGTAGTGCGGTGACTATAGATGATAACACTATACTGTATGATTGAAATCTGCTAAGAGAGTAGAACTTCAATTTAAATCATCAAAGGGAAGAATCCTTTCACAGTGTACACGTATATCAAATCATCATGATGTACACTTTAAATATCTTACAACCTGATTTGTCAATTATACTGCAATAAAGCTAAAAAAAAGTCTGGCTATTAAAGCACACCATAAGATTCCCCATGGTTAAAAAAAACAACAACAAACTGTACTTAAGGTCCTACTTTCTTACAAGTATGACATAATTCCAGAATTCTAAGAAACAACGTAGCAAAAGACAACACTTCCATTTTAAAAAGTAACATGTACCTTATACAACAAAATAGGTTGAGACAGGACACTTAGGTTTTAAAATGTACCAAGGAATGGGAATGCAAGCTGGTGCAGCCACTCTGGAAAACAGTATGGAGGTTCCTCAAAAAACTAAAAATAGAACTACCCTATGACCCAAAAATTGCACTACTAGGTATTTATCCAAGGGATACAGGTGTGTTTCGGAGGGACACATGCACCCCCATGTTTATAGCAGCACTATCAACAATAGCCAGAATATGGAAAGAGCCCAAATGTCCATCAATGGATGAATGGATAAAGATGTGCAGGGGCACCTGGGTGGCTCAGTCAGTTAAGCGTCTGACTTCAGCTCAGGTCATGATCTCATAGTTCGTGAGTTTGAGCCCCGCATCGGGCTCTGTGCTGACAGCTTAGAGCCTGAAGCCTGCTTCAAATTCTACGTCTCCCCTCTCTCTGCTCCTCCCCTGCTCATGCTCTGTCTCTCCTTCAAAAATAAATAAAAACATTTAAAAAAATTAAAAAAAAAGATGTGGTATATATGTACAATGAAGTATTACTCGGCAATCAAAAAGAATGAAATCTTGCCATGTGCAATTACGTGGATGGAAGTGGAGGGTATTTATTCTAAGAGAAATTAGTCAGAGAAAGACAAATATCATATGACTTAACTCATATGAGGACTTTAAGAGACAACACAGATGAACATAAGGGAAGGGAAACAAAAATAATATAAAAACAGGGAGGGGGACAAAACATAAGAGACTCTTAAATATGGAGAACAAACAGAGGGTTACTGGTGGGGGTGTGGGGTGGGGGATGGGCTAAATGGGTTAAGTGGCACTAAGGAATATACTCCTGAAATCACTGTTGCACTTTATGTTAATTTGGGTGTAAATTAAAAATAATAAAATTTAATTTAAAATAAACAAATAAATAAAATGTATCAAGGAAGAATGATATAAAAGATAGCCCTGGGGGCACCTGGGTGACTCAGATGGTAAGCATCCGACTTCGGCTCATGTCATGAGCTCACAGTTTTTGAGGTCAAGCCCCGCATCGGGCTCTGTGCTGCTAGCTCAGACCCTGGAGCCTGCTTCGGATTCTGTGTCTCCCTCTCTCTCTGCCCCTCCCCGACTTGTGCTCTGTCTCTCTCTGTCTATCAAAATAAATAAAATGTAAAAAAAAAAAAAAAAAAAAATTTAAAGATAGCCCTGAGTTAAATGTTACAAAATCAAGTCAATACAAAAACCATGCTTTGTACCAGAGTTAAAAACATCAATTAGTATGACAAGAATGTAACACTCATCAATGCTGAAAATATCACTTTTTGTCTTTATTTTTTAACTTACAATATTTAGTTATCAAAACACATTACCTGGGAAGCTGACGTCAATCACTGGGACAACAAAAAGTGCACATGTCATTTTTATATATAGCTCCCTTTCATTTGCTTTGTGCTCATAAAAAGAATTAGAAACATTTTTATCAGATGCTCTACCTTAAAACAATGAATCCATTTGTCCCACGTCCATTTGTTATTTCCTGTGCCAAGTTTTAGTTTCACCTCTGCATTTCTAACACTCATTATACAGTGGCATTTCTTTTTTTTTTTTTTTTTAATTTTTTTTTCAACGTTTATTTATTTTTTTGGGGACAGAGAGAGACAGAGCATGAATGGGGGAGGGGCAGAGAGAGAGGGAGACACAGAATCGGAAACAGGCTCCAGGCTCTGAGCCATCAGCCCAGAGCCTGATGCGGGGCTCGAACTCACGGACCGCGAGATCGTGACCTGGCTGAAGTCGGACGCTCAACCGACTGCGCCACCCAGGCGCCCCTACAGTGGCATTTCTAATAACTGCTTTAATAACTGTAGAAAGGGAGTATTAAATATAATAAAATATATTTAGACATTTACTAAATATGCCTTTGAGAAGATTAATAAGTCATATCTTTTTCAAGAAATCTCAGTAAAAAATATAGTATATGTCAAATATGGTCAAAGATAACTATATAGAGAAGGCCAGACTAAGTGCTAGGAGCCCTACTTCTTCAAGGAGTTTACAATTCTCTCAATATTTGAGCATTTTCACGTGTGGGCCTCAAATGACTCCTGTGTACTTGAGATATTTATCTCCTCAGCCCTTGGGGCAGCCGAGGAAGGCTTGGAATGGAAAGTTTCTTGGCCATTGCCCTTCAGCCATGACCAATCTCTTGTACATCAAACTGGGCTATCCAAAGGTGGGAAAAATTGCTTTACAGAGCACAAATAAAGCCTTTGTGTAATAAAACTAAAGGCTTTCTATATATGCATCAAATCATACATATATTCAAACACACCTATACATGCATACATACATACACACAGGCAATCCTTGCTTTGCATGCAGTATGGGATGATAAAAATAACCATACAAACTGAAACCATGCAAGCAATTTTAATGATCAGCTGGAAAAATACAGTTGTCCCATAACCATTAAAACTTTTTGTCAAAACATTATGAATTCCCCATCAATTGTAAATGTTTAGGGAAATGAAAAAGATAGTAAAATTAATATTTATTTATATACTGGAATTTACAACATTACAAACACTGAAGATTATTTTATTTATAGAGAACTTATCAAGAGCAGTTTGAACACTGCTTGTCACCTTATTTTGGTACAACTTATGATAGAAAGCAAGCATCTCTTCTATGCTATGAACTGTCATACTCCTTTCTAAGTTAGGATCAGCTTCCAACATTGTATCCTCTATACTTCTGATGTCAGGAAACATCTCCAAGAGTTCCTTTAATGTAAAATCTTATGCTGGTGTCACTTTTTCATCCTTTATGTCACAACCACTTTCCTCATTTGTGTCCCTAAGTTGGCCTTCACTTCATCCCCGTGGTGACACATCTGCAGCCTCTTGAACAGCAGCGGTGCCGACATTCCCACGGTTGGCTATTTCTCCTGCAACCCCACTTCTGTTCAATTCCAACTGCACTTCCAGCAGTATCGCTGTATATTTCTTGGCTGTGCTTTAATCGTGGTCGGCCAACTATCCGCGTGATTATCCACTTTTGTAAAATGTCATGAGTTTATCACTGGGAGGCAAGGAAGGAACACAACGACACACTTTGTTTTCTGTGTGTGAAATCGGGACACAGGTACACAGTGACCACTGACAGACTGGAAAATGTGACATAACCGGTCACTGGTCATGATGTGCGTCTGTGTGGACTGGAGAGTCAGCAGTGAAGTCTGGAGTTTATACGATTAGTTATAGTAAATATACCAAAGTAACTGAAAGTGGTGTATCTTAAAACTGCAAATTCACAGGCCTGTCTTTTGTCATTTATATAGAACTGATATATAAAAAGGATTAGAAGGTAGATACACAAGTGGTAAGATTACTTCAGGAATTTCCTTTAAGGAGTATCTCTTAATGTTTTTATGGGGTTTGAGGATAAAAAAAATACTACAATTGAGGAGAAGAGAACTTGTTCATGGTAAAGAAGCAGACATATATTAAAAAAAAAAAAGGGGCGCCTGGGTGGTGCAGTCGGTTAAGCGTCCGACTTCGGCCAGGTCGCGATCTCGTGGTCCGTGAGTTCGAGCCCCGCATCAGGCTCTGGGCTGATGGCTCAGAGCCTGGAGCCTGTTTCCGATTCTGTGTCTCCCTCTCTCTGCCCCTCCCCCGTTCATGCTCTGTCTCTCTCTGTCCCAAAAATAAATAAACGTTGAAAAAAAAAAAAAATAAAAAAAAAAACAAAAAAAAAAACAGTACATTTATTCTACCTGAAAAAGAGACTATGAGCTACAGAAGTGGTTCTCAAGGTGCAGTCCCCAGACCAGCAACAGCAGCAGCACCGGAAAACATGCTAGAAATGGTAAGCCTTAGGTCCCCTCCCAGACCTACTGAGCTAGACACTATAGAGTCAGGGCCAGAAATCTCTACTCTCACAAGCCCTACTTGTGATTCTGATGAACAATCAAATTTGAAAATCAATGAACGCATGTCCTACAAACCAACGTGCTCTTCAGTTAAAGAAAGTAACTCCGATCTTACATCACTGTCTTTCTTGTAAGGTAAGTTTTATCTGAATCGCTCAATCATGCAGATTAACTCTATCCTCACTGTTTTCTCCAAAAGATCTAATGCACTGTTCCCTAATTTTGATTTCTGAGGAAAAATCATCTTAAATTTCCTCAAAATCTTGAGATCACAGGGTTGGATGGGGAAAAAATAATAAAATGCTTAAGTTAAATAGAGGAGTGGCTAGCAATGGTCAAAAGGAAAACTCAGGCCACATTTGAGAAAGGACTGTGGTGCATGAGTGCATGAATATGAGCATTTGGAAAGTTTCTAATCAAGACTTTAAGAATTCAGTTTCTAGAACACAGTAAAATCAGTTGTTTTAATTTACACTGATTAATATTGTCACATACAAAGTACTTCACTTTTGTTACATCTAACACCTACACCTCCCTCCCCCAATTCTTCCGTAGGCCTTTTTAGTGTTATGGCAAAGTTATTAACACTTAAAAACTGAATGAATCCTGGTCCTGCCAACTGAAAAACTCTGTATCTATGAATAAGTTACTTAATTATTCTGAACTTTTCTTTTCTCTTTTGCTTATAGCAGTGGTCTACACACATCAAAAACTTAAACAGAGCACTTAAAACAGAGCAAATTATTTTGGAAAAGTTAAAATAATATACAATGTATGAATATGCTTTGTTTTGAGAAATCTTGGTTTAATGATGTGTGATACAACTATTTGAAGGATGGATTAAAAGTTCAATTCATTTTGGGGTGCCTGGGTGGCTCAGTCAGTTAAGCATCTGACTTCAGCTCAGGTCATGATCTTGCAGTTTGCGTGTTCAAGCCCCACATTGGGCTCTGTGCTGACAGCTGAAGCCTGGAGCCTGCTTCAAATTCTGTGTCTTCCTCTCTCTCTGCCCCTCCCTTGCTTGCTCGCTCTCTCAAAAATAAGTAGACATTAAAAAATTAAAAAAAAAAAAAAAGTTCAATTCATTTTACTACAGGTCTGTGAGAGCTAAAAAAAGATCCAATGATACAAAGATCTAAATGCAACAAATGGCTCATTGCTGGGCTTGCTGAAGAGTGACAGTGATTGTTTTTAACACCATATACCAATTACACAAAAGTCTTTGTCTGAATTCTACTAATTAAAGTCCATCTTCCCTGTTGTTAACCAGTTTTTCTTACAAACATTACGACAGGGCCTGCATTCCTATCCTTGAGGCTCTATGGAAGATTTCAAAAGAGGTTTCTTTTTTTTTTTCTAATCTGATTCCAAGTTTTTAAAGTATACAGATATGTAAATTTTTTGTTTGCTTTTGTTTACAATAAGTGACACTTTGGGGCACCTGGTGGCTCAGTCGGTTAAGCAGCCAACTCCTGATTTTGGCTCAGGTAATGATCTCATTGTTCATGGGTTTGAGTCCGTGTTGGACTCCGCACTGACCATGGAACTAGCTTGGGGTTTTCTCTCTTTCTCTGCCTAACCCCTGCTCTCTCTCAAAATAAACAAACATTAAAAAAAGTAACATCTTTCATTTTTGGCAAGAAAATCATACTTAACATACCCAAGGATGCTGTACGGCACAACTCTTGGGGTGGCTGTTTACAAGGAAGGGATTGAATACAATGTCTCTCTAGAGGTGTGCTATGTGGAGATAATGAAGATTATTTTCAGTATTATACGTGACAGGACTGTATGACAACATAAAGACAGAGTACGATTTATCAATCCACGTACTTAATAATATAAGTAATGTTTAATTTTTCTTTAGAGAACAAATAAATAAGAGTTACAATATTCTCTTCCTACATCCCAGTGGCTTATCTTATGCACACCTAGGGACAAAAAGAACAAAGTATACAAATTCAATGGTTTTTTACCATTCCCCTTTTCCTTGACTTTTACTGTTCCTTCAACCAGTAATCAAAGGCAACCTCATTCATTCTAAACATAAGTGAGTACCTCCATGTGCCAGATACTGTTTTAGGAGCTTGAGATATCATCAATCAACAAGAAGCCCAAAGATGGGCATCTGATACAATTAAAGTACAAAGTTTACTAGTGGCAACCAGGAAAAGGGATTGGGAATACATTTGTGTGGGTAAAGAGTAAATGAAGCCAACTAGAGGAAAGAAACCTAGAGATGTGAGCCTGGTCTTTGTGGTTGCTTTTCTCTGGAAAAAGCAATGAAAGGCTAAGAAATGAACCAGGGCTTTCAATAGTCTTTCAGAATCAGAGGAACAAAACTGTATTTCGGGATCTATCAATGAAGTGAACACCTAAACTCTGAGTTGGGACCTTGTGTAAAAAGGGGTCCCTGGATTTGGTGATTCTTTAAAAGAACTCATAGGATTTAGCATATAGCTGTACTCATGGATAAGACGTATTACAGCAAAAGGATACAAAGCAAAAGAAAAATGACCAAAAGGAAAAGGTGGGTGGAGTGAGGTCCAGAGGAAACCAGTTGAAATCTATGAGTCTTTCCCGAATTTCTGTTTGGGGATGATGAAAAAATTCTGGAAGTGGACAGTGGTGATGGCTGCATAACACAATGAATGTACTTCATACCACTGAATTGTACGCTAAAAATGTATTCTGAATTGGATACTACGATGGTTAAGATGCTAAATTCTAGGTTATTCTAAAATATGTATATTTACCACAATTAAAAAACAAAGAGTCCCTTCCTACTGAAGTCACATAGGATGCACCTTAATTCTTCCAGCAACAAGTTTTTTTTTTGTATATTGGAAAAGCTCATCAGAGATTTAGCACTCAAGGTTTTTATTGGAGGTTCATAATGTAGGTGCCCACTGCCTAGCACATACCAAAATTCAACTTTCAAAGGAAAGCAGATGTTCAAGATAAGCCATATTGTCTGTACAGTGTGGGTACTATGACCTATCCTTATCAGTTAGAGAAAGTCTTCTATCAGTATAGAGAATGGTTTACTAGCTAAGTTCCCACGTATCAGCTAAGAGCCAGCCTTGCAAGGTCTTACACAGGTCTTTCCAAGACCTTACACAGGTCTTGTACAAGACCTTACACAGGTCTTTCCAATGATTGGTAGTGTCAGTCCTGCTACATCAACTCCTATCTACACAGACCCCGAATAGCAATACCCTAGCAGTAAGTGAGAAACAGACTGGTCTTTCTAGGGTCCAAAGTCAAGCTTTAAATGATCTAACTCCCTATAAGTGAATTAGGGTAGATTGCAAGTAATCTTGTCTAGGGCCATCTGGGTGGCTCAGTCTGTTGAGCATCTGACTCTTTATTTCAGCTCAGGTCATGATCCCAGGGTGGTGGGATCAAGCCTTGTGTTGGTCTCCATGGTGAGTGCGGAGCCTGCTTGAGATTCTCTTTCTCTCTCTCTCTCTCTCTTCCCCTCTCTCCAACTCACATGTTCTCTCTCTCAAATAAAAAAAACTTTTTCTTTAAGTAGTCTTGTCTACAGGAAGATACATTTTAGCTTTCTCATTACCTCTACAATTTTTCATATATAACAGCTAGCCCATGATAAAAAACAGCCTGGCATACAATGAAATAACATGGAAAAAAAAAAAAAAGAAATGTGAGATTAATTGTGTCCCCCACAAAAGATATGCTGAATCCCTAATCCACAGTACCTTAGAACATGACCTTCCTTGGAAACAGGATCATAGCAGATATAATTAAAGATTAAGATGAAGTCCTACTAAGATGAGTAGGGTGGGCCTTTAATCCAAGTGACTGGTGTCTGTATAAGAAGAAGACAGAGACACAGGAAGAAGATGCCTTTTGATGAGAGAAACAAGAGATAAGGGTGATGCATCTACAATCCAAAGATGTCAACAACTGCTGGCAAATACCAGATGACAAAAAGCATTCTATCTTCTGAAGGATTCTCTCCTACAGGTTTCGGAGGGATGATCCAGTGACACCTTGATTTTGGATTTCTAGCCTCCAGAACAAGAAATATCTGTCGTCTTAAGCCACTTACTTTGTGGTACTTTGTTACAGTAGTCCTAGGAAACTAATACATAAAAGAAAATAGAAAAGATCCACAAGAAATCTAGAAAACAGAGGCGCTGGGCACAGATTTTAAAATAATTTTACCTAATATGACAAAGGAAAGATTGAGAATTTCTATAGAAAACTATAATCTGTAAAAAAAGAAGCAAATGCAGGGGCCCCTAGGTGCCTCAGTCAGTTGAGTGCGTGACTCTTGATTCTGGCTCAGGTCATGATCCTGGGTCATGAGATCAAACCCGTGTCAGGCTCCACACTGAGTGTGGAGACTGCTTAAGATTCCCTTTGCCTTCCTCTGCCCCTCTCCCCTGCTCACCCACGAGCTCTGTCCCTCTGTGAAAGAAAGAAAGAAAGAAAGAAAGAAAGAAAGAAAGAAAGAAAGAAAGAAAGAAGGAAAGAGCCAAATAGAAAATCTAAAACTGAAAAATACAATAACTGAAATTAAGGACTCAAGTCATGGGTTAAATAGTGTATCAGGGACAGATGAAGAGGGAATTAATGAAGTAGAAAAAAAGTATCAAACATGAAGCATGAAGAGTCAAAAGGAAAGGTAAATACAGAAAAATAAATATAGGACATTAGGGATACAATAAGATAATAACACTGCAACTAAAATCTTGGAGGAGAAAGAGAGACAATGGAAAAGCAATGATGGTTGGGGACATAATGACAGAACTTTCCAAAATTGTTCAAAGTCATCAAGTCACATTTTCAAGGAGAAATATGAACCCCAAAAGGAATATTTACAAAGAAAATCTAAACTAAGCACATTGTGGGAAAATTGTTCAAAACCAGGAGGAAGATAAAATTTTGTCTGCCAGAGAAGAGACTTGTTACTTTCAAAGGAGCAAAAAATTAACATGGACAGCTGACTTTTCAAGAATAAAGTTGAAATAATTAATAACAACAACAATAATAATAATAATAAACCTTTTAGATGAATAAAAACTGGGATTCTCTGTCACTAACATATCTGTAATAAAGATAATAAAGGGTATTCTTCAGACAGGGAAAAATGACACTAGTTTGAATCTTAGAAATATGAGAAGAAAAGCAGTATATCAGGTAAATAACATGAATAAATGTAAATGAATATCAAAAGTATATACTAATAATAATGTATACAAAAATAAAATACTATTGGGGCGCCTGGGTGGCGCAGTCGGTTAAGGGTCTGACTTCAGCCAGGTCACGATCTCGCAGTCCGGGAGTTCGAGCCCCGCGTCAGGCTCTGGGCTGATGGCTCAGAGCCTGGAGCCTGTTTCCGGTTCTGTGTCTCCCTCTCTCTCTGCCCCTCCCCCGTTCATGCTCTGTCTCTCTCTGTCCCAAAAATAAATAAACGTTGAAAAAAAAAATAAATAAATAAAATACTATTGTCTGAGAAAAGACTACAGTACTTTTTAATGGAGATAAGTCTCAGGGATGCATGTTAAAATTATTAAAGTAGCACTCTCCAATTGAGCTTTTTGTGATGCTTGGAAATATACGCACTGTCCCATATGGTGACCAGATGCAGGTTTCAAGCACTTGAAATATGGCTGGTATAAGTGAGAAACTGAATTTTAAGTTTTACTTAATTTTAATAAATTTATAATAGTCACCTGTGGCTAGGAGCTACTGTATTGGCACACCTCTAGAGTAACCTTTAAAAGAGGAGTAAAAGAGAAAAGAAAAAAACAAGTAGGAAAAGAGTATATATATATTTATGTTAACAAAGAACTATTCTGTTAATAAAGGGGGAATAAATGGAATAAAAATATATTCAATTCACAAGAAAGCACTAAGACAAAGGTCTCTAAACCAATGAGTCAAATAGAAGTAATATATAAACTCAAATTTATTACTAATATGTGGTAATTACTATAGGTACTACAGACATTAGAAGAGAAGAGGATATTATGAAGACCTTTATGCCAGTACTTTTCAAAATTTAAACTGAAAACATTTCTTAAAAGCATACACATACCACAAGCTACGAAACTGATGCAAGAAATTAACTATCTGAATGGCTCTAAAACTAATTTAAAAACAGAATTGATAACTAGAAGCTTCTCAAAAAAGAAAACTTTAGGCTCACATGCTTCCTAAGTAAAATTCACCATTTATAGAAGAATTAACACCAACTTTACAGAAATTCTATCAGATAAGAAAAGAAGAGAGAATACATCTGAACTCACTTTATGACATAAACATAACCTTAATATCGACATCTAGGCAAGGTATTACAAACCAATCTCACTCATAAACACAGATGGCAGAATATTAACAAAATTAATATTAATATTAAATTAAATCTGCAAATATATAAAAAGAATAATATATTATGAGCAAGCTGGGTTTATGGCAGGAACACAAGGTTGTATTAACATTTCCTTTTTAAATTTATTTATTTATTCTGAGAGAGAGAGAGAGAGAAAGAGAGAGTGTGTGCACGCGTGAGTGGGGGAGGGGCAGAGAGAGGGAGAGACAGAGGATCCCAAGCAGGCTCCACACTGTCAGCACGGAGCCCAACATGGGGCCTGAACCCATGAACTCATGAGATCATGACCTGAACCTAAAACAAGATGGACACTTAACCAACTGAACCACCCAGGGGCACCAAGGTTGGATTAACATTTTAAATTCATCAACAGGATATGTCACATTAGTAGAATAAAAAAGTCACAGCAACACATCAAATGCGAAGAAAATAACTGATAGTTTTTTTTTTTTTTTTACCCATTCATGATTAAAATTCTTAAACTAGGAATACTAAGGAACTTCTTTATTATAATAAAAGGTATCTACAAAAACCTATGCAAAATACCAAACACAATGGTGAAATGTTGAAAACCTTCCCTCTTAAGATTAGAAATATGGGTAAAATGCCCATTATTCACCCTCTAATTAAGTGCTAGGTAATGAAGGCAAGGAAAAATAGGTATAAAGGTTGGAAAGAAGAAATAAAATGGTCATTGTTTGCAGAAGACATGATTGGTTACTTAAAACATCTAAATCATTAGAATGAATAAGTGAGTTTAGCTAAGTTGTTAGATAGAAGATGAATATACAAAATCAACATGCAAATAAAGTTTATATTTTAGTAACAAACCATAAGAAAGTAAAATGTCAGAAATACCATTTACAATAGCTTAAAAATACCAAACACCAACAAAATGCACTTAAAAGATATACAAGATCTCTATATACAAAATTGTAAAATACTAAGAGAAATTAAAGATATAAATAGAGAAATATACAAAGTTCACAGATTAGAAGATATGTTATTGTGAAGCTATCAATTTGCTCCACATTGAGTCAATGCAGTTGCTAACAAAAATCCCAATCTTCTTGCTGTTGTTGGTAGAAACTGACAAGCTGATTCCAAAATTTGTAAATACAAAGGGCCAAGAATAGCCAAGAAACTCCTGAAGAAAACCAATTGACAAGATTCACTTTACAACATAGAACATTTTATAAAGCTAGAGTGATTTAAACAGTGTTAATTGTCTAGCTAGAGTAGGTAGAAAAATTAAGTAATTACTCCAGGTGGAGTACTTAAAACAGGTACTGCCTGAAGGACATACAGGGAGTGAGAATTAGATTCACATATATGATTTATAATACAAGTAGCATTGGAGAGCAGCAGAGAAAGGGTGGTATTTTCAATAAAGAGTGCTAAAAATTGAAAATATGATCTTGATATTCCATGTAAAAATACCACATAAACTGTATATCTAAATAGAAGGGGTAGAAAAAAAAACAAAGATTCTAGAAGATAATATAGGGGAGCATCTTCATGATCTTGCTGGGGGATGCAGTTTAAAATGGGACAAAGAAAGCACTAATCATAAAGGAAATAATAAGTTCAAAAGATAGCATTAACAGACTGAAAAGGCAAGTTACAGAGTGGGAGAAAAATATCTGTAACATTTAAAACCAATAAAGAAGGACCAAACAAACAAAAATGTCACAACAGAGAAATGAGCAAGAAGTTTGAATAGGCAATTCATAAAACTGAACATCCAAATGCTCAATCACATGAAAGAGTGTCCAACTTCATAAACAACCAAAGAAAGGCAAAGTAAAACAATAATGAAATAATACTATCTACCTACCAGCATGGCTAAAATTAAGTCAACTGAGAAGCCCAAGTATGGGCAAGAATGTGAAAAAAACTGGAACCCTCACATATTGCTAATATAAGTGTAAGTTGTCTCAATCATTTTGGAAAACTTTCTGAAATTATCTACTGAATTTGAAAGCATACATAACCTAGTAATTCCACTCCTTGGCATATGCCCAATAGCAATATGTATGCATGCATTAGTAGACATTTACAAGTATGTTCAGAGTTCCATTAAAATGGAAACCACCCAGAGAGGTTCCTAAAGTTAAATGGATAAACTGTAGTATATTCTTATAAAGGAATATGTCAAAATAACAAAAGTAAACTACTGTTACATACAGTAACAATATGGATAAATTTCACACAACATGGATAAATTTCAAAAATTATGTTAATTGAAAGAAGGCATAAGCAAAAAACTACTATTTTATGGCTCCATGTGTATGGAGTGGGAAAACAATACGATCACATTGGAATTATGACTACAAATGGAGAAGAGGAAGAAGGCAATGATTGGGAAGGATCACTTGGGGATCTTCTGGGTCACTGGTAGTTTTCAGCTTCTTGATCTGGGTACTAGTTGCAGAGGTACTGGCTTTGTTATAATTCCTTGATTTGTACATTTATACTCTTTCCATTTTCTGAAAGTGTATTACACTTAAAAAGTTGAAAGTGGAAGACAAAAACACATCAAGTCAATGGTGTACTTTACAACTATTCTATTTTCTTAGAATGGAAAGAGTACTATGTAGATATTTAAAAATTTATGTGTAAGTATAGAGAAGTTATTGCTCTTTGTTTTAGGCTGCTTTTAATTTTTGGATAAGAAATCCTTTAACTCTTGTATCATAAAGATGATCTTCCATATTTTCACCTAATTCTAGCTTACTAGCTTTTTCCTCAGCACAAATATACAAAATCTTCCTTCATTGTCTTGCAGTTATCTATTTTCATCAAGAAGTCTACTTTTGGGGCAATATATTAGGTAATAATTATAATAAAAAAGGTTTGTATATACAGTCCCTGAAGTAAGTTGAACAAAATATTATTATGTTCATTATGTATAAGTGAAAAGGCTCAGGCAAACAATTATAAAATACATAGTAATCATACCCACATATCTTCTCACTCCCACATTTAGCATGATTTCCACTACTCTATTTATAATGGAAAAAGCACAGGCTGTGGAATCAGAAGAGATACGGATATAAATTCTGGATTTCCCAGCAACTGTGTACTCTTGAGCAATAAACACAGAGAACCTTAGTTTCTTCCTCTGTAAAACAAAGATAAACATCATCTATTTCACAGAATAGTGAGGATTAGCAATAATGGATATATAGTCGTCGACCCACATTACATACTTCATAAATGAGAGCTCTATTATATTCTTTTGTTCTATTATTTTACACACACACATACACACACACACACACACACACACACACACACACGCACACACGCACACATGTATTTAATAGTTTCTAAGGATGATTTTAGAGCATTTCAAGTGCATCTGATAATATACAACTTGGTTTGTGAGTGGTAGACACATAATAAACCAAAGAAGAAAAAAAATACTCAACAATATTCTATAAGCTGTACTTTGGGAGGCTGGGAGGAGTGTAGTGAGGAAAACTAACTTATTAACAGGGAGGATCAAAGAACAGAATATTTGAAAAGAAACACATTACAGTTTTTAAGGGTATACTGTAACTCATATCTAGCAACTCATTTCCAATTTAGTTTGTTACGTGGATGTCAAAGGGCAATAATAAACACTTCTGAAGTGGGATATCTTAAGTATTTTATACACAGCTCCTTTACCTTTTGACTATCGGTAGACAGACACTCTTCTTAAAACCAAAACCACTAAGTCTACATTATATTAGGTGTAACTATAAAGAGATTAAGTAATGAGTCACACAAACCACTTTCACAACTGATATATAACTTATTTTAATTATATTCAGTCATTCTAGATACAACAATAACAAAAATGACTGTTGCTTTCTGTATTTCCAGAGAGTAATTATAAAAAAAACTTACTTAGGAGCCCTTTCTCCTACACTCCCTTCCTGATGTAACATTTTTCTGAAAATTAAAAGAGTAATACAGCAACATGAAACAACAATAAAAAACAACCCTCTAACCCATAGATGCTTTTAAAACAACATTTTAAAACACATTCACGCCCACATAAAAATTCAAACCTATCCCCAAAACCAAAGAAAACACAACCATGCAACATAGGTTTCTCATCAAACAAATGTCAGAGAAACCAATACACCATCCCATTAAATTAAAATGAATAGCTTATAAGTGGGTAAGATTTATGGAGGATAAAGAGCACATAGGACAATAATTACTTGGACTTCAAAGAATACTTTAGATGAAGTAAGCCATATAGATGATGGCAGTTTTATCTGTTAGAGTACATCAGAAATCGAACAAAAAAACCCCACCACTTTGTATTGTTTTCGTCATGAGTCTCTATTCTTTCCGTGCTTTAAACAGGATTTAAGTGCTCAGTTTTTGTTTCATCCTTTCCTAAAATGGATGTGGCTAGTAACTGCTTTCAAGTAGCTTACGTGAAGACTGTTGGTATGTTTCATGGCAAGAGGTCTTTTGGAGGAACACTGCAATTGTGGTCAGTGGCTGAAAACTAAAAGAACTTAGGGCACTGAGTATGAAACAGGAGGAGGGGGCTAGTGCACTACCAAGTAGGACATTTAGCCACTTGTGTTTCTGAGTTAAGCAGAGAGAGCAAATCAGTTATCTTATTAATACTCTTACACAGTAAAGACAAAATATTGATTAACCAAAATATGGAAAAAATTTTCAGATGAGTCGCTTTTTGATTAAGCAAGAAAAACACACTCGTAACAGTTATTTCACACCAGAAATTACGCTAGGCACTATGAGAATACAAAATTTCATCAGACACTGACCTTAAACTACTTACTGTCTAATGGGAAGATGGGATAAGTATCAAAAGGAACAATACAATACAAAGTAACAAGTCATAAAAGTGGTGAAAAAAAGACTACCTTGAAACATCAAAAGAAGGAAATGACTTCACAGAAGGGCAGCTTGAGATATTTGGGATGGACTGAGACATATGGTATGAATTAAAACATGGGATGAGACATTCCACTTGGAGGGAGCAATATCAATAATGACTGGTAAGTAATCCTTCATGTGAAGTATGTTAACTGTACGTGAACCCAGACAACACAAATCAAATCCCTAGCCACCCCCTCAAATAGCAAAACAGAAACAAAGTAAAAAAATGTTATTTGAAAAAATTCAAATGTCATTATAATTTTAAGAAAATTTCAAAATATGTTCAAGGCAACAGTTTAAAAGAAGCTTGTTAGAAAACACCTCTACAGTTTTAGTTTATTATACTGTAAAATAAACTAAGTATTTTAAAATTTTTTTTTTCCAAAGTTTATTTATTTTTGGGACAGAGTGAGACAGAGCATGAACGGGGGAGGGGCAGAGAGAGAGGGAGACACAGAATCGGAAACAGGCTCCAGGCTCTGAGCCATCAGCCCAGAGCCTGACGCGGGGCTCGAACTCACGGACCGCGAGATCGTGACCTGGCTGAAGTCAGACGCTTAACCGACTGCGCCACCCAGGCGCCCCATAAGTATTTTAAAAATAAAAGGACTATGTTGACATTCAAGTACAACTGAACAATGAGTAAGAGGGAAATGAAAACATTTGATCTCACTAGTCACACCCCACCATTTAAGTCTGCAGGAGGAATGCTGTTTTAATAGAAAAAAATGTTAACACAATAAGAAAACTGAAAACAAAGAGTACAGAATGGAAGTATTTATAATTGATTAACAAAAGTATGTTTTTACAAAGGAATTAAAAAGGAGAATAAAGCCTCCTGTGTAACTTACCAACATAAAACGAGCAGTTGGAATGCAATAAACTTTCAGTCCATAAGCGACACAGTTCACTTTCAGTTAGAGCTTCAACTCCATAACAAGCTTGATATTCCACTTTGGGTAGTACATAAACCGGAAATTGCTGAAATGCAAGGTTATGCTTTTTCAAAGCTCCATTAATTTACTTTTCATAGCAAATACATTTGCCTATATAGTTCTGCCACTTTCAAAATACTTTCACGTAATCTTGTTTCATCCGTTCAGATACAGTAGAATTCGAGGTGGACAGATAAGATATCCTGAACCAACAGCTACCTGCCTCCCATCTCCACCCCGAATCCACATACCTCCCTACATATGCACACATTTTATCAGGCTGTGTAAGTGACATTAGAAACCTGGGAACAGAGCCTATAACACATATTTGCCCAAAGGTTCAAAGATGGATGCTAGGAACCAAAGACTTATACTATTAATTCTCAGAGGATAAAAAAGGAAAAAAATTTTTGGCCCTTTAAAGCATTAAACACATGGTCTCAGGCTCAAATGCTCTGACTAGCTTGTTTTCATTCTATGAATGTATAGGCATTAATACCTAGATTAACACCTGTCAGTGTCCTTATCTTCATTAATACAAAGGCTTTGTTCCGAACATTAAATACCTGGTAAATTATCCATTTAGAGTTTATTGGTCAGGACACTAAATAGATTAAGTAAAATAACTGTGGCCATTACCGGTCTAAATGAGTATATGCAAAGATATACATGCTTCTGAAATAGTATGTTAGTCATGTTCACTATGCTCATGTTATCTCATTTCTGTCAAAGAATATTCTACTTTTAATAGTAGTCTCTTCATTTGCAGCTGCAGAAGGAGAAATACATGATTCAAGAAATTTATTCAAAGTGATATGGCTAGTTAGTACTTTTGAAATTATACTAAGCTGTCACTATTCATATACTTGAAAATATTTCATAAATGTTTCAGAATTCCTGATTTTCGCAAAGTGGCAAATTTAGTGTGCTTGGAACAATGATGGTGGTAAGAACAATTCAAATCCAGTAAAATTTTTCTTAACAGTAAGCTTGGTTCATAAGATTACCTTTGAATGTTGTACAACTCTTAAAGCAGTGTTTCTTAGATTTCAAAGTGCAAATGCATAACCCGGGGAATAGCTTTTTTAAAATGCAGAGTCCGAGATGAAGAACAAGGTTTTTCTTTTTTTAAAAATTGAAGTATAATTAACAGTGTTATATTAGTTTCAAGTGCACAATATAATATTCCAACAATTCTGTACTTTAGGTTTTGCATATTTAATAAGCTCTTATTTCAGGGGGCCAAACCTCAAGTATAAGGCTCCTACGTGTCTTCACATTTAAAAACAAATTACACTGTGATAAAGATAAATTTACTGCTAAAAGCGTTTTATTATATAATAATTCTTTGGCAATTGGCAGTCCACATTGACAGTTGCTTATAGTTGCAACGATAAGCTAGAGATAAGGAAGGAGAGGTTAAAATGGTTGAGAAATTTGCTCAGGGACAGAGTCAGTTTACAGCAGAGTTGAATAATTGATAGAGAAGATACTCTTTTTGGATCGTGAGTAAATTTTCCTTGATAATACTGCCGTATCTATAAAACTAAGTCCTGAATCTGGTTTTAATTTCTGTGTGTATTCTACTGCCATCTCCAGGAAGCCAAGGGGAAGAAAAGTCTGGATATTTTATGGTATTATTCCAAAATTAAAGTGAAATTTTAAATACAAAGTTTTCAAACTATAAAAATTAAATTTACTGGAGCACCCAGGTAGCTCAGTCGTAGACCGTCTGACTCTTGATTTTGGCTCGGGCCATGATCTCACAGTTTGTGTGCTTGATCCCTGCAATGGGCTCTGTGCTGGTGGCGTGGAGCCTGCTTGGGATTCTCTCTCTCCCTCTCTCTGCCCCTCCCCTACTCATGCGCTTGTGTGCTCTCTCACTCTCTTTCTCAAAATAAATAGGTAAATTAAGAAAAAATTATATTTACTCTTCCTTTCTACCTTGAATACTAACTCCTATTTTCCCCAAATGAAAGCTTTTATTGGTTCTGTCTTCCAGTTACTCATATAAACCTTTCTAAACTTTTACATAAATTCCTAAATAGATACTTAATAGCTAGTATCAGAGGTTGAAGAGACTTTTAGGTATTTTAAAGCTTTATCTAAACAAGTTGGTTTTTAAGTAGTAAATATTAATGAGAATGCTTTCTTACCTAGAGTTTAAATAGGGCTACTTTAAAACTTTTCAAACTAGTGCTTAAATTTCCCTTAAATAACATCTTCCTTAATAACACCCTCTTCTCTCTCATCCCTCAATTCTTCTTGTTGATAGAATACCTGTTTATTGTGTTTCTAGGATATAAAACATTTGGGAGAAACAAGTATGTCAGACATGATTCCAAGGGAAATGCATTCTACTAAGGGATTTTAACTATGTGTACTAAACTATTACAGATAATAAAAGGTACAATATGATAAGAATTCACTGAAAATTTTACAATTTTACTCTGGTTTTGACATAATCAAAAATATAAGGCTATTTATATCCTATATCTAAGGCTATAGATATTCTTTGGGGCTTGACTATTTTGATATATTTTGATGAAGAGTGAATTCTTAACTATAAAGTTGTGTCTCAATATTTACAAATTGCATTTTAGTCAAGTGAATGACAATGTCCTTAATAGGTTGTCTGTTTCAAGAATTAACTCGGTACCCAATATATCCCTAAAGCTATTCTTTCTTAAGAGATACTGGCCATCAATAGTTACCAACTGCTGGCAGCTGGGAGATCAATACAAAGTGCTAATGGTTCACAGGGTAGAAAGTGAAAGAAATGAGGTTAGCTCCCAAATAAATCAGAGAGATAGTAAAAATTACAGAAACAAAACACTGAAAACACAGTCCATAGCACTGACACATATTTAAGACATTCATGCTATGGCCATTAAATTGATCACAGTTAAGTATACACGAGAAGGGAAAAAATTAGCAAATAAGGTAAAATCTTTTAATTTAGAGAATATTAGCCTTTATTTAGGAGCAGACTGAAATAAAATTTTTAGTATTCTGTCATTCCTTGACTTTCTCTTATAAAAAACCCTACTACATACATTTAATTCAAAACCATTTGGTTTCTAAAATTTCAAGTCTCAACCACTGATAAAAACCAAATTATGAAAAGAATTAAAGATTTTATTCACAATCTTCCTTCTATTTAACAAAGGATAACAGTATCATCAAGCAAAAGATCCTCCAAGTCCACTAGATTCTGCTGGACAAAGATCCTAGATCCTGATGGGTTCCTTTTAGAATTTTTTCTTGATAGACACTGCTATTAGCAGCTTGGAAAGGCTGGCACTTCCTCCCTCCCCTTCTTTTCTTTCTCTCTCTTTCTCCCCACCTCCCTCCCTCCCTCCTTCCTTCCTTTTCCCACTTACTCCTTAATATGACAAAGTAGTAATCAGGGACTTGATCCACAAGGGTCAATGCTAAAGCATCACTAATTTTGATCACCTGATTCCTAGCTGCAACTATAATGACATTTTAAAGTGATCACTAAGGATTCTTATTAGGAGGTAGGTTAGAAAGCAAGAGACAGAGACATCAAAATTAAAAAAAATACACACACACACAAAATGACAAATGTACACAACGGAAAAAATTCTCTGATGTAAAAATGAAAGACATCACTATAATCAGTTATAATATAGAGGCTCCTCTTTACCAGAATTCAGTGATCACACAAAAACCAAACTAATCTCAAAGACAACTTCAAATATCAAATACGGAAAACTATTTAAGAACCAATTACTCAAACTGTAGTAAGAACTTCTTAACTGAAAAAAAATTTTCACATCAACCCTCCTCCTCCCCCCACCAAAAAAAAAACAACCGAGGAAAAAGAAGACCAAAAATGTGGCCTTTTAACAACTCTGGGAAGACTTCAAATGTGTGTGAAAGCGCACCTGTCAAGATGTGGTACTTCTAAAATGAGTCAAGAAGATCCCCAAAGTAAGAGAGAAAGGGGCTAGTAAGTCATAATGGAACTCCAAATTCACAGAAAGCAGGAATCTATGTGCCAGCCTAGGTCAAATCTACGATGGTGCCATTTTTCATAAAGTTTATAAATTCCATGCAAGAATGTTATGAGCATTCATGAATTTTATATTTAACACTTTCCATTTTCCCTTATTAAAAGTGCTTTCAGTATTTTACTAAAAAAACAATAAACAAAAAGCCTCAGCTCAACCTGGAAAAATTCTAGAGTGACCAACAATTTAAAATTAAACTTCATAACAATGGCATGTTAAATATTTGCTGATTATCTACTTATACTACCACATCCTAACTCCCGAGGTAACAACTTACTCTTCTGATTTTCTTCCGTTTTTTAGAACGCGGTCTGGTCTCTATCCTCTGGACACTGCATCGCACAAGTAACAACAGGTCTTGCAGGCTAAATAACTTGTAAACAAAATTTCCTTCCTGCGGAGCTACATATTCTGTTGTATCTTCAACATAGTCCTGAAGTTCATATGGCAATCCTTTAAAAATAAATATATTTCTCATTTTTATTTTAAAATACATTAGCTCTTTATCCATCATAATTCAAAATAAAATAATTCCATTATCTAATTTTAGGTTTCTATCAACTTTACTTTCTATTTCTCTGAGTTGAACATTCACACTAGTACCATTTCTGTTTACTTTTACAGGAACTGCAGCCAAGAGCTGAAGTCAAAACTTTTACTACCTTCATTAACACTAACGTTAAATTAGTGAAACAACATATGAAGCAAGAAGAAAAAAAGTTTTAAAAAAAGTGATGTCATTTTCCCTAACCTGCTTTTCAACTGAAAACATTTTTTTACATCAACCCTCCTCCTCCTCCCACCAAACAACAGAGGAGAAAGAAGACCAAAAATATGGCCTTTTAACAACTCTGGGAAGACTTTTCAGGCAGAGCTGAGATGCAACTTTGTATCTATCTCAGAATGTGAAAAAGTATAAAAGTCCGGTCTGACACCACAAATTAGTAAATTTTGAACTCATAAACGTCAATGATTATTTTTGATCACTTCCCCTTCATCATTCCAGTGAGCCATATCACCTGCAGCTACAGTAGCCACTGTACATGTTGGATAAACAGTACACTGAAAAATGAAATCTCAATGATGATGTAAAGATTATGAGACAGGGGGTGCCTGGGTGCCTCAGTCAGCTGAGCATGTGACTCTTGATTTCGGCTCAGGTCATGATCTCATGGTTGTGACACCAAGCTGCATGTGTCAGGTTCCGTGCTTGAAGTGGAGCCTGCTTAATATGTTCTCTCCCTCCCTCCCTCCCTCCCTTTCTCTCTCTCTCTCCCTTCTTCTGTCCCTCCCCTGCACTCTCCCTCTCAAAAAAAAAAAAAAAAAAATATATATATATATATATATATATATACATACATATATATATATATGTATATATATATATATATGTATTTATATATGAGACAGATTATAACAGAGAAAGTGAGGGAATGCGGGAGAAAAACTGAAGGATAAGGAAGAGGCAAAACAGTTAATACAAAGGTCTTTGTAAATATTTACTTACGTCCTTTTGGCTTCTGAAACGCAGAAGGCCAAACAGATTTTGGCCAACTAGAGGCATCTGAAGGAGCAGAGGATTGTTCAGAAGGTGGAGTTTGTTTAGAATTTTCCAAATTCATTAAGGGCAATTCAGGTATTTTTCTGGAAATTGGCTTTAGGAGTTCATCCTGCATTTTTAAAATTTCTCCAACTGGATCAAATTTTTTATATACTCGTTTGATAGGTTTTTTTAAAACACATGACTCTTCAGGACTACAAGTAGCATTAGTCTGGTTTCCTACAGAAGCCTGTGTGGAAGAAGAATTGGGGCTAGCTGGTTTAGAATTTAAATTAGAATTCACATCGGCTGTCTTTCCATTACTATTATTTTGACACTCTGTGTCAATGATTAAACAGTCTTCATCTGTATCACTATTGCAAAGAATTACATCTTCACTTCTCACTGCTTCTGATGTAACAGAATTGTCTGTGTTCTCTAGAATATTTAGTTTTTCAGGGGCATATACTGTATCAGTAGCTATATCATTTTTATTAGAGGTTTCAATTTCTGTAGAACTTTCTAACTGTAAGGAATCAGACATTTTCAAGTCACTATCTTGCACCAAAGACTTCTCAGGATTTGATGCCTTTTCACCACATGGTACATATCCCTGATCATCTTTATTTTTGCACTCTTCAGGGCCACCATCCATACCAGTCATGAGCTGTTTCTCCTTTTGCAACTGTTCCATCAGAATCTGAGATAAACTTCTAGAATGAGCAGAAATGTCTGGAGCAGTTGGTGCCACAGATGTGGTTGCTGTGCTGGGAGCTGTGGGGGTATCTGTTGTGTTGGGTACTGTGTAAGTGCTTGCTGGACTTGGTGACTTTGATGGTTTGGTGGTGTTTACTCCAAAAGTTTCAAGTTCTGTGACGTCACCATCAAAATCCAGGTCCAAATTTTCAAGGGTCTCAATTTTTCGGCACTCATTAACTTCATAAGACATCTTAAGAAAACATATAGGTAAACTATTAATAGATATTCCAGGGCAGTCCTCACCTATCTCTTAATGCCTCTACACATCACATAGATAGTTCATGCTCTTTAAAAGGAGAAAGAAATGTCTAATGGCTTTGAAAGGTTCTTGCTTAAGAGGATGATAAACTACTACCAACTAACTGATTCAACCTTACTTTCCTACTGAAATGTTGATGAAACAAAGACAAATTTTTTAACCCCCACACCACAAAAGGAATTTCCACTCATCGAAAAGAGAACCACAAAGAACAAATGTGGGGCCAAACAGAAATGCAAAGGATTTTCACTGATACCCACTGTATATACACTGTAATGAGGTGACCAGGAGGAAAGCCTCTTTGCCCCTATGAGGAAGCTGCTTTCTACCGCAGCTGGGGAAGCGTCACCAGCCTCCAATGTATCCCTAACATCAACAGTGACTTTCTACACCTACTCAGAGAAAACAACTCTTCTAATATGGACAGGAAATGATTTTATTGTATTCTGGGACATCAAATCATTGAGGTTATAGTTTTTCATGTATTGTTTTGGTAACGGAAAAACTATAAACATGTCTAATTTATTCAAAAATAAACTGTCCTCTCCCCAAGTAGCAATAGATCTCTCCTCAATCTGGCAAAGGACTTTAGATAAATACGATAAAAAATTGGTTACAAGCTATACATACCCACTAGCCATACAGGTTAGGATCTGAGAGAGAAATATTCTGACAGTAATCATGTAGTAAGAAAGAACAACTTATATCAATTATTCAACTTCTGTGAACCTCAATTTCTTCATCTCTAAATAGTGATAAGAGGATCATCTTCTTGGATTTGTTCTAAGGATTAAATGAGAACTTGTATATAAAAAGTTTCTTACCATAGTCCCTGGTACATAGTAAGGAGCTTCTCAGTAAACGGTAGCTCTTATTAAAATAGGCCACCAGATTTAGCAAAAAAGTAAAAAGTAAACCGTATGCTGTTTACATGAGGCATTCTTACACAGCAAGGTTAAAAACAAAACAATGGGACAAACATCAAGAAACAGAGATAAGAGATAGCAATATTAAGTGTTCAACAAAGCAGAATTCAGTGCAAAAAACATTAGACAGAAAAAGGAATCCTATGTTGAAAAAAGATGAAATCCATTAATAATGATTTTTCACATGCCAAATAACTTCAAAATATGGAGTCAAAATTGAAAAATAAAAGGACAATCTGACAGAAATACAATTGTACTTGGTCAATAATATACTATTTCTAAGTAAAAACAGGGATATAGAAAGTACATATAATATTAAATGATGTATGAATGACTGAAAACATATACACAGACTGCAAAGATATACCTTTTCCCTCCCAAGAATCCAAGGGGCATTTCCAAAGATGGACTATAAATTAACATACAAAGAAAACATCAATATAGCACAAAGCAGAATCTGCTAAGATCTTACTCTCTGTTTAGAAGGAAATAAAATTGGAAATCATTAAGAAAAATGTAAATAAACAACAATAAACCCAAGCACCTAGACATTAAAAAACATTCCCAATTATTGGATAAAAGAATTAAAATAATTGCAGAATAGTTAAAAAGCAACAAAAAATAGAACACTAGACATTAAAAATAGGAAATATCATTCACAGCCTTTTCAAGATATAGAAAAATAATACTATTATAATCATAATAATAAAGTGAAGAAATTTAGTAACTATAAAACAAAAATCAATGAACTGAAAAACAATGGTCTCATCTCTAATAGAACAAACTTAGATAAAATTTTAAATATCATTTATCTGTAAATACTTCAGTATGTAGCTGTAAAAGGATTCTTCTCTAAAACATATCATTAATTATATCAATAAAAATTAATAATTTCTTAATGTCATAAAATAGCTAATCAGTGTTAAAATTACCCAGCCTGATAAATGTCTTTTACAATTGTTAACTGGAATCAGGATCAAGATCCCTACACTGTATTTGGTTGACATATCTGTCAATTTTGATTTGTCAAATGCCTCTCTCCCATACTCTGCCAACTCCCACATCACCAGATATTTGTAGAAAAAAAACAAATTAGTTATCCTACAAAAATTTCTAATTCTGGGTTTTAACTTCTACATCTCCCTGATGTCACTTAACACATTCTTCTATCCCTTAAATTTCCTATTAAAACAACCTAGTAGCTTGATTAGATTCAGGTACAATTTTTTTTTTTTAATTTAAAAAAAATGTTTATTTATTTGTTTTTGAGAGAGAACTTGCGTGCCCACAAGCAGGCACAAGCGGGGGAGGGGCAGAGAGAGAGAAAAAGAGAGGCTCAAGCAGATTCTGCAAGCAGTTAGAAGAGAGCCTCACATGGGGCTCAAACTCACCAAATGTGAGATCATGACCTGAGCTGAAATCAAGAGTTGGATGATTAACCGAATGAGTCCCTAGGTGCCCCTCGGGCAGTTTTTTGTTGTTGTTTTTAACCTGAATATGGTAGTATTGTGTACTTTCTACTTCAATCAGGAGGCTAATAATGTCTCTGGTTGTCTTTCTTTTTGTGATACTATAATTGATCTATCGAGTCATCAAGGGTCCTCAACTTAATCTACCCACTATGAAACACCTCACTGATCAATTTTAGCAGCCATCACTGATGATCACTGTTCACAAGTTTATTTAGTGTGTGTGTGTGTGTGTGTGTGTGTGTGTGAGGGGGGGGGGGCGGAGAGAGAGAGAGAGAAAGGGAGAGAGAGAATGCCAAGCAGGCTTCGTGCTGTCAGCACAGAGCCTGGCACAGGGCTCGAACCCACTAACTGTGAGATCGTGACCTAAACCAAAATCCAGTTGGACGCCCAACCGACTGAGCTACCCAGGTGCCCTGATGATCACTGTTTAGATTCATTCACTATTTTATTAGCTGAAAAATGGTGACAATCACATTCTATCATTACCCTAAATATAGATTGCACTGGAAAGGCAAGACAAATATCTGGTATTTTTTAAACCAGTTTTTAGCATGACTTTATGCACTAACACCCTCCAAAGGTGACTAGTACTTTTTAAAAAACTATCATTATGAATTCATGGGTTTTAACATATTTTCTATGTTTTATTCCATTGCAGCCATTCTTTGTCATGTCAAACTGACACATCTCTGGTCAACAGAAAACCTTTCAGTGGCTCTGGCATGTTTTTGATACTATTCCAATGTTATTACAGGGCTTTTACTTAACTTCTTTGATTGGCATTTACTATCTCTCGTATCTCCAAAATTCTTGGTTCCTAATATAAAGGAACCATGGAAATTATCTAACATGCTCAAAATCACAAAAGTAGTATCATTACTAACAATATGGTTACTAAATGCAGTTTAAGATTTTTTGGCAGCTCTTTTTGAACTTAGGATATAAATCTTTTGGGATGTATGGTCAAATTAATGAGTTTCAAATCATTTAAAATAATTCACTGAGTGGTTAAACTACTAACTTGATATACTGTGGATTAATTTGTTTCATTTCAGCTTAGGTTCGCTTTTATAACATCCTAAAAATTCGTTTTACAGACATATAAAACAAAAGTGATTCAAAAGTCAGAAGTGTAAAACAAAGTACATTTAGTTGATATCCTGCTTCCCCTACTTTGTTCCATACTTCTCCCAGTTTTAGGTTTATTATATGCAGGATTTTTATTCTTTTTAATATAAGCAAGTCAGTTTATGTGTGTATATATTTGCATTTCCCCATTCATAAATAAATAGTAGTATATTACACAAAATGTCGTCTTCTTTGCGTTTTTCACTTAACAATATGTCTTGGGTATCACTCTGTAGATTCCTGTCTATAGTTTTTTCACTCCTTTCAATAGCTGCACAGTATACTGTCGAAGACATACAGTTTATTTAATCAAAACCCTTTTAAGGGACATGTGGATGGTTTCCAGTCTTTTGCTACTACAAATAGTGCTGGAATGAATACTTTGCATATACATTTTGCTCTTTTCCTAGTGTACTTTTTTTCTTTTTAAGATTTTATGTTTAAGTAATCTCTACACCCAAAGTGGGGCTCAAACTTATAACCCCAAGATCAAGAGACATACGCACTACTGACTGAGCCAGCCAGGCACCCCTCCTCATGTACTTCTGAGCTACATTTTTGGAATTGAGATTTTTATAGTAAAGGATGAACCCATTTCATGTTTTGTGGGTACATCTTTCTTCAGATGATTGTAGAAATGTTATAGCAATTATCTTTTTTTCTTGGAATACCTTTGTAAGAGCTTCCATCAACAATCTTCTTCTGTTGTTCCTCTTTAAATTGGATGGATTCTCCTGTTCCTGGACAATCCCGTGTGAGGGCAGGCCAAGTCAGCTTTCTGAGCTTCATGGCTCTAAGCTCACGTTTCACTCCTCTACAAAGTATGTACGAATGAATGTATGTATGTATGTATATAAGTGTGTGTGTGTGTGTGTGTGTGTGTGTGTGTATAAAATCTTAAGTACATTCTGAAATCTGCTTTCTCTATTCCCCTCGTCCTCAGCTACAGAAAAACTTCTTTTCCTTACCTTTAATGTCCTTGTTATGCTCAATATGGACTGTACTACTAGCCTGAATGAAGGCTTTTGTCTGGGAAAGAACTTTAGTTGGTTAGTTTCTAGAGTTTTTAGGGCCCAGGTCATCCCACAACTCTCTTAATTTCCTGAGTGTCCCTGTACTCACCTACAGATTAGAGCCTATCCACATTATTTTCACTTTTGTTTTTCTTCATTCCCTCCTGCATCTTTTACCATGCTCCTTCTGTCTGGGATTATTGTCCTTGTGCCTGAAGAACATCCAACAGAGGCGATCTGCTGGTAGCAAAGTCAATTTTTATCTGAAAATATCTTTGATTTTTTTATTTATGGATATTTTCATGGGTTAGGTAATTTTAGTGTAGGGGTTATTTTAGCACAATATATTGTTCCCAGTGTCTTCTGGTTTCCCTTGTTGTTACTGCAAATTACTTGCCAGTCTAACTCTCAGTCCTGTACAAGTAATGTGCCTTTTGTTTTTCTGGTGGCTTTTAAGAGGTTTTTTGTTTCCCACTATTGCTTTGGTCCAATTATCTCTGTTACAATATCTTTCTGGGTAGAACTACATGTGTTAAATGGTCTCACTATATCCTCTATATTTCTTGCTCTATTCTCCCTATTTTCTTTCTGTTGTCCGTGCTTTATTATGGATAGTCTTTTCAGACTCATCTTCCAGTTTATCAATTCTCCTTTCAGCTTCATCTAATGAGCTAATAACCCCACTTAGAAAATTCTTAACTGCACTTACTATATTTTTCAGTTTAAAATTTTTTCTTTAGTTCTTTTTCAAATCTCTTTCAAAAGTTTCTAGTTCCTCACCAAAATTTTCAAGCATGGCTTTAATTTCTTTGAATGCTGTATGTTAAACAGAGTTGGCTAATAATCTGTGACTGATAACTGTAGGATCTATTTTTCAGTCTATTTCTATGGTCATTGTTTCTGATGGTTCTTGCTCATAGTACCTATTCTCCTTGTGGGTTCAGTTATCTTTAAATGTTTTCTTGATGCTTTATTTAAAAAGTTAGTGGTAGAAATAATTTGAGGCCCAAAATGACATTATGTTTCTTTAAGAATTATTTTTATTTGCTCTTACTAGGTGTCTAGAGACACTAGCAATCCAAAAGCATTTGAATCCAAGTTGAAGGCCTGAGAACTCGGGCTACAATCTCTGAGAAGGTGAATTTATTTCTAGTTGACTCTTGCTCCTGGGGTGCAGCCCTGTAGGGTTCAAGCTCTTGGTAGAAAACTAAACTCTGGCTTTTTTACCCTAGTCCTGTGATCCTGACAAAAACAAAGTTCATTTTTTGCTGCCTCTTCAAAACTGGCAGATAACTTTCAGGGCAAAAATGACTCTCTGAGTGACAGACTTAGTTCTCTGGATGTTGGTCTTCTCTAGTATCTCAGCCCTGTAATTCCTCACTGTCTTGTTAGCTCTTTGATGATGCTAAGAAAGAAAATTTTATATTGTGTCCAGCGGTTTTCATTGTTATCAATAATGATAAAGGTCCAAAATACTTGGTTTGTTATCACAGAAAGAAATTATTGTTACTTTTTTTTTCCTCTTAACCTACTTCATGTTTCTTCACAGCACTTGTTACTTCCTGACACTCACCTCACACCAAGTATAAGGTAGATTTAAAAATGTGTAAAAAGAGGGACACCTGGGTGGCTCAATCCGTTAAGCCTCTGACTTCGGCTTAGGTCATGATCTCACTGCTCATGAATTTGAGCCCCGTGTTGGGCTCTGTGCTGTCAGCTCAGAGCCTGGAGCCCACTTTGGATTCTGTGTCTCCCTCTCTCTCTCTGCCCCTTCCCCGCTCATGTTCTCTCTCCCTTTCAAAAATAAACAGTAAGAAAATATTTAAAAAATGTATAAGAAGAAAACTTAAGAAATGTTGGAAGTGCTTTATGATATTACACCATAAATATATTAAAGGCAAATGTCAGAGAAAAACATATAAACAAATATGAAAGACAGAAGGCCAATATCCTCAAGATAGTATGAGCTCTTAGGTATAAATAAAATAAAAAACATTTTTCAATTTTATTTTCCAATTTTGTTTGCTCTCTCACTTTATTCGGGTCTCTGTTCATATTTCTTGTCATTGGAAAAGTCCTGACCACCAATTTAAAATAGACACATTCCCATCTGTTTCCCCTTAACCTACTCTATTTTTCTGCATAGGATTTATCACAACCTGCTTGTTTGCTATGCTTTTATCTGCATCCTCCATCACTAATGTAAGCTGTGAGAGAAAAAGAGACTTTATTTTTATTCACTGCTGTATGCTCAGTGCAGAGAACAGTATCTGCTTAATAAATATTTGTAAAATGAATGGATAAAGTTTTGTCTAAACAGAATGTCTTACTTTAAGAATCATGGAAAATATTTTTAAAGACACAAAATAATAAAAGTACTATTTATGGAGAGGCAAGCATTGTCCTAAATGTTTTATGTGTATTAACTCATTTAATCCAAAATAATCTTATGAGTTAGGTACTATCATGAAACCCATTTCGAAGATGAGCAAACCATATACAGAAAGAAATTAGAAAGCTTGCCTAAGGTCACGCTGCTCATGAGTGTACTGAAAAGAATTAACAATCTGGCCAAACACTTTTCTGCACCAATCAAACTCATCTATTCCTTTTCATACTTAAGAACTCCTGAATATGAATGAAGTCAATTAAATAAAACCACTATCATGATTACCACCACCACTAAGTTTTTAGTACATATACACTAAAGACTGTGCTCAGCATTTTACATGTAATATCAAACTTAATCCTTGCAACAATCTTGTGAAGTAGGTATTATCGTCTCTCCTTTACAAAAGGAGAAAACTGAGGCTGAGGGAGGTTAAATTAGTTGCTCAAAGTCTAGCTTGACTTGGGGTTCAATTTTAAGTTTCAATATAGTGCTTGCATTTTAACTATTAGATTTAAAGACCTGCGGTAAAACTTTATGCTTCAAAAGGATAAACAAGTACATTTCTTGAAAAAAAAAAAAAAAAAAAGGAAGCAAGCATTACATACTTCCATTTCAGACATATAATCTTCTGGTTTGTCCATAAATACTGCAGAAACTGGAACAGATGTGTTTTTGGACATCATGAATTTTAATGGAACTTCATGGTACATTTGATTTCTCTCTCTCATTGTCATTTTCTTTTGAGGAAGTGGTGAATTAATATAAATTACTTTAACAGGTTTTGAACCTTAAAACAGAAACAGAAAAAAGAGGGTGATTAGTTTCTAGTAGTTATATTTAAAAGAAACAAACAAACAAACAAGATACAGGGCAGAAAGATCACCAAACAAAGCAATATAGGATAGGAAAGTGGTAGCACATGTCTCATATATTTGCCACTCTTGAGCTTGTGATCTTTAGAGATATAAGGCTGAGAGAATTTGGCTAGAAAAATGTTCTCTAACAGATTTTTAAAAAGCTTTTCTGCTTTTTATTGTTATACTTTTGCTGTCATTATTACTCAGTTCGTACAAGACTCTAGTTCCAAAAAGTGACGAAGTTTTTACCACAGATAATATATTACATTTAGCTCTAAACTGTAGTTTTGTTCATTAGATACAGTTCTGTATTTACTACAATTGTTACACAAAATAATATTAATTCTAGAAGATATTAACTTGACTGTCCAAAGAAAGACTATCCTATGCTTACAAGTACAGACCTATTTTCACTCTGAATTCCAGTACCAGACACGTAAGTAAGTCTTGGAAACTGACCCATCTGAGGCTATCTAATAAAGTTCTGCATTCCTTTCATTTCAGTGAAAGAAGAAACTCATTATTGCATGTATTTTTGGCTACTCTAAACCGTAATTATTTTTCTCTTTCACCCCACAAAATGAGTACGGGTACTGTAGACCTAAGAACTCATGCATGAGTATCAATTCTAGAGTAGCACTATTTAAAAGTTCTACTAAGTATAAATGTAAAATTCACATTCTCCTTAAATCAAAACTTAAGATTTTTTAATTTGACAAATGATCATCTATGTTTAGATAGTTGAAATAGAACTGGTCCAACTCCGCTTTTGAGAGCGTTACTTGATACAGCAAATCACAAACCTGCAACAGGTATTACTTGAATACACACTGGAATTTCCCACTGTTCCCTGTAGTTTGGTCCATGATTATTTAATAAGGTAAATAATGATTGACTAGTTAGAGCTATCTGAGGGTGATATCTTGAAACAAGCTTCTCTGCATTTGGATCTTTACTAATATCCTGAAAAACAAAATACAACTTGTTACTTGATTATATTTATTGGAAATTTCTTCGAGGAAGTACCAAAAAGAAGGGAGACATTCCACTAGGGGACTTTAGAGCAGTAAGATGGTTATGTACTTTATGAGATACAGAAGATTACTTAGGAAAATTCAAAAACACTTGTCTACTTACGTAATGCATAGCTGCAGCTGTTTTTTCTGGTGTTTCAGTGGTAGATATGTTATCTTTTGAGAGCTGTAACTTTGCAGGCATTGAGGGAAATACCGTTTTCACGTATTTTACACTGCCCTAAGTAAGAAAAAAGGGAATGTCTTATTGTAAGTATCTTACGTATTTTTCCCCTAAGACAAGTATTGTTTTCAGCATATGAAACCCTCAACTTAAAATTCTTCACTCTACTTTAGGACCTTCTCAAAGTCAAGACTTCCATGATTTTGCTGGAAAACCTGCATACATGGGTTTTTCTTTTCAAAGAAGGTCCACGACCAGGGTGCCATGTAATCTTCCTTACTTTAAATTCTAACCTCTCATTTAATGAGGTACAAATAGAACAGAAACTCTAAAATATCCTTTTTTACCCATACTTACTTCCAATGATTGTGAATAAAAACCTTTAAAAGAAAAAAGGTTACCTTCTTTGCATTTAGGAACATTACAAAAGGTGGGAATGAAAAGAAAATCACGAAATAAAGTTAGTAGTGACATTTTAAAAAATATCAAGGACTGTTATCCACAAAATAAAGAAGACCCATTTGTATTGCATATTTTAAAAGTTCTATCTCATTATTGTTCAAAATTTAAACGTAAATATTGTCTGTGAAATACAGATGATGTTTCAGACAAAAATAAGTTTATACTTTCATTGGTAAACCTTACCAATGCGAGAAGAGTTTTTTCTAACTTTAATCCCATCTCTATTCTGAATGGGAAGAATCCCATTAAGCTGGTGACTTCATGGAGAGTATAGAACTCTGGATACTTTTTCACTTGTTCAATGCAAGCTTTTAAAATTTTCTAGGGAATAGAAATTAAGAGACAATCATTTGTATCATACGTCTGCAATAAAACAAAAATAACTTAGTTACATGTGACTCTATAATTGTTCATTGAAATATTAAATTCATCTCATTAATCAAACTTCCAATAATCAAAGCATAATGTATATTCCTTTAGTTAATGTCTTATTTTTCATAATTCTTTTTAACCTAATTTCTTAAAAGTTGATATTTAAAAATATTAAAATTAGCAACTGTATTAAAATTTAAAAATAGAAAAGATGCATCATATTTTCTGTGCTATTTAAGAAACTGTCAAGGAAATAAAGTCACATGAAAATTTCAACACACTTTCCTTCCATAAAAGCAGTTATATGACTAATTAGAAATAAATAAGTTTAATACACTAATGATTCCCAAGCACAATAAATTAACAAAGTAGTTATCTCACAGACCACTATAATCTACAACCTAAACAAATAAATAACAGGGGTTTCTGGGTGGCTCACTCAGTTAAGCATTTGACTCTTGATCTCAGGCTCAGGTCATGATCTCAGTTCATGGGTTTGAGCCCCGCATCAGGCTCTGCACTGAGAGGACAGAACCTGCGGAGGATTCTGTCTCTCCTTCTCTCTGCCCCTCCTTACCACTCTCTCTCTCAAAATAAATAAAAAAACTTTAAGAACTAAGTAAATTAACAAAAGTTATAAATGATGGAGTATTTAGTATTTTCTTCTTTCCAAACTTTTCAAAATACTAATAACTTACCAGGAAATATGATCAACAAGGAAATAAAATTCACATCTTTACTCAAGCAGAATGTATGACAATTGTGATAACATGTAAATAACTCAAACATGCACAGCACTTTCGGGTGGGAGTGGGGTTATAATTAAAAAACGTATGTACATAGGGGTGCCTGGGTGTCTAAATTGATTAAGGGTCCAACTGCAGCTCAGATCATGATCTCATGGTTTGTGAGCTCGAGCCCTACATTGGGCTGTCTACTATCAGCACAAAGCCCGCTTTAGACCCTCTGTCCCCCTCTCTCTCTGCTCCTCCCCTGCTCTTATACATGCGCTCACTTTCTCTCAAAAATAAGTATTTTTTAAAAAACCCACAAAACACATGTATATCATCTTCTAAGAAACTTAGTTTTTTTCTCCTGTTAATCTAATCTGAACCTTTTAGAATATATTTTACATCATAAGAGTCATTAGCAATAAGCATATCTTTGTAATATCTTCATATCCTCTTTCACTTCAGACATTTATGAAATTTGTCCAAGTTACAAATCAATAACTTTACTCTAGTCTACCTTTTCATCTAGTTTCATATCCCCTTCTCCTCTTATTTAATTCTTACTGCCCCGTCTTTCACATTTTCTCCCTCAATCCATGCTTTTCAATGCTGACTTTGATATTTTATTCAGGATATACTTGCAACTAAGGCAGATGTGGGTTAATATGGAAAAATTCTGTTTGTTTTTAAAAATCCTAGTCAACTGCAAAGTGAAATTTGCATAAAATCTTTGTTCTTTATTTATATTAGTTAACTTCCACCCCTAACATTCCCATCTTATGGCAGTCATTATAAGAAGTTGAACATACGTGCGAAGGTAAGCAATATATAAGAACTGTAAGACACAGAAACTATTCTACTTGGATATTCACTGGCACATCTTTCTTGGTAAAACTCTACTGGATGTTTCACAGGGTTTTACTGAATTCACTAATTAGGGAGAGAGAGAGTCACAGAAAATCTAACACAGTTTTACTCCTATAACGAGATAGATTACTATGTATTATTGTTGCTGCTGTTATTATTATCTGAGAGAGAGGGATAGAGAGGACAAGCTGGAAAGAAGGACAGAGAAAGAAAATCTTAACCAGGCTCCAGGCTCAGCAGAGCCTGACACGGGGCTCAATCCCACCCTGGGATCATGACCTGAACTGAAATCAAGAGTTGGGATGATTAACCTACTGAGCTACCCAGGCACCCCATTTTTTTTTTAAGTGTTTTGTTTTTTTAGTAATCTCCACACCCAATGTGGGACTCGAACTCACAATCGTGAGATCAAGAATCACATGCTCTTCCAAATGAGCCAGTTGAGGTGCCCCCATTACTATATATTATTAAAGGTATTTCATAACTGGTAGGTACTAAGCAACTAAAGAATCATTATTTGATACATTTAAGACGCTTTAATAATTTATTTGTCTTTGAAAAACAGCTATGAGGTTAAGAGATTCAGGCTATTTCCCATCACCCAACCTCTGAATGTTATTTAACACTCTAAATATCTTGAAAACTAAATACACCAAAAGCATATACATGTACACAATACAGATTTATCATTACAAAGAAAGGTGAAAATGATTCAGCTCCCTAATTTTATTTTGGGCCAGAAAGGAAAAACATAGTATCATACATGTTTGAAACTTAAAAATTTAAAGGACACTACTTCTGGCAGTATGGTAGGATCGGTATTTTGAAGAGGACTTCTACCCAAATCCCACTAGATACGAGATAAATCAAAGCTAACAATTTTTATGCATTATTGGACTTGGTACAAAGCAAAAAGAATCTCAAGGACCCTAAGTAAATAAATAACCCCCAAACACCTAGAGCGAAAAGAAACAGGAGCAGTGAGCAGTAAGAAAACCCATGAAAACTGAGGTGGCTCGAGGGCAAATGCCTCCACCTGTGGCAAGATCCGGTGAGGTGAGGAGCTGAACATGTGATTCTTACACTTACGCCTTACAAAACAGAGATTTTTTTTTTTTTTTTCAACGTTTATTTATTTTTGGGACAGAGAGAGACAGAGCATGAACGGGGGAGGGGCAGAGAGGGAGACACAGAATCGGAAACAGGCTCCAGGCTCTGAGCCATCAGCCCAGAGCCTGACGCGGGGCTCGAACTCACGGGCCGCAAGATCGTGACCTGGCTGAAGTCGGACACTTAACCGACTGCGCCACCCAGGCGCCCCACAAAACAGAGATTTGAACAGATATTTGTACATCCGTGTCCACAGAAGCATTATTCATGAAAAGGCACAAGTAACCAAAGTGTCCATCAATGGATGAATGGATAAAAAAATGTCCAAATACTTACAATGGAATATGTATTCAGCCTTAAAAGAGAAGATTTAGAAACATGCCATAACATGGATGAATCCTATTTGAGAGTTATTGTTTAATGGATGTGATAAAATAAGAACTACTGTTGGGTCTTTGTCTTGGTTTCTGACACAGGGCACCTAAAACCTTGGAATTTCCTGAGTGATAAGAAGGAAGGTCTTTTGTATGCTACAGAGATGACTCATGGCTCCTAGATAACTTCAGGGTGGGGATGTTTGCCAGGAAAGTCCAAGGCCCATTACAGGGCTACAGGTTGACCTACTCACCAACAACCCATAGTTTATTCAATCATGCCTAGGAAACAAAGCCTCCATAAAAACCCCTAAACAATGGGGTTCAGAGAGCTCCAAGGTTGGTGAACACACGGTGGTACTGGGAGGGTGGTGTGCATAGAGAGGGCATAGAAGCTCTAGGCCTCTTCTTCATTTCTTGCCAAATGCATCTCTCTCCTCCATTTACAATCAACTAGAAATAGTAAGTAAAGTGCTTACCTGAGTTCTATAGCAAATTATTGAACTAGAGAAAAGGGTCATCGAAACCCTAGGCCTACTGTCCTGAGGTGGAATACTGGTTGATGTGGGGGAAAAAAACCCACATAGTTGGTATCAGAAGTGTTGTTAGAGCAGAAACAGTTCAGAAATAGGTATAAAGTCTGAATTTTGCAAGATGAAAAGAATTCTGGAGATTGGCTATGTAACAATGTGAATGTACTTAATATTACTGAACTGCACACTTAAGATAGTAAATTTTGTGTTGTATTTTACCACACCTAAAAATAAAATTTAAAAAGGGGAAGGAAATTCTGACACATTCTACAACATGGCTAAACCTTGAAGAAGACATCATTCTAAGTAAAATAAGCCAATCACAAAAGGACAAATACTCTACTTACGTGAAGTACCTAGAAAAGTCAAATGTCAAATTCATACAGCTAGAAAGTAGAATGGTGGTTGCCAGGGACTGGGGAAAAGAGGGAACAATGAATTATTTAGTGGGTACAGAGTTTCAGCTTGGGAAAATGAAAAAGTTCTAGAGATGGGTGGTAGAATTACATTCACAAAAGTATATAAAAGTATTTCAAGCCATTCAACTGTCCTTAAAAACGATTAAAATAGAGGCACCTGGGTGGCTCAGTTGGTTAAGCATCTGACTCTTGATTTTGGCTCAGGTCATGATCTCATTGTTCCTGAGTTCGAGCCCTGCATTGGGCCCCTGCTTGGGATTTCTCTCTCTCCCCTCTCTCTGCCCCTTTGCCGCTCACACACACTTGACTGTGGGCACACACTCCCTCTCAAAATAAATAAATACAAATTAAAAAAAAAAAGATTAAAATGGTAGCTTTTATGTTATGTATATTTTACCACAGTTAAAAAGTGGAGGCAGGGAGGGAGAGAGAAGGAGGGTGGGAAGAGGAAGGAGAGAGACAGAAAAATGGAAAACAGACGCAGGTCTGACCTAGGCAATATGGGAATCTCAGGAAGACAGAGTTGAGAAAATGAAAGAAAAGCAATAAATGAAAATGGCTGAGAATTTTTCAGAACTGAAGAAGGAAAGGAATCTACAGATACAAGAAACATAATGAACCAAGCATCATTTAAACACACATACACTGTAATGAAACAGTAAACCACCTAATATAAAGAACAGTCAAGACAGAAAAGAGAGATTCCCTAAAAGAAATGACAGATAACACATCTTTCTTTCTTTTTTAATGTTTATTTGGGGAGGGAGGGGGAGAGGAAGAGAGAGAGAATGAGAGAGAGAGACAGAGAGAGAGAGAGAGAGAGAGAGAGAGAGAGAGAATCTCAAGCAGGCTCCATGCTGTCAGCACAGAGCCCAACACGGGGTTTGATGTCACAAGCCATGAGAGTATGACCTGAGCTGAAATCAAGAGTTGACACTTAAGTGACTAAGTCACCCAGGTGCCCCCTGATCACACACTTTTCAATAACAGTAACATTCGCCAGACAAAGAATTATTATCTTCAGATAAAGAAACAAAACAGTCAACTTAGAATTATGTATGGAGTAAAACCATCTAATCAGAAAAGCAAAAAAAATATTTTCAGATAAACAAACCAAAAGATTGTTTATCACCAAGAGACCTTCATCAAACAAACATCTAGAACACGTAGCATTTGAGGAACAATGAAGAGGATCTCAGAATGTGATTTGAGAAGAGATTGAAAGTCAAAAAAATTATCAAAATTCGTGGATAAAACAAATATTGTCCATGTAAAATAATAATGTAGATAGGTTTAAATAAGAGACAGCATTAAACAATATCAGTCAGGAGGGGTGTCTGCAGACATATAGACTGATAAAACTGAATAGAACCAGGAAATTGACCCACACATCAATAGTGACAAGACAATTCAGTGAGGGAAAAAATTCATTGTAAAAATTCAAGTGTAACCATTAAGAGAACAGAAAAACAATGAACAAATTCCAAATTAATAAGGAGGAAAAGAAGGAGAAAAAACATCAATCCCCTCAAAAGAAGTAAAAACAGAACTGTAGAAAAAGACAAAAAGAAATCACAAACAAGTCTGTGTACATCAATTATCATAATGAATGTAAATGACTACCTTTCCATTTAAAAGGCAAGAGAGGTAAAGAGTTTACTCAAAAAGAAAAGGAAAAAAAAAATCTAGCTAAACACTATTTTAAGAGATATTTGTAAAATACACGTTCTACAGATTCAAAAAAACCCCATTAAAATCCCACCTAGCTCTTCTGTAGAAATTGACAAGTGGATTCCAAAATTTACAAGGAAATAAAAAGGACTAAAAAGAGCCAAAAACAATTTTTAAAAAGAACAAAGTTGCAGGACTTACCCAACATGGTTTCAAAACTTACTAGAAGACTAGGTGATGCTGGCATAAAGACATATATAGATTAATGAAATAAAATAAAGTCAGGAAAGTAACCCACATATTGGTGGTGACAAGGCAATTCAATGAGGGAAAAAAGAGCTTTTTCAACCAATAGTGCTAGGCAGAGTTTCTCATCATTGACAGTTTCAACATTTTGGACCAGATACTTCTTTGTGGTGGGCGGGGCATCCTATACACTTAAAGGTATTTAGCAACATTCTTGGCTCTACCCACTAGATGCCACAAGAACTCGTTTCTCAGTTGTGACAATCAAAAATGTCTCCAGAAATTACCAAATATTCTCTGGGAGGCTAAAGCACTCTCAGGTGAGAATCATTATGCTACTAGATATCCGTTCAAAAGAAGAATAAACTTTGATCCCAACATCACATCTTACACCAAAAAAAACCTTGAACATTCACACTCAAACTATAAAACCTCTAGGTTAGGGTTTTTCAACACAAGCATTACTGTCATTTTGGGCTGGATAATTCTTTGTTGTGGAGATGTCATGTGCATTGTAGTATGCTTAGCAGCATCCCTGACCTTTAGCCAGTAGATACTGGTAGCATTCTGCCAGTTGTGACAACCAAAAATGTCTTCTGACATCGCTAAAGTCCATAGGGGTAAAGAAGTAAACATGATCCCAGGTGAGAACTACTTGGGGTCGGCAAAGATTTCTATGCTAGAATACATAAAAGCACCAACCAAAAAATATTTTGAAAAATAAGACTTCATTAAAATTAAAATTCTGTTGAGAGACATTGTTAAAACATGAAAAAACATGTCACAAACTGGGAGAAAACCACAAATATAATAGACCTGTATTCAGAATAAAGAACTTCCAAGACTCAATAAAAATAAAAACCAATAAAATCAGCAAAAGATTTTAAAACGTCATTGCTCATTAAGGAAACTAAAACCACACTGAGACACCCAAGAAGTTGTTAAAATGTAAAAAGATTACCAATACTAAGTATTAGCAAAAGTACAGAGCAACTAGAACTTATTTTTAAGAGAAAGAGAGCACGGGTGGTGGGGGGGGAGAGGAAAGAGAGAGAGAGAGAGAGAAAGAATGAATCTTAGGCAGGCTCCATGCTCAGCGCAGAGCACTACTTAGGGCTCAATCCCCCGACTCTGGAATCATGAACTGAGCCAAAATCAAGAGTTGGGATACTCAACCGACTGAGCCATCCAGGCGCCCCAAGGGAACTCTTACACACTGTTGTGAGTGTAAAATGGTATATCCATTATGAAAAAGGTTGGCAGTTTCTAATAAAATTTAACTACACATGCCATACGATCTGGAAAATCTACCCCTAGTTCTTTAACCCTCCCAAAATGAAAAAAATGTTCCTAAAAAACCTTGTATAAGAATGTTCACAGTAGCTTTATTTATAATTGCCTCAAACTGGAAATAATACAGATGCCCATCAACAGATGAACTGATAAACCAATTGTGGCATAATCATACAATAAAACAAAAAGGAATAAAAATGAACACATTATACATATTTGTGTCAATGTGGATGAGTCTCAAAAAATGCTGAATGAAAGAAGTCAGACACAATAATACACTGTGTGCAATTCAGTTTTTATGAAACTCCAAAAAAACCAAATCTAATCCATGGTGACAGAAAGCATACTGGTGGTTTCCAGGGCCATGGATAGAAAGAGGCAAAGAGATCTTTTTAGTGTGATGGAAATATACCGTACCATGATTGTGGTCATGATCATACAGGTGTATACATTTGTGAAAACTCAGTGACATGCACTTAAAATGGATCCTTATTATATGTAAATTATGCCTCAATAACATTGATTTTAAAAAAAGAGCTTATTTAGCATGTAATGACTATATGCTCTAACAACATAGATACAGTATAATCTTTTTTTTTAAAAAGTAAGGGAAAATAGGGAGATCGTATAAAAAATATTTTGTACAGTACAAGCCTCATAGATTTTACCAGAATGACTCAAAAAGACTCAAAAGCCACAGGGCACCTGGGTGGCTCAGTCAATTAAGCCTCCTACTTCAGCTCAGGTCATGATTTCTTGGTCCGTGAGTTCTAGCTGCACATTGGGCTCTGTGCTGACAGCTCAGAGCCTCAAACCTGCTTCGGATTCTGTGTCTCCCTCTCCCTGTCCCTCCCCCACTCATACTCTGTCTCTGTCTCTCAAAAGTTAATAAACGTTAAAAAAGACTTAAACAAAAAAGACTCAAAAGCCAGTATAAAGAGCTGTCACTGGCTTAAATTGGTCTTGTGTATGAGCTTCAAAAAGAGTAACTGCAGTGGACTAAAACCCATCAAACATGTTTAATTCTATGATTTAATAATAATATATATATATTTTTTTAATTTTTTTTCAACGTTTATTTATTTTTGGGACAGAGAGAGACAGAGCATGAACGGGGGAGGGGCAGAGAGAGAGGGAGACACAGAATCGGAAACAGGCTCCAGGCTCTGAGCCATCAGCCCAGAGCCTGATGCGGGGCTCGAACTCCCGGACCGCGAGATCTGGCTGAAGTCGGACGCTTAACCGACTGCGCCACCCAGGCGCCCCAATAATAATATTTTTAAAAAAGAAAACACCGATCAACTTTGGAGAATAAGAAGGAATCAATTTTTTTGAAACTCGCACATAAGGGTAAAAGAATCTAGCATTTTTTCCGCTACATGAATTGGGGAACCAAATACATAAGGGAAAACATATCTTAATAGAATTGTTCCAACTAATAAGTACAAATAAATGATGCAACTAGAATCCTACAATCTTGCAAACCCCAGTGAATGAACAGATCTAGGCACTGAGCATGAAGAGCTGCAAACACCACAAAAAGAAACAACCAGACATTATGTCCCACCTGATTAAAGAATAAAAAATCTATGTGTTAAGGGGCGCCTGGGTGGCTTGGTCGGTTAAGCGTCCGACTTTGGGACTTCGGCTCAGGTCATGATCTCACGGCCCGTGAGTTCGAGCCCCGCGTCGGGCTCTGTGCTGACCGCTCAGAGCCTGCAGCCTGTTTCAGATTCTGTGTCTCCCTCTGTCTCTGCCCCTCCCCTGTTCATGCTCTGTCTCTCTCTGTCTCAAAAATAAATAAACGTTGAAAAAAAAAATTTTTTTTTTTTTTTTTAAATCTACGTGTTAAATCCCTTTGGCCAAGACTAATTCTGTTCAAGCTTCCAGATCCCAATGACAATTTGTAAGAAATAGAGAAGACAACATGTTGAATGAACATCACTGCTAATAAGCAATCAAAATCTAGACTGTGGGAAAACTTTAAAGGTCAAATGACCCAAGTTCTTGAAAAGAGAAAGTTTAAGGAAAAGAAAGGAATTGAGGAGGAACTTGTAGATTAAGAGTTCTTTTTATCAAATAGAAGAAAAAGGGTCCAACATATACAACCCATTAAAAGTTTTGTATTTTGAATATACAAAGAACTCCCACATATCAATAACAAAGAGAAAATCTACTAGAATAAATAGCAAAAACTTGAACAGCTGATTCATACAAAATGACCAATTAGTATATGAAAAGATGAAGTCTTATTTTATATATATATATCCTCTAGATTGTTTAAAAGTGAAATGACCTTAAGTGTCAACTTGAGGATATAGAGCAACAAAACTCTCAAAACTGCTGGGTAGACTGTAAATTGGTATAATCCTTTGGAAAACAGGTTAATATTATGTTCTAACGTTGAAATATGCATACTTATGACCCAACAATTTCATTCCTGGGTATATACCCAGTAGAAATGTGCACATGTGCACCAAGAGACATGTATGAGAATTGTCATAGAAGCACTATTTAGAATAGCTCCAAATAGGAAATGACTCAAATTGTGATCAATAGAATACATTGTAGTTTATTCATACAATTAACAATGCACAGAAATGAAAATTAATGAACTGTAGCTACACACATACATGCATCTCACAAACCTAATGAGTGAAGGAAGGAAGAATTCTGTTCACTTAAAACTCAAAAAAAAAAAAAAGGCAAAAGTGAGCTTACAGAAGTACCAAAATAAAGGTTATGGAAATTATCAATACCAAACTTGTATCACTGATAACTTCTCAAGGAGGAAGAATGTTACCATCAGGAGGGATACCTAGGGAGCTTGTGGGTTACTGGAAATGTTTTATTTCTTAACTTGGAAGAGAGTTACATAGCTGTTCACTATATAATTATTTGTTAAGCTGTTTATATTTGGTCTATATACTTTTCCGTAAGTATACTGCATTTCATAATATAAAATTAAAATTTTTAAACTGTAAAAAATCAGGAAAATATCAGTGAGCCTTTAGGGTGGAGATATAAAATGTAAATTAGACAAAATATGTTGCCAAGTCAATCTGACTAAAAAATAAGACTTAACGCTGATTGTTAGCTATCAAATAATGTACTTTGTCAACAAACATTTTTATATTCATGTAGTTAAATTCAGCACTTGAGAACTGTGTGTCAGGCATTATTCTAGTCATTGGGAACACAGCAGTGCACAAAAAAGTACTTACATACAAGTTGTGGAGAAAGACAATAAAAAAAGAAATTAACATGGTAAAGGGAACCCTGAAAGCGATGTTATGTTTTTAGGGTAATTAGGGATATCCCCACTGATACTTGGCATCTGAACAGAGAGAGACTTTAAGTCAAGACACTATTCCATGCACTTCTCTGGGAAAAAGCTGCCAGAAAGATGGGAAGAGCCAAAAGCCTTAAGGCAGGACCATGCTTGGAGTATTCAAGTAACACAAAGGCCAGTAGGTTGGAACAGAACAACTGGGAGGGAGGTATGTAGGAGATGAAGCAGGCTGGTGTGGGGGGTGGATTGAGAGGGTGTGATCACAAAGGGCATTGTAGAACTCTGTAAAGACCTCTTTCTGAGTGAAGTGAGAAAACATTTTAAACCAGCGACATGAGGGGATGTGACTTAGGTTTTAAAACCATCATTCTGGTCTTTTCAAAGGCACTATTAAAATAGGAAAAGCTACAATTCCTTTTCTATATGGAAAAATATGATACTTGGTTTGAGTATATCACATATAGGTTCGGAGAAAATAAACACGTAATGCTTCCTTTTATTTAGAAGAATCATTCTTTTAGTTGATATTAATAGCAAAATTTCACCTTAAAAAGTGTTCAAAAAATGGTAAAACTAAAATCCTCTGCTGTCCCCCAATTTATAGTGACCAGTTTTTTTTTTTTAATTATGGTAAAATACACAGAAAACTTACCATTTTAAACCATTTTTTACATTTAAGAGTTCAATAGTGTTAAGGGTATTACAATGATGTGTATAATGACTAATTTTAAAGACTTTAAAAAAATTCAGACCAGTGTTGATGTTTTTAGATAAACTCCAATACAATAATACATATTATTAATAAAAACAAGTATGAATATACTACAGTATATGATTTTGAGATGCTAGTATTTCCATTATTAAAATATGTGATGAATAAAAGACCTATTACACACAATTTGTTCTCTAAATTGGTGATATTTCCATATGATTTTGGCAGGATCATCACACATTTTAAAATGCTGTTATTGCTTATTTCTCGGCAGTTTAAATAAATGTGATTTTTTTTTTTTTTTTTTTACCTCTGTGAAGAGACGAGCATCATCAGAAAGCATATTATAATCCTGTGCACATTTCTTTGCAGAATTCTGCAAAAACTTTAGGAATTCAGTAACTTCTTCATTCACATGTTTTTTCATATCCTGATTTTTAAAAAAGTAGACACGTCTTGGAATAAGAAGCTTAATTAAAAACAATCACCTCTCAATCACTGCTCTAATAATCTGGATTTAAAGACTAATTAAAGTATCACATCCAAAGCAGAAATCAGAAAAATAGTAAGAATTATTATATAATAATGGCAAACTTATTATTAAAAACACTACATTGTATATAAATGTTAAAACACTATGTTGAACACTTGCAACTAATACAATATTGCATGTCAACTACACTTCAATTTTAAAAAATTCATAAAAATAAAAAAGCAAATGACTATTGTACTACCTATTTAGGAATCATTAAGCTTTTTCATAAAATGCTCCAAATTAACATAAGAAAAGACAATCATCCAAATGGAAAAATGTGCAAACAACATGAATAGGCAAGTTATAAAAAAAAAAAAAAAAATAGAAATGGCTTATAAGCACATAGGAAAGACTTACTTTCACTACCAAACACTGTAAATTAATATGAAACAAGGGATCACCATATTTTCCATATCAAATTAGAGGCAAAAAGGTAATGTGCAGCGTTAGTGAAGATACATATTTTTTTAAAGAAAATTTTCATACAATACTGGTACAAATTGGTTTAAACTTTTTGTAGAACAATTTACTCAGGTATAAATACAGATTGAAGCCTTAAAAACATGTATAGTTTTGATCAGGCAATTATATTTTTAAGAATTTATCTTAAGGAAATAAGTATAAATGTGAACAAAGAGTTTGCAACAAAGATGTTCAATACAGCATCATTTATATAATTGAAAACTTAAAACTAAAGAAATTAAAAACTTAAAATTGTTTGTGAGCATTATAATATTGTATTGCTAGTACTTAAGATGAACTGGAGTGAAATATGCTCAGAACCAAAGGAAAATGCCTATTATAAAAGAACCAACAAAAGAATGAAAGCACCAATGCTCTGTCAATTCAACTCTTTAAATTTCCATTTTTGTTAATAGGATTGTACCTAAAAACATAAAAGCAAAGTTAAAATATTTTTTACTGAAGCTGAAGAATAGCATACATACCAAATACTGCAAGTAGTCATTTTTATTTATTCCAACAGCTTTGGAATTTGCAGGAATTTTTGCGTATTTAACCAACAAGTCCACATAACTCCTCTGCTCTCTCTGTGAGAAACGAGAGAAACGAGGATAAGGAACTCTTGGTTTTGGAAGAAGAACCATTCCAACTGTGGTTTTAACTTTTTCCTTTGCTTGAGTTGCTGAACTAACTGCCGGCTCATTTTCTACAGAACTTGCTGAGGCATTCAAATTTTCTCCTATACGTCTGGAAAAAAAAATACAATTTACAAATATGTGCTTTTCACATGAAGATTACTATCATGGAACTTCATGATTCTCAATCACCAGGGAGAATATAGCGTGATTAACATAGTAAATTCCAGATTATTATCTAACTCTGCCACCTGCATTTTGATGTTTAGCCATTTGGTGTAAATTAAGTATTCTGCAGGATAAGATCACATTACAAGTTTACCTTCAATTATCTGATGGAGAGGGAGAGGCAAATTCCTTAGATAAGTTATTCAATTTGGAACTATTTTCCCTTTACTCAAGAGGGGTAATTGCTCTTTCCAATCAATTATATATGCAGATATTCCATGTTTACATTTTATTACAATAGAAGTTGTTTTTATTTTTTTATTATTTTTTTTTATTTTAGTTTTTGAGAGAGAGTGTGAGCAAGGGACAGGGGGAGAGGGCGAGGGAGAGAGACAGAATTTTAAGCAGGCTCCCTGTTCAGCACGGAGCCCGACTCAGGGCTTGACTGCAAGACTGTGAGATCATGACCTGAACCGAAACCAGGAGCTGGATGTTCAACCCACTGAGCCACCCAGGCACCCCAACGATGCGAGTTGTTTTTAAAAGCTTAAATTCTTCAGTAAGTGACATCCATTAATATAAACAAAAGCCACTAAAAGCAGGATACAATGAAGTCACAAGTTCACAAACTGATTGAAATTCTAAATTTTCTAGTTTCCTTTGCTTTAATTATCTCAAGATTTAAAAAGAAAATTCCAACATTGTGTGCCATATTTTATGGAAGCAACAGTGGTTTTAGAAAACCTGTACAATTCTCTATCACTAGTACATGGCTGAATCCATGGAAATGTCTTTATGCCTTGAATGAATGCAAAAGAGAAAATCTGGTATTCTATGATGAAATGCACTAGACGAGAAAGCGGTAACTACAGAACCTGTTATCATATCTATGAAACGATACCTGCAATTTCTAAAAAAATCACCTTTCTGACCCAGTGAGGTATATGAACATGAAGTTCTTATCTTATTCATAATCTGTCTCTATTCCTAGTATTCAAATGTAGTAACGTACATTTAAAAAAAATATTTGTTTATTTATTTATTTATTTTGAGGGGGGTGGGGAGGAGAGAGAGAATCCCAGGCAGGCTTGGCGCCGTGAGCATGGAGCCTAATACTAGGCTCAATGCCACAAACGATGTGATCATGACCTAAGTAAGCTGTGATCAAGAGTTGGACGCTTAAATGAATGAGCCACCCAAGTGCCCTAGCAATCTACACTTTTAATAAGAGAGTTTTAAAGTACACAAATACACACACATACAACTACACTTCCTTAGCCTCTATAATTCTATTTTCCGTAGCAGTTAACTGTTCACCGTGATCTGGTTCCAAATTAAATAACAACAATAACACAAGAGGAAGGGAAACTAATGAGAAGGATGGCTGTCTATTGATTCATTCTTCATCTCCCCATTCATTAATATTTACTGAGTGACTATCATGTGCCAGGCTAACGCTGGACACTGGGGCACAATACAGTCTCTATTCTCTAAAACTCTGCAATCAAATGGATATGTACATCAATACAATGTAACTATGGAGATCTTAGGTTTCCAAATTGGGTACATACTGAATAGGTGATAGAGAAGAATCCTAAGGATAATGGGATAAGGGATTAAGAGGGAGAAAGGGGAGACACAAGAAATATTCAGAGCTGTGGTTTGCAATCATGACAGTATTAATTTCTTCGGGGAATTTTAGAAGCCTGTGGCTACATCCGGGTTGTCACAAAAGAAGGCATGTAGAGAGAGATTAAGGAACACTAGATGCCTGTAATGTAACATACGAGAGTGTACTACACAACTTTCAAAGGTCCCTTTAGGCTTTCTCTGATCATATACAAACAAACCTGGTCTGTTATTACTTATCCTACCAATACATTTTATTCTCTTTTATTTTTATGATCTTCTATGGCACAGTTTATATTAACCTCTTTTCAATCTAACCTTGTTCATTTTAGCTGGTGCATCTGACTACTGCATTATATTTTCTAGTGCAGTAGTATCTATGCATTTACATATTAAAATATATAATATGTATTCTTTTCTTTGATTTCACATTTATATATCTCGGACGTTACTTTTAAATATAATGTCGGAGGCTAATTCCATTTCAGGCTAGTAAAGGAGGTATCTCATCTCTTATAAATATTTGTTATGAAAAGTGGGACGGTGTTGGCCTGATAAAGCTGCGAATTATCAATCTAGATCTGTATCTGGATAAAAGGTGAGCCCCATCTAAAACCACTGCTAATTTGTTTTAAATCAGCTTTATAATACTAAAGCAAATACAGTAAAAATGCAAAGATTCTTAGAAAAAAACAAAGCAAAATATTCAAGAGTACTCTTCTAGAGCTAAACTAAAGATGGAAAACTAATCAAAAGAGCTGGTTAGTGGATGGGAAAAGAATTTTGGAAATTAAAATACAGATGCTTAGACTGGCTCTGAAAATAATACAGGTGAAAGAAGACATACTTAGCTACTAAAGTTTCTCCAATAACTGTATAAAAATAAGCATATTTTAGGTTAACAAAATGAATATTAACTGCTGATCTTGGGAGAAATGTATTACAGCAAATTGATTTCTCACTAGAAAATGTCTTGAGAGCTATTCAAACCTAACGGTATTGTGTCCGCAACTCTTAACAATACTGCTTCACAGCTGTCTCTCTGAATATGAGAACATGTCTGTCCTTGTGGCACAAACTGGCAAATTTAATTAAGCTGCTGCAGCAACAAGATGCTGACTCAGATATGCCAGAGAAGGAATGTCAAGAAATTCTAGCAGTTTAAATTGGCTACATTCAGCAAAGAATGAAATGGCAGCACATCAAGATCATTTCCGTGTGCAATGCTGTCAAAATCTTCATCAGGGCGCAGGCCAAAAGCATCTGACAGGGTTTCTCTATGCACATTTACAGCATTATATTTTATTTCAGTTGATGGTTTGAAGTTTTTCCCCTTCATTTTGTCAACTACCCACTCTCCTTTCTTAAAGTTTCTATGAAGAAAAGGCAGAATTCAAACTTAGTTTCCTATGCTTTAAGTCTACTGGTTTAGGTGACTTCTTAAAGTAGTATTTGGAAATGGTGCTTCTAGCCTCCATCTAAAGTCTACCTGTACCTTCTGGATTGATTTACTTTGCTATATTCGACACGTTAAAATTTCATAATTTTTTAAATTGGAAGCTACTTTCCCCCTTGTTGGTTTAAAGCTCAGTTATAAATATCTACAATCAGAAACTTTGACTTAAAAAAAGGTAGATGTTTACTTTTCAGTAGAGGGAGAAGGGTTGAATAAAAATCTCATATTACTGAAAGCAGAGTAATGAGAGTTACCAATATTTTCCTGAATATGATGGGAGAAGGCAAAACACACAAAATTATGGATAATAAAAATTTTACATTTTTTTCTAATATTTCCATCAAGAAAACAGCTGTAAATTACCACAGTCTGAAAACCCATTCCTTACTGTGACAAAACTTAGTAAAATTAACGTGAGCAAAAAAGACTAGAAACAGAAATCAATGTCTTGTGTCTTTATTTTTTCTGTGCCAAAAGGTAAGTTACACTAATAAATTGTTTTGTGCTATACAGAAATCTAAAGAAAAACAAACATATCCTAAGAAGAAAATATTTTAGGAGCTGTACCCAATTGCCAGCAAGATATCCTTTCCCTTACGTAACTCAGACTATAACCCACATCCAGGATATGCTGACTAGAACCAAACTTGAAAAGAACCATTAAAATACGGTGTGCCTGGGTGGCTCAGTTGGTAAAGTGCCCAATTCTTGATTTTGGCTCAGGTCATGATCTATAGCCCTGCGCAGGGCTCTGTGCTTGGGATTCTCTCTCTTCTTCTCTCTCTGCCTCTCCCCTGCTCATGCTCACTAGTGCTCTCTCTCAAAATAAATAAATAAATTTCAAAAAAAAAAAAAAAAAAAAGAACCATTAAAATAATTAAGAATCAGGATAAAGAAGATGAATATTAAAAATTTTTAGTCTGAAAAGACAAAGGCTGAGATAAATGTACATAAAACGGTGAGCAGTGTTTTTTTTTTTAAAGATATATGTTCATTTTACCTTTAAGAAAAGGTAAAGATATACATCTTTACCCTCCTCTTCCAGGATATTACAATTGGTAGGCATTCTTTGATTCAAATAAACAAAGGCAATTCTTTATTTGATAGTAAGTTTTAAGAAATTAAAAAAAGAGATTAAGGTATCCTCAAGAAATGGTACAAGTTGAGTAACAAAATCAGTTTGAAAAAAATCCATAGATACATTTATACAGGATTTACTCAACCTTCTATAGCTGATATTAGCAAAGACATTATATAATTATGCACTTGGCAAGAATGTTGCTTTTAAAATTGCCTCTTTAATACAACATCTGCTTGCTTTTATGTGAACTTATTCATTTGATAATCAAAAAAGCATTTTTAAAATGTTTTTAATGGCAATCTGGCAGCATCTATCAAAATAAAAAAACATACCCTCCTCTTATAGGAATTAATCCTACTTATATCAGCACATGTATAAAAAGGATGCTCATTGTTTATAATTGGAAAGGGATGGAAATAACCTAAATAAATATCAGTGGGGTCAATTAATTGATTCCAGAGTCATCCTTAAAGGTTTGGATTCCAAAAGCTGGGTTGAGAGTACAAAATCGTTATTTCTTAAAAGTACCAGAGTGAGTCTAATGAGGCAATATAATGAGGCTGAGGCAAAAGAGACAGAAATATCACTATCACCAGAAAGCCAGGAGAGTGAGATGTCTTCATAGTCAAGAGCTCATTGATGATCCTGAGTGGAGCAGTTTTAGTAGACTACCGAGGGTGGAAGCCAGATTACAGTGAGATGTTCAGTGAAAGCAAAGGCAGTGGGATGTGCAGTGACGTGTTTTCTTCTGTTTTATTCATCCATTCTCCTAATCTGTCTTTTGACTGGAAAGTTTAATCCATTTAAAAAGTAATTATTGAAGGGATGGACTTATTATTATTGCCATTTTGTCAAACGATTTCTGTACGCTTTACAACTTTTTGTCCCCCTTTTCCTCCCAGCAAACACACACGAGTTTTTAAAGAAGTCTAAGTACAAATGAGAGCAGAAGTAAGAATGTAACATGGAATCCAGGGATTGAGCAGGAAAAACTTGAGCACCTTTAAACACTGAAAGATGAAAATACAGGAGTAAGAGCAGATGCTAATTGACAGAAAGGGTACTGAGAAGGCAGAACAGATGGGGGCCCATTCCATATACAGGCTGGAAATATGCTTCCTCCACTGCAAAATGAGTGAAGAAAAGATGAACGTAAATGTTGAACTCTAGAGAAGCTCCCCAATTCCTCACTTGGCGTATTTACAGTCCATTCTAGTAAATTCAATTACTTGGTTTCAAGATTCATCCACAATAACAGCCAATCACAAAGGAAAGGAGATGTTACAGGCAGGCAAGCAGTGAGAAGGGAAAATTACCACTCAACAGGCATGTTCATAGCAGAGAGGAATTTGGCAGTATCTATCAAAATATAAAATGCATACACCATCTGACCGAACAATTCAATTTCTATGAATTTATCTTATGAAAACTATTACAAGAATTTCATCAACGTACTGTTTATAATTACAAAAAAAGAGGAACATATTTTGCAAATTCAGACTACCTAAATGAATTGAAAGTAAATCTATATAATGAAGTATTAAGCAACAATTAAGATTAAGCTATGTGTAGAGGCATGGAAAACTACACAAAATATTATTTTAAATGAAAAAAGCAAACTGTAAAACAGTTTCTTAGTATTTTAGATTATTTATAATATGATCCCATTTTTGTTTTTATATCTATGTGGAGAAAGATGTGAAAAAATTTATACACACACACACACACAAACAAACCAAAGACTAGCCATCCTTGGGTACTGGATTCTTCCATTTTCTAATTTTTACATTTCTATAATTTGAATGTTTAATACTGGACACATTTATAACACTTCAACTGCCAGAAAAATAACAATCAAATATGAAAACAAATAGCCAAATAAATAAATACATTACCTGTTAGATAAAACACATAGTTCTTTTAAACTTGGAGCCATGGAATGATCTTTATAATTTTCTTGAGAGAAAAATGTCTTAAGGCCATTTTTTGGGGAAACATCCCTGTGAAACAAAGTAATTAACTTACATTTGACAATTCAGAATCTCATGCTAGACTAAGCAGCACACTGGTACAACTGTAGTTTACAACTACTATTGCCCCCTATACCCTTTTCCAAGACAATCATTTCTTAATAATTTCAGTTTCATGTACCAGATGTTTGAGTTTAGATGTTTTACTTGGGTAGCTTTTAGCCTAGGCTCATTCTGAAATTCTCCAGTTCAAATAATCAGCCTTGCTCCTTAATACCCAATTAAATGTCAGAGATACTTAAGAGTCAAAGAACAGACTGAAGTATAAAAAGAGCCTGTCAGGGGCAGGGCTCACCCCAGGCTCTTAGTTTTGTACCATGCATTATTGTGCCAGGCCAAAAGACACTACAAAGACTGAATATCTTACCTATTTTCATTAACTTGGCCAATGTGATAAATGGGGTGCCTCTGCTAAAACCACTTCAAGGTCTTATATGATTTTCCATAACATCATAATTAGAGACTAAGCTATTATAGTCAATGCTTTCCATATAGAAGGCATCTAATAAAGCTGGCTGAAGGAATTAGAAAGTTAAGAACAATGAGAACCATAATCTATAAAGGACAAAGATTATTAGGACTCTGTGGAAAAAGGGCTACAATACTGTGCAAAGGTTCACATTTGGTTTCACAATGTCAATGGCATTTTAAGAGCATCTGTGCTGCATCTGAATACATTCTTTATGGCAAGGAGCATAACTGTACATGCCTTCTACAACTTACAGTAGAACAGTCTATCAAATGGTAACTTCTGGCTGCCCATTCCCCATATAGGAAATCTTAGCATATTTGCTCCACACTAATTTCTGTTTTTAAAAGTGTTTATCAAAAAAAACCACTGTGATTAAAGTACAAATGATAAAAATTAGAATGTCTTACTTGCTATGTGCCAATGTAGTTTCTTATGACTCGTTATGGTACTCTATCTGTGAAATCTCATTAAATTATAAGGATTTTGTATATCATACAAAAACAAAGTCAGAGACTCAGGGACAGTGAGCTCCCTGAAGGAAGGGAGTACTGTTTGCAACAACAACAACAAAAAAAACACTTACTGAGCACATACTGATTGAACCTTCTGAGTCAGGTACTATTTTAATCAGCTTTGTCATCTCTTGTAACTTTAGTATTCTCTTTGGCTAGCAAAGAGTGGATGCTCAGTAGATGTGTGTTAAACTGATCTAACGCAGCTATGTATTAGATCCCTACAAAACCACGCTTACTAAGTCTCCTATTTGTGAAGTTCTCATATATTTCTAAAACAGTCTATGCATTTATGTAACCACTTGATATAGACTCTAACAAAATGAAGCTTGTCTACTCTTAAAGAGGTTTTTCTATTACTTGTACAGATACAGGCAAGGTTCTTGGACACAAGAAAATTCTAGCCTGTCTCCTTCGCTGAGAGACCAACAATAAATACATGATGAAGCAATACCTAGTAGCAATCTGAGTGATGAACTATTGTCATTTTTAGGAGAGGAAGTGCAATCGGCTATAACTCAAAAGTGCTCAGTACTTGAAGACAAGATCCAGATACATTCTTAACCATTAAACTTGTATCATCTTTGTGTTTCCTCCAAATCTCTCCAGGCCAGAAACTCTCTTTTGCTAAACCAGCCACCAGTCCCACTTCACTCCTCTTTAGAATACAAACAGATGTAACTCACCAGTTCAGCCTGGGTTCACCCATGGCCATCATGGAGCTCATATTTCTAGATTTCTGCTTCACTCTAGCCCACAATTCTGCTGCCTGGCAGTGCAGGCTCCAACGGAGGCAGGATTTCTCCAGAATCTACGCTCAACCGAGGAAAAACCAAAGGTCAGGATCAAAAGCAGGTGACCGGCTGGGCCAGGGGCTGTTAACCTAGGTGTAAGAAGAACCTTTAACACCTACCCTCAACTGACAGGGACACCTAAAAGAGAATACAGCAGACAGATGAATATTCCCAAGGTTCTTTGGAGCAGAACAGCAATGCTGATGTAGGAGTCCTTCTCCATTTAACTTACTCCAGTAATGTAACTCTCAGGACACTCACTGAGGAAATAAAAGGGTCAAAACAGAATGGTGTTCTCATTGGTTACATACTAAATCACTTAGAGCATGGCGCTGTAAGTCCTAACTCAGATCCCCTGCACTCCCTTAATGCCCAAATAAACCTTGCTTCCGTTTTCCCAAACATACACGGCATGGGGCAGATTCTGGCAAGCAATGCTGGACAAAAACTCCCTGGTAATCAAGAAGCTTTCAAAAAGAATCTCACTTTTGAGGAGGCTGAGGTCCAGGTGACCTAAGTGACATTTCACAGGATCATACAGAGGAATCACTAGGACTGCAAATCTGGGTTGACCACTCTATGTTCACTGCTTCTCCTTCATCCGGAACGGACTGATAAAGTGGTATGTGAGAAAGGAGCAGTCACATTTAAGAGTCGGTCTCTCGGTACCTGACGGGCCTGACCTGCTCCTACATAATCCCACCTCTCACATTATGACCCGTTGTGGGGTTGGGGAGGGAGGGTCGATGAAGGTAAAAGGAATGGCTGCGGGAAGGGGGCGGAAGGAGAAACAAGGTTCCAGAAAGGCAAGTTAAAGGGGTGAGCAAAGCCGTGGGAGGGGGCCGCGCCAAAACCCGGAGCAGAGGGTCCTAGTCCGGCCGAGGGGGCCGCCATGTTCCCTCCTCCCGCCCTCACGAGCGCCCGCCTGCAGGGCAGCGCCCTTCCTTCCGCGCCTCTGCTGCAAAGCAGCCTTTCCGCCCACCTCTTAGTCCGCGGCGGCTCTGACCCGGGCCGCGGCCCCCACTCCACACACGCTCCACCCCACTCCTTACACTGTCGCGCGCGCCCTCGGAAGGCCTTATTTAAAGGACGTAGCCGCGCCGTCTCGGCCCTGCGTAATGACGTATACAACGACGCCGGGGGCGGGGCCCGAGTACTCCCTCTGGTATTCGGGGTATTTCGGCTAGAAATTGCGAGGTCCGGTGCGTCGCGGCTGGCCTGAAGGAGGGAGCCAGGGGTTGCGTGTTGTCCTAGAAAGTCCTCGACCTTGAGGGGATGATGAATTAAAAGGAGGACGGGCGACAAGTACAGTACTGCAAGGACCCAATCAGACTTGGTTGTGACCTTAGGCTAATGTCTTAGCTTCCTAACCCTGTCTCCTCATCAGTAAGGTGGAGATATTATTAGCACCTACTTGGTAGTATTTTTTAAAGGATTACATGAAATAACGGAGAAAGTTGTGCTTAACACGGTACTTGGCACACAACAGCTCCTCCACGTCCCACCCCACTTTAAATGTCAGTTTCCACCAGCAGCCCCTCTGGCTCTCCCACTAATTTTGTTCTCATTCATTAAGGAAAGATTTATTGAGCACTTACAATTTGTGCTTGGTGCTGGTTACATATATAGGCCTAAGACCGAATACCAGTTCTTCCAGGAGCTTTTGATCATTGGGAATCTCATTCACATTAAATAATTATAAAACAAAATAGAAAGTAGTAAGCTACGTAAGAGAAATTGTACGAATTCAGAGGGAGAGAAATTACTAGTGAGAGGGACAAAAAGCAGCTTTTAATAGCTAATGATACCTTTTGAATACTTATATATCAGTTACCACTTTGGACCCTTGACATGTCAGCTCATTTGAAGAATTTGAAGTATGTGGATGATGAGAAAGGACATTCTAGAAAGAGACCAGCACAAGGAGCCACATAAATCTATTCCATGAACAGAGTCCAGTGTGTATGCTAACAGAAAAACATGTTCTAAATTTTACAATGATTTATGATATTATGTAAAGCTATGTTCAGAAAGAAATTATACTTCTATTAAAAATCTCCCTTGGGGCGCCTGGGCGGCTCAATCGGTTGAGCCTCTGACTTCAGCTCAGGTCATGAACTCACAGTTTGTGGGTTCGAGCCCCACATCAGGCTCTGTGCTGACCGCTTGCTCAGAACCTGGAGCCTGCTTCAGAATCTGTGTCTTCTTCTCTCTCTGCCCCTCTCCCGCTCACGCTTTGTCTCACTCTGATTCTAAAAAATAAATAAATGTAAAAAAAAAAAAAAAATCTCCCTTGAATCCAGTGACCCTTAGGTAATTTATTTTATCTGAAATGCAAGGACTATGAAAAGTTCTATAAAAAAGTTCTATAAAAAGAAGAACCTATAAGTTAGATTAAGGATTCTGACTTTATTGTATAAGAAATGAAATGCTGGGCTGGGTGGGGGTGTTTATCAGCAGAAGTATGACACAGAGTTTCTGTGTTTCAGGAAAGTTTATCTGGCAATGTATTAAATGAGTTGTAGCACAGAGGCAGGTTAGGACACAGTGCTTATGAATACTTGCAAATCAGCCAGAGCAATGACTGGCACTGTGCAAGTAGCACTTATTAGGTGAGTGATGTTGACAGCCTGTGCTAAGACAGAGATGGACATCAAAGCAGTGTAGAATTTCAAGTGTTGGGTACTGTCTCTTAAAGCATGCAGTCAGAGAGAATTGGGAATCCTGTCCTACTGTTTAGCAGCTGCTTACGAAACTGTTCAAGAATAGTTCAGGCACTTATGCTGCTGTTATCAGCACATATATATATATCACATATGTGATATAGTTACATCACCATATGTGGCCTTGCTGAGATTACAAATTATCATCAAAGAGTATACTCTGGTTTGGTCTATTTGATTTCCAGTGGTTGCAAGATAGCACATAGAATCAGAATTTTTAGAGCCAGAATGAACTCTGGAGATTATCTAGTCTAACTTCTTATTTTCCTGTTAAGGAAACTAAGGCCCAGGTTGTCCAATGACTTTTCCAACATTATATGCTAAGTGATAAAGTGGATCTTAAAAATTAGGTCTTATAACTTTTGCCATTACAATATATTAAATGTATGTCTCCTTTATTCTTTTTTTTAAATTTTTTTTTTTTTTGCGACGGAGAGAGACAGAGCATGAGCAGGGGAGGGGCAGAGAGAGAGGGAGACACAGAATCCGAAGCAGGCTCCAGGCTCTGAGCTGTCAGCACAGAGCCCGACATGGGGCTCGAACCCACAGACTCTGAGATCATGACCTGAGCCGAAGTCGGACGCTTAACCGACTGAGCCACCCAGGTGCCCCCGTCTCCTTTATTCTTTATGCTCTGCTTGTAAACCAGAAGCAGCTTAGTGAAATGAACATGGATTTTGGAGTCTAGCTGATATGGGTTTTGTCTCAGTTTTCTTGCTTACTGGCAGTGTGATCCTAGACATGTTGTGTCTCCTCTGTGAGCCTTGGTTTCCTCATCTGGGTAACGGAGACTGTAATATCTCCCCTACAGAATTGTGAGGATTAGAAGTAATATGTAAAAAAAAAAAAAAAATGCAAAGAGTAAATATTCAACATAAAATAGCCATCAGTATATATTTTTTCTGCCCTACAAAACCCCACAGTGGTGGGGCGCCTGGGTGGCTAAGTTGGTTAAGTGTCTGACTTTGGCTCAGGTCATGATCTCACGGTTCGTGAGTTTGACCCCACAATGGGCTCCATGCTGGCAGTGTTGAGCGTGCTTGGGATTCTCTCTCTCTCAAAATAAAAACAAACAAACAAACAAACAAACAAAAAACAGTGGAGGTGGCATTATAAACAAATGATTATAATACAAATAAGAAACAGTACACAGACACACACACACACACACAGATTCTATGGGAACACAATGAGGAATAAATTCATTCTGATTGAGACAGTTTAGATACCTCTTCAAGGAAGTTTATTTTACATTGAGTCTTGAAAGATGAGTAGGAATTCCCTGGGTAGAGAAGAGAAGAGACCTGTGGGTTTTCAGGGTTGGAAAAAATGCAGAAATGTGAAACAGCACTGTATGTTCTGGGGAAGGGGAAGAGCTACTCCCATATGGTGTGTGTGTGGTGTGGGGGGTAATGAAACTCATTGGACTGAAAAGGGGAGAAGGGGCCAGAGAGGGTCTTCATGCTATGTTAGGGAAGTAAGCTGGGTTTTATGCTCTTGGTGATGTGGAAACCAGTGTGTCTGTGTGTAGTAGGTTTAAAACAGCTTTATTGTATCCATGTATCATAAAACATAATCTATGTATCATAAAATTCACCCATTTTATTTGTATCATTCAGTGATTTTTAGTAAATTTATGGAGTTTTGCAAATTGTCAGTCAACTCTGCCAAGTTATAAAACATTCCATTACCCTGATAAATCCTTTGTGCCCCTTTACAGTTAATCTCTCTTCCCACTCTCTAGCCCCAGGCAAACCCTAATCTGCTTTCCATCTCTATAGATTTGCCTTTTCTAGACAAAAAATTATACAATATGGATTCTTTCTCTTGGCAAAGTATTTTCAAGATCATCCATATTGTAGTAGGTGTTAGTAGTTTTGTTGCTGGATTGTAGGGCATTTACAGATATGCCCCATTTTGTTTATCCATGCAACAGTTGACAGACATTAGATGGTTTCCACTTTTTGGCTGTTATGAGTAATGTTATGAGCATTTGTATACCACCCTCTGTGTGAAGTTTGTATGTTCATTTCTCTTGGGCAGATACCAAGGAGTGGAATTGTTGGGCTGTATGGTAAACTTATGTTTAACTTTTTAAGACCCTACCAAACTGTTTTCCAAAGTGATTGTGCCATTTTATTCAATGGGTTTTTAGGCAGAAGAAAGATGAGATTTTCCATTTTTGCTAAATTGAAAAACAAACAAACTCAGAGGTTGAATGAGAAGTCAGTTTCATATTAAAAGTATTTAGCAGTAGGTACTTAGTTTGAATTTACAAGATGTTTCATTGGACCAAATTTCAAAGAGAACTCTTAAAAGGACAACCACTTGGTTAAGTAAAGTTATTACAGTTGCTTCTAGATTTGTGTTTCTTCTTGTGGACCAAGAGACAGAGAAATATGCATGGTCATCTGTTTTTTATTAGTTCCAACTCATTTCCTGCCGTTCAGCCAATGAGCTTCCTTTGCCTGATTTGTGGTGAACTTAGCTTTGGAGAGTTTATTGCTTGGTAAGTACTTCACTCAGGAAATCGCTTCATGAACTTAAAGTCATCCATAAGGACCTTTCAAGATGGGAGTCCAGAAATAGTTCTCTAGCAAAGAGGTTTCAATCTAGTAATTGATTCAGGACTATGGCGGGGGGGGGGGGGGGGGGGGGGAGAATACTATTGCCAGTAGTAGTTTGTTCAAATCGGGCTTTTCAGCAAAAAATCCTATTTCAAGTGGGGAGGGAATTCTCATTACTTCTGAAAAACAGCTTAGCGCTCTGGCTCGGGATATCCAGTTTCAGAAGAGAATGGCTAAAGAGTTCAAAATTTCCCACTCGGAAGATAATATTTTGTGAAGTTTATTTTGTTGTGTTCTGTATGACATGGTTCCTGTGCTAAAAAAACAAACAAACAAATAAATAGAAAACCCAGAACTAACTGTTCATCTGAATGCTGGTCTTCTGTAGGGAGCATCTAACTCTCCCACAGAGGGGTTGATGACAGAAGAGATAATTTCAAGTAGGATAATTAAGTAATTATTTATATTCGTCTTTAGAGCACAGTATGTATTTTATTGGAGGGATAAAGAAAGAAGGGTAGAAAAGGTGGGTGTGAGATTTGTTAGGAGGTTATGATCATAATTTTGGCTGAGGCCAATATTAAAATTGGTTTTTGTTCTCCAAGCACAGAACAAGTAATAGTTGAAACAACTTCTCCCCCACAAAGAGGAAGTCATCTTGGAGTAAAAAAATTGTCTGAGAAGCCCATTAAGTGGAAAAACAACAAATGGATGGTTGAGACATGCCTATATTTTACTGGAGTCAATAGTACCCCTCCTGGGGAGAAAAAAAAATCCAGAGGCAAAGTCAAATATATTAAGGCTAGCTTATCTCTTTCCGACATCAGAGATAAATGACGTTAGAAAAAAAGAAAACAAAACAGGATTTTTCTCCAGCTTACTACTGGTGGCACAGTGCAATTACAGAGTGCCTGTTAATCTAGTAGTAGACTTCTGCCCCCCTGGAGAGTCTAGGCTTGCATTAAGAAAAGTTGAGGATCCATCAGTGTGATTCTTCTGGGAAGAAGAAGGAGTGCTCTGGGGCGCCTGGGTGGCGCAGTCGGTTAAGCCTCCGACTTCAGCCAGGTCACGATCTCGCGGTCCGTGAGTTCGAGCCCCGCGTCAGGCTCTGGGCTGATGGCTCAGAGCCTGGAGCCTGTTTCCGATTCTGTGTCTCCCTCTCTCTCTGACCCTCCCCCATTCATGCTCTGTCTCTCTCTGTCCCAAAAATAAATAAAAACGTTGAAAAAAAAAGTTAAAAAAAAAAAAGAAGAAGGAGTGTTCTCCTGACAAAAATTCCCTGCTTGCGCCCATGTCCTGAAATCCCGCAGGCAAGAATGTTTTTATTCTTCTGGTCTCTGGTGGCTTATATGATATTAACCGCCTCTTTTAGGGCCTTGAATTCCACTGGGGCCCATCTTCAGTTTCTTGTTCAAAAGGGGAAGTCGACGCGCTGAGCTGCATCTCAGCACGTCAGCGGTTACCCTCCGCAGCTCGTGAGCATAGTCTTTTCGCAGACCTGTCGTGAGAAGTCAAGGCCTGCTCTGCACTGGTCCGTTTAATCCAAGTGCACATTAAAAGTGGAAGTCTAATTTTGAGGGGCTAGACTGATCTTGGCTTATGAGACAAAGCTTAGTAGTAATAGTACCAACCAAAACACACACTGCGGTCAGGTCTTACTAGGATTATTACTTTTGCTTTTTCTCCAAGAGTTTTTTAACCAGATGTTTGTTTTCCTTTCTATTCCCCCATGAGACCATTATATACAGGAGGTAAGAAATTCCTCTTATACTCCTGTTCTGGCATCCCTCTGGAAGCTGGGCAAGTTAATACATGATGCGGAGGTGAGTGTAAACCATTGTTTTCATCAGAAGGAGGTTAGGCATGGGTTTGGCCAAAGGCCTGGATGTGACAGATTTCATAATCTGAACTCCATTATGTGCATTAATTCTTAATTTCCTGAGATGCTAGAAGGTGGTGAATATTTGTAATTATGTAAAACTTGACAGTCTACAAATATTTCACATGCATAATCTTTTTCTTCCTCTTCTCTGAGGCAATTGGAAATAAAAGCAGGATTAGGGACTCTCACATGAAGCAACTTTTGGGGTCAATTCACATATTTATTTTACTGAGTGCAAGAGACACTTAGATATTGTAGTATTGCATGTAGTAGAGGAAAATACCAACTCTGTTGCCTTTATTCTGACCTCCGGGTAGTTTATAATTTGAATGTTCTTGACATTACTTTCAAAATATTTTATTTTATTTTATTTTATTTTATTTTATTTTATTTTATTTTATTTAAGAGAGAGTGAGAAAGAGTGAGTGAGAAGGGGAGAGGGGCAGAGGGAGAGAGAGAGAGAGAGAGAGAGAGAGAGAGAGAGAGAGAGAGAATCTCAGGCAGGCTCCACACTCAGCCTGGAGCCCCATGCAGAGCTCTATCCCATGACGTTGGGACCATGACCTGAGCTGAAATCAAGAGTCAGACACTCAACTGACTGAGCCACCAGGGCACCCTCCTTTCAAAATAAATTATGATGAGGGTTTTTGCATCATTAAAATATTGTGATACTTAGCTGATGTTAAATTTATTAGTTTACTTCTATATAATCTACACAAGCGGTGGTTGGACTGGAGTAGGGCAAAGATAGCTCAGGTAAAGACAGATTTTTCTGTCTTTGGCATCATTTCTGACATTCCATTGTAATGATTTCTAAAGCAAAGATGACAAAGTTTGGTGTGCATTCAGGATTTCTCCCCTCCCATACATCAGGGCAGATACCACTAATCAGTCGTAGCACCCTTCTTTGAGACAGCAAACAGCCTGAGAATCCTCAATGCTGCATTTCTGGTAGCTGTGTCCAATCAACAGACTGGTTAAAATTTCTTTCTTCAACTTCTCTGATCCAAAGGGTAGCTTGATCCTTCTATACATTTTCCCTCAGCAAATGGAAATGAATTAATTTTTTTAAAAAGGACTATACTACAGACCAGTACTGCTCAAACTTTAATTTGCAAACCAATCACCTGGGGATCTTGTAAAAATGCAGATTCTGACTTAGTAGGTCTGGGAAGGTGCCTAGAATCCTGCATTTCTAGTAAGGTCAAGGTTGCAGGTGATGCCAGTGCGAATGATCTGTGGATGGCACTTTGAATAGCAAGGTTCTTCTGGTCCATTTTCTGGAGACAAAACGTGAGCTAGCGAACTCAATGCAACTCAATAGCCAAGAAAAAAGAAGAAAAACAGGCAAGTGTTCCATTAGAAGCTGAAGTTTTATTATAGGATAACAGTACATAAAGCACATCTAAAATTGATGTGTTCAATGCACTTTTAATAAAGGTAATGTAATATTAAAGGTACAGTTTCTAAGTACAATATAACAACATTCATATTAGAATGAAAATCGGAGTATTTAAAAGACAACATTAAATCTCTCTTTTTTTTTTTACAGCTTGTATTTACAAAATGAATCAAAATATTTTTTTTTTTAAATTGAGGACTCAATAAAATAACAAACAGCTGGAAATAAGCAGACTACCGTAAGAGTGAAGTGAAAAGAAAACCCAATGTAAGTGAAAAGTTGGATGATCCTCTAATAAAGATCATTAGCAAAGTTTTAGTACAATACTGTTTTTAGGATTCCCGTAAATGGCTTGCATTTTTAGTGTGGCAGAAAAGGAGTTTTTACATACTGTACACAAAACAGACAGCATATATTTATAGGTACAGTATTACTGTTTCCAAACTTGCATGTATATTTACAGAAGGCTGAGTTTGTTACTCACAGAGTTTTGTGACATTTGTGTGCTTAATCCTTAAGACCTACACACAATTAGAATCAGCATTTCATGTGGTCTTTTTAAATGTGGCTTTATTACTTGGTTGTAGAAGAAAGTGTTAACCATAAGGCTTGACATACTTTATAAATTTACCAAAAAAAAAAAAAAAAAAAAAAAAAAGAATCCCGGGAAAAAGTTTTAATTTGGGCACACTTGTCATTTAACAGTTATCAAATGCTGACGTGTGCTGGCCATTGTGTAGACGCGAAGAGATACAATCTCTACCCTCAGGAAGTTTAGGATGCTAAATGGTGCTGAAAAACAAAACGAAACAAAACAAAACAAAAACAGGTTTCAATCTCTACGTGAAGCAATAAGGAATGACGTGATTTGTATTTAAAAGAGATTTCTCCCTAAATTGTAGCCAATTCACTTTAAAAGGTTAACTCTTAGCATTCGCTCTCATTAACCACATGATTGCATTTATAATTAAGGTAACAGCAACTCTTCCATAAAAATGGAAAATGTCTAGAATTGTGGGTAAATATGCAGTGCACGGAAGCCAATAACCATGGCTTGAGAATTTATTACCTTCAATTACAAAAAGTGCAGTAAACAGAAACATTTGCTCTATATTTATAAATTGCTCAAAAATCTTTGCTAAAGATCTTACAAATTCAGTAATATTACAGAACAATTCTAATCAATATTTAATAAGGTTAACTACATCCTTAGTCAGATATTTGATATACTTTGATTTGTAAGAATGCCAATAGGTCTTGGGAGAACAGGTGAAAGAGTTTTAAAGTGAAGGTCTTTCACTCAGTTCATGGAACTGGTTGAGGTCATATTAAAACAAAACATCTCTTGTCAAATTTGCTTTATGGCCCATGTTCTGCCATGATAGTGGACATTTCTATGCTTCCCATGGCTCAGGTAGGAGGGGAAAGTTTCTGCCATCAAGCCACCAAGGATATTTTATATAAATGCCTATCATCTATAATAGGAGCTAAGTACACAACTCTGTCAGGTGCCAATAATATAATTCCTTCGTAAGAAAAAACAAAAGTATTACTCCATTAAACTAGAGTGTTTCTTTAGGATCTTGAAGGCCTGGCAAATTATTTCTCATCTCAGGAGATACGGTATAAAGCCAAGTAGCAAACATAAAGTAAATGCTAATAAATTTTCATATATCCATATTTATAAACAAATTCACCCTATAGATGTCAAATATCCATACTAAGGAAGTAATTTTATCCTAATTAAATACACTCTAGAATAATTTATATAATGATATTATGTATTTAAAGAGAAAAGCATGTCCCAAATCCAGCACTCTGATACAGCTGCCAGTGGGAACAGGTAGATATATATATATATATGTATATATATACAAATATATAGTTATACTCAGTGAAATTAACAAGACCCAAAGGTGGTATTGTCTAGGAATAAAAGGGTTTTTTTTGTTGTTCACAAAAGTAACTTATCTAGCACCACACATCAGAAAAACACAAAAATAGCACACTCTAGTTCTAAACAGCTATGTCTAAAATAGATTATATAGTAAAACCAGTATTATACAGCATATTGTGGATTTGATAAACAGATAAATATTTGCACTGAGTAGGCTGTTTATAATATAACATTTTCTTATCTATACAGAATGAAAGCCAAAAAGTTAACTGTATAGAGATGTGCAGAACAACATTAAATATTATGACTTAAAAGCAGGGACAAAGGTAAATTTGAAAGAAGAGTAAGAGAGAAAATGTTTACAGGCCATTACAAGTTCTTAAGTTAATAGTAAATAAGGAATCAATTGCTCAAGTTGAAGAAAGCAGTAAACAAGAGATTGCATTTACATGCAGATGTCTAAAATTTGTATTTTTTTAAGTCTATGCACAAAAGTCATTTGTTTTATTGCTTGACATTCAGTTATGGCTAGATTATTTAACCTATTTTTTTTTTTTGTACTTTGGAAACAAGAATATCGTTAAAGGTGCCATAAAAATGGACAACATTGAAAACGGTTTGCAAATAAACCACCTAACACTGCAGTTCTTTATACATATTAAAAGCCTTGTCTGGGGTTTGTCATATGTTAAATATATTTAAACTGGGAAAATATGTTGTAGCTTGAAGCCTCCCATTGGCCCAAACATCCAATACAAAAACACATCTCCACAAAAGGAGCAGGCAGACAATACAGGTACATTTAAAGAAGCAGCCAGCTAATGTCCTAACGTTTAAAATTTACCACTGTTTTATATGAGATTTCAAACCACTGTGGATAAGAAGAGAATTTCAGATTCAGGAAGATGTGTACAGTACATATGGATTTTTTGTGTGTGAAATCATATTCACTATATTGCTCAAGAATTATCTGCATTTACATATGCAATCTGTTTAATAATAACCAAGTTCCTAGAAATGGTGTTCATCCACATTAAAGTCATAATGAGTGAAAAGGAAACACACAGACATTGGAGAGAGTTTAGTTGCTCTTAGAGAACAACATAATGGCGTGTGCAGTGTGTCAATGCTAGTAGCAAGCTGTCTTTCATTAGTCCTTAGAAGGAAAGAAGTAAAAGGAAATGTGGCAAACACACTAAATGTAAACAGCAAACACAGATTCTATAGGCATCTATTTAAAATATTCATGTTCAGTTTCTCAACACAAGACTCCATTTTATGTTGCATTGCTGAAAAAACATCTCTATTTGGACTGAATATTCTGTCATTCATTTGTAAATAAGTAAATGACTGAATGAATGTATTTATTGCTCTAAGATCTGAGGGTCTGGTTAAACACGGAGATCCCTCTATCTGTGATGTTTCCTTGGTATAAAGCCAGGCTTCTGGATTATTTTAAAAATTATTCTGAGAGCCTGACAAAACTGATCTCACACAAACAAGCAACAGACCCAGAAGTGAAACCGATTGCTATGTAGAGACATTTACAAATCTGCTGCCTTCTCATACCTTAAGAATAATAGGAAGGCCTCTTTAATAAAAAATCAAATCTGGTGGCACCTCTTTAATAATACTAGTGTTTAGAGATAGAATGAAGACTTGTATTACAGACATTAGCAACAGATCAAGATTTACTACTGCAATTACATTTGTTAATCTGATCCATAGTATAAAGTTGTTTTCATAGGGTTCTGTTGTATCATATCTTTATAAGTAAGAAGTGGCAATCACATGATACAGTATGTGAAAACGTCAATAACCTGTGTGTGTTTATATATATGCATATGTATGTATATATGTATATGTGTATTTATATATACCTATATGTATGTGTGTGTGTATACATATATATAGGCAGAGAGAGTAAGAGAGCGAGACAGGGAGAGACAGAGATTTCTGCCATGTTCCATAGTCTTTAATATCAAAACCAACAAGGTCAAAGTTTCTTTTTTATCTAAACAACATGGAAAGTTTTCCCAAATTATACTCTGCTATGGGAGTAAGAAAATATGTAAAACTTCTTCTGAATGTGTATTCCAGGTATGGAAGAATCAAAGCCAACAGTATACTGAGGTTCACTGACTTTATGAAAAGTAATACAAGGAAACATAAGAGCGACGCTCCAGTTCAAAAATGTCCAACGTAACCTAAAAGCTGGCTTGTGGTGCTGTTATATTGTCTTTAAACATTAGCTCTTGTATTAATTCAATGGATGAAAACTATGAATGTGGAAGTAAAAGAATGGTGTTACATAGAGGGATTTTTTGGTTTGCTTCTGGAGAACACAATTAAAATAAGTTATTTGCTAGCATTTGAAAAGACTTGTTCAAACTTCCACCTGTTTCACTGCACCAATAAGCAGGCTCTCATCTCATGAGTGGTTTCAACAATTTTTTGCACGCCATGTAGAATTTGAAATAGTTCCTAATATATAATGCTATGAATATATTTATCATGGATGGTTTAATTATTAGAGAAAGGTAAATGGAGTATGTGGAAATGCACTTGAAGTGATACTCCCTGTTGGTATATCGCCTATTAATGTATCTTGTGAAGTACTGCTTTGGAAGTTATTCCATGTTTTTAACCACACAAGACTGAAGAACACATACATTTTGAACTCAACAAAACAAGACGATAGTGAAGAGTTTACACGCACGCACACACAGTCCTACACAGTTCACTTGTGCCTTGAGGGATAGCATTATTATCACTATTATTAATAATAAAAAACACAATTTGTCCCAGTAGTACTGGCCACCCTGTTTGAAGAGTTTTAGGAGATCCCTGAGCACATTGTTTCTGACTCTTAACCCCAACTCCAAAGTGATAGGGTTTCTATTGTTGATATCAAGATGGATTGTCATTCACAGTAAGTCAATCATAAGGTGCTTATTTACCCTTTTTTTTTCCACCAATCAGCACAAAGAACTGTCAGAAAATAACTTTTTTTATTATTATTACCTTAAAATAATAGCACTGGAAGGACACGTGATTTAAACAATCAATGTTTGAAAACAGTGGCTTTAGGATTATTATCTGGCTGCCCCTCAACAATAACAAGTGATTCAATCGACATTCCTTAGCCAAAAACAAAAGGCAAAAAAAACCAAACCATACCAAAACAAAACAAAAAAAAAAACAACCCAAAAACAAAACAAAACAAAAAAAAACCAACCAAAAAAAAAAAAAAACCCAGAACAAACCAAAACTGTACAAATATGTATTTTTTCCCTGAGGGATCAAGGTACACCCGCAAGTGCTCTATGTACATATTGCACTAGAGAGGAATGGAGAACATGTGCAAAAAAGCAACAATGAGAGAAGCTTACATCCTACTTAAACCTTTTCATTCAAGATTCCACTAGGTTGTTTTGCATTTTGGAATGTCGGAACACAAACAGCTATTTCTTAGTCTAAAACTAAAAACACATATTTCTACTATGGCACATTCAATGAAATAAAAAGTTTCCCAAAGACAGATAGACAAATTCCATCAAGAAAATAATACAAAGTTTGTTTGTTTGTATTTTTTTTTTTAGAAAATTACATTACTTTCTTTCTTTGTTTCACATTACAAAATCTTTTTTTTTTCTTTACACAAATCACATTTTATTGCAGGAATATTTCAAGTGCCATCAAATATTTATAGAAGGGTTAAAAAAATAGAAGTCTCTCTAAAGTGGTCCAGACAAGGCTTTGTATAGAATAAGTCATTTTTTCCCCCATCTTCTAGTTTTGATTTAAGTATTTTGAATACATTTTCTTTTCCATTGACACTTAGTAGCCTAGAAGCGGTCCGACACACGCACATCATACACACGAAAACCACACCCACACCTGCATACACACCCACCCACACATACTCCCTCCTCCCTGGCCCTCAGCCCACCCCCATACGCTCACAGAGATCCGGGTATCCACACTATAAAGAACAACCAAACTTAGAAGCAGTGCCGTAAGTCATATTTTCCTTAAATTAGGAAGGGTGAATTAGGATGCTGAAGACTTTTTTTTTTTAAATCCATAGCTTTAACGCAAATTAGGATGCTGAACACTTAAAAAAAAAAAAAAATCCATAGCTTTAACACAATTTGCAAACTGTCCAAAAAAGCACTTTCATCTGCACTTTTGTTTTCATTGTGACCAAGGCCAGGTTCTCCAGAGTATAATGCAATCATTTGACACCATTGTAACCAAAGGTATTCGGGCTTTGTACAAAAGCCTTACGTACCTTATATGAAAAACTGTATACAAGACATAGCAGCTGGGATAACAATGATGTGATTCCAATCTTTCAAAGACTACTGGATATTTTAGTTTAGGAAACTTTAGTTTATAAGCACTCTTAAGAATAATTGTCCTGTATCACCAAGTATTTTGTGTCATCACACAGGTGTTTCTATAGTAAGAAAGAAAATAAAAATGCAAAGTTTTTCACATCCTTTTCTGAACTTCACTTTTTAAAACTGAATTTATTGTTTAACTTCAGATCCCAACTTTTATCCAAATAATAGTTGTTCCCTCTGTTCACCGAGCACACCTCTCCTGCTCTGTCCCTACACTGTCAATGTACTTTGCTCTTAAAATCCTCACCTTGCTTTTCTTTCAGAAAGATCTGGTAGCAGCATCATGTCAATGTATCTTGGTTTACTCTAAAAGCAATGTCACCATGGTGGGACTACTATTGAGATTAAGCATCATTTTTTTTTTTTTTTTTTTTTTTTTGCATTTGGTACATGCAAAATCCCTTCTGGGAAAAGGAATTTCTTTTAAGCTCAACATTATGCTCTCTCTCACCCTTAGAGAAGTTCAATTAGCTCTTTTCATTTCACAAGTGGACACTGGAATTAGGTTTAGTTGCTCTTTAATGCGCTAGCACCTGAGGCTGGTCATATTCAGAAAGCTTTGGTTAAAAAGAAGTTAATATACTTTAATCAAACCACCCCCAAATTTAGTGAATCAGAATGACAAAAAACCAAAAAACAAACCAAAAGAAAAACCACCCCAAAAAACAATACCATACCATTTTCCCCCACAAGAGAAATAATAGGAAAAAAGATGGACAAATAAATAACTGAACTAAACGTGGTACTCTTTTCAGAGTATAAATACTATTGATCCTTACAGGAACTATGCTTATTTAAATTAAAATTTTGATTTAACCCTTCTTGCCCAAATATAAATACTATATGCTGATAGTTAACCTCTCTGTATAAACACTCACATACAGTTTTATATACTTGTAAGAAATTTAAGTAAATATTACTTGCGTCTTCTATTTATGGTTAAACCCTTACTATATTTTTGAAAAAAAAATTTAAGATGTTATTTAGGCTTCATACACACTTTGTGTGAATAATCCCTTCCTCTTCTCCAAATCCCTCAGGAAACAAGTCAGAAAATCAGTGGAGTTAAAGCCAGAGTATCGGGCTCTGGGAAGCCCATGCTGTTATCCACGTGACATCAGGATTCAGGAGGGACCCTGGTGGTAGAGACACTTTCTCTGCTATAAAGGGCTGCCTGGACACTCCCACCTTTATGCTATGGGAAGATATTTCCTTTTCTGTACAAACGTGGTCTTTGATGTCAGACCACAAGTTTGAATCCTACCCCCAGGGTGACTAAAATCATCTTCTAAATGCCTACATTTCCAAAGGGCACTTATTTTTCAAATATGCACACCTGTATATCAGACTGTTCATTTTCCCTTCCCCCCTGGGAATTATTAAAATAAAAAAAACCCCAAAACATGAAATTAAACAAGAACATTCAATATTTCTCACCTGAACACAAAAGCCAAACAATCTTCTAAATATTTAATAAAATAAATTACAGTCCACAGTTTTCTAGTGAAGATAAATACAAGAGTAAATGTTTGCAGCTTAACATCAACTTCACTTTGAATGCTTAAAATATTTCATATTTAAGTAAGAGAAACTGGTTCTGCATTGCATGCCTCTCTCGCCCCTCTATCCAGGGTCTGTGAGCTATGGAGAGCAATATTCTAGAATTATAGCATCTAGAGGCAGCTAGTCTAGAACTAGTTTACTCTGAGATATCCTCTTAGGGTTCCTAGATTATACCAAGAACATAATCATTCACAAAGTAAATGCTTCATGTCCTCACATGGGGAGTGTGTATTTGCTCCAGATATAATCTTTGGGTCCTTCTTATAATAAAAGCTGAATTCCAATAAATATTTGGGTTACTGATTTGTTCTCAAAGCATTAAGAGTTCCAAGTTGAGATGGACTCCATATAACTATAGAATTGTGTAAAATGAGCCTCCCCTCTCTCCCCTGCCTCCATGAGGTGGCATTTAAAAAAGCTTTTTTAAAAATAATGTGCGTGATGGTGTAAGTCCATAGCACCAATCGATCATTCAACTTTGTATGAAGCATAAACACATCTATCCTTAAACTTACCACGAAGCAAAGTATAATTTAGGTAGAGTTCTAATTCCGAATTCACGTGTAAAAAAAAAAAATAATAATCCACATCGTGATTTCTAGATATGACCAGCCAGTCTTTTAAAAGTAATTTGTAAACAGCAGCATAAATACCTCCTGACGTACCTTCCAAGCCTTCTCAGTTAAACTTGTGTTTCTGGTGCACATGCGACACGACAGTGAACACGCTAGCATTTAATTTAAAGAAAAAGGTGCAAAATGAAAGTGCCTTATCAATTCAACAGGAAAAGCTACACCAGTAACTACATTTTATATTAATTAAAACAATATATAAACAATATCTCTTTTAGCTATATATAGTCTTCATGCCCATTTACCCTGTAATATATTATAATGCTATTGTTGCTAGTGCTATGGACCCTTTTCATGCCATCCTGCTGACTGGCAATAATCGGTGGAAAAATAAAAACTTCCTTCATGAAACAAAGAGCAAGTTGTGCAAAATAATGCCGCAACCTCCGCTATGCACACCAGTCACCGATTATTGCTGGACTCTCTGTTGTTACCGACAGATTGGTGACTCTGCAGAAAGTCTGTGGGCAGTGAGCTACAAGAAAAGGAAATCCTCCGACTTCAGTACCCTCCTTCAGTTGTAAACAGAGGTCAATGATTGAGAAGTTGAGACAGAAAAAGGGTCCATATCTGTAGGCATAATGGAAATCATATGCATGAGAAAAACAAGTTCAACTTTTATTTGTTTTCATTGTTTCCCCTCCTTTGCCTGACCCCGATCACCAAAAGATGTGCAGTGTGTTGGCGCTCCAGGTCTGTGCAGGGCCATATAAAGTGTCTTGGTTAATTTGTTGTTGTTGTTGTTTTTCATGTTTGTACTTCAGACATTCTAGAAGTGCTTAGGTGATACATTTACCCATCGATTTGCATTGCTGGCTCAAATTCTGAAGTGAACAACTCCTTGTATAATGGAGGAAAATGAAGTCGCACAATGTCTGGGTATATTGCTTTAAATGCCATTAGCTTTTCTGTATGTCGTCCACATAAGGCTCTTAACGTAGACACCTTGCATATTAACTGCAAGTGGAAGAAAGGACATGTTGTGAGGAGAGAACAGACATGAGCATCACAAATCAGAGAACCTGGATGATCTTTACAATGTTGTTTATAACAGTGAAACTCACTTGAAGCGACTTACGTCTTCTTCAATAAGGAAGACTGGTAAAAACACATTTTAGGTACATCGTAGAGTATCAAGTATACATGAAATACAATTCTGAAGACAAATAATATAACAACCCGAAAAGATGTTCACGAGCAAGAGTGGCAGAGTTGAGATGAGAACCCAAGCCTCTCACCTCCTCCTCCTATTCCAACATGGTTTCTGCTCTACTGTCCTCAACCCTGCCCTCTGCCACTGTGGAGAAAGAAGACATCTGGTGACAGAGAAGAGGACAAGGAGGTAGTCAGGGGCAGGTGAGGTCACTGCAACTAGAGATGATGGCATCCCCCACGTATTTTAGGCAGCACTAGTACTAGCCAACTCCAGTGACAGCAAGTTTCTTCTGGGAAAGCCCTTTGCCTGAAACAAAGCAATTCTGGGTCTGAGCAAAAGGCCCTGAGTAAAATTAAAAAAAAAAAAAAAAAAAAAAAAGAAGAGTCAGAAGGCCTGGACGGAAGTCCCAGCATCAGCCATTTACCAGCTGAAGATAGTAACAGCTTGAAACCACGTTTTTTTAAAACTCTAAACCACCATACACACTATGTATCAGCTCAACCAGAATAATCCTAAGAAGCATGTTCCACGGATCGTGGATCTTGTCCACATGTTCGGTGCCCTCTATGATAAAAGAACCTGATGGTACCCTTGCCTTGGGGCAAACAGTTGGAGAAGAAAGTACGAGTCTTAGAGACCTCTTCTTCTATTTTCTATTCCTGCCTCAATCTCTCATTGAACAGGTGCAAAATAAACACAAAACAGCAATTAACCCCCAACCTCCCCTCTCTGTATGAACTTAGCTATTGGGAGAAAAGAAGAGAAAGCAGGAAGAAAAACCCAAACCTCTCAAATCAATCTTCTTGAACAATAAAACGCATAGAATAGTCTAAGAAAGAATTGGGCTGATTTTTTTTTAAGACCAAATATATACCACTAAGCACTAGCATTGAAGAATATTAACGTATTTTAAATTGACATCCTAATTATATTTTTATTGCAAAAGGTAGTAATTAGCAAAAATGAAGCCTTCTGCTTGGAATACAGGGTAGTAATGGGAAATTGATGAAGAAAATACAAGTCACTTTCTGTTGATTACGAATGAATGTAATGGAAATAGAACTAATATTAGACTATGTGATTACCCTGCTTGTTTTAGTCCTTTATAACTTCCTCCTTCTAAATTCAAAGATTCTTTCTCTAATTTATGTCAATGCAGAACATTAGCTCTGCTTTAGGCCCAACTTAGATGGAATAGGAGGAGGATTTCCAGAATGTATTAAAATGTTTAAAAAAAAAATTCTACCATTGCCCTATTATTGCAGGATACTTCATAACCAACGATGGTAGAACATAATCTGAATTTTGGCCCAATGAATTTTTTGAGGTGGAGACATTTCTTCCTTGTCAGTAGCCTACTGCTTATAGATACTTTTGGGGTCTGGTAAGATGACTTCCAAAGGTGGCTGGCAGCGAGATCTATGGCAAAGAATGATTCAGGCTATGCCAGCCAGACCATCTTTTACTCTTACCTTTGTTAGGATTCCATCTTCTCGGTGATTCTTCTGCAGGACATGTTGAAGAGCTAACTGAATTTTCTGTTGCAGTTTTTCAATCTTTACCTTCTCCTGCAGCCATGAGCGATCTACACATGAAAAATGATACTTCTTAGTATTTCTCCTCCATGGTCTCGGGACACCCCAATTCCTCCTGACTCTTAGACACAACTATACCACAGTGCTGAGTTAGAGAACAACAGGCCAGTTTTACTCCTTGTTCAAAATTTGCTCCTAAAACAATGGAAAACTGATCTATGATAGCTATAAAACTGAGTGGTAAAGCTTTCCATTTTTACTGGTACTTAAATGAAGGGAGAGTCCTCTCCTTCCAAAAGAATAGTCATTTAAATTGAAGGCCATATTCACACAAGGACAAAAGAAACCATCACAGATGCTCAAATCTTTCTAAAAAATTTTTTTTTAATGTTTACTTATTTTTGAGAGAGAGAGACACAGCACGAGCAGGGGAGGGGCAGAGAGAGGGAGACACAGAGTCCGAAGCAGGCTCCAGGCTCCGAGCCGTCAGCACAGAGCTTGACGCGGGGCTCAAACTCACAAACCATGAGATCATGACCTGAGCCAATGTCGGACACTCAACCGACAGCCACCCAGATGCTTCGATGCTCAAATCTTTCTAATAGTTACATTTCTGGATAAAATACTCATAGCAATTATGCTTGCCTTTCTGGTAAATAAGAAAATTGCCTTAGAATCCAAGGCAACTAAAATTGTCAAGAGAATTCCAAACAACTGAAGGGTTGTTAATGTGTAGTCTTTAGGTATAAGAATTCCAAACAGAAGATAGTAAATTTGCAAAGCAGATTATCCCCAAGAGGCAGTACTAGTTGAAAACACAGGTAAATTCAGATCAACTTGTGGGTGACATCCAAAAGAATCTTAAGAAAAAGTAGGATGCTTTAAAAACCATGTTATCTTGAAGATTTGTGTTAAGAAGGGCAGCCCTTCTCTCCCAGAGCATTTCTTGTGTTATCAGGAGGTTAATTATGGACTGGGTTTTATTCAATTCGCATTAAAAATTTTTTTTTCGTTCTTTCTTTAAATTTGATTTTAAAATATTTTTAATTTTTAAAAAATTTATATCCAAGTTAGTTAGCATATAGTACAATAATGATTTCAGGAGTAGAATCCAGTGGTTCATTCCCTACATATAATACCCAGCGTTCATCCCAAGGAGTGTCCTCCTTAATGCCTCTTGCCAATTTAGCCCTTCCCGCTACCCACAACCCCTCCAGCAACCCTATATGCTCTACATTTAAGAGTCTTTTATGTTTTGCCCCCTTCCCCCCCCCCCCCGGCTTTTTATATTATTTTTGCTTCCATTTAAAAATTTTTTAATTTTATTTAAATCCAAGTTAGTTAACATACAGTGTAATAATGATTTCAGGTCAATTCTCATTTCTTAAGATTTTCTCAGAATGGCACGAAGTCTTAAATACACATACATGTGCATGTGTGGGGGGGGGGGTTGTTATTTGAAAAAAACTTAAGATTAGATTTAATAAGGGTGGCAACCTTTCTTTGTAGGCACCTCAATATTCTATAGCCATTAGAAGTTATGTACCTTGTAAGAATTCTTTACCTGACATTTCATTGTCATTTGGTTCTTACCTGCTGACATTAGTACAAACGCAGAAAATAATGCAATTTCATCTTCGGTCAGGTGCATAGAACATAAACTCTTTCCAAATTCAAATACAAAGCTAATAAAGTCTTCACAACCTGCCAAAGTTAAAGACAGTTTAGGATTTTGGTTATTATCCTAGGAGAAAAACATAGAGTAAGATGAAGAAGGATGTAGTAGTTCAAAATCCATGGGGACAGTAATAACATTTCTACCGTTTAACAGTTTGAAATCTCAAAAGAAAAATTTGTTTAGCCATCATCACTATCAACACCATCATCATCATCATCCAAAATAATGACAGTGGACTTTTGTTGCAAGGTTACTACGTCATTAAGCACCACTCTAAAAGGTATCTTACTGCTTTACAACAGCTCTGTGAGAGAGGTATATTATCCCCATGTTAGAGGTGAGGAAACAGATTTAGAAGAATTATGCACTTTAGGTTATACAGGTAGGAAGTAACAGCCTGAAGTTCAAAGTCAGGCGGCCCGACTTCAGAACCCGTGATCTTTTTTTTCTTTTTTCTTTAACGTTTTTTTTATTTATTTTTGAGACAGAGAGAGACAGAGCATGAACGGGGGAGGGGCAGAGAGAGAGGGAGACACAGAATCCAAAGCAGGCTCCAGGCTCTGAGCCATCAGCCCAGAGCCCGACGCGGGGCTCGAACTCATGGACCGCGAGATCGTGACCTGAGCAGAAGTCGGCCACTTAACCGACTGAGCCACCCAGGCGCCCCTTTCTTTTAATTTTTTAAAAAGTTTTATTTATTTTTGAGAGAGAGTGAAAGAGAGACGGACTGCGAGCAGGAATAGGGGCAGAGAGAGAGGGAGACACAGAATCTGAAGCAGGCTCCAGGCTCTGAGCTCTCAGCACAGAGTCCAATGTAGGGCTCGAACCCATGAACAGTGAGGTCATGACCTGAGCCGAAGTCAGACACTTAAGTGACTGAGCCACCCAGGCACCCCCAGAACCCACTATCTTAACCGGTAGACTCGAATGGGCACAATCTAACTGAAACGTTACATTCACTGACTTTCTGTTTTCTACTGTATTTGATCTAAAGCACCCTTAAAAATGATAACAAATGACATATTGTGGTGGTAAAAATCACTATAGCTATTACAGAATTGAAAACATAAAATGTGAAAGTCCCATAAAATAATAACCCATCCTCAAGAGATTGGTTAAGTTTGGTGTCTACTCTTTCAGTTTTGCATATTATGTATACATATTTAAACGGCAATGGGCCTTACTAAAGTACATAGACCTTCTATCATCTAACTGTTTTTAAAATCATTTAACAACATTATCTTGGATAGCGTTTCATTCTTCTTAATGATTACATCCCACTTCAACTTATAGAAATCTAAACTAATTAATTTTTATAGTACATGTCACAGTTTCACCTAGCAATACTTTGTTTCTATGATATCTGCATTTCATTCTTATTAACGGTTGTTATTGGAGAAGTACGGAAAGGGCAGACATTTAGCTATTTGCTTGATTTTATGTATCAAATCACATCCCCTCATTTACGTGAATAATGTATCCTTTGAAAATCTGGTTCTTAAAATCCAGAAGGGAACTGGAAAGTTAGACAATATAAATTTCTTCGATTTCCACCTAGATGAAATGAAACGCTAACCCTTTAAATGTAAGACAGACATGTGTGCATTTTCTGCATTGACTATAAAGTAACAGAAGTATAAAATCCTTTCATTTTTGTTTCCAAATAACAGCCTCCATTCCATGCAAAAGCTCTTTGGCGGGGTTCCCACATTTTCCTACGGCCCCGGTTTAAAGACAGAGCAGCCAGGTTTCCTTACCCAAGGATTTGAAGACATCGGGGCTAGCATATTTCCCATCAAAGTACACGGTGTTGTTCTGAGAGTCGAAGGCACGGCACATTCTGATAAACACCACCTCTAGAGAACCTAAGCGAAGGCAGAAATGGTGTCGATTATTCTATCGTGGTGGAGACTCATCTAGCTTGAAGGCACGAATTCAAAGGCCCCCTTTGCGATTCAGTGCAGCAGGGGCAGTATTTGGCAAACGGCTCCCTGTCACATCAGCTGTCTGTTTAAAGGGGCAAAGTTCACGAATGGAATTAAAGATGTGTGCTGAAGATAATGAAGGCCTGTATTCCTGAAGACAGATGGAGTTACAAATTACTTCTCTGGCATTCTTCTGTCTTGCATTACAGAGTCTCAGAGTTGCCGGGAAAACGTATTGATTCCTATTTATTAAAACAAACCAAAAAACCAGGGGCGTACCTCTGAGTGCCACAAATAACCTTCCTAACAACTTACTGTTCGCTCCCGAGAGTCTGGAGTGGGAGAAATGAAACACACAGGTGACGGTAAGATGGGGGAACGCAGGTGTCCTTCAAATTAATTGTTTCATTCAGAGGAGAAGCAAAATGGAGGCAGTGTTTCCCGCCGATAGCTCAAAACCCTTTAACAAGGACTCAGTTTCTGCTAAGAGAAACCCGAGCTATCATCGTTGGAGGAAAACTGTTCCCGACACCTTCCTTACCAAGCATTTCTTTAATAAGCGGGTGAAAGCAGGTTAGGAGGAGATCTCAAAATTCACTTGCAGAAAGCACATACCTGCTTTGAGAAGCACAATTTGATCATTTTGACACAGTTCCATAAATCCATCAATGCGTTTGGCAAACTCCACCACATACTGTATAGCCTCCGTGATTTTGATGGCACACAATTGCCACATCACCTCCCGCTGCTGTTGAGAAGTGAAGCACATTGACATACACGGTCACCCATATCCTTGACACACTCATTTTAACTGTTCGTATTTTGTAAAATCCTTCTTTGGAAACGGATTAAACAAAGCTAGAGGATTAAAAATGAACATCTGGGTTCTAACGACTGCTTCCAAGCCCCTCTCGTCTCCTCCAGTTCCTCTTTTACCATCTTGGTGGCAAAGGGATGGGAGGAAGGTGTTATGACCAGGTGAAAACACGAGGCAGGAAAGCAACACATGCCACTGCTTTACCCTTGGGCCTCGGAGAGAAGCAAAGTAGGATCTTCTTTTTATTATTATTATTATTATTATTATTATTATTATTATTTTGTAAGTTTATTTATTTATTTTGAGAGAGACAGAGCACAAGCAGGGGAGGGGCAGAGAAAGGGAGACAGAATCCCAAGCAGGCTCTGCACCATCAGTGCAGAGCCCAATGCAGGGCTTGAACTCACAAACCGTGAGATCGTGACCTGAGCCGAAATCAAGAGACAGACACTTAACCAACTGAGCCACCCAGGCGCCCCAGTAGGATCTTCTTCTGAGCAATCATTTTACCTTGGGGAATTTAACACCACTTTACTGGGGGAAGGGAAGGAAAAGGGGAGTCAATTACATTGACTGTGCACCTGCTTTGAGCTAGATGCTTTATGACACCTTTGTCTTGTTTCATTTCCCCATGAACATTTTTCCGTTTCCCATAAATGGACATGAATGGTCACAGAGGTTTCACAGCTGGAGGTGTTGGAGCTGGGATTCAAATCCCAGCATCTCTGACTCTGAATCCCATTTCATAAGCCTTGCTGTTTCTTACTGCTTTCTGGTTTCCCTTTGTAACACTGGTTGGCCGCTATCTCAAAGGCAAACAAACTGATGTGTTGCTGTTCTTCAACCTTTCCTGTTTACCTGCTTTTACATACCCACTCTTTAGTTACAGAGTATCTATACCCTGGATCTGTTACACTGCTCATGTGTTCCCCCGATCTTAGTTTAAGACTGTTTCCACCAATATGATGGGGGTGAAGGAAACACTGCATTAGAAGCCAGGAGTCACGGTCTAGTCCTAATATTCTCAATCCCCCACCATATGCCAAGGGTTGTTAGTTTCTTCATTTGTAAAATGCAGGGGAGGATTAGCCTGGATAATCTCTATCATCATTCCTAGCCCTACCTTTCTATAATTATTAGGAAAAACCACAGCATTTCCCTTTCCCACACCAGAATGGATAACTGAAACTTCCCTTTCTCCAGCCCTGCCCTTCCGTTCTGGGGGCTTGTTGATCAGAGTGTGTAAAGAAAAAGGCTAGAAGCAGTGCTCTCTGTCAGCCTCACGTTGCTAGGTTCACTGGAGTTATGGCAATAGCTTCCAAACCTTGTTTTGTACACACTCTCTAGTGCTCTGGAAACACGAGGCTGAGATTATTTTATATCAGCTTCCAGAGCTTGAAATCTTCCACTGTGATATCAGGACAAATCTCAATTCATTTGGGCTTTTGGACACTGCTTCCTCCAGCTCCCATGGACATATGATAGGAGATATGTGTAAAGTCATAGCACAACAAAATCGGTTTGTTATTGCAGAAATTTCACACACTGGCATCTCAGTAAGACAAAGCCCCAAGTAGATGATCATCTCTAGGAGAAGGATTAAAAAAAATTTTTTTAATGTTTATTTATTTTTGAGAGTGAGAGAGAGACAGAGTGTGAGAGAGGGAGGGGCGGGGAGAGAGGGAGACACAGAATCCAAAGCTGAGCTGGCAGCACAGAGCCTGACTCAGGGCTCGAACTCAGGGATGGTGAGATCATGACTTGAGCCGAAGTCGGATGCTTAACCGACTGAGACACCCAGGCGCCCCTCTAGGAGACAGATTTTTAAACAGACATCTGATATCTGATGAAATACATTCATTGTCTAGTCTGTTTGTGTTCTTGATTAGGTCTCCAGCATAAACACCCTTCCCACCGTTGCCTCAATCCTGGGTAAAATTCTTCAGAGTATACCTTGTTTTGGTAGCTCTCTATCTCCTCCTGCAGAAAAGTCTGCCACGTTATCTGCTGGAGCTCTTCTCTCAAGTATTGGCAAGTTTCCAGATGTGATTTAGATATATTCTGTGCAAGGTGTTCTAAGGAGAAAACAGATCACAAACATGAAAAGCCAAGTTCTTCTTTGGATAATCAGGGTTTTCTGTACTTATGTGGTTTAAAAAGTAATATGTACAAAGCAACGTGTTGAACCAGTTTTCATTATCTTTACATATTTAAATGAGCAATTTGGAACGATTCTGTATTTTCGAACATGAAGATGAAGGACAGGCAAAGCCAATATTTAGCAATAAGTCTTGGGGACTTCAAAGACCCTCCTGACCTTCACCTTCTTCTGTGGCCTTACACCGTTTGGGAGTGAACAATTATTGACCTGGACAAGAGTAGGAAATGACTGACACAGCCTCTTCTTGGCATTTTTATGAAGACACATCTGCTGTATACATTGACCTCGGGAGGATTTCTCTTGAAAAATTGGGAAATGGGATGTTTGTGTGAAAACAACGATTTCTTTCTTTTATTTTTCCAGCAACTAGCACAACAAGCATTACCGAGGGCCACTATGCCATTACACATAACGTGGTGGTTAAGAGGTGGACTCTGGCACCAGACTGCCTGCGTTTGAAACTCAGCTCTTGTATTCACTAGCTGTATGACCTTGGGTAGGTTACTCAATGTCTTGGTGCTTCGGTCTTCTCATTTGCAAAAACAGTACCTATTTCAAAGAGCTTGTAAGAATTAAATGAGTTGAGCACTTAAAACAGAGAGGGTCACCTACTATGGCGCTACATAAACATTTGTTCTTATTATACTGGAATATAGGCAGTCTGAAGATATTAAAAGAAATATATGCCAAAGAAATTTCTCTAGGAACTTATAATCTGGTGAACATGTATGCACATGCTAAAAGGACAAGTCAAGACATTAGGCAATTCAGCATCAAGTTGAATTATATCAGAAGAGACAAAAAGATCACAAGCACTGTCATGGACGGGAAACGTGAGGGGAATTAGAGAATGGTTCTTGGCAGGAGAGGAGCATGTGACATGGACCCTGAAGGATGAGGAGGGAGGATTTGGCAGGCAGAGGCCAGTGGTGCGAAGAGGTGGGCCGGTTTCGCATTCAAGGGAATGACAGATGAAGGAACAAATGATGGCATGTGCAGGGGACAGGCAGATGGGCTAAAGTGATAGTATCAAAACAGAAACACGAGTATGTAAGAGTCCAAATTCTGGAGAAGCTTGAATATTAGGAATGTGGGGTTGGACCTGCTTCACAGAAGGAGTCCGCAGAATTCTCAAGGTGGAGCAGACACACTGAGCACTGTATCTGGGGAAACAGAACAAGCAGTTTTGTGACTGGTGGATTGGAGCACAGGCTGGAGGCCGGGGCGTCATCAGAAGGCTGCTGCAGTCCACAGTGAGGGACTAAGAGCGTGCAGTAGGTTGGTAATAAATGTTATGGAAGAGAAGGATGATGAAAGTATTTTAAAAGAACAGACAAGATTCCATGAATATGAAACCATACCCAAAAGCGATCCCCTTCCACGGTCTTGATTATGTAACAGGAAAGCCCTTTAAAAAAATGGTGCTGGGGGCGCCTGGGTGGCTCGTTCGGTTAAGCGTCCGACTTCGGCTCAGGTCACGATCTCACGGTCTGTGAGTTCGAGCCCCGCGTCGGGCTCTGTGCTGACAGCTCAGAGCCTGGAGCCCATTTCAGATTCTGTGTCTCCCTCTCTCTCTGCCCCTCCCCTGTTCATGCTCTGTCTCTCTCTGTCTCAAAAATAAATAAACATTAAAAAAAAAATGGTGCTGAGTGAAACCTTGGCAATCCCAGTAAGAGCGTCTGTTTGGAAATTTGTTACTGCTTTCATTAGACAGAATCAGACTTGTTTGTGTGAAAACAGAGTGGGTTCACCTAAGTGAAGCTTGAAACCAGAATCTCCTCAGAGACTGAAACACAATAAATCTTAACAGTTGTATTTGGCAACACACAGACACAAACACAACATAAATGAATATCATGAAAACAAAACAAACAAAGAAAAAAACTGAAGTGAAGAGACAGAGAGACACTGACCAAAAGAGGGAGAAGCCGATAAATGATGTGTCATAGAATCAGTAAGCTTATGGAGAGAAGAGGGGAGTGAAGACAAAAACAATGAGGAGCCAGAAACAAGAAAATAATTGTGCAAATAGTCCAATGATTTTTGCAGATATGAAAAAAAATAAAGCGTTTGCAGGGAAGCCAGAAGACCCCTATGAGGTAAATAATGGGAAGAGACTCGTAGTATTCCCTTCCAGATCGTGCTTCTTTTCCAGTTAATATGGTCAGCATCTTGTTTCACTTCATCCCCAGAATTGTTCCCACCCCTCCCTGCCTATCTGAGCTGACAAGGAATGGCGTAATGTACACATCGAGCCAGTAGAGGGCAGTGCCTGCATTCTCACCAACTGCCTTTGCTTACAATTCACAGCTGATTTGGCAAGTGTAAGATTTCAGACACTACTATTTTTAAATCTCCATTTCAGCAAAGGACAATATGGTCAGACTGAGTAAAAGTTAAGTTAGTGTGGTCTCTTAGAGAAACACTCTGGAAGGATTAGGAGACCTGGTTTCTGGTGTGAGTTCAGCAGATAACCCACTTCGTGATGGGCAAATCCGTTCACCTTCTCAACCACAATGGTTTCCTCAACACAGCTAAGGTCTAGGTACTTCAGATAGAAAATCCTGACTTCTCAGTCACAGATTTTCATAGCGGGAAGGGACTCTGGACATCGCCTGGTCCACCTTCTCCTCAGTTTATAGATAATGACACCATTAGTAAGGATGATAACAGTTAATGTTTATACAGCTCTATGTGCTAGACCCATATATATAGACACATATATTCCGAATATACAAATTTTCTTAATCTTCATAACAACCCTAGGAAGCAGGTGCTAGTATTATTGCCCTCTTACTGATGATGAAATCAAAAGCGAAGTGGCTTTTCCAAGGCATCACAGCTGGCAAGTGGCGAGTGATTCAAACACACACAATCTGGCACCAGAGTCTGTGCTCTTAATCTTTCTATTCTGCAGGCAGGGAAACTGCAGCTTGCAGAGGTTATAGGACTTAAAATGGGTTGTACAACCTATAGCAAAGCTAGGACCATAAACCATATGAGCTGACTTTCTGACTAGGGCTTTTGTCCAATAATTGTCTCTTCTGCACAAGGCTTTAGTTATCAATTATAGTGACATGTGCAGCTAGCTTTTTTTTTTTTTTTTTAAATGAACGTAGGTTGTTTATCTGCAATGTATAATTCAGGTACTAACTGTACATCAAGGGCGAAATTTCCTAGCCAGGAATGCAGATGTATTTCCATGGAAAGTCATGGATTGTAGATACTATTGTTGACAGATAGAACTGAGGTTAAGATATGTCAATTTACAATTTATTCTCCAACTGTAGAGTTGGTTTCATCTGTTTAAAATCTTTTGACAAAATTTCGCCTACAATGAAGTCAGGAATGTTAGTTAAGATAGTAAGACAGGAATCACTATGTTGTATAGCTGAAACAAATATAACGTATGTTAACTATACTGGAATGAAAAAAAAAAAAAGACAGCAGGAGTTAAGGCCCCAGAGGAAATATCAGGGAACCCCAGGTAGCTATGCAGAAGGAGCAGCAAAGTCTTTGGCCACTTCTATGCTACCCTTAGCTCCTCAAACTATTTTGTACATGTAAACGGGGAAGAAAATTATAACCCAATTATATTCTTTTCAGACAAATTCTTGTTTAGTTTTAGGTTTGGGACTAACCCTAGTGATAAGCTAATTTGAGTCATTCTGGAAAGGGCCACAGTACATGTGAAAAAGCCCTAATTTAGGAGAGCATGGAGAACATAAGAGGCTACAGGGGTCCCAGACGGCAGAGGGAGGTGACAACTGTGGAAGAGGACATGGACGTGTGGGGTCGGGGAGAAACGGCTTGGCCATTTGTGGCCCCACTTAGGTATTAGCGCACATTTAGCCCCAGGGCCATATTTAAGGGCAATGCTTTGGCTAAGCCCTATGGATTTATTCCAGAGTTGACTATTTGACAAGCAAACAGGCCAGATTCAAATGTATTTATGATAAGGTGGGAGCACACCGAAAGTGAGCCAGGTCAGTTTTCATGATATCATGTCAGCTTTCAATCAAATGCGTATTCATTTCTGAAAATTTCACTTTCATTACAGTCCTGCTTAAGTCTCGGCCAGCCAAGATTTCACGACAAAAACGGAAGGTTTTTGTTCTAGTTCAAGAAAAAAATATCAAACCTACCTCTGCTCAGCTTGGCTTCTAGTTCAGAGGTTCCTCTGTTAATCAAAAGAGCTGTGATACACCTTTAATGCTGTTCAGTGGTTAAAGACCGAGCTTAAAATGTCCCTGCTCTTGAGGATTTAAATTTAGACCCATAAAGAGGTGCTTGTGTAAAAACCGTAAAGAACATTCAATTTGTTCTATTTGGAGAAAGATTTTACTGGAAATATAAATTTCACTTAAAATGTTTTATGGGGTACAGAGGTGGAGAAACCATCTAAAGAACACAACCGTTATTTCTGTGAACTAAGAATGTCTGTGCTCAAGTCAGAACCTGCTGGTTCTTTTCCATCTGAAGTCTCCATTCTCTCCTCGTGTTAACTTAGTCACCTCCACAGCAACTAATTGAAATATCCCAAAGGACTGCAACCTTGTGTGAAGAATCGCAGGGAGGAGCACATCAAATTCTAGAACTGCAAAGTTTCTAATCAAAGTTTCTCTAATAACAGTGTTGTACCTAAAAATCGATCACATATTATAACGAGGGTTGTTAACACAACTTCTTGAAATGGCAAGTCTTCCACTGCCTGTGTTATCAATATGGCTAGGTCACATTTCCCAAAAAGCAACAATGTCTCACAGGAATTAGGAAACGACAAATTTTGTTTTGTTTTGCATGGTGAGTCTTCGTCTATGAAATATACCAGTGTTGTCACCAATATCATCACCAAACCATTTTGGCAAATAAAGATGCCAATTTCCCTTTAACATTTATGGAATACACCACAGTTGTAAAACCTAGATGCCAACAGGAGCTGGGCAGTGATATAAAATGGGAAAACACGCAAAGGTGTTAGGGCCTATCTGGGGCCAGCTGCTTATTGTCATTCACTGATACTGGTCCAGGGTACTTAGATCATTTTTTTTCCTCTCACAAGAAGCTGAAAATGTGAACTTCTAGGCAGAATTGTCTAGGTTTAAAATTTTAGCAACCGATTCAAAAATCTTACAACTCTGCATGCGTATGGACCGGGCTCAGGGTCAAAAAAACATGCGTATGGACCAGGTTCAGGGTGTGGGCTGCCGTTTTTATGACTCCAGGTATAAAGAAATACCTGGAATATCACTAACGAAAATAATGAACAAAATTAATGGGGCTGTTTCCTGAGTTTATAGCCTCTGTGGAATTTAAAGACCGCTTTAAATCTCTGAACCGAGATGCCGTTCCCTCTCTGATACTGACAGGTCAGTGCGTTTCTTTGATATGCGATGGGAAATAGGGCATAGTCAAAAGCAAAGGGGCAGCGTGAAAATCTGAAGTGGCCCATATGGTAAAGGCGAATTTCTCTTTTAGTACCATTTAAGTACCATAACTTATTATGGGAAAGTCCAACATATCCCACTTATCTGGAAGGGAATGAATAATGCATCACAATGGAAACATGGAGGCCATTACCTAGTTCCGCCATGGACACAGTTGGGGAAGTCTCTCCATTGGTGAAAGAACAGTAGGGAAAGAAGCCTGATGCTGGTGTGTAGTCACATATTGGTTCTGGCTTGATTCCGTTGATATCAAGACCTGACTGGTCTGGGGAAGGCTGTATGTCCAGGTAGAAGCTGCTGACAGCAGAGTCTGCCTTGCTCCCCTCAGGGGTGTGCCCGTCAATGTAGTTGCTGAGGTCCTCGTGAAGCTCTGTCAGCCCGTTGGCCGAGATGTTGTAGGTTGGAGTCAGCGGCTCAGCCTCTCCGGGCTGCTGTTGGTGGTCTCGCTGCTGCTGCTGCATCCGGTGTTTCTGCACTTCTGCGTACAAGCTGTCTCTCTGCTTTTTGGACATTCGGCCAAATTTTACAGCTGGAAGAAAAAAGCCAAACCGCACCATATACAATATGTTCTTCTTTATTATTCTCTCCAGCATGCTTCAGGGGTTCCTTTTAAGTCTCAGACAATCTCAATCAAAAACCACATAACCACATAATGAGGACATGATCCAGGCGTGAAAGCAGTCCCACCCCACACAAGCTTGCTGGCTCCACATCCCAGAGGAGCAAAGTTTCAGAAACAGACCTAGGACTGGCGGAAGGGCAATGACCACGCATGTTTTCCTGCTGTCACATAACCCTACGCCCAGTGGGAATCACTGACAGGTGACTTAATGGGCTTGTTCATTCTCCACCCATGCAGCCTGCCTAGACCACCCCTTTCTCTTCCCAGGGTTCAGACCAGTGTACAGGGATGCAGACTCATAAAGGTACAATGAGGCACAAGCAGCCAAACTTCAACTTTCATTCATTTCACGCATCCATTCATTTGCCCCTTCCCAATCCAATGGCCCGACACTGGGGCTTTGCTGACAGACCTAAACAGACTGGATGAGGCCTTTGCAATTCCCTGAATTATATCTCTGAGTCTATGTGACCTAAGAAGCCCCCCTCATCCTTCTGGGTCATGGTGACCCTTGTGAAACCCCTGGGCCCACCTTTAAGTGACTTTCTGCTGTTTAGCCTCCAGTAGAAAGAGTACTGGAATTTTGGGAAGGGCAAACAATGCGTAAGATCCCTGTTAGGAAAATTTGTGTTTGCAAATTTCTCCTTGCCATGTGTCCCCATATTTGAAAAAAGTTTTTATGTTCATTTATTTTTGAGAGACAGAGAGACAGAGTCAGAGTGTGAGCAGGGGAGGGGCAGAGAGAGAGGGAGACACAGAATCTGAAGCAGACTCCAGGCTCCAAGCTGACAGCACAGAGCCCAAAGTGGGGCTCAAACTTGTGAACTCTGAGATCGTGACCTGAGACCAAATGAGCCACCTAGGCACCGATGTGTCCCCGTATTTAAAGTAGAACAATGCGTGTAGTAACTATCCAGTTCATTCAAAATCCAAAATGATCTCTCTTAAAACACCAGATAATTGATAAAAGGAACCCTACGATTTCCTGGTCTGAACTCTCCCAGTAACCCATTTATTTGTTAGCCTGATTCTTTTTTTTTTTTTTTTTAAATATAATTTATTGTCAACTTGGCTAACATACAGTGTATACACTGTGCTCTTGGTTTTGGCAGTAGATTCCCATGATTCACTGCTTACACACAACACCTAGTACTCATCCCAACACGTGCCCTCCTCAAGGCCCATCATCCATTTTCCACTCCCCTCTCGTCTTTCCCCCCATTGACCCTCAGTTTGTTCTCTGTATTTAAGAGTCTCTAATGGTTTGCCTCCCTCTCTGTTTGAAACTATCTTTTTCCCTTTCCATTCCCCCATGGTCTTCTGTTAGGTTTCTCAAATTCCACATATGAGTGGAAACATATGATATTTGTCTTTTCTATGACTAACTTATTTCACTTAGCATCATACCCTCCAGTTCCATCCACGTTGCTCCACATGGCAGGATTTTATTCTTTCTCATTGCCAAGTAGTATTCCATTGTATATATAAACCACATCTTCTTTATCCATTGTCAGTCTGATTCTGTGTATGCAGATAAATCCTCTGCTGGAGGGACTAAGATCTACTAATTGATTATGGTTACGTTAATACCTGATTAGGTGGATGAATGTACCCATTTGACTATCATTATAATACTAGGAGCTTCAGGGCAGGAGACAAAATAGATGGAAGTGAAGTTGGGATCCAGGGCCACCACCCAGACCAGCTGGGAGATTCATTTTCTGCCAAGGAAGACATGTTGTTCCTTTTCACATAGGAAACAAGGGAGTGGGATCCCGGTCAATTTCCAGTTTCCACGACTCAGGTAACAAACTTGGGTGGGGCTGGTTAGGGAGGGATCAAGCTGTTCTGAGCTCTAGGTTTCAGGCCTGTCATTGTATAAGCCCCAACATAATAGAATACCCAGTGGGACGGATAACCATAGGTACGCACACAACTTGTGATCTTAGCCTACAAGTTCACAAGAGAAATGCCTAACTTTGTCAGTTTAGTGCCATCGGAAGATGAGATCTGCAGAGCTGCCAATCACAGGAATTTCTGAGAATATAAATTCTGTGACTTGCATCTTTTCATGCCCCAAACTTTCTATTTTTTGTTCCCACACATTTTTGTTCCTACACAGGTGCCATCCTGTGCACCACTACTGAAGGGCATCACAACTTGTGCCTGGGCAGGCCTATGGGCCCCAAGAACATCTAATTACGGGGAAAGACAGGCTTTCAGAATGCCTGCCCAGCGTTCTGAAATATTTTCCACACGCTGAAATTCCACTGAAAGAGATGTTTCCTTCAAGGGATCTCTTAAGAGAGCCAGCCAGCCTGTATATTCATAAAAGTATCCATTATACTTTCTGCCCAGTTTCCCCGTTTAAGAATAACTGTCTTGGAATCTGGGGTTGATTACTCCATGTACATAAGTTTTACAGAAAGATCTTGAAATGTTTTACAATTGAATGATGGCCTCTATTTTTTAACATACTTTCTTTTAAGGAAAAAAAAATTTTTGTCATTGAGCCATGCTTTGTACTATTTTCACACATTCTCTAGGTACAAATATATGACTTTTTCTTTTGTTTTGAGATATATTTTGATTTGCTGTTTGATTTCTTATTTGGCCCACTGCTTGTGCAGTAGTGTGGTGTTTAATATTTATATATTAAATACTGAATATTTACATAGTAGATTCTCCGGCTTTGTTTTATTATTGATCTTTAGTTTTGTACTGTTGTGGTTGGAAAATATACTTGGTATGATTTCAGTCTTCTTAAATTTATAATATTTGTTATGTCTCTTTTTATGTGACTTATCCAGGGGATTCTTGAAAAAACATAAAGAAAATGTGTATTCTATTTTTCATGGATGGAATGTTTTACATTTATCTCTTAGAACCACGTATCCTAAAGCATGCTTTTAGTAAAAAATGTTCTGGTTGAAAAAAGAAATAATAACTTTAACTGGAGGTACTCTTAAAGCCTATTGGAGGGTAGGAGGGAAGACGTACAGGTTAAATAGACAATGAGTATTCAGGAGTGCACTTGTCATGATGAACACGAGGTGTTGTATGGAAATGTTGAATCACTATATTGTACACCGGAAACTAACCTAGCACTGGATGTTAACTACACTGGAATTAAAAAAAAAAAGTAATAAAAAAAATTTTAAACTCAACCTATGACTTTGGTATGTGATTCAAAACACCCAGTTAACATAAAAGCTAATTCATTCCAACTGCCAATAAGCTTACTAGTGTCAAACACGTGATGATTAGCTCTGGCTTATATTTCTTACTGGGGAAAGTGCCTATAAGAGGTATATTTATTTATTTATTTATTTATTTATTTATTTATTTATTTAAAAAAAATTTTTTTTTTCAACGTTTATTTATTTTTGGGACAGAGTGAGACAGAGCATGAACGGGGGAGGGGCAGAGAGAGAGGGAGACACAGAATCGGAAACAGGCTCCAGGCTCTGAGCCATCAGCCCAGAGCCCGACGCGGGGCTCGAACTCACGGACCGCGAGATCGTGACCTGGCTGAAGTCGGACGCTTAACCGACTGCGCCACCCAGGCGCCCCAGAGGTATATTTATTTAGGTCCTCCGATGACATTTACCCTCAATCAATTCATCAACCTGTAATGTCTTAAATGTAAAAAATCTGAAGGTGTTCTGACCACACCTGCTTCTCTTCCATGCCACTCCCACCCACAGCTGACTCCAATGGATTACAGAGGGGGAAGTAACTGTTGTGGAACCCAAAAAGCCACCGTAAAAGGTGGGGTGGTGTAGGGGGGGGAGGGACAGAGGGGACATCTTTTGGCAGATCTGGGTCCAGGTCTCAGAAGGCACTTTCACAAGCCCATGCCACTCTACAACTCAAATTATGAGGGCTCACCATCTCGAGACATCCCTACGGCAAGGCATTTCTGCAATCGACAGTGTTGGCAGCGGTTTCTACTGGTTCGATCAATCAAACAGTTCTTCTGACGAGGACAGGAGTAGGTGGCATTGCTTTGCTGACTTCTCCTGAAAAAGCCCTGTGATTCAGTTATAAAATATAAAACAGGTTAGTGTCAGTTTGAGCCGTATGATACTAAAGGCAGTATACTAAGCGCTGAGCAGCATTAATGTTTAATGGAGAATTAAAGTTGTAGCAGAATGATCCAGGAGACCATTAATGAAATTAAAGTCACTTCTTTTGCTTGGGTAAAACTGATTCCCAGAGCTTAATCCTCTGTCCCTTACACATGCGAAACTTTCTTTAACTCCAACAGATCGTTGCCTACTTGAAAGGCATAGGATTAGACGCTGTTCTCAGCTTCTGACAAACAAACCATGTGCTTGACGGATCGGTATAAAGTCACTTATCTTTAACCTTTATCTCCAAAATATTTTTAGTGGAATAAACACAAAACACTTCTCTGGGATGTCCAGAGATAAGGAAAATGCTGCCTCAGTGTAACTCATGGTGGCTGTAATCCTGCTACCGCGGGTAATCTCTACTAGCCCAGTTAACTCCACCACACCAGGCATCTTGCATTTCCTAAGACAGAAGCTACTGCCCCCAAGAACTTAAATGACATTGGGATGGATGACCTTGGAAGATCAATCAGAATGGGAATACTCCTCAACCCCTGACAGTTTGGAAATACCACGTGTTCAGGGTTATGGCCTTAATTTAGCAAATCCAATCTGATGTTCATCAAGTTCCATTTATTTGTTAAGCACCATTTTCGGAAATGAGAGGGTATTCAAAGATGCCAAAGGAAGTACTGATCTCAAGGATTTCATTCATTCATTCGTCCATTCATTTTTGCTAATTTCTTGAGCTGGATCCTCACTATGTCATTAATTTTCAGTGTTTATCATTTTCCTAAAGCTGCACATTTTCCTTTTTGTTATGTTTTATTTTTTTTAATTTTTAATTTTTTTTTAACGTTTATTTATTTTTGAGACAGAGAGAGACAGAGCATGAATGGGGGAGGGGCAGAGAGAGAGGGAGCCACAGAATTGGAAGCAGGCTCCAGGCTCTGAGCCATCAGCCCAGAGCCCAACGGGGGGCTCGAACCGTGAGATGGTGACCTCAGCTGAAGTCGGACGCTTAACTGACTGAGCCACCCAGGCGCCCCTTTGTTATGTTTTAGAAGTAACCCACAAGTTTTGCTATGTAGCATTTTCATTACCATTCACTTGAAAACATGCTCTAATTTTCCAATAGATTTCTTCTTTAATATAATATTTAGAAGCATATTTCTTGATTTCTAAACATATGGGGCCGTTGGTTGTCTTTTTCTTGTTGACTTATCTCTTAGTGGTTTCACAAGCTAGGGAGGTAGTGAAGAAAAGGAAGGTAACCAGAGTCATTTCTATGATGTAGAGCCATGAAGGGTACAAAAGAGCATTATTATCCTCAAATCCTTAATGTTAAAGATACATGACCTCAATAAAGGGGACACAAGTGGAGTGGGGAGAGGTAAAATCTGGAAAAACTGACAGAGTAGTGGACAAACTGACAAAGGTACTATCCCATCAAAAGATTTTTCTGGAGGTCAATTTGGCAGTTGTATCAAAACCCTTAAAAACATGTCTATTTATTAAATTAGTAGTTATCTTTTAGCGAATATATTAAAAAAAATTTTTTTTAACATTTTATTTATTTTTGAGACAGGGAGAGACAGAGCATGAACAGAGGAGGATCAGAGAGAGGGAGACACAGAATCTGAAACAGGCTCCAGGTTCTGAGCTGTCAGCACAGAGCCCGACGCGGGGCTCGAACTCACGGACCGCAAGATCATGACCTGAGCCGAAGTTGGCCACTTAACCGACTGAGCCACCCAGGCGCCCCAGTAATTATCTTTTAGCGAATATATTTTAAAGGAATATTAAGAATGGTACAAAGACTTATCTACAAGGATGTTTATCATACACAGTATCTGTTATATCAAAATAATTTAGAAAGATGCTAAATATCTTACATTAGTGAATTGGAAAATAACTGGATATCCATACATTCAGAAGCCATTAAAAATGGAATTTCAGAAATACAAATACTGACTCGAAAAGATGATGAAAATAAACTTCTTTCTGTTTATCTGCACTTTCTGAATTTTCTACAATATGTAGGTGGAAATGTATGTGAACTACTTGGGAAGTGCAAGCTAGTGCATCTGTTTTCTTTTGTGACAGGTGGGTGACTATGGATTAAGTCAATAGGTATGATGGATATGACCTTAGTTCCCACTTCTTTGTTTTGGAAGTCAACCTGGGATGGGAGGGGGAAGGGCACTGACCTGTCACCTGCTCTTGGCTCTCTGCCAAACCACTCACTAACCTAAACATGGGCAAGGCTGGGGATCCCGGGTCTCAGACTGTCTGTCTGATGTGCTTTAAATCTCCCTTATTTTGAGTCTGGCCTCTTCTGTGAAGCAATCTCTCTTTTCTCAAAAAAAGCTGTGGGCTTTTTCATTGGTTGTGTGTGTGTGTGTGTGTGTGTGTGTGTTTTCTTCTGTGAAAAGGAAGTGAGAAGAAGTAAAGCTTTCTTTGGGACTTAATGGAGAGAATTCAGGAAAATATAAATGGTAACAGAGGCAGATAAGCCTTAGAAAGAGATACCGAGAGGTCACCTGGCTAGGTATTCAATTTGTCTGAGATGCATAATCTCTGTCAAAGCTGAAAGGTGTCTATTTCTTTCTTGAGACTACTACCGCTCAGACCAACCCACGTTCGCTGTCACCACAGGTGCCTAGGATCAGGAATCACTTGCTTTTCCTGTAGTCAAAGCTGAATTTTGTTGCTTCACAGTTAACCTGCTCCATTTTGTTCCATGATCATCGAATATGGAGAAATGTCTGAGTGATCTCCTTTTTATGTGAATGGAAGCAGTACTTGTGGATGGCCACCCTACTTCCCAATGCCGTGCCTGTAAACCAAATCACAGCATCTGTCACCTTTCTCTTCCACCTGAAGTATTTCTTCTCAGAATCCTCTCAGGTTTCTCCACTTTCTTCAAAAATATGAAATTCAGAACTAGATACAGATCTCGAATAATGTACGGGTCATTAACAAAAAAAGATGCCACTTTTTAGTTTGCACTTACTAAATTCAAATTAGTATCAACCATCACTAGTAAGTTCCAGAATGCTTGCATAGAAGCCATCAATTTGCTCTGCTACCAGAGAACACTGAGAGAGGATGGTGATGGTGATGATGATGATGAAGATGATGACTGAAAAACTTTAATGAGTACTTGTATTAACCATATGTTTTTATTCTATACTTTTTATGCTTTGACATCTTGGGGCCTTGTGACCCAAGGAGAGATTACATTTCCCAGGGCTAGCTAATTCTTAGACATCTCAAACAACTTGCCTGGGAACACACTCTTCATAGGCAAACCAACCAATCCAGAGCCCGTATACCCAAACACCTCCTCTATAATGCTCTCACACTCTGGGCCACTAGTGCCCTGACCAAATTACCCCAGGACCAGGTACCAGACAACTAGGGCAGCCAGAGCTGGCTAAAATTATGAAAACTAGCCAATCTTAAACCTGCTTATCCTGCCCTGCCCATTCCTTTCTAGGGAAAATCACAACAAGGCTCTTGCCCACATTTTCCCCTTGCTCCCTCTACCCTTGACTGATCCTGGTCCTTCCCACTGTGGTCCCCCCTGCATGCCATGCTGCACCTCTTTTTCCTAGGGACCTGTGAGTATAAAATCTTCATCCTTCATGACATTTTTGCATCTGTGTGTCTTACCTACCTGATTAAAACAAATCGAAGGTATTGTTGAAACAGTGATTATGTGCTAGGCACCCTGTGCTTTATGTGGACGACATCATTTAATTATAACAAGGGCAGTATGAGGAAGGCATCATCATTTCCTTGGTTTTAGGTACAATGACTTGCTCAGAGCTCCACCTTTAGCATGGGGTAAAGGCAGGGGATGAATGCATGTGGCTTAATTCCAGAACTCACACTTTCATTCTTTTTTATTTTTCTGCTTCCCTTGCATGTCAAAAGGATTCCCACTTGCTTGTTCTCATAGAGGGCAACCATTAACTTAGGCAAAGAAACAGATATGAATAAAGCAGCAAGACTGATCTACTCTGAAATTGCTGTTTTCCTTCAGGTTAGCCCCTTTAGCAGACGAAAGGGCACTGCCCAGGCATTTTACAGATTTCTCTTCCACAGTCACCTCCTGATGTGGGTTAGAGTCAGATGACAAAACCAGTCCCACGATCTCACAATTTCCCCTCATTTCTGACCAGAGGATCACGTCTCCTTTTATTCACCTTATTTAGGTCTACATTACTTCGGCTTACTTGGAAAACAAAACAACAAATAACAGCAAACTTACTTCAAGGACACTGAATCATTAAAGACATGTACCATTAAAGATGTCTGAGTAATTATGCCATAAATCGCAAGGAAAATCCATGAAGCATTCCACATGTGCTTTGAGCAATGGCACTGAGGCTGGAACTAATGTCTGGCTTCCAAGCTATCAGCTTGGAAAACAACTATACTTCCTTAGATGTGTCAGCTTTGAAGGGATTGGGAAAAGCAGGTGAGCAAACAGACATACCATGCTCTTCTCACCATTTATTCTTCATTGGGTCAGTTGAGCAAGGGTCTGCTGAAAGTTCTAGGAGTGGGTAAGAGCCAGAGAAGAGATGTTCCTGTTGGACTAGGACAACAGAGTCATGCCCATGAGGAGAGCTATCACATACCAGATGGGATGGGTCAAGTAGGGTTATAAGGCGAGAGCCATGAAGAGAGACAGAGGGCAAACCTGTATGACTCAGATAAACACTGAACTCTGCATTTCAGAGAGAATTAGGACTTGGTCTTGCTTCCTTCCTTCCTTCTTTCTTCTCCCCTCCCTTTTTTCTTTTCTTCTCTTTCCTTTTTTTTTCTTTTTTCTTTCTTTCATTCACTCATTCATTCATTCTCTCTCTCTCGCTCTCCCTTCATTTCAGCATTCCTTGGGGTTTCTCAGAGGAGGAGGACTGGAAGAGCAAGAAGGACGAGGAAGAAAGGTAGAGGTAGAAATACGTTCATAAATGTAAAAGGATTTTACTGACTGGGGAGTAATCCCGTAGAGGGTCCGAGTGAGAAATGAGTGAGCTGTGACACAAGTTCTAGGAGTTGGGGGAGTTTGAGGCCACACAGAGAGTGTAAATAGCACAAGCCAGTGCATGGAGCTTTGGGTGGAACTGAAGAGGTATGTATAAAGAAGAGAGAAAGTGCTGAAGCTATGCGTTAGCTAGAAAAGATATTAAGTTCATAATTTTGGAGTTTTATTGCCTAAAGATGAGCTCATGAATTACTTTTTTGTTTTTTTTTAAAAGAAGACATTTTTTATGGATGTCAAAATACATGGAGATGTGCCATTGTGAACATGGTGGACTTGACCAGAGAGAACTTCAGGGTAGCAGAACTTGGTGCGACGGTGGCACACGATCACCACCTAGTGGCAGCATACCAACGTGCAGTTACTGCAAATAGTAAATGAGAGTAATACAAACAGGTCTTCAGAACTGGAAGGAAGCTGTGAGATTATCAGGTTCAGTAGTTCTCAAACAGATGGTGCATCTGAATCACCCATGAAGTGTTTAAAAAGTACACCTGAAATTTACTGAACCAGAACCTTTGGGGATATAGTCCTGAACACATATATAGTTTGAACAATATGAAAGTGCCATTTTTGCAGGTAAAAAACCCCCAAAGATATCACTTTTATATGATAAATATTTTAACAAAGGCTCCTGAAGACTCCATTGCCTTTCCCTTGTTAAGATCTACTCTAGTTTTCTTATTTTGTAGATAACAAAAATGAAGCTCAGAATGGTTAATGACTGGTTTAAGGTTGTCCCATGCCTGATTAAGTATTACTACTAAGACTCAAACACCACTGTCCTAATTTTAAGCGTGGTACCGTCTCACTTAAGTATCTCTCCCTCAAGTGTTGGGCTAACAAAAGTGATACCACACAGTCTTGATTTCCTCATACACACCAACTGTTTGTATCAATTTCAACAGCCTCAAAGACCACTCTCCAGTGTCTCCTTCCTTATTTTACCTAGTCTTTCAAAGTGCCTTTCATTGAGTTTTATTTCCCATTTCTGCTTCCATCCTCTGGGAAATTCTCTTGCCTAACTTTTGACTTTACGCTATGAAATTGTTCACCAGTCCTACTAGTTTGGAGTTCCCCAGGACTGGGACTGAGGCCATGATGTATGGGAGAAGCCTCACAGCAGGTTGCAAGAGCAGGGTGTTAAAATTTCAGGAATTTTGTGAACCAATTGTTAAACATAGCCATTATTAAAAATTAACTCATTATTTCATTATTATTTTGCTATTATCCATGCTCTTGAGGTTATTTACATCAATTATATCCAGATGGTGTGGCTACTACAAATGGTGTGCTACTGTGAGTGAATCTTCCCTGCTCTGTCTTCCCTGCTCTGTCTTCAATGGGATGTCAGGTTGGGAGGCCTCAAATTGACCATGAGCTGGGAGTATTTATACCATGGAAACTGGCAAAAGCTACAAATCAGGGCTTGATTTATTGTTCTGCCTTATTGTCTAGATTTAAAAAGTGATCAAAGGGGCGCCTGGGTGGCGCAGTCGGTTAAGCGTCCGACTTCAGCCAGGTCACGATCTCACAGTCCGTGAGTTTGAGCCCCGCGTCAGGCTCTGGGCTGATGGCTCGGAGCCTGGAGCCTGTTTCTGATTCTGTGTCTCCCTCTCTCTTTGCCCCTCCCCCATTCATACTCTGTCTCTCTCTGTCCCAAAAATAAATAAACGTTGAAAAAAAAATTTTTTTTTAAATAAAAAGTGATCAAGAAGGGGCACCTGGGTGGCTCAGTTGGTTAAGGGTCCGACTTCGGCCCAGGTCATGATCTCACGATTCGTGGGTTCGAGCCCTGCATCGGGCTCTGTGCTGACAGCTCAGAGCCTTGAGCCTGCTTTGGATTCTGTGTCGCCCTCTCTCTCTGCCCCTCCCCTGCTCACGTTCTGTCTCTGTCTCTCAAAAATAAATAAATGTAAAAAAAAAATTTTTTTTAAAGTGATCAAGAAAACAATAATGTGGGTTAAAGTTAAAAGTATGTAATGTCTCTGGGGCACCTGGGTGGCTCAGTCGGTTAAGCATCTGACTTCGGCTCAGGTTATGATCCACTGGTCTATGAGTTTGAGCCCCACGTCAGGCTCTGTGCTGACAGCTCAGAGCCTGGAGCCTGCTTCAGATTCTGTGTCTCCCTCTCTCTCTGCCCCTTCCCCCACTCACACTCTGTTTCCTTCTCTCACTCTCTCTCTCTCAAAAATAAACATTTTTTTTTAAATTAAAAAATTAAAAAAAGTACGCAATGTCTATACCCACCACATTGTGAATAGCACAACAAATGTGAGGAAGTGTTCTAGTATTTAAAAACTATTATCTGATTCTGGAAAGAGGTTGCTCACGTCATCACTGATGAATGAGTGAAGTTCCAAAACACGTTTTCCTTATTTCATTTTCCTCTTATTCATTAATGTAAATGAAAGTATCAACATTCATGTTGGCACTACAGTCTGTCATCAACTGCAACTGTACCTACGGATGGAGGAATTCAGCAAAGATCACTGGGGGCATTTAGTGACAACTATTTGTCTATATGTTTATAATAAAGAATATTGTAGATTTTACTACTTGTAAATTGTGTCACATATCCATGAAACATACACTGAAGTTTGGTACATACAGACAGACACTGTTTTCCAAGGAGTCAGCTGTTAAAAACTGACCAGCAAGTGACTGGACTGAGCCCAGTCCTTCCCCAGATTCCCATCACACTATCTGAATGAATCTTCCCTACTTAGGATGCGCCTTTCGCCAAAGCTGTGGCTTGGCCTTCTATAGCCCTATCACCCCCAACCCTGTAACACACACACTCTCTAGAAACTTCAGCTGAATGGTTTTGTCTTCATTCCAGAACAGAACACATCCCAACCCACCGCTTGTTTCCTAGCTTTGTCTCCTTCGGTGTTTGCTTGCTCAGCCAAGGGACCAACTTCATCCCAGTTACTCAAGGCAGAACGATAAGCTTCATTGCATCTCTGCCTCCTCCCCTCCTCCACCCAAGCAGTCACCGTATTAGGCTGTTTCTTGCCACTTTCATATTTCTCAAATCCATCTACTTCTCTCCATCTTTACTGCAATTTTCTCAATGCTCCATATCTATAATCTCCTGAATTGGTTATTATACAGCCTCCCAAATGGACTTCCTGCTTCCATTCACACTCTCTCCAATCCATTTTCATACAGTCACTGGAGATCTTTTCTAAAACATAAACCTGATCAGGCCACTTCTCTGCTTATTAGCCCTTGAATAGCTCTCTACTACTGACCAGGCCACAACCACCTATCCAGGCAACTCTCTCCTACATTCACTCCTCTTCTCAAAGTCATACTCTGGCCAAGCCTAAACTGCTGTGTTCACAGTTCCTCATAGGACAGCCACCCCCACAACCCCCCAATTTCACCCCCATTTCCCAGAAGCTCTCCCCTTCTCTTTTTTTTAATTATTATTATTTTTTAACGTTTTACTTATTTTTGAGACAGAGAGAGACAGAGCATGAGCAGGGGAGGGGCAGAGAGAGAGGAGACACAGAATCCGAAGCAGGCTCCAGGCTCTGAGCTGTCAGCACGGAGCCCGATGCAGGGCTCGAACTCACAAACCGCGAGATCACAACCCGAGCTGAAGTTGGACGCTCAACCGACCGAGCGACCCAGGCGCCCCTCTCCCCTTCTCTTAAGAATTCACTGAGATAATCACTTTCTCTGACTTTGCCCCTTCCAAGACTGGTTGAGGGCCCCCTCCCATGTATACGCTCAGAGCCAGGTCTCCCTCACTGACTGCTTTGTTTCTTTCCAGTAATTAACCCAGTACTTCAAGAAGTCAACAAATACTTGTTGAATGAATGACCAGAGGGAAAAAAAGATGGTACTGATTAAAACCTGTGGTGACAATCATATGCGGAACACCTATTCAATACCAGGCACTATGTAGGACACTTTGCAAACATTATGGATCTGTAATTCACATCAACCTTGCAAAGTGGGTATTGCTGTATCTGTTTTACAATGAGAAAATCAGAGTGCACAGAGGCTAAGCCATGTGTCCAAAGTCGCACAGCAAGTAAGGGGAAGGGCTGAATCCTGGGTGCATCTTATTCTAAATGCCGTAGACTTCTTAATACAGTACCAAAAAAGCATTGAGGCAAACACGTCGGGCAGATCAAACAAAAGCAGATAAACAACAAAACCAAACAAACGCAAAAGGCCCACTCTTCAGTTCTGTACTCAAAGCTCCGTATAATGGTTTAGACACAGGAGAGGGAGGTGACATTTCGCAGGGTACTGAATACCAGGTTTACATATGGGTAGGAAAACATGTTCATTTGCTGGATCTACTTAATAAACATGGCATTGCCTATGGGGGTTATTAATAGTTTTGCCCAAAGGTGCGGGTTGGCTGGACGGAGGACGATGGGTGTGGTTGGAAAGGTGCTCAGAGGATCTTGCTCTGAGAGGGCTCCCCTCCTGTTTGGGGCTCCTTCTCAGTAAGGCATAGGCTGAAATGCTGATCCGATGTTTGGTCTTTTGACAATTTTCACTTAATGAATTGATTCCTACAGTTCATTAACATACCCACTTCCACTTCTGTATACACATATGTCTTAATTAGCTGTTCATTGGCTGTTTAATTACAAGAAAACAGCTGACAGCTGCCTTGCTGAATTCTAATGGCAGACGCTTTGGAACGGCTACACATTTGCTTTTGACAACCAAGATTTATTCATAACTCTATGATTTATTGTGAATGCTCCTATGCCTGCCTAAATTATTGTATTTTCCGATACAACTAAAAAATTGAAATGGGGGGGGGAGCTCTTGAAGAGACTGTGTGTGTCCCTGTCACAGCAGAGAATCCCTTATGTAAAAGATGAACTGTTACAATTTTATTTCTCTCGGGAAGTTTCTGTTGAGAATATTCAGAAATATGGGAGCGAGGAAGAAGAAACATCTTTGGATAAACATGGGGAGAGAGTTAAGTATTTAAAGTAAAGAAGGAAAGAAAGAAAGAAAGAAAGAAAGAAAATAATTGCCAACGTAATCTTACTGAGGGGGGAGGAGAGGGCATGAATAGATTAAAATCAGAGACAGGAAGAGGCAGAGGGAAATGATAGAATTAAGTTGCAGGGGGTGGGGTGGGGGCAGGAATCATATTCCCCAAGGAAGCAAATGAAGAAGAGAATTTGTTCTTCAGAAAAGAATAGGCAACCCCATTCGCAAAAGTTAGCTGGTACAGCTCCACACGCATACATCTGGTAGCAATAAATCATGGCATCACAGATCTCCTGAACAACTTTCTCCTTCAATAATGACTGGCCTCCCTGTAGAATTGTATGTGCAAATGATCTCTGATTAAAGCTGACCTCACGTGTCATGTTTGGTAAGCGTAGACGTCTGCTTTGGCATACTGTGATCTGCGACACTCAGACCCAATCCAAATGAACACATTGAACAGCAGGGATTCCCCAGGCAAGCATGAGGGGCCCTGCCCAGAGTCGGACACTACGTTAGAGCCCCTACTGAGGACAAGGCCATAAGCCCAGCACTGCCTGTGAGCCGAGGAAGGGCAGTAGTTACTGAGACATGATTAAGACCAAAACAAAGAAACAAAAAATACAACGATAAAAAAAAAATCCAAATCATCTGGATGCCCATTGGAATTTAACACACTCTACTACCAGTGTATTTCATCACAGGACTGGAAGAGTGAGCTACATACATTTTTTTTCTTATCACCTGTATATAACAGAACTGAAACCCTGATGTCACAGGATGCAGAAACAGCCAAGTCTAATTTTTGTTTTAAATGGCTAGCTCTAATATGGGGTCCAGGTGTTTTAAAACACTAAAATAAGGGTTAGGGATGCCTGAGTGGCTCAGTCGGCTGGGCATTTGATGCTTGATTTCAGGTCAGGTCACGATCTCATGGTTCCTGGGTTTGAGCCCCGCATCGGGCTCTGTGCTGACAGCGTGGAGCCTGCTTGGGATTCTCTCTCTCTGCCCCTCTCTCTGCCCCTCCCCTGCACACATGCACACACATTCTCTCTCTCTCAAAATAAATAAACTTAAGGAAAAATAAAAGTGTTGGGCAGGAATATATCACTGTTGAAAAGTGGATAAAATTGCTCCAAAGCTAGTAACATTTCACAACTGAAATACAAATATTAAAATCCTCTAAGAAACAGTTGGAGCCTAAATGGAATATTTATGGACATTTCTTTTTAGCCTAAAACATAAAAAGCTCCAGAAATTGCTTTAACTCTTTCAGGAAAAAAAAGAAAAAAAGAAAAGTACCAATTTTGCACTCTGGCTATCTTTGAAAGGCTTTTTATTGTTAACCTCAGATAGCATATTGTTTTTTTTTTAATCATTTGTTTTGAGAGAGTGCATATGAGAGAGCATGTGTATGTGCAAGGCGGGGAGGGGCAGAAGAAGAGGGAGAGAATCTTAAGCAGATTCCATGCTCAGCAGAGCCCAACGTGGGGCTCGATCCCACAACCATAAGATCATGACCTGAGCCAGAATCAAGAGTCTGAAGCTTAACCAACAAAGCCACCCAGGCGCCCCTCAGATAGCATACTGTTAATGCAAAGATACTCCTCCAAATTCTCTGGGTGGAAAAGCAAACTTTGCATAAGACATCATCTTACATGTATTAATTGATGAATAAGTATGTGACAAACAAATGCTAGCCTGTTGTTACCTTATCAAGAGCAAAAGGTCTTAAATGTAATCAGAAATCAATTTGCTAACTCCAACACTTGACCGTACATTATTATTTAAAAAGTTAGTTGAAACTGTATATCCAAAAAATCTAAAGAATATAGATTTAAAAAAAAAAAAAACCTGTGTTTTTTATCATGAGATAAATTTTTCTTCATCATCATCTGAGCAGCCACTGTATCTAATAATGAAGCTGGGAAGGGAAGTGGAATGACAAATAGGGCCATTTCTCAAAGGAAACCTCAACCAGTGTCATTTTTCTATAAACACTTCAGCAGTTTTATTCACTTTGAAGATTGAACCTCAACCCTAATATCTGCAGCCTCTTGTTTTCTTTCTGGCCTTTTCTTCTGCCTGCCCATTCCATGGCCTGGCCCCTCCTCCCAGGCAGGCCTGCCTCAGTTTACCCCACACCCGCCTCCTAACTTATCCAGTGCTAAGACTCAATTCTGTTCCAAGACCTCAAAAATATCTTTAGTGACAGACCCACACCCCTGCAGACCTATTATCTATGTTTTTCTCAGATGCAACATTCAAGGCATGACCAAGGCTGGTATACTGTTACCTCATTATTTCAAGAGAACAAGTAAAGTACCTTCATAATAAAAACCTTGGCATAATGGACTCTTTATAAATTTGGGAATGGCATACCTATTTGTCCTTGTTTTCCTTTGCCCCACTTAAACCAGATTATATGTTGTTCGCAAAATACAACCAAGACTTTCCCGTCTGTGGGTTCTTGCTGCCCAGTGGGTATGTGCTGTTTGTGCCACATCATAGACTGTGACATTACTCCAGGATTTTGTTCTTTTTAAGTGCATATATTATTTTTTTTTAAACTTTTAAGTTTATTTATTTATTTTGAGAGAGAGAGAGAGTGCACACGGGAAGGCAGAAAGAAAGAATCCCAAGCAGGCTTAGTGCTGTCAGTGCCGAGACCAACATGGTCCTTGATCACATAAACAGTGAGATCATAACCTGAGGCTAAATTAAGAGTCACTTAACCAACTGAGCCACCCAGGTGCCCCTTATTTTATTTTTAAATGTTTATTTCTTTTTGAGAGAAAGGAGAGAGATTGGCAGACAGAGAATCCAAAGAAGGCTCCGCACCGTCAGCACAGAGCCCGATGCAGGGCTCGAATCCATGAATTGCAAGATCATGACCTGAGCCGAGATCAAGAATCGGACACTGCTAGGAGCCCCATTTTTATATATATTTTAAATGAACTTCACTGAGGCATAAATTAAATACAAAAACGCACCACTAAGTGAAGAGTCCACTTTGAAGAATTCTGACAATGGGCACACCTGTGTAACTACCGCCACCTTAGAACATTGCCACAAACCACAAAAGTGTCCTTCCCTTAGCGGTCATTCCTCACCTTGGCTCTAGGTAACCATATCTGCTTTCTGCCATTATAGATTTAAGATTGGTACTTCTTGTAGAATGATTTCTGAGTGCAATTATACGGTATGTATTCTTCTGTTTCTGGCTTCTCTCATTTACCAGAATGTTGTTTTGTGCATACAGGGTACATTCTCTCTTATCGCCAAACAGCATTCCATTCTATGGATCTTCTTTATCCATCCACCACCCACTTTTACTCCTTTTTCACTTGACGGGCATTTGGGTTCTTTCCAAAGCTTTGTGGACATTGTGAATAAAGGGGCTACAAATACTCACAGAAAAGTTTTTCTATGACAGGTGCTTGTGTTTCTTTCCGGGAAACACCAAGGATCGGGTGTGAGGTCATATGTTAGGTTGATGCTTATGAGATGCCACCTTTCTTCAGAGGGGCTGTGCCATTTCACAGCCCTGCCCCCAGATGACAGGAGACTGGAAAATTCACCAGTTTCTCTGTATCTTCATCAGGTTTATCATTGGCAGAGTTTTTGTTCTTCTTCGTCTTGCTGCTGTTTTGTTCTATTTTAATTTTAGTCTCTCAGGTGAATATGTCATGGTATTTCCCTGAGGTTTTATTTACATTTCCCTAACGATTAGAGATCTTGAGACTGTATCCATGTGTTTATTGGCTCCTTGTCCGGGTTTTGTGAAGAGATGGTCCTTGTTATTGTTCCTTTTTATTATTATTTTTGTCCTTTTATTTATTTTCAGATTTGGCTTTTTTTCCTTCTATTTCTTCCAGTACATGGCTTGCCTTTTCGTTTTGCTAATGATAGCTTTTGAAGGGCACAAATTTTCAATTTTGATGAAGTCCAATTTATTATTTTTTAAAATAAGGTAAGGACTTCAGTGTGTGGTCTGAGGAAATATTTGTATGTCTACTGTTACAAAAACATGATTCCTTCTAGAAATAATACAGCATTATGTCGTTTTCTTAGGATATTCTTTTTTTTCTTCCTCTTCTTTTAAAAAATGTTTATTTATTTTGAGACAGAGAGAGAGTGAGTGGGGCAGGGGGTGGGGTGAGAGATGCAGAGAGAGGGAGAGAGACAGAATCCCAAGCCCCAACATGGGGCTTGATCTCATGAACCATGAGATCATGACCTGAGCCAAAATCCAGTCAGATGCTTAACCAACTGAGCTACCCAGGCGCTCCTCTGACCCTTTTTTTAAATGTTTTATTTTATTTTTGAGAGAGACAGCGAGAGAGTGAGCACATGTGTATGTGGGCACATGTGAGTGGGGGGAGGGGTAAAGAGGGGGACAGAGGACCTGAAGCGGGCTCTGCATTGACAGCACAGATGCAGGGCTTGAACTCACAAACAGTAAGATCATGACCTGAGCTGAAGTCAGATGCTTAACCCACTGAGCCATCCAGGTGCCCCAGTTAGTACATTCTTTAAGTTAATTTTTGCTTTCAGGGAAAGGTATAAACGTGAAGTTAATTTTTTCCTTTTTCATATTAATGTCTAGTTGTTTCAGCAACATTGTTTGAAATGACCCATCTTTCTTTCATTGAATTAAATTGGCATCTTTGTCAAAATTCAACTGACCTTAAATGGGTGGATCTCTTCCTGAACTCCCTCCCCGCTTTAAATTTTTTTTTCTGGCTTACTAAACCTAGGATTTAGTTCTTGCATTGCTATTTAGCTTTTCCTATGCAGACCTCATCTCTACAACTAGATCATAAACTGCTTGAGGGAAGGATCAGGTCTTCTATGTCTTTGGACCCCTTACAGCTCTTATATGGTGCCTGGCCCCAAGATGGGGGTGGTTCTCATTATTTTGTTTTTATTAGCAAGGTCTGCATAACAAATAGCAAATGGTCACAAAATTAAGACTTGACCCCTACATGTCCTAGAAATGATAGCTGACTACAGTAGCATGACTCAAGCATGTGGAATTTGGCTAGGAACGATTATAACAACAGCCAACACTTACTGAGTGATTGTTATACGCCTGGCATTTTTCTCAGGGCTTTACCTAAATGCATGCGATAACCCCAGGAAATAACTACAATTACTATCTTGATATTACAGATGGGAAAGAGGCACAGAGAGGTTGGGTCGGTGCTCAAGTCAGTAAACAGAAGAATTAGATTCAAACCCAGGCAGTCTTGTTCCAGAGTCAGATCATAAGTGTGACGCAATACTGTCTTTCCACAGGTAGCAAAGGGGACATGGAGAGGGTGAGCTGGGAACACCCAAGAAGCAGAGAAACAGCTATGAAACTTCTATCAGTTTTGCTGTTGATGTGCAATGCTTACCTGAGTAAATATGTGGTAAAATAAATGATCATTTCAGCAATTAAATAGGTTCTCTGGTTTCTAATGGTTTCAGGTGGTTGACTTTAAAATGCAATTTAAAATACATTCACAAAGTGATTAGCTCCAAAAATGATTGAGTCCCTTTCCTTCCTTTCATTAGATATCTATTTATGTATATAATTAGAAATTTTCCTTATGGCTAATGATCCTATCACAGAGATAAACTATTTACAATTTATGATGCTGTAACCACCCTCACCTGGTTAGAGCATGATAAATCATTAACACCAACGGCAAAAGCAGAAGTCTCTAGACTTCACCACAACTAGAGATAAAAATGTTAATTATAGCAGAGAGAAATTATAATTGCAGAGCAAATACCATATGCATCAGATATCAACACATACCACTGCATTGGTCCCAGGCTGGGCATAGGCCCAATCTGTTAATAAAACTAAGTTTTAATTGTTTGTCTTTGTGATTTCCAGTGTATAAAGTCAGTGTGATTTCCTGTATTCCAGGAGAATAGAACCACAGATAACCAAGAAACAAACAAAAAAACCAAAAAAACCCCTCACTTTGGCATTGAGGCGGTATGAGATCCGGAAGGGAATCTAGAAAAGTGATAACTATGAAATAATAGCTGCCTTTTGCTTTCTTTTTTTTTTTAGTTTATTTATTTTGAGAGAGAGAGTGAGAGAGAAAGAGAGGGCACATGTGTGCAAGTAGGGGAGGTCCAGAGAGAGAGGGAGAGAGAGAGAGAATCCCAAGCTGTCACTGTGGAGCCTGATGTGGAGCTTGAACTCACAAACCGAGAAATCATGACCTGAGCTGAGGTTGGACACTTAGCCGACTGAGCCACCTAGGCACCTTGTGCCTTTTGTTTTCTTATCGCTGTTATTTTTGTCATAAATAAACATTGGGAGTAAAAAGAAAACACACATTGTTTATGCCTATGTAAACCCAGTGGTTCTCAGACAATTCTGATTTACTGAACAGCCTGTTGTTAATTAATCTTCTGAATTGTTGGGTATTCATACGAGGTGGCCCCCACCTCTACCCTGGCCCTGCCTCAGATGCCACTCTTAGGTATTTACTCTGGTTGGCACAGAAAACGACACGTGGCATTACTAAGAGACTCAGAGAGAGTAGTCAGCTTCTCAGGCAGAATGAAGGGATATGTGGGTAATGCCCAGGACCCTGTCCACTTCAGGAAATACCCAGGTGCTGTGCAACGCACAGTATCATGTTTGCTTGGAATTTCTGGTAGGGGGCATCGCCGTCTGTATTCCCTTTACCGAGAAAGGCTGGGTCATCTTCCAGCAGGATGAGGTGTGAGCACAGAGTAGGTGGAGGTGAAGTGTGACGGCTGCCCAGCCACATCAGCTGAATTAACTTTGAAAATCAATGGGATGTCAGTCGTTGCAGGCAGACCACCCTCCCTTACATCCTGGGATGGCACAGGTCACGCAGTTGATTTCATTGTGTCTACTTTTATTTACTTAATTGGTTAATTTTGAGGGAGGGCAAACTGAAGAAGTAAAAGGACATAATTTTTTTTTCTTAGTAATCTAGAACCTGAGGCCTTGAGGACTGATGTAACGATGAACAATTCAAAATCCCCTTTAAGTAGCAAACCCCTTATTCCTAAAAGGCAGATGATTTAAAAAAAAAAAAAGCGTGCTTGGCGGTGTGCAGAAAGCTCACGAAGCACCAAGATGGGATCAATACAGCGGATCTGTATGCGTACAAAGCAACACATGTTACCATGATTAAGAGTAAAACAAAGACTTAAGGAAATTACGAGGCAAATTTCCCTGAAATCTCCCAGTAGTTATTTGTTATCAGAAGGTGATTTTGTATTTTATGACATTATATTTTCTAATTTCACTGAAGGAAAGCTAACCAAATTTGTGGATTTTATTTTATTTTATTTTTTTGCCTTAGCCTCAAAACGCCTTAGGGCTAATCAGGCCTGGTTCAGTGGCAATCAACTGTCTCAGAGGCCTCCTGCATGTTTAAATAGCTTCTTGCCTGTTTATTTTGCACTGTTTTATCCTGTAAGCTGTCTCAAGGCCCTTCCAATATAAGCCGGAGGATTTAAATCTTAATAAATTGAAATTTGAATAACAGAGGCAATCTGGGTTTGGAGGTCTTGAATGATGAGGATAAACATCTCTATTCCCATTCCCACATTATGCCTGTGCTGAACGTATTGCCCTCGATCAGCATCAGCGATAATTAAGTAGTAACAACAGCAAGAAGAATGAAAATATTTCGATTTAAATAGCACTTTTCAGTTTGCAAGGACTTTTATTTACAGGTTTTCACGCTATCCTTGGAATAGTTCTAAAAGGTAGGAAGAACAGGTGTTATGCCCACTTTATAGATGAAGAAACTGAGTCACTAAAAGATTAAAACAAGCCCAAGCAAGAGGGACAGTGGTGGCATTAGGACTAGAAACGAGTTCTATCCAGTGGCTTTGCTGTAATTTGGCTAGATATATCAACATATGTGTGCCAACAGTAAGATTCTGATTACATTCTGATTAAATCATTGGAAATATTTTCTTATAAAGTTTATAACAGGGACACTACAGAAATCCAGAGTCATTTCTTTAAAAAACAAAAAAACAAAACAAAACAAAACAAAAACCAAAAGGGATTGTTCATCAGTTCAATCAATTCCAGGATTGGAAGTGACAAGCAATGCTCAAATACTTTCCTCTAGCTTCCTGTTAGTTTGATGGAAGGCATAAAAATATATACGACTTCCTTAATTATAATTTAACACCAAAATATTTATTCCGTCCTGTCATTTCTCATCACTCAAAATGCCAGGGAGTTGAATTTTTAGACATAGCAGAAGTAACATCGCAAAGATACATTCCAGCATTAATAGAAACAACAACAACAATTAAAAAGGCTTACCTTGCAGCCTTCACATGTAATGACACCATAATGGATTCCTGATGATTTGTCTCCACAGATCTTGCAAGGAATAATTTCAATTTGAGCTGCAACAGAAGCACGCAACCAGTTAATTACATTTTCTTTTAAACACCTTATAAAAGCGTTCCCTGATCAGCATTTGTATAGTGAAAACTAATAACCTGCTAAACATTATACTGCATTAACTATTCATTGCTGAACTGTGAGGGTCCCCCTAGAGCCCTGGACTAAATTATGGCTGCTCGTTATATAATAGCTTTCGGGTTATTAAAATGGGTCATTTGAGAAGGTGTTTAAGAACCCACAAGAAGACTGGAATCAGCATTTCAAAGCCTTCAAGAACTGGAGAGCTCGCAGTTTAGGCCTCAGAGCAAAGCAGATACTAAAATGTTTCCTCCGATCTCATTTTCCATCATTATTTTTAAAAGGTCATAAATCTGTCTTGGCTGAGCACTGTAGCTCCACTGGTAGGGAAAAAATATACTCCAAAAAGTCAAGACTGCTTAGGAAAATGATTCAACTCAAAATACTAATAAGTTACATATGATGGCAAGATAAGAATGCCTTAATCATCTTTTTTAATTAATGTAGCTGCCATGTGTTAAAAATCAGTCCATTTGTGTATGATCAAAACCTTTTAACCATTAAGTTAATATCCTAGCTGAATTTAATAATGGTGAATCCTGACCAATCGTATATGTAGCTTCTGAGTTCTTCAAGTTGGAAATTGACTGCCTGGTACAGCGTGTGTGTGTTTCTATCCAACTGATTACTTGAAGATGCCTCGTACTGGAACACCACCCAAAGACTAATATACATGACACCAAAGTTCTCAAAGATGACAAAGCACATTTCTGAGCAAACACAATAGATCTTTAGCACAGTTGGTTGGAAAGAACAAAATTAAGGATTTAAAAAAATAACCTAAGGAATAGAGTAATTAGGCAAAACAAAGTTCTTGGCTCACCCATTAAATATAATTTGTATGTGAAATAAAGATCAACACTGAGCTGGAGATACAGGATGGCAACGTTCACCAGTTTACCTGGAATGTTCCATTTTGCTAAATTTTATTTCTCATGGGCTTCACTATGGATATCATAGTATCATAGATTACTAACTCACACACACAAACACAATTGCAAGAGCGTAAGTGGACTTCATTTTCATATAGCCCCAAACTGGCTCCACGCCTTACACAAAGCAATGACTTAACCTAAGGGCTATGTTGCACGATGTAAGTAACACACTTATACATATAGCCCACTCTTAGTTCTAACGTAATCCCACATCCTGGAATAATTTCCACAACCTCTTACTGCGGATTTGATGCAATGTTTGCATTTGATACTCAGAAACAGCATACATTAAATTACTGGATTTAACCTCATTATAAACCATGTGTACCTGCTAACTTCCTTTCAAGGGGACTAGTACAGGACTGCAGTGACTTTTAGGGAGTGCAAGCTATTCTAGAAGGAGAGGCCTTTTCATGTCGATCGCTTTTAGTGTTGACATACTGGGCTTCATTGTCCAGAATTAAAGATTGTTTGACATCTTACATCCAGTACATTTTCTGTAATGGGGAGGTTTTCTAATATGTACATAATGGTGTTTTCGTATATTGTCTATTCTGAGTTACACAGCTTAATGTGTTATAAGGTTGCATTTAACAAAAATGATCATTTCTAAATCTTCCACCACATCTTGATGTCTTGTTTGATTTCTTCAAGGAAATTCTTTATGAAAAGTGAACTCTAATAATGCTTCACATTTATGGCTCCTCCAGTATTTTTAATATAGTCAAGGCCAAGTTTTGTGTCACATAGTGTCTGTAGATCTAGATAGAGTTATGTCCAACCTTTTTGAGACACAAAAGCCAAGTGGTAGTAGAGACATTCTGGAAGGTGGTGTCAGCTGAGAGTGATGGCCTGGATTTTCCCATATGAATTAAGTAGTCTATAATGAGAACCAGCCTCGGCCCCCCCTCCCCCAACCCCTAAGGAATAGAATAATTAGGCAACACGAAGGATCTGGACCATCTATTAAACAAAATTTATATGTGAAATAAAAAGACGGACACTGAGCTTTTCCTACGTCTTACCTCAAGCCGTAATCACAGAAATTAGACACAGATGAACCTCATTAGGCCCTAGAGTTTAAGTCTGTATCAAAACTACCTGAGGCAATTAAAGCAATGTTAGTGCTGAATTTGGACCTTTCAAGAGTTACCTTCCCTCCAGCTTAACAATAGTGAGATCAAGCACACCTATTTAGTTCTTTAAAAGATATGAAGGCCCTCCAATATTGGGAATGCTGAGTAAAGCTGTATCTATCTAGATCGAATGGAGAATAACGTATTGCTGTTCATTTTGCCTGGGGTCACAGCGGATTATCCATGAGAAGTGAAATGATGATGTAAACATCACCTTAATAGGTAAGACCCAAACACCTGCCAGTGGCTCCTGTCATCCTGCAAGTGATATGTGCAAGGCACAGAGTGGTCTGCTCATGATGGAGGTAGCCCTGGGATCCAGGCCCGGAACTTCCACCCTCAGAATGACTCATGGCTTGGCTCGGGCTGGGGAATGGGAGAGGAGGGTCGTTGTAGCACACACCCAGAGTTTGGTACCAACTACTGCATAGCTCTGCTGGTCTGAGTCAGGCTCCCAAATTCTTGGGGTTCAGCCTTGCTTCAGCTCCCAGGTCTTCAGATCTGGAGGACACTCAAGCCTGAGATATATTTCACAAGACTTATGGAGGCCAAGATGCTTAGTCTGAATGGACTCACTGTATATTGACCGGTATTGTCAAGCAGCGGTCATTTACCCAGACCTTTGACTCCCGCTGTGTTTGTGCTTAGTTCTAGGGGACAATGTTGGCCAAAGAATCAGAATTGGAAAAGCCTCACTAGGAATCTCATAGTAGGGTGATGGGAGCAGTCTCCAAAGCAAAATTCAGGTGTTCTGATTGGCCAGATTAAACTATTCTACTAGCTTACCCCCCGGGTGGCTCTCTTATCTCAGAAGACAATTTCAGTTGCAAGTGCTCTATAGGAAATGATTAAAATCCACCTGCTCCAAAAAAGCAAGCTGTCTGAATGTGATCTGATCACATGTGTTGGTATTTCCAGAAAGCAAACATTTGCAGATTGGAGCGGGGCACTTACTCAACCTTCCATTTAATCCAACAATGCATAAAAGCCACTTCCCTCCACCTTTTAGTCAGTTCACAGAATTCAAATGTATCAATGAAGGAAAAAAATGCCTTGCAATATTTTTTCAAAAGGAAAGCAGTTTAGTTCTTTAAATTTGAGTTTCCAGACCAGTAAGAGGGAAAAGGACAAAAATCCCTTTTGCCCTTTGCTTTCTATCCCTCAGGCTTTTTCATTTTCTAACAGGCAGTGTTGTGTCTTTTCAAAATAATCTTCTTTTAAGACAAATTATGAGTCTTGGCCCATATATATACTGCACACATTAACTCAGCCAGCCTTTCAAAGGATGAGTTCTGTCAGACACCACTACTGTCACAAGTATATTGATTAAATTAGTCCACATACATATTCATCGCAGCAAAGACGTTCATTGTGTAGCAGAATATCTGAAGCAAGACGTACACATATAATCATGAATTGGCTTAACAATGCACAATCTTGCTATGAAAAATTCTAATTTGCCCACATTTTCTGCTCTATTGCCTAAATAATTTGCTCTCTCACGCACCCTAAGTAATTCAAGCACGCTCTCCACACCTGCAGAGGCAAATTTCTGCGGTTTCAAGGAGCTGACAACAAGTGGCAGCGGGGAGTCAGGAAATCCTGGAATGCAAGTGTGCTAATTAGCCAAGTGGTCCTTGGGCTGGGCTGTCATTTCACATTGTACTTTGAGAAAAGGCTGGCTTTTTACTTTTCATTATAAAAGGGACAAGAACATGGACAATGGCATTCTTAACACTTCACTTATTCCTCAGTACCTTTTTGGGGAGATATCTTAGTCCAGAGAAAAATACCCATTCTCTCAAAGAATTAAAAAATACAATTGTACAAGAGCTGTACCCATTCAATGGGGGAAAAGGTGATGTCATGATAATCTAATGGATTTATAACTAACAATAATAATATGAAACGTGTATTTGGCTTATAATGTGTTAGGCATTATATCCATTTCTCCAATAACCCTATGAGGAAGGTGGTATCATCACCATCACCATCACCATCACCATCACCATCACCATCACCATCACCATCACCATCACCATCATCTGCATTTTTCAGATGAGAAAACTGAAGCTGAGAGACACTAAATAACTTGCCCAAAGTCAGAGAGCTAGGGAGATGGAAGGCTGGGATTTGGACACATTTTGTCTTTTTTGTTTAACTCAAAAGTTTAGTTTTTTTTTTTTTTTCCCATTTCCCACCATAGTTCACAGCCAAGCTAACCTTCTCCAATAACAAACATCAGGAACATACTATGACTGGTATGCCACCACTCACCAAGGATGCAAAGGACACAACACAAATGATTTGGTTAAACTTACATAACTACTGAGAACCGATGTCAACATATCTTTCTGGAAGTTATATGTAATTACTTTATAACCAAGTACTTTATAATTGTAAGAAATCATCAACTTTCTAGAACATTCTTCTTCATTTTATAGAATTTTGAGTAGAGTTTTTGAACTTAAGATGACTAACACCAACGTTCAACAATTCTTAAGGTTGGGCAAATTACTTCACCTCTCTGAGCCTCTGTTTCATATTTGAAGATCCAGTGAAATAATGTAGACATGATACAGCACATAAATGATTATTGTATGTATGTATTCTATGTAGATACACATGCACATCATACAGAAATATTTGGCACTCAATAAATAGTAGTTATTATTATTGCTATTGTTGATAAGAAATCCTGCCTTATAGCGAAATTAAAGTCTCTTCTCCAGACTTTAAGCTCTTTCCAACGTGGGGATAGAGAAAAGCTGCTTATCCCCCAAATAATATGACAGGCAGTTCAGACCAGCTACCACAGCAATCCTTTACTGCCTTGGCACTTAAATGCTACAACGCGGCCGTATATTGCCATCCGTTATGGTGTGTGTCACAAGGAATTTGTTACTAATAATAGTAAAAAAAAATTAATTTTTTATTGGTTCATATAAAGAATAAACTAATAGGGGCCTACGGTTACCTCAATAATATCTACCACTCTAGCTCACATACACAGCCAGATACTTTCTTGAACTGGACTGAACAGGGCGGGGTTCCTGCTGGCTTGCCAGGAAAATGGCCCAACCTTGGATGCACCCGAGAGAGGAAGTTATATGGATGAATGTTAACGCGAGTTTGCGTGTCTTGCAAAAACCATCGAGAACTACCGCTTAAAAAAAAAAAAAACCCAAAAAACAAAACAACCAAAACTTCCAAACAACTATCTTTTATACCAATCTGTGGACAGCTTTTTTTCTGGAGGGCTGAGAATGTGGAGGACTTTGTACTTGCCGTGTTACATATTCCCCTAATATTTGAATTTTTTACAAGCAGCATGTATTACTTTTGTAAGCAGAAAAACCAATAAAGATTAAAAAAGAAAAACCCTAAGGCATTTGATTTTTATTTTCGGTAAAATGGCTTGAGTCCTTTATGGATTAGACACTTTATTTTATCCCCAGTTTAAAACTGCTGGGGTATTAAAAGCTTCTGTGGCTGCCTGGATGGCAGGCTGGCCTGCGTGTCAAGGCCGGCTGGTGGACGCTACACCTGCTTACCTGCTCCTGGCTTCTAGAGTTTCATGGCTCCTCTGGGTCTAGCCACCTCCTAGTTCCAGGGACAGTGTGCCCTGCCCAATGGGGTCCCACTAAGGGGACAAAAGTCAGGGCTGAAATTCACCTGGCTGTTGAGCCTGAAGGGTGTCTGTAACAGCCCGGAGTAAGGGAGCTTTGCATGGATTTGTCTGCCCAGATAAGCACCTTTTTCTCAAACCAACCTTGCAGATATGGTGCCGTTCTTCATAATGTGCAAAGGCGCTGTGTGTACTAGTGGTGAGCAATTCAGGGAGCAAAATGATTCTCCTCCACTCCCTCAGGGCTGCCGCTGGAGGCCACAGGACGCCGCAGGATTTGCAGAGAGCTCTCATTACCTCTCCACGGTGGGAGGGGAAGAGACTGTGGGCTTTGAATAGTTCAGCACATTCTGTTTTCCTGGATGCACGGCTCGGGAGTACAGCATGGGTATGTTCCACAGCCCAGGCATGCTCAGTGGTCCTTCAGGGTGGGGAGGGCCAAGTTCCAGCTGCAGCCTATACAAACTAACGATCAACTTGTTCTGCCATTTTGTCTACTAAATATATACCAATACTAGTATGTTTCTCTGTTATGGTCCTTCCTTCTATGGACTTTGGATTCTTTCATAACAGCACTTAATCCTCCCTAAACATCACCAAAGCAATTAGCCACCTAATTAGAAAAGCCCTACCCCCTTTGCAGTGCAGCCTCGTGGTCATTTCTGGCAACAATAATAACATCTGATTTTTGCAGGGTTGTGTAACAAATTTTAAAGTTTTTGTTCTCATTAGCTTGTTTTGATTTTGATGCTTACAACAACTCTGAAGTAGGCTGCTGGGTATTATTATCCCCATTTTACAGATGCAGAGAATGAATCTCGGGAGGGTTAAATGGTTTCTTCTCTAGGTCTAGATTTCCCAGAGATTTAATCGTAGAGGCAGCCACGAGTAAGACTGACCTGGCGTCTCTTTCCTATTCAGGATTATTTGATGCCTTCAGGTTTATGTTATCATCAATCTGGGGCTCTCGAGGGGAAATGACAGGAGAAAGAGCTGTAGGCTGATTTACCTAAGAAGCAGAGCTTGCAACACTTCCAAGTCTCCCTCTGACCCTTGACTCCCTGGGTGGCCTCAAACAAGTCACCAAGTCACTCACACCCCCACTTCCTCCGTCCACAAAATGGGAATAATTCTTACCTCCCAGGCAGGTGGTGGCAAATGAATGCTCGCAAAGCTCTTTGAAGATGAAAAGACTTATATAAATGGGAAGCTTTAGGAAGCTTGGCATATCATTCTTGGCAAGGGCCAGGACGCCGTGCCCTCACTACCCACAACAGGCTTCTCCACAAAGCGAATAAAGAAAAATACACAGAACTGTAATTTTCATCTGCTAGCTAGACTTGAGTTTTGTTCTGTTTTGTTTTGTTTTTAATTGGTGGTTTCCAAAATGCCTTCTCGAAGGACGAATAGGTTCAGATCTTACTATCTTAGTCTCAACTTAAGAAAAAAACCACACACATGAAGAGGTCATCTCTCCATCTCAGCTGTGTCAAGCAAAGTCACTGAAACTAAACTTTCACCAGGGCTTGTGCAGTGTTGCAGGGGCATCATGGAAACTGCATGGTTCCCACATGGTAAACAATAAACACACTTGTCATACTTTGACATCCTGAGCCTCGGTGTTAAGCTGATGTCTGACCCCAAGGACCTTGTCAAATTATAGATGTTAAAAAAAAAAAAAACTCCTGCCACATATTCTGCTCTTACAAAACACCTATATTTTACCTACTATTTAAAGCTACTTCTTAAAATCTTTAACTTGATTGTTGTTTCTGCTGAAAACAGCTTTAAAAAAAATTTTTTTTTAATGTTTATTTCTTTTTGAGAGAGAGAGAGAAAGCACGCACACACATGCGCACACGAGCATGGGAGGGGCAGAGAGAGAGAGGGAGGCACAGAATCCGAAACAGGTTCCAGGCTCTGAGCTGTCAGCACAGAGCCCAACGAGGGGCTCGAACTCACGAACTGTGAGACCATGACCTGAGCAAAGTTGGATGCTTAACCGACTGAGATCATGACCTGAGCCGAAGTCAGATGCTTAAGTGAGCTACTCAGGTGCCCCAAAACTTAACAGCCTTTTAAAAAATGATTTTTTAATAAAAAAGTACTGTATATACCCGCCAAAATACATACAAATAAACACACCTGAAACAGTCAAGAGCAAGCATCTACAAACTAGAATTAAAATAAGACAAAATTAGAATTTTGGGGCTTTGGCCATTTCCTTCAGACTTTATACATGTATGAGTTAGGTGCATAAGAGTTAAAACACTAGGCCAGAATGCCCCATATGAATTCAGAGAGCTTAGTTGTGTATGCAGGAAATCTCTGAAGAATAAGGAAGACAGGCATATCTTCTCATGTGGCTTTCTGTGAATATGCAGGTAGTTCTGACAATGGGAACTGAATATTAATCCTTTGTAATAGGTTTCTATCCTTACTAGATAAAGCTTTCCAGAGAAACTGACTCATATTCCCTGATGCTTATGTATCTTTGCTAAAAGCCCAATCCAGATGAGCGTTTCTGTCTCCAGGCAGGGAAGTTCTGTCAAATCAGAGAAGAAACAGATTTTTCGCATAGAGGAATGGTGGATGGCTTTGATTTTTAGATCCAGTTCCGTCTAGAACCCTCCTGCTACACAGTAATGTACAAAACACCTCCATTTAAAGTAATTGACTCTTGACCTCTTTGGGTAACTACCTGATAACCAACTCAACCCTGAATAAAATACTTGAATGGCAAGAGAGGCAGCTTCTTAATCTTCACTGTACTCATCCAGTGGGCAAATACTGAAGAAATTCTCAGTTACTAAAAGAGGATGCCATTAATGTCAGCAATATGAATACTTTTCTCTGTTTTGTCTTCCCTATCTAACCTCTTTTACTGCCTTTGTAAACAGTGAAACATACTTGTTGGGAATGTGTGGGGTTCTATGCAATCAGGGACCAAGACAAAGGCAACTGGCCATTTGGCCAATTATTCTCAGTTGGGATAAGGTTCCTCTAAGATTCTAGAATTGACTACACTTTTTCAATATTTAATTCTTGAAGATTTTCTAGGACCTTGCAATCAGAAATATCTAATAAAAACTCTTCTCTCGAATCTCTCAGTGTGGGTTAACTGTCATATCAGCAGGAAAAAGAATCCATTTTATTTTACTAAGTGGTTAGACTATGATCAAATCAAGGTAAATCCCTAATAACTTCTTTTCCAACAGTAAATGTGTGTCCCTTATATTCTCCTGGATAATACTAGGCCAAAAAATGTCACCTGACTCACAGAACTGCATCTAATCTTTTCTAGCGATCAACCTCGCTCTAGATACCAATTCCTTTTTTCTCCTTAACAAGAACAACTGTGCCCCATTTAGGTTAAATCTTCCTTCGCTTGCAGTTGAGGGCAACGGGGTCAGCTCTTTGCTTTCATCATTTTAAAGTCTGTTTTTCACAATAACAGAGAAGAACATCTCTAAAACCAAACCAAACCAAATCTGGAGATCTTATCTAGTTTCTGCTTAACCAAGAACATCAGAATTACTCTTACTGCATTTTATGAAATAATCTTACTTTATACCATTACCCACCAATTTTCACACCTGACACTCCATTTGGCAGCTCTCTTAACTTCACACGTTTATGCATACCTCAAGCTATCCTCATTGCGCAATCTTGGTATTTCAACGTAGAAGCTTTTATGTTTTTTAATGTGTGCATATAATGTTACAAAAATAAACAAACCTGGTGATTCAATTACAAGTCCAAAGACAGAGCAATCTAGGGACATAGAAATGGATCTTACAAAAATATGACATTTGCTTAAATCTATCTGTTCTATGGTTTCATGTGAGTCTGACCCCTTGTATGCTCAGCATATAGCATCATAGTTTACTGAATAAATCAATCAAAACATTCTGTTTGCCTCATAATACTCCTTAAAGGGCCAAAATCTCCTGCCTAAAAAGTCAGCTATTGATTGTTAATTCCAATTGTGTAATTTCTATGCTCCCCCCACCCCAACACCACAGGTGCTATCACAAAAACCAGCTGGATGGAGGTGTGCAGAAGTGGGTCAAAATAAGAAGAATCCAGATTATATCATCAAAGCTTATCAGGAACCCATTGCTTCTTTCCATTGGCTTAGATTTTTTTTGGATCAGTTACTATTCATTGAATAGTAGATTATGTCATTTAATATTCATTCTCTAATCAAATCAAGTTTGGATTCATGGCAAAAGATTGAAAATAACTTGTAACTTCAAACCTTGGAAATAAATTGATATTGCTTTATAGTAAGCCACAGAGGACTAAAATGACAATACATCCACAGCCACGGGTACACATTTCTTGGTCCACAGATCTAGGATGAGGGTAACAAAGAGGATCGTCCCACAGCCCAGATGCCCCTCCACCTCTGCGTTATTTCCTGCTTCCCAAAATCTCCCTAGAATTAATAGGGAGAATGGAGCTCACGGAAAGGTCTGGTTTTTATTAAAAGTCATAAGCAAATTATTTGGACTTGCCAGAAGCAGAAGTGTAGATGTTGTTACAGTAATCATTTTAAGACATTAAGATCTTGAAGGATTAGTGACCAACTCCTGGAAGAAAAATTCGGCTGGTTCTCTACCTCTTCTTGCCAGGACATAGCCAATGACATCTAAACAATAGATATGTCAAGTTCTAAGCCTTCAACTGTATCACAGATGTATTTCTGGATTGCAGTTCAACAGTATTTTTTACAATTATCTTTTATGGTGCTTTTCTTAGGCAACCAGTTCAGCCAGGCATGAGAATGACCAGACAAGTGACTTGAGGAGTTTTTTTCCTGACTCTCTCTCTCTAAATGCATGTTCTTTCCCCTTGCTTTTTAAAGAAACATTTCCATTCTTTATTATAATATAGGAGATCGACCAGAGAATGGTTAACAATATTTGCTGACCGCTGAAGCACAGTTGTTTCTGTGTCTATTCTCATGGGGAGAAAGCAGGCGCTGGTAGCGACTTCTTCGTAAGAAAGGGAAAAACAGAAAAAGGCTGCAGAGCCTTGGGGATATTAAATTGCTGTGAGGCAGGAGGAAAAGGAATGTTCTGACCGAGTAAAGAGATTGTCAGATTTATTTTAAGAAGGTCTCAACATCAGACTAGGCATCAATTCACAGACTGTAATACCTAATAAATGTCATTTTTTCCCAACAAAAGGAAATGTATATCGTGGGTGTTTATCTTGAAGCTACCTATTTTCACGTGAGTCAGGTACTAGAGACGAGGTAAGAAGGCCACAGCCACGGAGAGGTAACAAAATAAGGTTCACGGCACTGTCCTTCTTACTCCACACTTTCAGTTTCTGCTCCTCTAGTCCACGGAGCTGCTTTTTGCCTGCAGACAAACGTTTCAGATGACATTCTACAACCGTCCTGCACACACCCTCATCAGCCATCCAGCATTTGGCGATGTGCGCTTTTGCTACTTAAGATCGCTTGAGTGAGTGAGTGTGACATTATCATTGGAATAAGCGAATTCTTCTAATTTGCAGTAAAAGTGCACCATTCATACACTCTGCTACTTCAGTGTGGCAAGGTTTTGAAATCCACTTCACAAGTGATGGCAGCGCATTTCACATCAGATGGAAACACACTCTGATTGCTAACAGCTGCTACAGGCACATCTCACTGTCACAGCCTGAGCTCAGAATAGCAGGTCCTTTTTAATGCCCAGAGCTGCTACCATCTTAAATCATCTCTCTCTCTCTCTCTCTCTCTCTCTCTCTCTCTGACACACACACACCATATGCCACATGCCGCACACTCACACACAGGCCCATCCAGCTGCAAGTCCTACCACTACTTGCTGGCAACCCGCAGGGCCAGACACCAGAGACGCGAAGAGGGCCCACGGAACCCACCAACATCTCGTTGTGTCAGCTCCGCTGTATATGAATTAAGGATGGAAGTGCAAACAGGTTTCCAAAGGAGAAGAAAGGAAAGAGTTGGGGATGGCCCTGAAGGTAAAGTGTGGAGGTTCATTTTGCAAGCTCTAGATCCTGGGGGTGAACCCCTACCCTGTCACTTACTAGCCATGTGAACTTGGGCAGGTTTCTTAATCTCTCTGCCTCTGATTCTCCTTGCCTTTAAAATGTTCGCTATCGGGGCGCCTGGGTGGCTTGGTCGGTTGAGCGTCCGACTTCAGCTCAGGTCATGATCTCACGGTATGTGAGTTCGAGCCCCGCGTCGGGCTCTGCGATGACAGCTCAGAGCCTGGAGCCTGTTTCAGATTCTGTGTCTCCCTCTCTCTCTGCTCCTCCCCTGTTCATGCTCTGTCTCTCTCTGTCTCAAAAATAAATAACGTTAAAAAAAATTTAAAAAAAATGTTCGCTACCTCATTATTAAAGCGGACCCGGCAGAGTGCCTGAAGAGCCAGTACCTAGTACACAGTAAGCGCTCTGTAAATGTTAGCAATCCTCTTCCTCCTCACCCATGTTTTAAGGGAAGTACTATCCGCTAAGGGCTGCAAGTGGAGGTGAGAAAACCAGCAGCAGAAAGAACAGGTCAGTACACTCCTTTTAGATAAAGACACAGTCAAGGTTAGCAACTTTTTAAAAAAATTTTTTTAAATGTTTTTATTTTTCAGTGAGAGAAAGAGAGACAGAGTGTGAGAGGGGGGAGGGGAAGAGAGAGAGGGAGACACAGAATCTGAAGCAGGCTCCAGGCTCTGAGCTGTCAGCACAGAACCTGATGCAGGGCTCAAACCCATGAACTGTGAGATCATGACCTGAGCTGAGGTGGGACGCTTAACCGACCAAGCCATCAAGGTGCCCAAACAGCAGCTTTATTTGTAATGCAGAGGCCTAACATGAGAAGTAACACGAAGCAGATATAAAGCAGAATTGAAAGAGACCGGTGTGTATTATGTCAGCGACCCACTTTCTAGGTAAAGCCCACGGCAAGGCTGGCATCTTGGAGAGGTGGTAAGCAGAGGAAGTGGGAGAGGTTTCTAAGAGCTGTGTGGTGAGATAGCAAAAAGACTGAACTACAAGGGTTAGGAGGCTTCTAAAAGTACCTGTCACTGAGTGCAATTTACCAAACACCGGAGAAACTTTGCAACCCTCTTTCTCCAGAGCTCATCTGATCTTAGGTGCATTGTGGCACCAGACAATCTTCCTGATCCAGTCCTGCTCTATTATACTGTGATTTGATGATTAAGAGAGAGTTGAACTGTCATTTCTCCAACAGTAGGGACACCTTTTTCATGGCAAAACCCAGCAGGGTGTCATCTAGGCAGGGAAAAAGTTGTAATAGAAGTTGGAAGAGAAGACCACCTGGCAACCAAATTATCTGTTTTCATCGCATTTTGGTTTAGGAAAGAGAACAGAATGAAATGTTCTCCTCGAGGTCCACAGGAAAAGTTCTGCCAGAGCTCTTACCAGAGCTGGAACGCTTTGTTTCTATACACCTGCCCCTGCCCCACTCCCTTTTTTGGTCTTATGAAAGAAAAAATGTTTACTACTATCACTCAAAAAGTATTCCTTTCAATATCATGCCCTGCCATTATAGAAGAGACAGACAGAAGAAACGGTTAGCAACACGATGCTAACTTGGTGTTGATAGAAAATAAAGTCCTATTTTCCCTTCAGAGTAAACAATTTGAATAGAATGTGCTGATACAGGGTAAGGTTGTTTGTACTCCCACCCCCACCCTCAATAATTGTATGGTTTTGCTTTAAATCCAAAGCAGCAAAGCCCATGGCAAGTAGCATCAGTAATGCAAATCTATTTCCCATTGTTATTTATTTTTCACAACAAAACCTCCAACAGCAAAGCATTTGAGGACCTCAAGCTACACAGTTCCCAGCTACAACTGTCTAAGGCAATAGATGTCAAGGGCCAAGTCCAAGGTCATGTCAAGGACCATTAAGACATACAGAAGTAACCTCTGAGGAACTGTCTGGTGACAGCACAAAAGCGTATTCATCAGACAAGACTCTTCTCTGTGAGATGCTGGGGAACCAATGCCCAGAGGGGTGGCTGGAGTCAGCCCAGTGCTTTAGGAAAATCAACCTAACTACTCACAGCGACCTGCCTTTATTTTGATTTAGCTGTTATTCAAAGAAACCCGATGCAGCTACTGAAAGCAATTCCAAGAAACAAGAGTTCAAAAAAGAGAATTAAGGCTTAGAAAAAAATAATTTGAATAAGCGTTCAGGCTTCCAAACTGAAATTGTGAATGGGACAAGATTTTTTTCGGGTGCACAACATTGGTATGTTGCTTGAAAAAAATCAGCCACACCTCAAACACACCTGCCAATAACCAGAAAGACGGCTAGCACCTATGAGGAATTAGTGTTCATTTAAAACATCCTTTAAAATACGTCACAAGATTAAGTTTGATCAGTCCTTACCCAACTCCACCCTCTAAAATAAACAAATATTTCTATTGAAGCCAGTTTCCTGTTCTTGGAATCAGCTTTTTGAGTTGTCAGTTAGACAAGATGAACTGATTACCATAAAACGTACCATTGTCAACAGCAAGACAGGTAACTACCAGAGAAGAATCAGTCTGTTTCTTTTTTTTTTTTTTTAATGTTTATTTATTTTTGAGAGAGAGAGAAAGAGTGAGAGCATGAGTGCAGGAGAGGGACAGAGAGAGAGGGAGACAAAGGATCCAAAGTGGAGTCTGTGCTGACAGCAGAAAGCGCAACGTGGGGCTCAAACTCATGAACCATGAGATCATGACATGAGCCAGAGTCAGACGCTTAAGTGACTGAGCCACCCAGGTGCCCCATTCCATTTCAAAATGTTTCTTGACAGTCAATTACTCCATCTATAATAGAGCCATCCTTTCCCCTTTTCTGGTCTGTTGAGGTAAATGGTCTTCAAGAGGGAGCATTTCATGGCCCACTCAGTACAATTCATTTCAGAGTGAATCTATTATTTGCCTTTCGTTCTTGAGTTGGATGTTACTAGTTAATTTCAAAGAATGTTTTCTTTGGGCATAAGTTTACAAATATTCTTTGAGTACCTACATTAAAGTTCAAGGCACTTTGTGAAAAACATAATGTCCTCAATAAGGCAGGGGGTTCTCAGGAACAGTGGTAACAATGATTTTAAAAGGTCTATCTCGTTTTTATATGTGTCATTCCTGGAGTTTTCCTTAATGAGATTTTAAGGAAGAGATTAACATAGAGAAGACCAAACTTGAAAGTCTCAGACAGGCTGCCTTCAGTGTAACTCCCATCGGAGAGTCAGGAGGCTGGGGAGCCCTCAGTCCCACAGGATGCCACAGCCTCTGAGCCCTCTCCTAACCCAACAAATGGACAAGCAGCCGTGTGGCTCTCCACCCTCGCTCATTTGCCAAGACTCCCATTTTCTTTCACCTACAACTGACAAAATCGGGAGTAAGAAAGGAGAAAATGGAAAACCCTTTTGTTATTTGAATTCATGTTTGCTCTGTCTTAGTGAGAGAGTAATTGCTAAAACTGGAGGAAACCGCTCACAAAGACTTTGGCCATCGGTGTAATGTAAATGGCCAGTGGGCCAAGGGGTCTGAGATCATGACTGCCAGATCGAAGAATGGTTTCCCCGGGAATACTGCCACTCATCTCACTCCGGTGTAGCTCGTCTTCCCCCAACCGTAGCAAGACAAAAACAGTCCCTCGGAGAAAGGCACAGGGGCCAGAAAACAGGCGGCAGTTCTATACATCCTTCAGCAGCATCTCATAAACCTTACAAAGTGAAACTTAAAGGAAACCCATTTAAATATCCCCAGACACATGGAACCACCCAATGGGACACAACATGGATTGTTCCAAAGGACTTCCCAGCGGGAATGCTTCGGCGCCCCACCAACACTTCATCGAAATCCCCACGGCGCCCTGGTCTTGAACCCCACCGCTGAGTACGTGAGGTCTGCCCAGCCCAGAATCAGGGAACTCTGTGCAGACTGCAATAAAGGCACTGAGCTGCCCCACGACCAAACTTGGCGGCACCTTAGTGATTTCTGAACTGGTGGCTTACGTCAGAATTCTCCAGTGATCACTATCAGGTTATGACAATGAAAGTCACCATCTAGGAGTTTCCCTTTTTCCCCCCACCCTTCAGCTTCCCACACTCACTGCTCACTGTGCAGTTTTGTTAGTCAGGGAGGAGTAATTCTGACACAGCCAAAACCGCACACTCTCGGGAGGGGGGTGATATCTGGATATGGGCCGCGCATCGTGTGTGTGGAGGTGCTTCTGTACTGAGGCGCAGACGGCCTTTGAATGTCCTTTCTTTTTTGTCGTGGCTGTCACCCACCATGTTGATTTTCTGGAAGAAGAGAAATGGCCGCTGGTATTTTCTTCCCACAGAATTACTGGCACCGGCCTCTCACCCAAAATGAGGATTGGTCTTCATAGGAGTGAGGCTGTCGTTGTCATAGACTTCTTTGAACTGCTTCTCTGGCAACCACATTCAGTGCCAGTGTGCTGATAAAGACAAGTTTGTCACTTCGTAGTCACTTTTGTGGTTGTTGTTCTTAAGGGAAAACAGCTTGGCCTGGTTTCTTCTCGTCCCTTCCTCACCATATTAACCATTGGTTGTTTTCAGAAATCAAATGATGTCACTCTTCCAGGAGAACAATGGCCACCATGGAGACTATTAAGACATTGCTAAAGGAGCCGAAAGCAGTTCCAGAAGAGAGATTACATATTAGTTTTTGGCAGGGACAGCGTTTTTGGCACAGATGTTTAGCCTCCCCAGCGGACTGCTTTGAAGGGGGCAATGTTCACGAGGAAGCATACCTCCTGGTACATTTGTTAAAATAAAATCAGCCTCATTACCTAATAGTATAAATGACTTTGGGAGGAAACTCTGAGTCTCATATTTTACCTCTCCTTACAATACTGTTCAATTAGAGTGGACTTTGTGGAAATTCTGATTTCATTACCCATCACCGCTGCATTAAAATATGCTTTCTGATGTCATACTCTGAAATAAGCTCGGTTGTTTGCTACAACTACCTACACACAAATTAGAAAATTATATGACAAGGAGTTTAATACAGCCTGTAGCTGGGACACAGGTTATTACTCAAAGTAGTTGTTCGCATGGTTTCTAGTTTCGCAGTAAAAGAAGACGACTTAAAAGGACTCCGTGGTTTTGATGCTCTTCTGAAATGAAAACATTTAGTGAGTGTGTAGCGTTGGGTTGTCATTAATGTCAGCCATGCGAAAACACTGTCTCCAGGAACACTCCAGTCATCCCCCTCATGGATACTAGGACTTTCCACTCTCTGGCGTTTCGTTTCGGGCATTGTGCTGGTACTTCTCCAGAAGAGAATCTTTGGGCAAGCCATTCTAGGTAATCAAACACATACAACACTCTTAAATGAATAGGTGGCCTCAATTTGCTAAAATTGGTCAAGAATTTCCACAGGAGAACGTGTTCCTTCCTGAGAAACACAAAGTTAATGAGGACATCCTCAACCTTGGAAAGTGAGAAGTTACAAACACTACACTTAAAGGTACATAGTGTGGGTTCAAAATGATGTGGTGGATAAAAATATTAAAATACCAGATTAGCTTTGCTCCTATTGAACTTCTTGATATGTACAGTTTAACAAAGTCTTAGTGATGAAAGCAGAAAAATCTGTGGCATTCTTGATGTGTTTGATGGTAGGTAGCACCTCTTAAGTACTGTGTCTGTTGCCTGATTGTATTGTAAACACACAACAAAACACTATACTTAATCCCAAAGTTAGAAGGAATGAGGAATTAAACATGTTGTATGGAGTGAAATTAATAGCACAGCATTAAAAAACCAGAGTTGCTCTCTACTTTCTTGCTCTATGCAATCAAGTTTGGCACAAGAGAGAAGAAAATAAAGCTATTTTCTTAGGTAAGAAGTAAGCATTAGGAAGTGGTAATCACTATCATATCACCAGGGTATTTTGTGGTTGCTGTTATTTTCCTCTCCTCATTCATTGCCCATGAACTGATTTAAGAAACAAGCAACGCATTAAGGGAATAGGCTAAATATAAAACGGTATTCGCTGTATTCTTTGGTTTCAAACACTTTAAAAGAAAGGGACCAAACCTGGGATAAGAAAATATTGGGCAATTTCTCAGGATATCACATATGTGTCATGCTTGCTACAGTGGTTATATACCATTTAAAAAAAATTTTTTTTTTTTTTTTACGTTTATTTATTTTTGAGACAGAGAGAGACAGAGCATGAACGGGGGAGGGGCAGAGAGAGAGGGAGACACAGAATCGGAAGCAGGCTCCAGGCTCCGAGCCATCAGCCCAGAGCCCGACGCAGGTCTCGAACTCACGGACCGCGAGATCGTGACCTGAGCTGAAGTCGGACGCTCAACCGACTGAGCCACCCAGGTGCCCCTGTTATATACCATGTTTATTTATTTTATTTTTTTTTAATTTTTTTTTTCAACGTTTATTTATTTTTGGGACAGAGAGAGACAGAGCATGAACGGGGGAGGGGCAGAGAGAGAGGGAGACACAGAATCGGAAACAGGCTCCAGGCTCCGAGCCATCAGCCCAGAGCCCGACGCGGGGCTCGAACTCACGGACCGCGAGATCGTGACCTGGCTGAAGTCGGACGCTTAACCGACTGCGCCACCCAGGCACCCCATACCATTTTTAATATCACTTTCTTATTGCAATGGTTTTTAAACACCCAAGGTGGATTCTCAAAAAGAGATTGCCTGGGTGCTGGGAGGTGGGGCGGGGCATCTGGTGATACTCTCATGGTAACAATCTTTTCATTTCACTCACTTTCTGTGTTTTCTAATTATAAATTCAAACTGTAATGTCTCTCTCCATCCTCTCACACTTCCTTTCTAATCTACAAAACAAAGCAAAAAAAAATGTATTTTTAACTTGTATTGTGAAATAGTCACAAATAGGACTCCAAGGGTTCATAAATTCTGCTGTATGTAAAGTGTCTGATTTTCTTCCAGCTGTCAATTAAATCACAAGGACAATGTAGCTCATTTTATAAAATAAAATATAAATGATATTTGAAAACTGTATGGCCAAAGGTTTTATTTATTCATATTTGAGCTGCTTTTGACCTAGTAAAATGTATAGGAGAGGAACATCTAAGACTTGATGTGTGGATGGAAAGTTTAATGTTTTAAGCTGTTCACATCCAACCCCAAACACACTCATTTAAAAAAATATTGTTTAGGGGCGCGTGGGTGGTTAAGCGTCGGTTAAGCGTCCGACTTCAGCTCCCGTCATGATCTTGCGGTCCAGGAGTTCAAGCCCCGCGTCGGTTTCTGTGCTGACTGCTCAGAACCTGAAGCCTGCTTCTGATTCTGTGTCTCCCTCTCTCTCTGCCCCTCCCCCACTCGAGCTTTGTCTCTCTCACTCTCAAAAATGAATAAATGTTAAAAAAAAATAAGTAAATATTGCTTAAAGCCAAGAATTTATAGTCTATGTAAAGGGTTTCCCCCTTTAATGCTTACTTAAAAGGCATTAAAATTTTGGTTTTTTGCTACAGAATCCTATCTGGAAAATATCAATAGAAGTGTTATCAGTTATCAATCCTCCTCACTTGGACATTAAAGGGATTAAAGTTATTGTCAGCACACAACAAGCTTCCACTGGAAAATAATTAATCCTTTTTGATGCTGTTTGTTTTCCTCAAGGACAGTCAGAAGAAGATGTAAATGGATGTACAGATTATCATGTAAATGTTGGCTCCCAAAGGAGATGAAGGAATCTAAATAAGACTACCTTCATTCTGAAATAACAAAAGTTCAAATAATGAATGGCTGAATTCACACCTCAAAATTACATTGAACACCGGCTTGCAAAAATAAGTTTTCAATTGTGTGGCGCCATTGCCATGCTGACAGAAAACAAAAGAAGCATTTTGCAGAACCATGCTGGTTTTGCTGCTCTTCCCGCTAATTTACTTTGTGCAGAAGATTCGTGGCGTGGACCACTTGTTCTTCATCACAGTAAACAAACCCCTTTAGAAGAAGACAAGGCAGTGATGAATTAAGTAGTACCTTTTCATCTTTCAGGTTTCTGCAAGGAGATTTCACAGGATTCCGTAAGTGAAATCAATTAAGTAAAAGCTATGGCTGCAAAGGGAATATACAACACGATGCATCCATGTAGAATAGATCACGCACATTTATTTTCAGCGTTTAGAAATTACTGGTGAGAGTGATTCAGTGCCCTTGCCCGTTGTCTTCCTGATAATCTAATGTAAATGTATACTGCATAATAGCTTTACCACTCTGACCTCAATATGGAGTAAATGACAGATGACAAGGAAGTAGAAGCTAGTCACTTACATAAATATGTGATTTTGATGCTTCGGCTCATTCTGGTCCCTGCTCAGTTGCCACAGGACTGGTCAGGAGATGTGGCTGACTTCGTTAAAACCTGCTATTTCTAAGGTTGAAGATATTAAACATAGTCTGGGCATATGAAGAGTCATCTTTGTCCTTATTTCATTAATAATCTCTGTAAGAGTCCATTCTAACACTAACTGTCCTCAGGAAGGGAAGTTAAAAGGCTTTGAATAATTTCCCCCACTGCCCTGCAATGATATCTTTGCTGGGCCCCCTTCCTTGTCTGAAGATCCTTCTCCGAGTTAGACAATAGAGGTAGAGGTGCTCTCTCTCATGAATCACAGTTTTTGTTTTGTTTAGCTTGCTCTAAAGAGCTAAACCAAATTACAGAGTTCCAGACCTGTAAAGACCTGTGAGATTGCTCAATCGAACCCATTATTTTTTAGCCAAGGCAAATGAGGCTCTCAGAGAGGCAAGGTGACTGTCCCAAGATTACCAAGCTGGGGTGAGACCCAGGAGAAACCACCACCCACATGTGCTCATTCTCCTGCCATCTTTCAACTACGTTTATCCCAACGTCCCCACTTCACAGATGAAAAGAATGGAACCAGGGTCAACAGAAATCACTCATGTGGGAGGAGTGAGCAGAGGTTAGTTTATCAGGGTGGCTACTTGAGGCCTGGCAGCCACAGGGGGCCTGACCTTGAGGACACAAAAAAGAGGATCATTCACGATTCAGCTAGTGATGGTAAGGAGAGGCGGCAAGCTTTGGCACGGCAGGCAGAACGTTGGGCAGCTGAAAGTGGAGATAGTGATCAGGAGAGAAGATCCCAACAGGGTGGAGAAACGACGTGGGTGCCAAAGAGGAAGATTACACTGAAATAAAGTTGTGTCCACTTGACATTCTCCCCCAACCGCAGTCCTAGCCGTAAGTGAGCTATAGACAAATCTAGAAATACAGAACCTAAACTTACCTTTAGGTAAGTTACCTAAATATTACCTAAATACTTACCCCCTTAATATTTGCCCTAGGGACCATAGGAAAAAACAAAAACAAAAAAACCCAAAAAACCAGAGGCATTCCTACCCTCTCCCCACAAGTCATCTGTTATTGTAATATCTGGATTCATTCTTCATAACATCTATCACTCCCTGGAATGTTTTGTGTTTACTAGCTGTCTTTACACATTTAGAATGGAAGGTATATAGAGCAGGACCCGTCTTTCTTCCTCATCCTATATTACCCGTGTCAAGCTCAGTGCCTGACATATGGCAGGTGCTCCAAAGGATTGATTAAATTAGGGAACCCTATTGCCCCCTTCTAGCATGTAATCTATTACTGTAGAGAGGAACAAGAAGGCTGCTAGAGATATCCTAGACAGACCTAGGCTTTTCCTTCTAGCATGGAAACTGTATGGCAAGGACCAAAATAAGTTAAAGGATACCTAATTTATTAAAAAAATGAAAAACAAAATCAGCTGGGCAAGCATCCTTTTCTGAACTACATTTACTAGAACCTGTAACTCAAAGACGCCAAAGGAGTTCACAGGATTAAAAAAAGAAGCCAGGGGCGCCTGGGTGGCTCAGTCGGTTGGGCATCCGACTTCGGCTCAAGTCATGATCTCGCGGTCCGTGAGTTCGAGCCCCGCGTCGGGCCCTGTGCTGACAGCTCGGAGCCTGGAGCCTGTTTTGGATTCTGTGTCTCCCTCTCTCTGGCCCTCCCCCATTCATGCTCTGTCTCTCTCTGTCTCAAAAATCAATAAACGTTAAAAAAAAATTAAAAAAAAAAAAAAAAAAAGAAGCCAGGGGCTGGAGGTGAAGGAGAAGGTGAACTGTCACAGAGAGAAAGGTAGTAACTATTCTTCTGACATCAAAGGCTGGTCCACAATGGACAGCACAGAGGCATCCCACGTGTACTGTTAGGTGCCAAGGAATAGCTTTAGAGATAAATCTGAGCCCAAATGCTAAGTCAGCCACTTACCAGCTCAGTGATCATGGGCAAGTTACTTATCCTTTCCGGTGCTCAATTTCCTCGTCTGTACAAGAGATAGCAGTAACCATTTCACAGGGTTGTTAGGAGGTTCAAATGCAAGAATACATCTAAGCAATTAGCTCAGTGCCTGGCACACAATGGTAGACGCTATTACTATTATTATGTGAGCTATTGGTATTTTTATCTAATCTCAGATAATACTCAATAATCAAAGTTAATCTCCATCTGCTTTTCTGAACCAAGAATTACTGCTTTATCCTGGGATTACGATAAGGTCAAGGTGGCAAGTGGGTTTCAGCTCATTTCCTAAGTCAGATGGAGTTCTCCTGAATGCTTAGGATGCTGGTCGAGGTGCACTGTGCTGTGATTGATTGTGACGTCTGCCAAGGGTGTGGGGCCGGACTCGCCGGTTCTAATATTAGAATTGGTAAGCCTCTTCCAGTGTGACACAGACTAACAGCTATGTTGATATTACATAACAAAGCACAAAGAAATGGAAAGAACGGACTAAGAGTCAGGTGGTCTGGGTTCTAATTCTAAGCTTTGCAACTAACTGGCCGGTGATTTTGTTACAGTCGTTTCTGCATAAAGTCACTTCCTATTCAAATCCTGTGATTTGCCAAAATGGATGTTTAAAATGTAAGTTAAATAGTAGGCAGGGTTTGTCCTACAGGAAGTCCTTGGATGGTTATTTGTTGAGATCATTTGAAAGAAAAATAAAAGGCCAGGGATATCATACAGAAGTGTAACAGTTAAATATTTTCTGTCCTCATTCAAAAAATTTGACTCTTCCTACCAGTGAAGAATATGTTGGAAAGGAGGAAAAAAAATTACAATATTTTTGGCACTAAAAAAAAAATCAGCTAATGCTTAGGGATGCTCCAAGAAAGACAAGGCTGTTGAGAATATGGCAGCTCTTTAATAACCAAGGCACCATTTAAAAATAGCTGGAATTAATTACAGAGCTAATGACCCATTGAAAGGCTTATTTAAATACCAAAGCCAGCACTGAACAATCATGGAAAATATGGCTTAAAAGGGTTTTAGAGAACAGAAACCAGGAACAGCAGTTGAAACAAAAAACACATTATCCTAGAACACTAGCTACTTTGGTGAGAAACATTCAGGATGTGAAAATCTCAGGGGAGTTCTCACACTGGGTAAGAGAAGCCACTAGGATCCACAGAAAGACAAGCAGATGACACATTCAGTCACCTGCTTGGAAAAGAAGTGCTTCTATTCAGCATTCACCCCTCGAGGAGAGTCCTTCACAAACAGCCCCCTAGCCCCCGGGCTTCCTTCCACCCTTCCAATCTGCTTTTCTGAGGTACCCACCCATTTTTAATGTGCGATAGGATACAATGAAAATTTCCGCAGAGAGGCAAATATACATTTTAATAAGTCTCCTTGGCTATTTTAGAGCGGCATTATCTCCACGAGTTTCCTGTGTCTTAGTCCTCTGTGCCTCCCATCCACACCATCATAAGCCAAAGAGGAGGTGATAATGTTCTTCGGCGTGCCCTACTTGCCAGGCAAAAGTGATACCGCTGCAGTTCTTAGCTTCTCTCTGTACCAAAATGGCCTTTCTGCATGTCAGTATCCTGGGAGCACACCGGGTGGCCAGGGCTGGAATGGTTTCATTACTTCATTCATGCCCATTTATTAAATGCATTACTCTTACCCTTATTTACTACAGCTCAGACGTGCCTTGTAGTTGCCTCGCTAAGTTAAACGTGAAATGGAATCAAAAGGTTCCAAAGCCCTTGAGATCTCAGCGTGGGGATGTTGGGGGTGGAAGAGAGGCACTCTTGACGTATATTGGTTTCAAGGAGCAAATATAAATTTTAGTATAAATTGCTGCTCACAATAACGCTTTTAAACCAGCAATTATTTATACTGTACTACTCGAGGAACCCTATAATTATTCTGAAAGCGCTTGCCAACGTCTACCCTGTTTCATAATTGCCAACACAGCCTTGTTCAAAAGAATTAGTGGCTATGTTAAAATTCTGTTTGGTATTAGGTTACTGTTTGAAAGAAGTGATCGTGCGATCTTGTGATATTTAAGCAGAATGGGGCCAATAAAGGAAAAAGAAATGGTCTTGTATTCACAGGTGGGAAGAGGAAGAAGGTGGGGGTTCGGAGGACACTCCCATTGTTTGAAGGTTTTTTGTTTTTTTTTTTGTTTTTTTTGTTTTTTTGTTTTGTTTTGTTTTTGACTTCTCTTCTTAGAAATACTGTCCTCTGCTGAGCAAAATGACTTTTAAGGAAACTTTAAAAAAATGTCTCAAGTGCTGGTTCTTTGAAAGAAGAAAGATAACCCACTTCTCCTTCTTCTTTACTCCCACCCGCCCAGAAAATATTTTTCCACTTCCGGCCTTTACTCCCAATATTCGTAAGTGAACCCGGGTAGTGACTGTGGAACCACAGCTGACACATCTCGAAACACCCATCTGTGTAGGTCACTCGACTTTGTTGACCTATTTTTTGCCTTTTCTTTCTGTTACATACATTTCCCCCACTTGAAAGAGTGGTCCCTCTCTACTTGCCAATGAGGCAAAGACGGCAGAGGGATTTTAAGTTACCTGAAATTGAAAGCTTTTGGAGTAACTGGCATTTCAGGTGAGTTCTATGAAAAAACAAAAACAAAAAACCCAAAAAGGGATGCATCCTGGATGCTCCTTTTATTTCTACTTCATGCTCTCCCTCCTTCTAGACTCACTCAATTGGAGACCAGGGGCTCTGTGTTCCCCATCTGTCCCCAGATGAAATCTACCCTCAAAACCGAAGGTGTTGTGGATAGCTGCATAAATAGGAAGAGGGAGGAAGAAAATCTAGCCTCAGCAAAAAATTCTGACTTTAAACCATTTATTCTCACCTCCTCCCATGCCCTTTCTCTTTTATGAACCTATCATGGAAAAGTAGAGAACTAAAGCAGTTATCGATCTGAAAAAAAGAGTTTTTGTATTATCTATCTAAAATTTTAGGGAAATACGTTTCCTGCTCTGGGGTCTAGGCTATTTTCTTAGTTCTGTTTACTCTGGCAGGTGAGGTTGTTACCATTGACTGCTCCCCACACTTCTGAGAAGGTGCACTGGGTGAATGTGACTATGGGCGTAAGCCAAAGTCAGCATCCGAGTCCACTGGCCACAAATGAAGTCCTCTGTGCCTAGAAGGTCATAGCTTCCCCTCTCTCTTCACCATTTCAGGCTCTCTTGCAGACCCCATCTTTGGTTCAAACCTCACTTCCTCCTTTCAAAGCCTTCTAAAATGAAGAAACCTTACAAATTATAACAAACGCTTCTTTTTACCACTCACGTGTCCAATTTGAACTTCCTTATCTTCCTTTCTGTGAGTACGCTGCCTTGCCATCATCCTCTAGGAACACTAGTTTGTCCACCCCAATTCAAAGATAAAAGACAAGGGAACAGATTTATCGGAGCATACATTGCTGCATCATCCCCAAATGCTTGAACGGCAATAAGTACCCAATAAATGCTCTTTAAATAGCCAATCCTGACTGGTTTAATCCCACTGTCACTGAACATGTCTTTTTCTCCGTATGTTCTAAACAAGTTTCTCCTCCTCCTACTTGCTGGCAGGAAGAATTTTCTGCTACCTGTATTCTTTCTGCCTAGTGCTCTGATCCTGTGAAGGTTGAGCTTCAAGTTGCCATGGAAGATTCTGCATTATCCCTCTACAGTCATACCTAAAATTAGCCCACTTTCTTAAGTAAGATCTAAGATGCACATAGCTGTTACAATTACCCAGGCACTAGAAAGTAGGGCTTTCTGGTCCTAGAAGAAGATGTACAAGAGGACATGTATGGTTTGGGCTTCATTTGGAAGGAGCAAAAATCGCAGAGGTCACGGTTACGTGACAGGAAGGGCCAGTGTAGTGAACAGCATGTTTTGGTGAAGTTACTTTGCACTGTTATGTAATGAGATACAAGCTCAGCCTTGGAGTTCAAATAACCAGAGTCAACTGTTACAAACTCTGGGATGGGAGAATAAACACAGGAAATTCTGTCCTTGGTCCTCCAGTTAGTCAAGCCCACCATCCATCAGGAGAACATTCCCTTGGGCTACAAGAGAAACATCTTGCAAACTGGAAACAAACAGAAGTCATTTTCTAGATGGTTCTCTCAAAGAATTCAATGAAGTAAATTCTCCTAACTCCAAAAACTTTGCGAACATTATGTATTTTAGAGCATCACCACAGCAAACAGCAGTGAATTTCAGCTGATTAGAGCCCTAATAAGTAATCTGGCATTGCTGAATTTCCAAAGAGCTGAAGTTTTATCCAAGAAAGCACATCAAAACAAAGAGGATAGTTATCCTAATGTTTTATGGAGTATTTTAAAAGTGTGACATATTTCTCTTCTTTTTAAAGTATTTTGAACATAACTTGCTCTTTCTTGATGAAGTGACATTATAAAACTTGTTTTAAGGGGTGCCTAGGTGGCTCAGTTGATTTGAGTATCCGAATTCAGCTCAGGTCATGATCTCACAGTTTGTGGGTTTGAGCCCCACACAGGGCTTTGCGCTGACAGCTCTGAGACTGCCTGGGATCCTCCCCTGCACCCCCCCCCCCCCCCACCTTCTGCCTCTCCTGAGCTCATGCGCATACGCTCTCTCTCAAAATAAAACTTGGTTTAAAATGTATTAGTAACTTAACAGAAAAACAAAATTATTCTATATGTGCTGTAATGACTTTAAGGACTTCTAAGATTTATATGACATTCTGTCCCAAAGCTAAATGCCCCATTCTGTTGTCCTTCTTATAGTTATTTTCCTCTTTATCAGTTGTTTTCTTCCCATACATAGTCATATGCTAGCTCTTATGCGGCCCTCCTTCTACTTGTAATTAATATTTCATCTTGGAATTACTTATGTGCTTGGAACGTAACCAGATAGCCAAACTTGTCAGATGACCTGTGTAAAAGCCAATTATAAGTAGGATGCATTGGGTCCAAAGGGATTTCCTCTGAGTCAAGTGCATGAGCTGCAGTGCTTGAACTTTGGGACTCTGTTTTGGCAGCCCACGGGCCTATTTCCTTACTTCCTAAATTCTCAGATGGTTGCTGCTAGAAGAGGCTGCAAGAGGGCAGATCCATCCTAAGTGAAATACTTCTGTGGCAGGAAGGCAAAAAAGGTAATCCAAAGAGCACATTCGTTAACCTTCCCAGATCAAGTGTGGTGCACAAGGTATGGCCATCACCTTTCTGTTATTTCCATTATGGCTGGATAATTTTACAGAAAGCACATTCAGTTTGAGAAAGTTTCTTGATCTCTTCTCAATGACTTCAAGTAGATATGTTTTAAGAAATGGAAAAATGACTTAATACTAATCAAAACAAATTTGATGCTCTAAAAAATATTCTAAGCCAAATATCCATACTTTACACATTTTGGCCATTTCCCCCCTCTTATTACAGACAGTCAAAAGTTACACTGGTTGTTTTTTCTTAAGGAAGCAATTTAAGTTACAACAAGAAGTCTGTGAATGATTTGAATTTGCGGTTTTGGTTCATTTTTGGCCCACGTCAGCCAATCATGTGTAATCCATATCTGGCAAAGCAAAAAGTTTATCAGAGCGACTCTTACTTGCGTTCCCTACGAGACTGTATTAAATTTAGATCTCTCTAGAGATTGTGACTCACTTCTTCAGGAGATTCAGGTTGAAAATGATCCTACAGCTATAAAATGCAGTCTGGCTAGATCTTAAAATGTATGTCACTTTAAAAAACACTGTGTGACAAAACTGCTTTTGTAAAATTCTTTTCTTTTTGTTTATTTTTGTTTTCAAGAGTGTCTTCTGAAACAGTCAAATTCATGTGACATAATCAGGGTCAGCGTGCCCTAGTCACACCCTTAATATTTCATTAACACAGGAACTGAACTGCCAGTCCATTTTTGTTATGTTTATGCTTAATATGTGTATTCAAGTGCATATCCTCCCTCTAATGTGGATGCTTGGGCAATCTGTCCATCTGCCCTTAGCAGCTGCTAATGTTTAACTGTAATTTTAGGCTACATTTTTTTTCCTATTTAAAACTGACACAGGCTTATTGAACAGAATTTAGAAAATCCAGAAATGTATAAAGAAAAAACGTATTCACAATCTTCATTCCTCGAGATAATCAAGGCTTATAAAATGTACACACATTTGTATATATGCATCTTCACACACACACACACACACACACACACATATTGGTGGTGATGTTTTAAAATATAAAAATCTCCATACCTGAGGTTTTAATTTGTATTTTTTAAATATGGAAAATGCACATTAATTGTAAATAACTGAAACATAATTATAATTGTGATGATAAGAAAGTAATGAAGAAAATTTAAAACTCTGACTTTGAAACGAATACAAGAATTTCACCCAGTGTCATAGACTCAGGAAAACTTAAGGAAGAAGCCTTCACCACAAGATAGCTCCCAAGGTTTTGGACCCTGTTCCGTGACATAACTGATCTCAATTGCAAAATACCAACCCATTTAAAAAGAAATTGTTTTTAATGTTTTTTTGAGGGAGAGAGAGAGGGAGATGGAATGTGAATGGGGGAGGGGCAGAGAGAGAGGGAGACACAGAATGGCTCAAACTCACAGACCGTGAGATCATGACCTGAGCCGAAGTCGGACGCTTAACCGACTGAGCCACCCAGGCGCCCCTACCAGCGCATTTTAAAGAGGGTCAAGGAGAAGAGAAGAAAAGTAAATGTCAATCCATAACTCTACCCATGTAAGTTGAAATTCTCCCCAAATGAAGAGTTAGCCTATCAAAGCAAAGCCAAAATGAGGTGAATATTCAAATACGCAGACAAAAATCCCTGTTACTGAAATAAACCGCAAATATTTCCTTATTAGCACCTACCATACGCAGGATTCGGACTATGCAAATATCAGGTATGCCAAACAACTGCCCGCCTTTTCTGCTTCTCTTTCCCTAATCAGATACATCTGTAGCATTCCACATGGGATTCCACTTATTGTATAGTGGCTCAAGAGACATTTATTCTAATGGATAGAAGATATTAAACAGGCTTCTGAGTTAGCAGGTGTCTCGCTTCACTTCAAAATGAAGTCTACCTTGTAAGTTTGATTAGGGAAGTGTCATGAGATTTTGGTCCTTATGTGTATTTCCAATCGTTGTAGGGGTCAAGAACACTCAGGATTCCAGTGCTGGCACTTATATAGATCTCAGGGAAATTTCCTTGAGCCTCAGTTCTTCATTTGTAGCAGGAGGATATTACCACTCACCTCACTTCACCTCACAGTGTTCTAAAAAGAAAATGAGATAGTACAGCGCTTGGGTGATGGGAGCTTCTCACGGTAGCGCTTACTGTATACGCCAAAGAGTCTATTAGGCAACTGGCTCCCCACAGGTCCAAATCATGAATTGCCCTGTGTGGTCACACCACAGGGGACACGGGTTCTAGTTCACGGTGGTTCATCGTTAGCAGCCACTGGGAAATTACTCCACTATGGTAAACATGCACAGGTAACGATGGCCTCTGTATCTTTTAACCAGCAAACATGACACTCGGGATTGGGTAGAACACTCCTGGTATTCCACAGGCCTGGGTCCAGAGTTCACTCTGTGCTCTCACATGCAGCCTTCCACATACCTCCTAACTGGAGCATGCTTGTCACCACACACTTCTTTCCTTTAGCCTGTGAATGACATGTCGAGGCAATGAATCTACCGTCGGAGATATGCATGCTCACAAAGGCATGCTTACAGCATGGCTGTGGCGGTGGAGACAGGGTTGAAGGGCTCTGGGGTCAGACACCTCAATTCAAATCTCAGTTCCCAGTGTTCCTCCAAGAACGCTGTGTGATCTCGTACAAGTCACTTTAACCTCTCTGATCCCTGGTTCCCTCAGCTAGAAAAGGGGGACAGCAACTGTTCCTACTTGGAGAGCTGATCAAAGTTAAGGGTGATCATGCACGTTGTCTGCTTAGCTCAGTGTCTGGCATATAGAAAAGGTTCAATAAACGTCAGTTTGCGTTGTTACTATTGCTGACTTTATCCTAATCTGGTGCTCTTCACATCTGCTCACCAACTAAAATCTTTTGGAGCTGTTTTTGTTTGTTTGTTTGTTTGTTTAACTTGTAGTGATAATTTGGTAAAAATCATCCATACCCTTTCACCCTGTTACTTTTACCTTCACTTATGAGAGCTGGCTAGGGTTTGGGGTACCAACAAGGGCTGCGGAATACGCTTTCCTGTGTTTGAAGCCTCCTGTGCCATAATAACTCTGATCTTTTAGTATCTGTGACAATCCTCTAACCAAGAATGATAGGGCCTGCGAAAGCAAATCCTCTTGGACTTGTTGAACTTTTAACAAGTTTATTGCTCAAATATATCGGGGGATGGGGAACCAGTGAGCGTTCTAGTTTAAACTATTTTCTCAATATAAACTAATCATTATTCTAAGAAAATCACAGGAGAGCAAAAAACATTGATATTTATTTTTTCATTATTTTTAATGTTTTTAGTTATTTTTGAGAGAGAGACAGAGTGCAAACGAGGAAGGGTCAGAGAGAGAGGGAGACACAGAATCTGACACAAGCCCCAGATTCTGAGCAGTCAGCACAGAGCCCAACGTGGGGCTCAAATTCATGGACCGTGAGAGATCATGACCTGTGCAGAAGTCGGATGCTCAACCCACTGAGCCAGCCAGGTACCCCCGAAAAGCATTAATATTTAAATAACTTGATACCCTAATAATACCAGAGTTAAAACCCTGTAACCAGTGCAATAATAGCATCATTATACTTTGTTTTTCTTCCTACTCTTTAGGGCTTTTAAATTCAATGCCACAACCAACGGCTTACAAACTCCTATGGGCAAGCAGTGACCTCCCTGTGAGCTCGGTGAATATTATCTATTGTGTTCTACCAGTATCTCAGCAAAAAGACAGTGTTCCTGAAACCTCAGTCTTTGCCTTCCCCGTCAGAGCTTTGAAGAACACTGCCTTCTTTTCATGTGGGCTGATTTCAAGGGACAATAGAGGATTAACAGAAGACAACACAAGCAGATTTAGATAAAATTGGTGTATTCCTCAGAATTCTTCCATGAAGGTAACTTCCACAGCTAAAAATAAAAAGGAAGAAAAGTCGGTGTGTTACTTTTTTATTTTTTAGTTTAAATTTTAAAGGAGCTGCTTCCTGTAACCAGAGACTCAAGTACTGTTGCTGTTCAAACAGGATTAATTCCAGGCATAGTAGAGGTGGCAAAAATACTTCTGTAAGTGCAACTTACAGGATGCATGTTACATGTAATCTATTTTTATGTATTCATTAGCAAAACCGTTTGGAATATCTCACTCCTGAATAATGAGATAAATTGCATTTGTCCAATATATTTCCATTTATATCACATTTATATTAGGCCTTGAGCCTAAACCTATGCTATTCAACAATTTACTCTATCTCACTCATAATGGATTTTCTCTAAATGGATCTGTTTCATGTTAAAATTAGTGATAAAGGTAGTATTTTAATGGGATAGGCAGCAGGCCATAGCAACTTCTGAAAGCATAACCTAATGGGGATAACTTAATTATTAGCTATATCACCTACACAAAACCAGGATTATAATAAAACTCAATTTGGCTCAAATATATATATATATATATATATATATATATATATATATACATATATATATATATATTACACACACACACACATATATATATATATTACATATATTTTTTTATCCGTTTTCTTTTTAATTAGCTAATTATAATGTGACCTGAATTGAGAAAGTCAACATATCCCTTTGAACAACCACTCACACACTTAAGGAAAACGAATTGTCCTTGAACTCAGGCCAGGTATTTGATGGATTAATAAATGTCACTCGCTTCCTGGCTTCAAGACTGAAGTTAATTCTGATACGAATTTCTTGCCCACCTATCCCTTGATGTTGTTGGTAAATTGTTAAGTAAGCATTTGGGTAATAGGATGCAAAGTTAATAACAGAGGTCTATAATTAATATACACTCATATGCGCACTCTAAAAATAGGGTACCAAGGAAAGTCTTCTTATTAGGCAATGCCATCAAGAATTAATTGGTTAATGTCTATATAGTCCAACTATATATAAATAAAATGTATGATTATTATAATTATGGAGAGCACAGTTCAAAATCCACTTCAAGTTCAAAGAATACCGATTTATACATCTAAGTATAGACGCAAATATTTAACCATTTAAAAATACTTATATAATTGCTATTCCAAATGTTTTTTAAGTATTACCTCTCAAGTTTTACTTTTTCCCTCTTAATAAAGGGTCTGAGATAATACAAAAAAAACCTACATAATTCCATTACTGCCATTGATAACAGTATTTTAGTGTTATTTTAATTTGGCGGGGGGCAAATTTGGTCATACAAAGGGAAGGGAGAAAATTTGGTATTTCCTACAGAAACTGCCATGTTAATGACCACGCATGATGGTGGATGATTAAGGAGAAGGTGATTTATTTTTTTTTTATTTTTATTTTTTTAATTATTATTTTTTTTCCCAACGTTTATTTATTTTTGGGACAGAGAGAGACAGAGCATGAACGGGGGAGGGGCAGAGAGAGAGGGAGACACAGAATCGGAAACAGGCTCCAGGCTCTGAGCCATCAGCCCAGAGCCCGACGCGGGGCTCGAACTCACGGACTGTGAGATCGTGACCTGGCTGAAGTCGGACGCCTAACCGACTGCGCCACCCAGGCACCCCTTGGAGAAGGTGATTTAAATTTACTAAAGGCTAGGTTTACGTGGAGGAGAAAACAATAAATACAGCTGGGTTCCTAGCCTCCAACTCTTTTACATTACTTGAGGTGGGGAGATGAATATAGGAATGTATGCTAAGTTGTAAAGATCAGAATAACATAATACAGCAAACCCAGCTTTTTGAAGGAATTCAGGAAGATCATGTGTAATTTGATCTGGGTCACGAAGAGTGATTACCACATTTCAATAGGCAGTGGAAATTGGTTTGGGAGGGAGAGAAAGCCAGGCAGAGGTCCCAGTAAGAGCATGCATGGTTTGTTCAAAGAGAGGCATGCTGCATCTCAAAGGAAGGGTGGACAGGAGCCAGTGGGTGCAAAGTAGGCAGCTAGGTTGGTGAGTCCTAATCTTAAAGGATCTTGAACACTCTGCTAACGAGTTTGGACTTATTTTCCAAGTCACTTAAAGTTTTTGGAACAGGGGAACCTAGTGAGACCCATGTATTAGACCAGAGATTTTGTCTCATCTGCCCAATATTCAGCCACACAAAGCTTTTGAGTTTTCAAATTTGTTTCTAACAATTGGTAACCAGGGACTTGCACAGCGAAGCTCAGACTTCTAGATTCTCTTGAAAAATCAAAAGACCTGGCGATGGTGGACCAGTAATTCTAAATGGCGACAGTTGGTCAGAGCCAAGGGAGGTGGCTCGTCCCAGATGGCGTATGTGCTGTCCAGAGGTCCAGGTGTCTCTTCTATCTGCCACATTCATATCACCTGCCTGGAGACACTAAGCACTGAGGTTTATGGCTTCTCTTTTAAAGAGATGTTGTCTTTCACCACAGAGTCTTTCTACCAATGCAGGCAAGTATAAATGAACTTAACTGAGTTAATTTATGGGGATTATCTCTGGCTGTTTTTGCTAACGCATTACTTTCCCCCCTTTTTTGTCCCTCATGCCAATGAGGTCTCCCACTTATTCTTTTATTTAAAGGTGAAAGTAAGTGCTTTAATTTTTTCACTTTAATTCTTTATCTTTTGAAACTAAATGCTTTTAAATATAAGGTCTTTGGGTTGAAAATGAAGATGTTATGTGTGAGGGGCCCATGACGAACATGAGGTAAAGAACATGTTCCATGGCAGAATTCCTCAGCCTCAGCACTACTGGCATTTTGGGCTCTGTGATTTCTTTATTCTGGGTGGCTGTCCTCGGTATCGTACAGAATGGGTAGCAGTATCCCTGGCCTCTGTCCACCAAATACTAGTAGCACTCTCCAGCAGTGATAATCAAAAATGTCTCTGGACATTGACAAATGTCCCTTGGGGGTCAGAACTGTGTCCAGTTGAGAACCACTGCTCCACAGGGAGAAGGGCTTCCAGAAAAACAAGCTCTGGGTATGAGAGCGGTGCTCTGCTGGAAAACGGACAGGATGATGCCTCATATCTGCTGCTGTTACTTCCACCCCTGTGCGTCCTTCTATTATGCCAGAGACAAAGGTTCTCCCAACCAAGGGGAGATGGAACAGCTGGGCGGCCTCAGACAGTGATAGCAAAATGCCCCCAAAGGCCTTCCTGTCTGTGAGAACCTCCAAACGTACCCATGAGGCGGCACAGCAGTGAAGGCTCCTCTTGCTAATGCTCTTATTGATGTAGTTGCATGACCCAAACTTCCCCATTCACACACCTTGGCCAAGTGTGGTGTGAGAATGCTTCTGAGAAGAGAAGAAGCCACTTCTCCCCACACCAGGCAGTGGTGAGGTCCGGTCTGGTCTGGTTGGGACAGGGGGACTTGTTGCTGCTAACACCTGCTGGTTAGAGGCAGGCTAGGCCCAGGTCCGAGAACACCTCAGACCACACTCCTGGGCTTCCCCGTCCACAGGCAACGGGGCCTCCGAGCTCACACATCCGAGAGTTCCTTTCATGTTTCCTGTAATGAAATTAATCTTGAATCTAAGCATTATTGTTAGATTAGCAAACCATCAGTATGATTCTGTATGCTTTCCTAGTATAAAGAAGAAAAGGCGAGCTTTTGTGGGGGAGGAGTGGGCAGTTGCTGAATGACAAAGCCAAGAAGTAGGTAAGAGGTGACTGGAGAGTTTTGATATTTTTCATATGGATTTCGGGTTGGACTGGTTTTGAGCTAAGAAAAAAAAATATGAAGATTAGGGCATTTCCTGAAGTGTAAAATGGACAGGCTGATGATACGCTTACAAAATCATATTTTTGTGGTTAGTGCCTTTTCACACTTCTTTTTTCTGGCACATAGTATCTGATCATTTCTCTGTGGTGAGAGTATTGTATATAGAAAATTGGTTGAATTAAAATAATCAACAAAACAGGCTTGTTTTCCATCCCTTCTCAGAAGCAGCCAAAGACTCCATTTTTACAAAATTCAAGTCTTCTGAATGATATTAGCCAATATGTAGTAGATACTCAATGTGGTTTAGCTAATGATAACAGTGATTCTGGTCATCATGATAATCTGGGGGAGCGGTGGTGGTGAAAAGTGAAAACAGGACAACAGCAAAGAGAAAATGACAATTGGCCACCTCATTCACTGAATAATGAGTAAATGAAACAGCAGTACCCGCCCCCCTCCCCCCCACCCCCCAACACAGACCGTGTTTATAGCAAGGACAACTCAAAAGGATGAGCTGGCTAGAGCAGGGGGAGCAGGAACAATACCGGGGTAAAAGAGGGACAAGGACAAGGAGGGTTTGAGTAAGTTAAACCTACTGGTGACAAAGAACGGACAAAGAGCAGGGCTGGGCAGCTGAAGCATCCTTTTATTCACAAATCAATGGAAGCTATTCAAGCCAATATGGTTTGATTTAGCAGATATTAAGCGCAACTACAGAGATGCAAATACGTCAGCGAAAGGAGAGCAAGACAAACAGGAGAAACCCACACGGGCTAAAAAAGGAGCCGAGAACAGAGACTGACATTTAAAGACCAGATGGAAAGGATAGGAAAAACCAGAGAAAAGTAAGAGGATGTGCGCATGACACCCTTAGACTGAGGGGTGAAGGGGACAGATCCAATGATCCCCCTTATTCGTTGTCTCAGAGACAAGAGGAGAATTGATCATGGACCAGGGGTCACGCAAATACAAGCACAGGCATTTAGCAAATATTTATTGAATAACTAAATATACATGAAAAGTTCCTTCCTCTCTGAATTTGGCAATAAGACGGTTTTACACGATATGGTATTAAGTTTCTGCTCTCTGGGGATGCTAAAAATCACGAACAGCTTTCAGGAGGATTTTTTAAAAACAGCTATCCATTTAGAGAAATTTCTGTGAACCTCATCTTGCACCCCTGACGCTGGTCGTGTCATAGACTCGATTCAGGGGTCACGCTACAGTTGTGAGAGCACTACACCAGGAGTCAAGAGACCAGGGTCCCCAAACTGGCTTTGCTGTCAAGTGTGTGATCCTGGGCCAGCCACTTAACCTTTCTGAGTTTCCCCTTCCTCTGGAGTAACAGCCTGGACTAGGCTGTTAGAATGAAGAACATGACCATGTTAATCATGGATTTTGCTCTGTGTCTATCCTGCCTTGTATGCCCGGAGTTGAATGGCAGATAAAAGTTCTCTCCCCTCCCCCGGCTCCTCATTTTGCCTGCTAGTGGCTTGTCAACAGTACTTTATATAATCAATTCTGGAAATGTTTACCCATCTGTATTATCTGAGGGTTGTTATTTACTGTTCTGCTATTTTTTTTTTCTTGGGGTGGGCGGGAAGGGGAGGGGGATTTCACTGTGCTTTTCACAGGGGACCAGAGCAAACAAGAATAGATTTTCACAGTGCTCAGCGTGAAGGGACACCGTTCTGCTGGCTTCTCTGACACAGTTTGAATTCCTTGTGATGGTATATTTGAAGTGGTTTCCTGTGTTTTTCTGTGCTTTTAAAGCCGACATTAAAGCTCTGGTGCATATGGTCCTCTGTGCTGTCACTCTTGGGTGGGATTAATTTTTTGCCCTTTCCTATGAAAACACAAATAATTATGCAATCAAACCTTTTGATAAAAATGTACAATCTTGTCGCTAAAGAGTGAAACAGGCCTAACACATCACTTACGGCCCTTTTTGATATAATATCACATGTAAGCTGTTTGCGGCACTCAGAGGAAGCATGAGCAGAGAAACAATTGTGGCAGGGAGTGGAGACTGATTCTAGTCCTTAAAGTGTACTACTAACTTACCCGGGGCATGCCATTTGATCCCCCACCTCCCTAATTTGTGAAGTAAACACACCGGACTAGACGGCCTCTGAACTTGCTTATAGGTCTAATATTCTATAAAATGCCCACTAGCTAAGGGACTGATGTTTTTATAGCTACATCACCTTCCACCATCAAAATTCTGCTCTCCTCTAGGGAGTTATGAAAATTCACTCATCACGACACTGGGCCGACACATAAATCGACTTCACCACTGTTCTGTCACCTCATTAAAAAGTTATCGTTCATGCAAAAGTGCAGGGTCTAAGAGTGATGTATATAAACAAAACAATGTCCTGACCAAAACATCCCAAAGCATTCTGCAGAGGTCATAAATCCCAGCATTCTGAGATGGGGAGAGGGAGGACTGATCTCTATGTTCCGTCTGCAGAAAAGACACTGGGTATACCCCATCTTCAACATCCACCATTTGAATTTCAGACCTTAAAACAACATAGCAAAGTTGAGTAGCTTTAAACATAGAAAGCCACTCAATAAATGGGTATAAAGTGGATTCACTTGTTGGAGATGTCCTGCATTCACACAGCCAAGACAGAGCAAGTGGGGAGAGTGACTTAGAACCCCATGAGAAACCAATAAAAGAATGAGCGTGACGCCTCATATTTGTACAGTCTTGCACAACTTTCCCAAACACTTGAATAATTTGGGCAAATCCAACCACAAGAAATGCAGGGGGTATAACTCAAAGGGCTAATGAGCCCACAGCTATTACAGTTAGTTGCACTGTCCTGCTTTTATCATTGGTAGCCAGACAAGAAGAGTGGCATTTAAGTCATACTCTACCCCGCCATTAAAAAAGATAATAATAATACCAATAATAAAGTGACATTCTGAAGCACTTACTGATGGGCCAAGCACCTTAAATGTATTATCTTATTTAATCCTCAGAACTATCCACTGAGGGCAATGCCGTCATTACCTTTGTTGGCAGATGAGAGCTGAGTCAATTAAGGAACTGGGCTACTATGGAAAGGAAGTGAAATTCACCTGCACTGTGGATAACTCTGCCGAATGCCAGTGTTTACCTTGAACGCGTGAAGGAGAAACAACCCGAGAGGCAGCTGGCAATGATATTTACTTCTCCATGGTGTGGGCATAAGTCCTGACTAATGTATTAAATTGCCAAGCATATCTTTAAATAAACGAGTGCTCCAGCATCTCAAATTCAAACAACAATCTTCAATGTAATAATTACACTAGCTGTGACACGAGCCTCGCCGAGAGTGTATTTTTATTTTAACAAGCTTGAGTAAGTGCACGAGTGTGGGCTGAGCTTTTTGCTCGACAGTCAACACTTGAAAGCTGGCTCCAACCTTTAATTTAAGCATTCGCTTGTAGCACCAACAGGGCTACGGGGTTTCTAGTATCAAAGACACACTCCTTCATCCTTTCATGGCCCTACTTCTGTAAGCAGCGTGATTGAACTGCGGCACCACAGAAACTTGTTTTCCCTCCTCCTGACAGCGCAAGCCAAAACACTACTGCCCCATTCATCTTAGCGACATCATAATGAAGTCCCTGAATCAATTTATAACAAGCAAAGTGCAAAAATCCATTGAAGGAGTCTTGTGGCGGATGCCTTTCATATCTCTCTCGAGAGCACACAAGAGGCAAAGTGTCCGCACAGAAACCCAAATCATACCATAGAAGGGTCCTTTGCTACATCCAAAAAGCTTTTTTATTTCTTCCCCCTGAAGTGATTAAGGGGGAAAAGAAGATGCCAGGAACATCTGATTGTTCCTAATGATTCCATGCGCCTTGAAAATGTTGGGCAACCTCCTTCAGTGGCTTCCCACCCACTTCCGGATAGAGAACAACTCCCCTGGAAGGCCAGCCAGGGTCTTTTGTGGTCTGAAGCACACTGGACTCCTCTACCTGTCTCGTCTCCTGCAGTCCCTACAGGCCACACTCAACTACCTGCCGTCCACCAAATCACCTTACTCCCTGTCCAGCCTTTGAGAACGTTCGCAAGCTCTCTTCTTTGCTGGGAATACCTTCCTTCACTTCCACAGCTCAGCCAGGCCTTGACCTCCTCCCTCCAGAGGGCTGTTCCTGCCCCGGCCTGAGGAGGGCTCTTCCTGTATGTTCTCATTGCATCTCTCCTTCTCTCAGCTGGCACTTTCACTGTGTTGTGATTGTATGTCCACCTCAGGTCCTTAATGGCCTGGGAGGTCCTTGCAGGCAGGGACTACACCTCTCTTCATCTCTCTGGGTCTAATACTTTGTACACAGTGCCTGGCACAGCAGAGGCTCAGTAAATATCTGTGTCTGTACTACCCACCCTCATTCCACCGAAGTGGTCTGAAAGAGCCCCCAACCCCAATGTGTATGATGACCCCATCTCCGAGTCTGGAACAATGTGTTTTTGTGGGATTCCTGTGGTGCTGCGATCTTGGGTCAGAATCACAAGGAAGCCAGAGACACAGCCTTGAGAGTCAGATAGGCCTGGTCTCCCTAAGTGCTAGCTCTGTGATCCTGGATGGATGTTCTGTCTCTCGGAGTCTCAACTCTGTAAAAAGAGGGATGAAAGGCTCACATGAGTATTCAGCGTGGTAATAATGCACTTCACAGCGCTTGGCACAGAAGAAGCACTTTAAACGTGGTAGGCTTAGGATGTGTAGTGCTGTTTACAGTGGCAGTGCTTGGGATAATAAAGAATCTGAAGCCTCCTATGTTCTATGATGAGGAATATCATCAAAGTGCCCCTTCGGTCAACCCCCATCTGATCAGATCCCGTAACTCCTATCTCTGGGCACCAGCAAAGGCCTCTGTGAAGATGCCAGGGCACTGGCATTAAAAGTGTGCACCAGCTAAGATGGGGTGACATCATTACCCCTACTGCAAACTTGTGTACGTGACGTGTACCATTCCCCATGCGAACAGAGTGATATTAATCACAGCACTTATTCAGCATCTACTATGTACTAAGGACTTGTTACGGGCAAGGCATTGTAGGAAGCACCTTCTATGTATTACTGTCTACTTTCTAAAACCCCCGTGAGGTCAATGTCGTTATTATTTTCTAATTGAGGAAACGGAGGTTTAGAGAGGTACGCGACTTGCCCAAGATCCTTCAGCTAGCATGTAGCATTTCTGGGACTTTAACCTCCTATTTGGAAATATCTCCAAATCCACTCATGCTCTTACACCGATGCCAAATGTCTCACATTCCTTCCTATTCATTTCAGCCATGCCACCTGGAAGAGCCAGGAGAGAAGGAAACATAAGACCATAGCACTGAGTCAGGGCACAGGGAAGGGAGAGGTGCACTACTCAATATTTCTGCAGAAGGAGGGCGACGCTGCCGTCGGCTGCTAAGTCAGGAGACCCCAAAGAGCATGAGAAGGGAAATGCTGGACTATGAAAACAGCCCATTTGCCTGAGGCCATCCTTATGGAGGGTCAGAACCTCTGGCAAAGAGCTAAAAAGCACACAGGAAGCATGAAGTCTTCAGAGAAATTCTTATTCCTATAACAGTATCCCAGTGTCTTCTGATTTACTTTCTCCTTCTACCTTCCTCACAGGTCATTCAAGAGCCAATGCTGGAAGGAAGGAAGGAAGGAAGGAAGGAAGGAAGGAAGGAAGGAAGGAAGGCAGGCAGGCAGAAAGGGAGGGAGGGAGGGAGGGAAAAAGAAAAGAAAACCACAGGGCTGCTCTCGAGTCTCTGTGATATAGTTATGGCTTTGTAGACATACTTGACTCACATAAATGTCTTTAGTTTCCCTTCTGTACAGTCATAGATTCAATTTTACGTTTGTGAGGTGGTGGTACAAAGGAATAGAGAATAAACAAAACGTGTGTTAAATGACAGTGAAAAATTCCAAAGCCTTGGGTCTAGAGAATTTTGTCAGTACTGAGTGTATTATTTATGTTAAAAATGTACTAGAATGCCCTAGCCTTTTAGTAAGCTTTTTACTCAAGTGCAACATGCCTACAGAAACAGGCCCACATCATGAATGCAAGCTTGATGAATTTTCAGAGAGTGAATACTCCTAGATCAAGAATAAAAATGCCTTTTGGTTTTTTAAATCGTTTCCTACACCTGGGTCAAGACCAGTGAATAAGGCCAAACATAATGTGTAAAATGTATTATTTTAAGTTCAGTTCGCAAGAAAACGCTAAGAGTCTCAAGAGCCATTTCACCTCAAAGAGGGTGATTATCTTGGGCATTTGGAGGAAGTTTGGTTTTCTTTTTCACCATGAGTAGGCATGTAGTTACTTCTCTCACCCTTTTTGCAAAGGTTACAGCTTCACCTTCTCAACAGCCCAGGGAGAGAGGATGCCATCTCCATTTCCTTCCTCTCCACTCCCGCCCTTCCTCCACATTATCACTGCGAGCTGTTCGGAAACTAGGCCACCTCACTCCCCTTAGCCCTCCTCATTTTGGGCAGATCCAAGAGGAAATGAGGTGCTTTTTCTCACGGCCAGGCTAGCTGGGGGCCACTGTACAACCTCTGTTTACACAGTGAGTATGTTTCAGCTGATGCCTTTAATTGGCTAATAAAACTGTGCCAGGAGCAAGGGATCCCGATACCCTGACACCAATCTGGCTCTAGGGGTGCCAACTCCTCCCTGAATTACCAGAGTCAGGAGCAAGACCCTGGAAAAGCAGAATGTGCCAAAATGCATTTGCTCCCAATCAACGGACAGCTTGTTGATAGGAAACCAAATGGCACCCGGACCCAAGTGCCCCCTATGTGATAACAACGAAGAGGCCAATGACCCAGCCACAGAGGACAACGTAAATGCCTATATGTTAGATGCCAACAAAGCGATTATAAGATCAACAAGTATTTGAGCATGGCTTTCTAACTGCAGGCTATTTTTCACAAGACATTTCAGAGAAGGTTGGACTTTGATACATTTAATTAGTAAATGGAACTGATTCTGCCAAGCACATCTGAAGTTAGTCGAAGGCTCAGCCTTCTTGCCACGCTCTCAGTGCCAACAGATACCTGGGCAGAACTCTTCCCTCCTAGAGAAGGTCTGAGGGAGCACAGATGATGGACAGCGGGTGAGGGGATCCTTCCCTTGTGTGGCAAGGCCCGTGAGGGTTTTCTTTCCATCACTGCAGACAGTAGTAAAAGTCCCCAAAGCGCCCCCATTACTGGGAGAGTCTCCCGTCTGTCAGGATTTGGGGATAGCTCTGGAAGTTGCACTAATGGTACAAAATATTTTTTCCTCAGTATAAGCCCAAACTGAAAAGACAAACAGCAGTAATTTACTACAGTTTTTGCTAATGTAGGTTGCAGATGATTAAAGATAAATCGTAAAGCCTCTGTAAACCACAATTTTACGCCAAATCTCTGTTGTATTAAAAAAAGAAGACAACTCTGAAAATGTAACATCAGCAATGATTTTGGTCTTCTGTGGCCATTAAAGGGAAAGACTTTATAACGAAAATAGACATTAGAAAACTTGTTCTTGAATCCATGTTTGAAAGAGTTTTGCTTAATATAGAATTCACGGCTCATCAATTAAATTTATCTAAATTTAAAGCCCTTTCTATTATTACCTCGTGCTTTGGCACAAAAATCTCCTGTCTCCTAGAGTAAACCATACATCAGTGGTTCTCAAACTTTTTGGTGTCTGGATCCCTTTATGTACTTACAAGCCCGAAAGAGCTTTTGTTTATGTGGGTTATATATCAATAATTACTGTGTAAGAAATGGAAACTGAGAAAATATTTACTTACAACTAATTTAAAAATAACAGTAATAAGCTCATTACAGATTAACAAAGTATTTTTTAGGAAAAATATATTTTCCCCAAAATGGTTAATCAGAAGAGTTCCTTTTTTTTTTTTTTTTTTTTTTTACATTTTTACACATCTTTCATCTCTAGCTTAATGGAAGATAGCTGAATTCTCATATCTTCTTCTGCATTCAATCTGTTGTGTTCTTTTGGTTGAAGTGAAGACAATCAGGCCTCACATAGATTTATAGCTGGAAAAAGGAGATATATTTTACAGCTTTTTCAGATAATTTTGGACAGCTTTTGATACTACACCAAAACTCCCCAAGTGCTGGTGTCTTTCTTTTTTTTTTTTTTAGTTTATTTATTTTGAGAGAGAGAGAGCATGGGCAGGGCTGTCACAGAGACAGAGAGAGAGGGAGAATCCCAAGCAGTCTCCTCACATCAGCACAGAGCCCACCGCAGGGCTTGTGAGAACGAATTGGGAGATCATGACCAGAGCCGAAGTTGGAAGCTTGACTGACTGAGCCACCCAGGCGCCCATTTATTTTTATTTTATTTTTTTTTGCCCATTTATTTTTAATGTTTATTTATTTTTGAGGGGGGGGGAGAGAGAGAGAGAGAGAGAGAGAGAGAGAGAGAGAGAGAATGAGTGGGGGAGGGGCAGAGAGAGAGGGAGACAAAGGATCCGAAGCAGGCTCTGCAATGAAAGCAGACAGCCCCACGCAGGGCTCGAACCCTGAGATAATGACCTGAGCTGGCATCAGACACTTAACTGAGCCACCCAGGTGCCCCTGTATTTTGTACTCTGAACGGATCTTCTACCCATGTATTGGCCACTTGGAAACCATTAGTTCATTGAGTTACGAAGCTCTTCCAGATGTTGACATATTTCATTACCAAATGAGATTATACCAAGTAATCACGTTTATTAATATCACCACCTACATCATCAGAAAAGTCTTTAAATACTGAGAGGCAGTCAAATGAATGGTGTTGGATGCACATGTTTCAAACTTCTATTTGCCTGAAAGCTTGAATTTATCGGGAATAAATACTGCCCGCTATTTTTCTTGAAATGATGGGTTCACTTGGTTCATTTTTGAGAAAATAAATGACCTATACCCAAGTCTGAATAGCTAGAGTCAGTCGTCCTAGTAAGTACAATGGCAGTCCTCTCAGAAAGCAGCTAGTTCAGCTATTAACTCAACGGCACAGTACTTTTCCCTGGAGACAAACATCTTCCTTCAGCATGTAGCAGAAGTGCTTTTATGTGTACTTCCCATTTGTCCTAAAGAATATTAAAAAGACTTGGACTCAAGGGTCGAAATTTAATACACTTAATAATTGTTACTGCTTCATCAAGGACATTCTCAAATGAACCTGGCAATGTTTTGTTACCAGCAAGCCCGCAGTAATAACAAATACGATGACGACTTGTCCAAGTCGGTGTCCGTGCCTTGATTCCTGCAAAGATGCCAGGAGTTTTACCCACCAAGGCTTTGGCACTACTGATGCCAAATGGTCAGTACAGTGAAAAGGGCAAACGATATCTCAGTATCATTATACAAATAGTTTTTACCTCTTGGAACCCGGGAAGGGCCTTGGGGCCCCCAGGGGTGCCTGGATCCCACGCTGAGGACCACTGCATAGAGGATACTAACAGCATAAATCCACTCTCTAATCTGCTCAGTGTTTATGTCCTTGTGGGGTTCACATAAAGAAGATTTAAAAGGTTTATTTCTGTCTCCACCCTCCTGCCCTCCCTGCTGAAAAAAAAAAAAATTCCATTGTGGCAATTCAACATAAATTGTGTGTATTGAACAAAGAAATTGCAGTACTCTTGATTTCATCAGCATTTTCCTCCCTAACAAAGAAAGCTGCTCTAACAAGCTATTGGGAAAACTATCATGAGTTACAGGAAATATGACCTGCTCAGTCCCCCCTCTATCCCATCTAACACCCAACCCTCCCAAGCCTTTCACTTCAGGGGTATTTCAGATGAGCTCTTAGTAGTGTCCTCAGAAATAATTGGGTGTCCTAATTCAGCCACATGCAAATTAGTGCTCCCCTAAAGAGGCCTTATTATAATTTCCAACCCTTGATGTCTACATAATCCCCTATAGTTCTTTAACTTTTTGCTTTCTAACTTCTGTTTACCGATGCACTACTTTTGTCAGCTCAGTATAGCATCAATTAGTAACACAGTTGTGTTTATTAGGTCTCCCCAGAGCCTTGAGAGAGCTGCTTTGTATTTATTAATGACTACACAGAGCACTACTATTTTTCAATAGCATTTAAAAATGAGTAAATTACTGAAGACGAACTATAAAAGAACTTCAAATTTCAAAGGCAAGCAAAAAAAAAAAAAAAAAAGGCACAGTATTTCAAATCACCCATAATCCTTGCATGGTTAATTTTATTTTCAATTTAATATTAAGGGTTGGGGGGGAGTCAAATCTAGGCTGTTCTTGTTTTACTTTTGGCATTGTGGAGTACAAGCCATTTGATTTAGAGAACTGAGGTACAGATCTGGTAATTAATTAAGAGCCGGTTTAACAGGTCCAGATTTCATTATCACACACACCTGTTAAGTAATGCATACCTGATTCAGCAAAAATCCACCCACAAGGTTAATTTAAAAAAATTAAAAAGCAAGCAAGCAAGAGAGAAAGAAAGAAAGGCATAACTCTACAAACTTAGGTCCAGTTTTCTGTTCTCAAGCAGAATTCAACACAACGCACTTGAAATATATCCAATTTGTACTCTCTTATTTTGTGAATAATTGCCTGTATTCTATTCGGTGACGTTAGAGCTGCCCACACTGCTACAGAAATCGTTACTTAAGGAAATCAGAGAGACTCATCTCTGTGCGATGAGTCTTTCCTAGCCAAACTTAAAGTGATGGGGAGCAATTACCACGCTCGTTTGCCCTGCTTTTTTATATTCCCGGTCATTTATGAAATGAAGACGCTGATCTGCAAAAATCACTTTGCATTCATGAAGGGAGCTATGGGAGCTCCCCCTGAGCATCTGGCTGTGAGGCAGAAACATACCTCAGTGCACTTCCTTTGTCTTGCACTCCCTCTTTGATGTGCAAGTCACTGGTGGAGTAAGCTGTGATCGCTTTGATGTTGAACTTCTAGACTTTATTGTTACTAGCATGCCTACAAGGAGAGCTGTCAGTCATTTCTTACATCTGAACAACCATGTTTCTTTACGGCACCCCTTTTACAAGCATCAACCCTTAAATACATGTTTTCACATTCCTGCTGATTACCACACTATCTTCGTTGGGGGAGGGCTGTGCTCAAATAGTACAGCACCCACATTGTCTGTAAACACCCTGAGGCATCATCAGATGGCTGGTAACCAACCTTCTTCAACAAGAGAAGCCTGAGCGCAGAACATATTTCTAGCAAATGAAAACATTCTGAAAACGCGCAAGCCATCTTAACAGTCAAAATGAGTAGTTTAGCCAATATTTCCCCTAAGCAGCCATTGAAATCACAGAGAAAACTTCCAAGCCACGTTAAAAGGGATTCTGAATGCAACACCAGCAGGAGGCTCAGAAAGTCGGCCAAAACTTTAAGACATCTTAACTCATCTTAGACAACTTTGTTTCTCCGCAATGGTGGAAACAAAACGCTTCTGTTCTACATGATTTTGCTTGTGATGGAAACACTGCTTTTGAAATAGATTTCTGCCAAACCACTTATTTTATTAAACAGTATCATTTCAGAAGGTACTTGCTGTTATGGATGCAATTTAAGTCAGAGGAAGATGATTTTCCGTAATTTAATATATAAGGCAAACCTATGGCTGTGTATACAATGCGTGTCCCATTTCTTAAATGTATACACATAAAGTAGGCAATATATTCATCTTTAAAAATCTCTGTTGAAAAAGACACGGCTCTAATTTCATTTACCTGCTCCCATCAGATTTACTTTTCAAACTCCTTTATCAATTCTGGAACTGCTGAGTATTATCAAACCCCACTGGGGACATTCCACACAAAAAGGAAATAAAGTTAAGGTGCTTACATCACACAAGCCTGGCTAATAATGAACTGCTACCTTTCTGAATAAATGTTTCAATGAAACCCAAGTTCTTAGAGATACTGGATTTCAAATGAGGAAGTACAATGAGTTTATTTTTCATGACAGAGCTGAGTTCTGTTATTTTCTTTTTGTAAGCTGGCAACACAGGAGATACACGGTTTCTGCTGGCTAATAAACTGCAAATAATATATTAGGACAGACTCAAAGTTTTGTTGAGTTTCTGGCCTGGAATATTTGGTAAAGAATAAAATTACTGTGGTATGCAAGAGTTAAGACTATTCCAGGGTTTCCATTTTTACACAACCTCCCTGCCCCCAACCTCCTTGGTTTTAACTCAACCATCAAAAAGGGGAAAGGCTTTGGGATAGAATTTGATAAATATTTCTGTAATTTACCAGAACTAAGTCTGGGCATATTTATTATTAGTATTAATGAAAGCTTGCTTGTGCTTACTTAATTAAATAGTTGGCCAAAAGTAATCACCTCTTTCTACCTTAAATTTTCTTTACTTCTGAAAGGAAGGGATTAGCTGATTAAAGCACTTACAGCAACTAAGGGTTGAGGTGGGGGAATAAGGAAACTAGAAGGCATTCATCTGTTTCTTCCAAGTCTTGAACAAGAAACCAGACCACCCTTTTGTTTTAATACAAACACTTCATCAAATGGGAGAGTTGGAAAAGACCTTGGTGGCTCTCCAGTCTCTCCAACTTAACAAATGGGAAAAATGAGCAACTGAGGTAACCCGAAAATAATTTGAGTAGTAGATCTGGGAGGAGAACCCACATCTTCCCCCACCCAACATGGAGCGGGAAGTGGTCTGCACCACTCAGTGCTGCTTCCCTGCAGTGGGGACCAACGACTCGTGTAAAGTAAGGGTGTTGGACTTGGGCGTTTCTCAGCCAGAATCATACGGGAAGCTTAAAAATGAGCAATACTTGATAAAATAAGAGCCTCGGAGACAGCCTGGGCTTGAGTATCTTTAAAAATCTCTGTAGACAGTTTACTGTGCAGAGAAGGTTGAGAACTAAGGGACCAGATGACCTCTAAGCCCCTTCCTGAGTCTACTGCCAAACGTTCACCATCAGTTGGAAAAAACATTCTTGGATTCTGTTCCCTAAAATTTATCCATGAGGCCATACATATTTCTAAACTGTCACACTGTCTGCCATGTTAGCCTTGCTGTTGTTACTACCTGTTCTTATCTGGCTCATTTATGTGTTCACTTAGGTATTATCTGCCTCTTCCCAACAGAATGGACACTCGCAAAGGCCAGAGATTAAGCCCACTGTGTTCACTGTGGCTCCCACAGTCCCAGCATCATACCTGCCACAATAATGGGATATTGCACTGTCGTTTTCCAAAGAAAGAGGGGTCTGGAATTGTGGTGTGGAAGGGAGCAGGCTGCCTCCCACATCACCCAAGCAGTTCTAATTTTATCTGTTTCATCATTCTAGAATCTAAGCTATATGAAGGCAGGGTTGTGTCTGCCTCATTCGTATTTAGTTACCTCCAACGCCTGGAAGTGGGCAGGCCCGCCAGGTGTGCAGGGCCTGAGAAACACGTAAATAGGAAGCGCTATGAGACAGCCAGGTGCTAACACCTTAACTTTGTTGCTGAGAAAAGCAACACAGAAAAGACATCACTGTTGCCACTGGAGTTGGCCTTGACTCCTGTGGCACAATCCCTAGCCTAGCCCTACTAGGTGGTCACCATGGTGGCAAGACCCAGCCCCGGGGCTCACCGAATGCCAGAAGGCCAGAGCTGCCTAGGAAGATTTATGCAGAAAAGGCACACAGTGTTTGGAAAGTATCAAAGGCATTTGCCACACCAAAGTCTCAGGGTGTTCTGCCTGCTTGGGCCACTTGGGTTAACAGATTTGGGTTATGTCCACTTCCTCCCACACGGTGGTATAGAAAGGCCGAGATAATCAGAAGATTATCTCAAGTGTGTTAATTACATCCAAATAATGGTGGGAACTGCTCATGTTGGGCATCTTAACCTCGAAAGGAGATTCAGAGGACTAAACGAAGGCTTGTGCTTGAGCCTAATATTGTTCACCTTTCCGAGCTCCACCTTTCACACTAGTCAAAGAGGGTTAGACCAGAGCAATACTTCCCAAACTTACCAGATCCTCAGCCACCAGAAGACCTTTTACAAATTCAAATTCCTTGGTCTTACCCCAGACTATCAGAGGCAGGATCCACTCATGTGGTGATGGAGAACGGGCATTTGTTTTTTTGAATGCTTCCCAGCCGACTGGGAAGATCAAGGATATTTAGGAACCGCTGAAGGGCTAGAGGATCGCAGGCTCATCCCAGCTCCAGCAGGTGAGGACTATTTGAATTGGTGGTCTGAGGACCGCCTGAATCCCAATCCCCGGAGACACTTGTAAACACAGGCCTTCCTGGGTCAGGAGGACCAGAGTGACAGAGTGAGGCTCTCTCCAGGGGGGACCTAGGAATCGGCCTTTTCAACAGACTCTGTGGATTACATGTTGCAGTCTTAAGTTTCAGAACCACTGCTTTCGGCAGGATTTTAGAGCTAACCTATGGCTGATCTGGAAGGAAATCATGTTCACACAGAAGTAGAATGATTGGCTTTATTCAATTATAGTAACATTTCACTGTGGGTCGCAAATTCTCCTTTATTTTAAACGGCATGTAGCTCACAGAAGCTGCAAAGGTAGAAGAGCAACGGTCTTAAAACAGCCTTCTCTGGCTAAGCGTGGCTGCCAATCTCCCGGTGCATTTTTTAGATGCTGATTCACGGCTTAAGAGGTATTTGGGAGGAGGGTGTCTCTGCTCTATAAAAGCACACAGTAGGCACTTAACTAAGTATCTGCTGAAACGAATTTATTTAGTTATTTACGTTCCGTGTTCTGCAGAAGATGTGACATGAAATAAACAAATAAAAGAAGGTGAAGAAACCCAACAACTGAAAAATGAAAATAATATTCTATGAAAGAGAATATTTCTCATGTGGTGAAAGAATCACACTTCTGGGTGGCGTCATCTGAAAAACGGTTTGCTTCAATAACTGATCTGAAACCTAACCACAAGTCTTTAGTTCCAAGCCACCATCTTATTTCTATGATGGAAAAGTTTAAACGGTAGGTTTTCCTTGCTTTTTCTCCTCCCTCCTTGTTTTTCACATAAAGATACAATTGCACCTTTCCAGTAGGAACAAATGAGCACTGTTACCCTTGAGAATCTTGGTGATTACCCGTCATTATTATTATCCTGGTTTTCAGCTCAGCTCTGAAGCCTTGACTTCTTGAGCAATGCAACATTCATATAAGCCTGTATCCTCATTCTTCTTTCTGCAAGGCATCATTTCCTTACATGATATTTAAGGACCAATACTTATTTCTGATTCCAACATAAGTATCAGATTGTTTTACGATTGTTTCACACTTGATAAACCACCAAAATCTGAGCCCACAATTCACTTGTATTACCTATTATCCTAAAAAAATTACACAGACATATTTTTACTTCCATTGTTTTAAAGCATAAGCTCTATATAATATTCTAAAAGTCCTGCATAACATATACTCTATATTTTGGGCAAACTGCTTACACTTATGTGAACCAAGTGATCTAACCACAAGTCTTCACAAATCAAGTGGTTAATAGTTTTGCATCCATGTTTAAAATTGTTTTATTGCCAAAAACTCCAATAGTTTGCTTATTTCTAAATGTTTATCTTTTTTGAAAAAAAAAAAAAGCTCTAGATTTAAAATGGGAGAAAGCTGATCAAAACGACGATCTCTTTTGGGCCACTTGGGTGGCTCAGTCAGTTAAGCGTCCGACTTCAGCTCAGGTTATGATCTCAAAGTTCATGAGTTTGAACCCCGAGTGAGGCTGTGTGCTGTCAGCTCAGAGCCTGGAGCTGCTTCAGATTCTGTGTTTCCCTCTCTCTCCGTCCTTCCCCCCACTTGCACTCTCTTTCTCAAAAATAAACATTAAAAAATTTTTTAAAAAATGACAATCTCTTGAAATTTTATTTGACGGTCGAGGAATAGAATTAAGGTTGAAACTAAAAAAAAAAATTACAAGGATTACCATAAACGTCATAATAATTGTTTATTCACAAACCGAATCTCATTTACATTTTAAAATTTACTATGGAGCCAAACAAAATTTCCTAATTCAGCTTTAAAACTTCCCTTTATGATCTCCCACGCAAACTTGTGAAATTCATTATCTCCCCTACAGATACATCTCTAATAACCATTTAAAACAATGAATTACACTTTGGAATCTGATGAAGAATGCCCCACAGCAACTGAGAAAATAATTTCAACCTTTGACCCTCTCCACTAGCCTGATGGGAAATTCAAAGGCACCATTACACTTTTAGCTTTCCATGAATAGGTAACCACTAGAGGGCAGCCTTATCTCAGCTCTGACACTACTTTGGAGAAAAACACCTCACAATGCTTCTATGTTCCATTAATTATTTTTGGAATATCTTTGGTTTTCCTAGATATTTAATAATCAACTTCAGCTCATCTAAAGGCATTTCTGAACAGGTCAAAAATCTACTTTCACACATTACAACAATATCACAGGGACCGGTCATGCGATGGCCTAAAGTTACAGCCCAGCCTGTGTATCTTCAAAAATTTTAAAACAAAATTAACAAGTCTTTAGTCTTTACTATGTGGTGAAGTGCTGAGTCAGTCATAACACAACTAGTACTCGGGTTCCACTTTTGGTAGCAAAATGTCAAGAGGTTTTAGACAAATTTAAGTATGCTTAAGGAAGAAATTGATTAAGATTGTAGGAAGACCTACTGTGAATGAGTGGAGCAGGGGACAGCAAAGATTAAGGGTTAGAGCTGTGTGTATGTGTGTGTTTCACACTTCTAGTCTTCAAATAGCTGACAATCTTTCACCTGAAAGACGGGTTAAATGTGCTCTCCACAGTCCCAAAAGAAAGGGTCATAATCAAGGGATTCAAAATACAAAGGAGGTGGGGCGCCTGGGTGGCTCAGTTGGTTGAGCGTCCGACTTCAGCTCAGGTCATGATCTCACGGTCTGTGAGTTTGAGCCCCGCATCGGGCTCTGGGCTGATGGCTCAGAGCCTGGAGCCTGCTTCCGATTCTGTGTCTCCCTCTCTCTCTGCCCCTCCCCCGTTCATGCTCTGTCTCTCTCTGTCTCAAAAATAAATAAATGTTAAAAAAAAATTATAAAAAATAAAAAAAATTAAAAAAAATACAAAGCAGAGATTTATGCTTGATATAGGAAGAATTTTCTAATTCAAGATGGAATAAGCTACCTCTAACAACTGGGAGTTTCCTGTCATAAGAGGTGTTCGGGCATAACCAGACAACCATTTAGCAGGAATGCTGTGGAGAAGAACCAAATGCCAATAGGACCTGTAACTAAATGACTTTTAAAGTTTCTTCTCCCCTCAAGACTCTATGAAATAATGTTTATTTGCTTTCAGACAAACACATCTCAGTCCAGTCACCAGAAAAGTAAACACCCATCAAGTAAGAAATGAGCTTTTGCAGATCTATCCACTTGGAAACTTTTACTCTCCTGTGATTTCCTAAAAGACAACAGATTTCTCAAGAGTTAGGTCCACAATCATGCCCTTCAGCTGTTATGGAAACAACCAGGACAACACTCACCAGCCCAAGGATTCATCAGCTTTCTACATAAAGGCACATTAAAATTAGAAGATGCATTTGTAAATGCTCCCTTTGCCTAAAGATAAGTGGAACACATATAGGTAAATCTCTAGCTCGATTCTCTCATAATGGAGATAGGTTAGCTGCGTTTCATAGTATTCTGTATTCTTTACAAAGGTAATGCTTACATTTCACCCAGATCCTCTTACAACAAGTAGACTTAATGAAAATCATGGATGAAGAGAGCTAATGATGAGCAAATAAGAGTAACCCCATTTGTACCAAATTGATTTTATTAAATAGTAATTTAAAGATATTAGGCTCAGCAAAGCATTACATAATTGAATCTATTTTTTCCCTCTTATAAATGCCAGAGTTATAATTTTCACTAACTAGAGACAAAGTTATATCCAGGACATTTTTACAGCTTCCTCCAGGGGAGGCAGCATGAAAATAGTAGAAATTAGGGCTCTAGCCCTTGCTTTACCATTTATCCGCCGGAAGTGCTTGGCCACAGCACATAACCTCTATGAGCTTCATTTTTTCAACCAAACACCATGAGTATCAGTGACTTTCCATGGAGGATTAAGTGACAGAAGAATGTAAAACATAAAGCACAAAACAAATACAGGTTAACATCATCCATCTATTTATTTATGAAATGCCTAGTAAACTTCAGAAGCAATAAAAGTCAAAAAACGAAATCACTGGCAAACGTATGGAATAGGTTGTAACATGACTTTTTATACTAATGGGAGCAAAGATTTTTAAATTATCACATTACCGCCTTATAATATGATGAGCGCTGACAAATGTCACTTGATTTTTATTATTTTTTTGTTTTTATTTTTTAAATAGGCTCCACACCCAACATGGGGCTTGAACTCACAACCCTAAAATCAAGAGTCTCATGCTCTACTGACTAAGCCAGCCAGGCACCCCAACAAATGTCACTTTGAAAAGAAAATCCAGATACAAAAGTTTACAACTGCCTTCCTGCATTTTGCGCATGGGCTAATCATATGCTACTATCTATTCAGAACTCTTTGGACATAACACTCTGACAATTTAACTGAAAAAGCATGCATCACGTCACACACAATACCAACAAATACAGAAAGCTCCAAGAATCTCTAAGTCCATGACTCAAAGGTTGGGGTGGGAGGTATCCTCAGTGGAGGATCTATAAGTAGGGAGAGGAAACTTGCAAATCATTCCTCATAGAGTCAATACATAGTCTTGGAGATAATATTAAATGTTAATTCATATCTGTGTTGTCACTGGTGGATCTTTCCAAGTTACTATTTTTTAAGCAGAGAAACATAAAGCATGATTTTATGCTGCTGCTTCTGAGATTCTATGGTTCTAAAACTTACTAAATATGAACTATGTAGATTAAAGCAACCTTGAGTTCTTACTAATAAGGACTGTGAATATTTAGAATGCATCAAAACATTTCTATGACAAAGTATTCTTAGATTTGTTCCATACGATGGGTTTTATTGATGACTAAAATAATTTAAGAGAATTTTCAGAAAACTGAACTCCAACTCCACCTCTGCAGATCTATCTACCCATGTATCTAGTAACTTTTTCTCCCAGTAAATGGCCATTTGTAAATATTATTTCCTTCAATGCCCATGAGCAAATTACAAAGCGGCTGGGTGCTAGTGCAGGTGCTTTGCAATTATCTACTTGCTGATCTCATCCATTTCATTGTGATTCACTTGACTGGAAGGGAAAGGTGAGAGAAAAAGGAGTCTAGTGAGAACTATTACTATATATTTACTAATTTATCTACCAGTTATAAAATACTCTCTAAGATTTAAATCATACTCATTTATCTATCTATGTATCTATCAGATTATTTCCATTTAGAAATTATTTTGTAACTGGGCAGCTTTAAAGAAATTACATGGTACTCAACTCAAATTGAGAGCAAAGTGGTTTACTTGAGTATGATGTTACTTTGCATTTCAAGTGAAGTGACTGATATAAAATTAAGAGGCTGCTCAAGAAAATGGCACTTTAAAAATATTCTCTACTTCATAGAGGGTCTGAACTTTGCCCCCCCCCCCCCGCCCGCCCTCCCAACCCCCATGAACAAATGGATTCAGAGATCCTCTTTGTCTTTAAAAGAACTGACCCCTCTTTGCCCGATCAACTCTGCTCCGTGGAGCAGCCATTTACATTTTCTCTTTTCAAGATCTAGCCATCACCCTTCTCCCAATCCTACCCATCAAAGGTCACAAAAATGGGACAAAAATCCCTGCTAAAGGTCTCATTGATAGGGCGCTTGCAATAAGACCAGGGGTAAAATTCACATTTCATTTGGTAAAAAGAAAGGCCACATTCTTCAAAACTATGAAATCAAATTTATTGGAGTTGGAAATATTACTCATCACCAACACCTAAAGTATTTTCAAAGCAGTAAGGTGAAGTTTGCATTTTGCACATGAATTGTGCTGGGGGAAGAATCTATTATGGGACAGAAATTCCCTTTAAGCCTCTCCCTTCACTCTAACTCCATTTACATGAGCACAGGCTGAGCCCTCAAGAAGCTAAGGGGTATATAATCTACGGAAACTGATGAAGTCCTTGCATTTCCTTTCAGCGCTCGGCTGCCGCCGGACATTTGGCCAATGCACTTTTCTGATGAACAGAACTAGTGCTCCCCTGATTACAAATGTTATCGCTGGCTCTCTCTGTTTGCCCGAGAAGCACTCTAAGGGTACTGGAATTTTGTTGTTAATTAAACAAAAACAAAACTGAAGGATGAGACGAGAATGGCTCAAATGAAGATGTATTACTTCCAAGCATGAAACCACTTTAAGCTTAAACTTACTTGACAACTAACACAGAGGCAAGGATTTTCTTCGTTGGTGAGTTCAAAGGGCCTGACTTAATGATGTTTAAAAAACACAAGTAATCAGCCAACAAAGGGAATGTTTTTCTTTTATGGTCGCTTGTTTTCTCCTCCCCTCGTCCACATGCATACACGTACCAAAAAGCTATATTGTAAAGAGTATTTCTGTTTTGCATGAAAAATCTAATTATACAGACTCTCTTACATATGGAACCAATTTAACTATTAAAAATGAGAGGCAGTAGGGAAGTATTTAATATGATTCTGGGCCAGTTGTTTTCCCCTTAAATCTGATATGGAAACATTTACAGTATTCCTCATTTTCCCACAAACTACGTCTTCAGTTTAAATTTGCACCAAAGCAAGATAATCCCATTAAAACACAGGATGTTATGATATTGGAAATGAAATATTCTAATTGTCCAGATGCATTCTATTTCTCTCTCTCTCTCTCACGCTTATAGGAAAACTGCATCGCCAGTACTGAGCTACTTTTCTCAAAGCACATTACTATGAATCTATTATCTAATGGCAGCCAGAGGTCACTCCAAGACAAATGTGTGGGCTAGAGCTTTTGGGGGATGATGGCTGTGTGATTCTCATGATTATATTAGCAAGGGATAGTACTCGACTTTGTACTAGAGCTACAAAAGCAAAATTGTATGCACTGAGAGCATCACATTAAAATATTAAAACATACTTTCCTTACTAATTGTTTGGTAGTTACTGTTCATTAGGGGAAACAGTCTTAGCTTTTCACCCTTCCCTCAATCAACACAAATTATACTACATAAAATGGATAAAGACTGGCATTGACATCTTCCAAGCAACAAAATCTATTTTATAGCTTGAAGAAAAAAAAAAAAAAAAAAAAGGAAGAAAATATCTTAACTACAAAGGCTATTTGGGTCGTTTTATTCTTAGAGGATTAATAAAACTAAGGAAATAGCATAAAAGTTTTTTTGAGGGGGAGGGGAGGGGCATAGAGAAAAACTTGACATTTTTTCTTTACAAGATGATTTTAAGATGCTTAAGAACGTGTGACACAAGGAGGTTTTCCCTCGTTTATCCGTTGCATATTCCAAAAATGATTAAATCCCGTTTTCCGAAAGCCACAAGGGAAAGACAGAAAATTTGCTGTGGGTACGTCGTATAGAAAGATTTCATCTCAAGCAACTCATCTTAGTGTCCAGCACGTTTCGGCCTGTTAATAATTAATGAAAGAGATGCCACCCAATCTCTAGTGGAGAAAGGCAAAGCTCGGTGATCCGAAAGTAAACGCAGCACAGACACCGAACTAGTGTCCTTCATCCTGGACTGCAACAAAACCTCAACCTACTGAACGTTTAAGGAGCTCCGGGCGCCCGCACGGATGGGCAGAACCCGCAGGACGGTCCGGGTCTGCAAAAACGCGGCGCATTAGGGGCTCCCTGTGCGCCGCAAGCAGATGGGGTTCTAAATCCCCACTCCCAGCGGCCGGGTCCGCGAAGCCGCTCGGGCAGATTATCTCCCGGAGGAACCTGCTGGCGCACAAGCGGGCCAGCGTGCTGCTGGCTGAGTTTCTCCAGGGCTGTTTGCAAGAGTCCTAACAGCGTGGCTCGGTTCCTCCGGGCCACACAGGCGACTTCCTGCACACCTCCAAACTTTGGCTTTCTCATTAGAAACTTCCCTAACTTGCCTCGGGTTCTCTCCTCCTCACCTGGGAACACCTCGAATCGATCCTCTCTTCAACTAGTCCCCCCTGCCACCCCCCACCAGCCTGCTAAGGAATCCTGATCTGGGCGGAAGGCCGGACGGGGAGACTTGACCGCGACCAACACGCGCGGGTCGGCCCTCACCGCGGTCTAACTTCCACCGCTGCCCGCGACTCCTCTGGGCAGGGTTGCCTCCCCACGTCCATTCCACAACGCAAAATATCCAGTGGGGGTGCGCTGCGGCTGCGGGCGGCAGCCGGGAGAGTCTTGGCACGCTCGAGAAGCCCGTCTCGCTCGGGCCCGGGCGCTTTCGTAAGTAGCCGCGCCGGGACGCAGAGTGAAAACGGCCGCACTTTCCCGGCCCGCGGCCGCTCGGGGCCTTCGGGCCGCCACGGGGGGAGGGCGCAAGGCCTGGGGCGCTGACCAGTCCCCAGGGATGACATCGCGTCCCCGCGCGCGCGCACGGCCCGGCCCGGCCGCAGCGCCTTCCCTACGTAGGCCGGAGCTGTCTGGGGTGCGGGCCCTGGGGACCGACCGCGGGCGTCCCCGGCTTCCTCCGAGCTCCCCAGATCCCACCCTCCCTTCCAGAAGCGCCGCGACTCCCAGCAAACTTTCTTCCGAGAGCCCCGCCGGGTGCCAGGCGGACCTGGGCGGCTGACAGGAGTCAGAGGGGGCGGAAGAGGGGGGTCCAGCCCGTGCGCCTTTGCCCCCTACAGGAGGCAGGCTGATCCCGCGGCCGGGCTCAGGTGGCGCCGCTGCTGTGGCCCAGAAGGCCGTGGCGGGGCTCCGGCGCCCAGCCCGGGGCAGTACGTGCGCTCGGGCAGGCGCGCCCACCCCTCCCCCTGCGCGCCCTCCTCCCCGCCCCCCGGAGCAGCCAGCCCACCCGGCCCCGGCGGGGCTCCCGGCTCACCTTTCATCGCTGCGATCACAAAATACATCATTTAAGCCGCGGTGCGGAGAGCGCAGGGAGAGCCGATGGTCCGACCCCGGAGCCCCCTCTGCCGCCGCCGCGCCGCCGCCGCCCGAGCCACAGCAGCAGCTGCCGCAGCTGCCCGCCCGCCGAGAGCCATCCCGAGCCATAAGAGGCTCCATGTGACCGGCTGACATCACGGCCGCCGCTCTGTTTACACCGCGCCCCTCCGCTTCCTCCCCGGGCGGGAGGCGGGAGGCTGGAGGCAGGCGCGCCCCAGCGCCGCGCCCCGCCCCGCCCCCGCGGGCAGGTGAGCGGCGGCGGCTCGGCTGGCACACCCCGGGCCCGCGCTGCCCTGCCGCGCCCCCGGCCCGCGCCCAGGCCCCCAGCCTTCTCTTTGCCTCTCCGAACACCTGTGGTCGCCCGGGTGCTCTCTGCACGCAGCGCCCCGCGGAACGCGCGCCTGACCACTCTCTGTCCCCACCCCGTGGGGCAAGGGGCACGCAACCCCACGCCACTCTGCTTCCTCGCCCGAGCCCGCGGGGCGTTAAATGCTCCAGTTGGCCGGAGAAAAAGCGGGGTTTGGCCTGAAGGGGGGAGGCTGTAGTCACCCTCATTTCCCAGAGCGCCCCAGCTCTGTTCAGAAGGTAGGTCCCCCAGACGGGGCCGTGGAGAACGCTGTCACCCGGACCTTTCCGGGGAGTGGAGTAAGTGCCTCCTAAGTCTTTCCGGAGAGGCTCGGCCAGAGCGGGGGGAACCCCGCCCACCAAGAGGTTGGTAATCTCCCATCATACCTACACCAAAGGTCCTTGTTTACGCCTCCCCCATTCCCCAGGAACAATGTTACCTGGAAGGAGAGCAGAAAACTCTTACGTGAATCACCTAAATGATAATCCAATCGCCAGCCAATTTGAGCCACTGAATTCCCAGGCTCTTCCATATCCAGCATTCTCTCCAGAGAACCCATTTACAGGTGGAAAAGGCTCTAGTGGTCACATCCTAAAAATGAGACATTGTGGCACTCTGGGCAGGAAAACAAAAATACCTCTAAAGGTCAACTCTGTGAATTTTAACTTGCAACTAAGAGTGAATTCCCTCTGAACTTTGAAGCTTAATCCTTTTTACTGGCCATATGGAAACTTAACTCTTGACAGTATTGTCAGATGAATCTTCTTAGGATGAATTTCAGATGCTTCGTACCCAGAGTTTGCATTATTTAAAAATTTGCCAACTGTGTCCATAACATTGAGCATAATAGGAAGAACAATTCAAAAGCCCAGTCTGCATACCTGCTGCTGTTCCTTCACACAACTTCAATTCTGCTTTCTTTCCCGATGGTCTGTATTTCCATTTACAACTTAAAAGATCAGATAGTTTTTAGTGGATGCCTTCATGGCGATTAAATAAGGAGAGTCCTAGCTAGCATTCTTTTCCCATATAACTGAGTTGTCCTTGCCCCTGAGTTGGGCTATAACTTAAAACACATGCAGACAATCAGCCCTCTAGAAAACTTAGGATTCATGTACTCCCTACCCTCCCAACCCTCCTTTTCCAGGCAAAATTTACACAGTCCCGATTGAGAAGGTCAGTAAAATTCATCACACCTTAAATCAAACCATAGCTTTATACACGTTTGATTTCAGCTAACTCCATCCTAGCAGTTTTTCCTTTAGATTTCTTTTTTCAAATAAAACCACAAAAATCAGAAATTATGAAAGTGTGAAGCCAAGACCTACCCATGTTAATTCAGCTTTCCAGCCATAGCGAAGTGGACCAGAATTTCAAATGAATCAACCATATCCACTGTGATGTTTACAGTTATGAAATTAAATCACACCACATTCCCATGATGCAAGTGCATCTCCTAGTGAGGCAACGCCCCTCGGTTACACTGACGCCATCCTTCATATTTGGTTCTTGATTTCCCTTGGCCTAACAACTCTAACAGGGAAGAGTAAAGCCAAGCTATCCAGCAGGTAGGTCCCCAGCACAATTTTCTTTCCTTTGTACTGTTGAAGGATGGAAAGTCATCAGGGACTGCATGTTCATGGGTATGCTCTTCATACTCATTGCAAATGAATACAGAAATACAACTTGGAAAACTTGCAGGGTTCCTTTAAAAAACAGTATCCTGCTCTAGAAAACAATGCTTTGAAAATAACCAAATCCATTAGCTCTAGCCTGCCTGTCAGACATCTGACTCCAAGGTAAATAGTCTTACATTACTAGTAATCGGTATTTATTTCCAGACCATTTCAAATGAAATCGGTAATCGGGAATGACATGTAACCTGACGTGTGCTCCTGCAATTACAAGTAGTAGAATCACTCATTCTATAGATATGTCCCCAATAGAAATATAATCTCATAATGCTTATTTGAAATATTTACACATATATTCAACAAAGACATTTCCAGGATAATGTAATACTGACCTTAGCCTTTGGAAATGTATTTCATTCTCATCCTACAACTAATGAGCAACAGAATTTCAGATATTAAGTCTTAACCTTCCTGTGTGGCTAGATGCTATTTGTAATAAATGCCTCTATTAAATGTCATCAGCTGTTAACCCAGGGTATAATATTGTTCTTTATAGGAACACAAAGCTCTCATGAAACTTTGAAAGTAAAAATGAGAGGCTATTAAAAAACACACACACACAAAACTCTTGAAATATAATTTTTCTATGGAATTCTAAATCCTCAACCAAATAAATCAGTCAGGAATGAAAGGATCCACGTTCCCCTTCAATACTACCAAATTTGAGCCATAAACGATGCACATTTCAGTTCAAGTTTTACCATCTGTATATTAACATGTAGAAATAGGTATTTGGATTATAGTAAACAAATGCTTAGAATACTATGGGGGAAACAGTGTTAAGCAATATAGTCTTTCCACTTAAAGTTTTATTTTTTTTATGTTTAAAATTTTTTTACCAAGTGTTCTGAAAAGAAAATAGAAAAGGAATATTGCTTACATGAAGATAATTAAACAGGATGGGAGTTCTTCACCATGAACAGAATTAAGTTGTACATTACTTTTTGATTCAGATGTTCCTGTTGGCTAATCTTGGAAAAGGAAGGCACACCACATATTTATCATGTAATTCAACTCAGAGTCCTCTAGAGATGGTCACCGCCCCATATTGTGTCCCTATATATTGGTTTTCACACTTGATCTGTCACTTAGCAAGAAAGTGGAGAGACACCTCTGATGCCAGCTTGTTCCCAAATGCCTAAGAGGAAAGCCTGCTCTATTTCTTCAGGGTATCTAGAGAGGAGTGTGATCAGTAAGTTGGTGCCCATCTTCCCGCTTTCAGAGATTAAATAAAGAAATGATACTTTATGAGGGTACATTTGGTTTCCCATCAAATGGGGTCTGGTAGACCAATCTGAACCGCACCACAGAGCTGCTACTGCGGAGGGTGGCAAACCCATGGATCAACAGATTTATCATGACTGGGCAGGTAGCTCCTAGTACCAAGATGATTTCAAAGTTTGCTGCTGCATATGAGAGAGCGTTTTGGCTCTGTGTCTCACCCAGGCCTGATTCTCCCTCTGTGGTGTGTGGCAGCTTGCTAATTCAATTAATTTCTTTCTAGCTGAACAAGAAAGGGATCAGTGAAAGGTTAATGTGGTCCTAGGCAGCTTGATTCAACCGAATTCTTAGCCACCACTAGACTGTGATCTGTAGGACTTGGGCCATTCTGACCGACATAGAGCCATAGGTCTCCTACAGACCAAATGGATTCCGACCCAGAGAATTCTATATAAAGACTACTTGGAAAGCTACAGAGGAGGCACAGACTTACCTATAACATATCACAAATGTGCTTAATTTTGAGTCTGGAAAGAGTCAGTGTCTCATAAAGGAACGTTTACAAATGGAATAATATTGGTGAGACCTGGAAACCAAGGGTATCAGAGAGGCCCTCCCACCTATTTATGAGTGTAAGGGGAGGGGATGAACAGATTAATATAGATTGCTTGCCATTCATGACTTTAAAACAATGTAGTTACATCTGTAACAAATATAGTTGTAGATGTAAACATACATGCATGTATATATATATCTATATAGTCCATGAAATATGGTGAAATAAACTGGATTTTGGTGGCAAGAGATATCGTCAGTTTTACACACTCACACACACATACATATGTCACATTATCAAGCACATTTACTTAATGTGTATTATGTGCCTGGTGTCCTGGAGACTCAGACAAGAACAAGCTCACTCCTCATTTGACTTTGGCTCGGAAAACTGTAGAGAAGTCCACTCCCCAAGTCATCTGAGCAACCCTAAAGAAAGGCAGTGTCTGGTTGCCCATTGAAAAGATGTTTGCACAGCACTTTGAACCTCACAGTTGACAGACAGCTGCGAATCATTAGTGTGGCTATTAGCGTAATGGGATGTTGGAGGTCAAAGATTTGGCTGGATTGAGACAATGGTGAAGGGATTCTGAGATTTCTGGAACCCCATATCTCATACATCTATTGGTTAATTCAAGAACTGGCAGGTGTTTTGTAACCATCACAATGAGGGAAAGGGTGAAGTTCACAGGCACACAGACATGAGTAACCTCCCCAGAAAAGGCAGGTAGCAGGTGGCTCACTATACACACACACTCACACCTGCCAAGGGAGCAAGGAAGGAGGTGCGCATCAGAGGCCAGAGAGACCTTCTTGCCTTGTGTTCCCAGGGGGTGTTCTCACCCCACTCCTGCAGCTGGAAGGGGAACAGGCCATGAAATGATTTTTTAGTTAAAGGAATATGAAAAAGAGAAGCAAACTCAAAACCTGGAGCCTGCGTTCAAGTTTCACACTCAACTAGCTGTCAGTGCCACCTTGGGCACGTCATGTCACCTGCCAGAACCTCAGGCCTCTCACCTGTAGAATGAAGGAATGGGAACGGACCTTGAAGGGCTCCTACAACTCAAACATTCCAGAACGACTTTCAGGATTACGACCTATCCACTTCTCAGGAACACCATCCCTTTCTCCCTGCTGCACCACATCAACTTCCCTCTCCAAGGAGGCTTCTTTGTGTCACTGAACTCCATGGTATGGTAGAATGAACTCCAGCATTAGACAAACCTGGGCCCCAAACCAACCTTTATCCCACTCACTAGCTGAGTGATTTGAGCAAACTTTTGTTTCCTCATATGTGAAATAAGGCTGGTAGGGCCACTGGGAGGATTAAACAATTTGAAGAAAGGACAGAGTGACTACCACGCAGCAGGGCTTACGAGTGGGAATACCCTCACCACCACCACCACCAGTCCCTACATTGTTGTACACACAGAGCCTGTGCATGGCATAAATTATTGACCTTAATAAAGATGTGTTAAAATGGCCATTAGAATGCACTTTTGCTAAGCTCTTTACAATTCTGAAAACGTGTGTGTGTGTGTGTGTGTGTGTGTGTAAGTGTATAGAACAAGCATTTATTAAGTGCCTGCTATATATTAAGAATACAAAGATGAATACAAATTAAATTACTCCTTGGTCTCAGGAGCCTTATGGTCTCGCTTTCTTATGTCTTAGCCATCAGAGTGGAAGCTCCCATCTGATGGACAATGTAAACCTCTGTGCATTACAATTTAAAGAATGTGTGTCAGGACATGGAGAGGGAAGCAAAAAGAGTAAAATGTCAGGTCTTCCCTCAAGGAGCTTGCCATCTAGCAGATAAACGCATGCAGTACTTAGAATGTAGGACAGAATAAGGTGCTATGTAAACCACGAGTAAGAGGGGCTACTTTGTGCAGGATTAATCTTAAGTTTTATGACAGGGCACCCGTGTGGTTCAGTCAGTTAAGCATCCGACTCTTGCTTTCAGCTCAGGTCATGATCTCATGGCTTGAGGGTTTGAGCCCCTCATCAGGATCAGTGCCAAAAGCACGAAGCCTGCCTGAGATGTTCTCTCGCTTCCTGTCTCTCTGCTTCTCCCCTGCCCACTCTCTCCCTCTCTCAAAATAAATAAACTTAAAAAATTTTTTTACAGTTAAATTTTATGAGAAGGACTTCATGGAAGACGTGCCACTTGAACTCTACCTTGAAAGACAAATAGAATCGAATGAAGAGAGAAAGGAATAAAGGACATCTTAACAGGAGGGCAGGACACAGATGAAAGTACAGAGACAGAAAACGCATTTCTTTTTTTTTTAATTTCTTTTTATTTTTATTAAAAAAATTTTTTTTTTAACGTTTATTTATTTTTTTTGAGACAGAGAGAGACAGAGCATGAACAGGGGAGGGGCAGAGAGAGAGGGAGACACAGAATCTGAAACAGGCTCCAGGCTCTGAGCGGTCAGCACAGAGACCGACGCGGGGCTCGAACTCACGGACCGTGAGATCATGACCTGAGCCGAAGTCGGACGCTTAACCGACCGAGCCACCCAGGCGCCCCCAGAAAACGCATTTCTTAAGAAACTCGTAGTGAAGGCTCATAGCAACATAAAGTACATATGGACAAGAAGCAGGCAGAGAAAAAGCTCAAAATGTAGGTTGTTACTATTTCTTCTGCTTTTCCTCACAGTGCCTAGCAGAGACCTTTGCAAACTATATACATTCAGAGGATGAGTTTTGAAAAAAATAATTGAGGGCAGAAGAAGAGAATTGCGCTTTAGAAAATAAATCTCTTTGCAGCTCACCCATTTCATAGGCTTATTGTAAGGATTAATAGTTGGTTTGATAGTCATAAAGTTAAATTACACTTAATAAAACACACAGAGCAAAAGAGTTCCACATCACAGCACACAGAGGGAGAATAAAACTGGAAATGGGTGTTATTTCATCAGAGTGAAAAGCTATGCGGGGCATTTTAGGATGAACAAGATAAATTGAATGTTATTTGATTCTGTATCTCATCCATTTAAGTTCTGAAAATTATCTGCGACAGTTCTATTAATATAGAGGCTTTGTATATGGGCCATATTTTATTTTTTAAGAAGTCTCTTAAAAATATATTTTCAAATAATGGAGAAAAGATAAGCAGTTACAGATGGTTCTCTCTATTTTTGTCATGCATGATCAAGGGCGGCAGAGTAGGTGGGCTTCATTGGGAAATCCGAGTCTCGCAGCTAGGAGCGTTCCAGGAGCAAATGCTGGCATTATTTTGCTTTCGCAGAGAAAATATGTTTCTGTTCAGTCAAGCGGAGTAATCAATTATTCTGCATTATGAAATACTCATTTTATAACTATTGACATTTCAGACAGTTGTGCCACATGTCAATAGTGGTTCTGATGATCACATTTAAGCTGCAGCTTATAGGATGGGATTCGTTTGGCTGACGGCATTTGATCAGAAGTCTTCTCTGCTCTCAGAAGCACAGCTATTACTTTTGTCCAGTCCTGCACTGAGGAAGTATGCTTCGAGTACTGAAACAATAATAGGTTGGGTATGTTCTTCTGTTTTAATGAAAAAAATACTAAATTCTTCTAACTATGTGAGATTCACATTAAAAACAATTAGCACTCTTCTTTTTCATTTTGTAAGATGGAGGGAGGTAGATGAAGTTAGGCGTTCTATTCAGAAGACTCCAAAATTCACATTAGATTTTGAGTATCCGGTTAAACCTTACATCCCCAAAGATAACTTTCCAAAATCAAAAGGGCTTTCCAATAATTATACAACACTGTTGCTATTGCTTCTTTTACCTCTCCCATTGGTGAGCAATTCCTTGGGACTTACTCTGTGGCAGGCACTTATGTTATGCTCTTTTTAACGTTTAATTCAGCCTGAGCTCTCTTTTTACCGACAAAGAAACTGGGGCACAGAGACATTAAGTAACTTGCCAGGAAGAGAAGGCTAAAACATGGTGGGACCATAAGAACAACCTTTGTAAACTGATTCTAAGGTCTGTACTCTTAACCATCATGCTACGGACTCTCAAAATTAAAATTTTTTTTTGCCTTAAATCGAGCATTACTCAGTATTTTGAAAATGGCAAGCTGACTTTTTCAGGAATCAAGAATTACTACTGTAATAAATTTTAGGCATGTGTGCAAGAAATTCTTTTATCACTAGCTTCTATAATCGAGTAGACTAGCATGTGTCATTATGAATTATTGCACAATTTAGTAAATTATTTAATTACTTACTAATGAAGAAGCATATTGTACACAGTTGTAATTATCCTGTTTGAAAACAATGTTGCCATTTGTACATTTAAGAAACACTTGCTACAAAGTTAACTCTTAAGGGGAATTCTTTCTTATTTTAGGATGATTAAACAACTCTAAACATTGGTAATGGAATGTTCAATAGGGCCGCAAGGAAACTAAAAGCTACAAAGGCCAAGACTGCACTCCTAAAAAGACTTCAAACAGAAGAACAAATCTGTTAAAAATGTAAAAAAAAATTTTGTAGTTCACGCTGTTCTACAGAAAAAGCACAAGATAGGGATATTTACGGGTTTTGCTTTTCCAAAGAATATAATTGATGCTCTTTTCATAGTTTTTGCAACATATCACCTAGTATAGCATTTCCTTCACCTATTTGATCACCTAACAAATGGCTTTGATAGTGTAAAATATTTAGCACAATCACTTAATTTTCAACTCACTTTGAATAAATTGTTGTCCATATTTATGGACTATAGTCATGCACGACTTTGTTACTTATACAGAGACATAATCCATGTACGGCCTCTAGACGTTTTGACAACACGTCTTAATGAAAATATAGATAAAATTAATTTTGAAAATGTCATAATACAAGTAAGAAAGAGTGACTTGTTTGTGTGAGCGATGGAACACATTATTGAGAAACTACTGACATGCATTATTGAATTTATTGTAAAGGCCTAAGGATAATAGCCACAGAAACCCCAACTTGCCCACTATTCCAAAGGCAAGATACATATCTTATGGTGAGAGTCACTTTCATAAACTAAAATATAATGGTGACTTGATTTACATCTTTGCTCCTTGAAATATAACAGAGGGAATGAGGCAAAGCCATTATGAACAAGCAAGAATAAAAAGAAATACTAGAACTGGAAGACACTCAAGGTCAGGTGGTAGGTCTCCCTGCTTCCAAGGATGTGAGCAGTTAAACTGTCCATGTGTGACAGTTGCCAATCATTAAGTAATCACATAGAAGCAAGATAAGTGATATTATCATATTTTTTCTATTGTCTTGTTTTCTCCTCTTTAATCCTAAAGTCAAAATGCCATCTAACTGGGTAATTCAATCAAACGCAAGTGCTGTTCTATTATGAATAATGTATATATTAGAACTATAGTATAGATTGCAGATTCTAGCATTTGTCAAAAAATCAGTAAGAGGCAGTTTCCTGTAACCAGTAAGAGCCAGGTTAAATTCAAGCATTACAAAACAAGAGAAAAGAAAACATGTTTTGTATGTTCATAGCCTCCACTGCTCAATTTATAGAATAACATGAATTACATGGTATTTATTTTACACTCGTTTTATCAACTAGAAGTATAGTGAAGCCCATGGAGTACCCTGTTGTAATGGCATTTTCTTTCCTTTTTTCCCCATATTTAAATATAATTAACAGATAGTACTATATTAGTTTCGGGTGCACAACATTCTGATTCAAAAATTCTCTGCATTACTCAGTGCTCACCATGATAAGTGTCATCACCATCTGCCACTCAACAACATTATTACCATCTTATTGACTACCTTCCCTATGCTGCACAAAATGATATTTTCTGATGTTGTTCGTGGCAAACTAGAAGAACTGTATTTTGATTCATCACGTAAATCTCAGTTTTTGCATCTCTTAGTAAAGTATAATTTACATATAGTGAAACTCACCCTTTTTAGTGTATAATTCTTTGAGTTTTGACAAAGGTATGTAATTGAATTACCACCAACCATATCAATATATGGGACAGTTCCGTCTCCTTTCTTCCTAAATTCTCCAGTGCCCCTGTGTAGCCAGAGTATTCCCCTTCCCCAAACCCTGCAACCACATAGCTGTTTTCTATCCCTATATTTTTGCCTATAAATAGTATCACTTAAATGGAATAATATATTATGTGGTTTTTTGACTCTGGTTTCTTCTACATGGCATGATGCATTTCAGATACATCCCATGTTGTTGAGCATATCAATAATTTGTTACTTTATTTTTTTTAATTTTTTAAATTATTTTTTTATTTTGAGAGAGACAGAGAAAAAGCAAAAAGAGAAGGGGCAAAGAGAAAGAGAGAGAGAGAGAGAGAGAGAGAGAGAGAGAGAGAGAGAGTCCCAAGCAGGCTCAATGCAGTCAGTACACAGAGCCCAACATGGGGCTTGAACCCACAAAACCACCAGATCATGACCTGAGCCATAGTCGAACACTTAACCGGCTGAGCTACCCAGGCACCCTTGCCAATAATTTGTTACTTTCTATTGTTCAGTAATATTTCATCCCACAGTTTATTCATTCCCTAAGTGAAGGACACTTAGGTTATTTCCATTTTTTAGCATTCACAAATAAATTTGCTAACCTTCATGTACAGGTTTTTGTGCAAACATAAGTTTTTATTTTACATGGGTAGCTATCTAGAAATAGAACCATTAGAGGGTATGGAATATAGAAGTTTAACTATAAGAAATGCCCAATGGTTTTCCAGAGTAGCTGTGCCAGCTTGCATTCCTATTAGCAATGTCTGAGAGTTCTAGTTGCCTCAAACCCTCACCAGCACTTGGTGGTGTTAGATATTTATCTGTTATCAGTTCTTGTTATTCAATGCACTGAGGTTCTATAAAGTCACTAGGACCACTGAAGTAGCAAATACTGAATCACTGTCCCTAGGGGAAATATAAAGTTAGGTTTCTTGAGCCTGTGCTCATAACATTTTTGCCAACTCATCAATATATAACCTTGTTTTCTTTGTGTTTGTAAAGACACCTTATTTGATAAATACTGTTGCTTCACCAACATTGAATAATGCTTATACATCAGTGAATAAGGCTTATCTAACATGTTTTCTTTGTAAGGCACATCACAGCATTCTTGTAGTCGAGGACACTAGCCGACACTTCAGCAGTATGCTTGACCGCCATTGTAAACAGTAAGATCACTAACAAAAAGCACAAAATTAGGAAAATATAGCACTAAATAAACTGTCAAAAGGACACCTATTTACAGGATGAGAGCTGAAACAAGAAGGCAGAGCACTGCCTCATCAGACCTCAGCTGGGATGTGTATCAGGACGTTCAACCCTTGAGCAAGTCTGAAAATGGCGGCCAGTATTGATTTGGGGGGTAAACACATTTTAATGAGCAGACGAATTTGCAAATACAGAATCTGCCAATAATGAGAATCAACTCTAACTATGTATCTATCTATCCACCTACATATGTATGTATCTGTATATCTATTTATCTATCATTTTTGCCATCCTACAGTCTCAGTTTAAATGTCACTGCCTTCAGGAGGTCTGAGACAAACTGCTAGCCTACATCAGATGAGCTTTGAGTTCCCACTGGCATCCTGTTCCTCCCTTTCCATAAACCTGATTCTTCATAACATTTTTTTTTTTTTTTTGGTAAAAAAACCTCTGGACTCTAAGAGGCAGGGAACACATCTGTCTTAGTCACCCTTGTATCTCTGGTAACACTAAGACTTTGTATCTCTGGTAACACGAAGACTTAGCACAGTGCCTGGCATATAGTAGATGATGGATAAAGAGTTGTTGAATAAATTAATACTTCTTTTGAAAGCAGTATGTATGGTGGAAAGAACACTGGAATTGGAGTTGGAAAACTTGACTTTTCATCTCGGTTCTTATATCTAGTGGCTATGTGACTGGTAACAAGTTACTTATATTCCTTGAGCCTCAGTTTCCTTACCTGTAAGATTAGAAAAATAATACCTATCTTTCAGGATTTTTAAAGACCTTAAAAGTTAGACAGTAAACGTGAAAACCACTAATATCTGGTATACTGGTGATATCCAATAATCAATGAATTGGAGTGGTTTATGAGACACATTAGATGTTTGTAGCTAGGTAGGTGAGCTACACAAAATATACTGATTACAGTATGAGCAATGAATGTATTTAGCCATCTGGATAGTATTAACTCTTTACACATTTAGTGGTATGCAGTCAGGGAACTTAAATAGTTTGGAGAATTTTTCACTTTAGAAAATAGATGTTTTCTCACTCTGTCAATCAACCCCACTCTTCAAGATCAAAGGTTATGTACATCATCTACACTATGAATATATATTCACAAGAGTTGATGATTTATCCATTCTATTTCAAAAATATCTTCTGGATGTTTGAAAGTGATTCTTCAATAACATAATTAGAGTTTGTATTCTCTGAAAACAAGATTTTTTCTCTTTCAAACACTCCTGTTAAACAAAGAATTAAATGCAACTAATAAGCATATGATTCTGCCTGGAATTTTTTTTTAAAATTTTTTAAATGTGTATTTACTTTTGAGAGAGAGAGAGAGAAGGAGAGAGCAAGTGAGTGGGGTAGGTACAGAGAGAGGGGACACAGTATTCAAAGCAGGCTCTGGGCTCTGAGCTGTCAGCACAGAGCCCGACACAGGGCTCGAACTCAGACCGCAAGATCATGACCTGAGCTGAAGTCGGACGCTTAACTGACTGAGCCACCCAGGCACCCCTGAAATGTTTTCTTAAAAAGATCTACCATGTCCCTTAAGATTTTGAGGCTATAAACATCCATTATTTTTTCTTTTTCTTCTTCTTCTTTTTAAAGATTTTAAGTAATCTCTACACCCAGCGTGGGGCTCAAACTCACAACCCCAAGATCAAGAGTCGCATGCTCCACTGGATAAGCCAGCCAGGCACCCCCAAAATCAATAATTTCTATAAAAGTATCACAATCCTCTTGTGTGCAACTAAGGATAATGATATAACATAAATGGTAAAACGCAGTGGAAAAGAAGCTGCATAAATAATGCAGTGGTTACATCACTCAAAATGTGTACATATTATTGCCTTACAAAATTATGATGATCAGATAGGATTAAATGACACTGAATAAGATTATTGGTCTTCAGTAGATGCAAAACACGATGATTCACTGGCAAAGGAAGCTAATGGTAGGGAGGGAGAGATGTTACGTTTGTGCGTTTGATTACACAGCAGAACAGATAGGTAAAACCTCAGAATCAAGAATCATTATTTTATATGCAATATTGTTTCTTAACTTAGACGTATGTTAACTTTTCTTGAGATGACATTTTTTTTTAAACACCTGAATTCTTATAAGGAACCTACCACCAGGTCTAAATTAAACCTAGGGTTTAAAACATCATTTGCCAACAGGCATCCTGCGAGTGTTTTCCACAGAGGCACATCACATCCGATTATTTCCAGGCTATTTTAAATGGTCCTGGACAGGGCTACTGAATGACTGACTTGTCAGGGAACAGGAAAACATTATGACACCGCTTCTCCAGGTTTCTTCCCACAACATGAAATATTTGGGGTCATTCTAATAGAATCAAAGCTAGTTTAAGAGCAAGTGAAGTTTCACTTTAAAGCTTTCAGTTTTAACTGGGGGAATGCTTCTAACATATGGCAGCTGGGCTCTGACTGACTGCAACCTTCAAATTCTGGCCAAAATGTCTGTTTCCTGAGATTGTGTCTGATAAGCCTGTGCATTCCTGGTGGGGCTCAGCAGGCATTCGATAAATGCTATTGTTGGAATGAATGAATGAATGAAAGGGATTCAAATTATGAGTTACAAATTCCTCCATCAACAAAATAATCCCATAGGAAAGCTCGATGTTCTTGTAATTCATATCTGTGAAGGATTAGATCTTCAGCTCCTTTACAATTTTTTTTTTTTATCATTTATGCTCCACTTTGTCTTTCTTGATTTTTTTTAAACCAAAGTGTGAAAAGCACATAAGCATTTTCCAGAACATGACAGACAAGTATAGTTCTTAGAAAGTTTCATCTGTATGTAGCTTGTGCATGATAATTATGTTTAAATCTCAGTTAATCATCAGATATTTTCTGGGAACAGACTGTGGGTGAGGCCTTGTGTGAGCTATGTGAAAACGGAAGTTAAAAAGTTTTACCCTTGCTTACACACAAAAAAATCATCATTAAGACTAGTAGAACGTATGCCAGTATATCCACAAGGCAAATAGTTATCCAAGCTATACGAAATTAGAACTATTAAAGAAGTATAAATAACTGCTATACTACTTTTCATAATTAGAGATCTCTCATTCGAAAGCGGTGTGGAATGGAACATAGAAGAAAGCAAAACAGAAGGAAAGATCTGCAAAGATACCACGAAAATTTTAAGAACTCAAGTTCCTATCTGCTTGAAAAGTCTCCTGGGCATTCACTCAGAGACTATTTACTGTTACGTAAGACACAATTCTGCAAACCTTGAGATCTGATTTTCCAGTGTATAAAATATATTAAAAAGTACGGCGAAAGGAGTGGAGAGTTCTGCTCATAGGAGCAAGGAGAAACAATAAATACTGAAGGAAGAGATGAAAAACGATAAAATGTATGGCAGCGTGGGGCCATTTAGCGTAGGGGCAAACAAATCGCCACACCTCAGGGACTCTGAGGACATCCTGTATTACAGCATACTATACACACCATAATAATTAATGTTTATAATGATTTGGAAACATTAAGAATGGATTAACCCTGAACTAAGGAGACAAGGACTTACATCATCTATTTCGAAAGACCTCCCTCATCCCCACCAAAATAAAAGGGAAGTACCCGAGGCACTTACAGAGATCTAGTTCAGAAAATTAAGTTACATGGGATATCCCATTTTCTAATAACGTCTGTGGGTGCAGTGTCGCTATGCATAATTCAATAATAACTCTAATTACTAAAACCTTACAGTGAGGGTCTCTCAGTTATAACAAGCAGTACTCTGCAAACTTTCGGAAAAATAAAGAGATTTTCATAGTACGAATAACTGTTTTATACACTGGTATTTTATTCAATTCTAATATTAGCCAAATATCAATAAAATAAAAGCTGTCCAAATACCCTCTTTTTTTTTTTTTTTAAGCTACAGTGTTTTTGTAAATGTTTACTTGAATTTTGAGCGTTCAACGCTGAGGTTTAAATATGTATCATTATATTGAGATACTTGCTATTTATACAGTAGCAATTGCTATTTATACAATAATGTTTAAACCTGCCAGAATTCTGGAGAAGCAAAGGTTAGCTGTTAAGTACGTGCAGCGTGGGGGAAAAAAAAGAAAGAAAAACAGAGGCACAACTGGGCGTTGTTTTCACTCCGTGCAGGTGAGGTGGTAGGTGTTTAAAAGTACGCTTTACACAGGCACACACCAGATACCAACACCTCCTTCATGGCGGCAGCGATTCTTTTCAAAACTGCTAGCCTGTTTCCAGGGCAGCTGCAAAACATCCGTGAACACCAGTTAATTTATCGGAGTCCTAGAAACTGCTGCCTCTACACCTGCCAGGCTAGATTCACATTGTACAGACTCTACAATGCAGGAACCTAAGGTCCCGAGATGAATTCTCTCCGCTCCAGGCTAGATGGAGCAAGGGGGAAGCCGCTGCTGTGAAGGTTCTGGGCCATACTTTTTGCATTATTGTGGCTTTCACTGCACATCCCGTCCAGACTCCAGAATAATGCTTTTTGTATTAAAATCATCATGATCACCTCTGCATTGCTATTAAATTTATCATCATCATTAGCAGCTGTACTTGGTTGTTGTTGTTGTTGTTGTTGTTGTTGTTCATGCAAATGCAGTCTAAAGGCTGCCACCTGACGTTTAACAAAGAAGAGCAAGAAGGCAGGGCTCATAATCCCCACTCACCTACCCCACTTTGGGGTAAACAAAGCTTGGGGAGGTTTTCCAGCATAGCCTGGGTCACGCTGCTAAGAGTAGAGCTGGGACTTCAACCAGGGTTTCTGACTCCTTAAGTCCAGTGCTTGATAAATGTTGGCACGTGCTTGATACTGAAAACCGATTTCCAGTTCTTCAAGAATTTATATTCTGAGGAACTCAGATTGGTAACTATGGAAAGTTTTCCATTAAGAGGATTTTTGAAAGTAAAACAGTAGGCTGTCTTATACTTTTTCAGAAGATTTTTATCACGAATTCCTTTCAGTTTATATGTTTTTACATTATCTATTCACTCCTACCGCAAGAGATAACTTACATAGTTCAACAATATGGCACCGATAAGTTGCAAATTAATTGTTAATTAATTAGACAGGCTACAGAAAACTAACTCCTATGATGCAGAGCCTAAACCAAGCCTGGTCATAATTTCTAGTCCTTGCAGTGGGATAGGGATACACAGGGTGGTTGTTAGAGCCTGGTACCCAACATGACTCTGGCCTCAGAAGTCAAGGATATATTTTGAAGTGTTCTCTCTCTCTCTCTTATGGTTATCTTTTTCATTAATTTATTTAAGCCTCCCTTGTACCTTCTAATATGTTGTCCATTCAAATGGGGGAGAGGGGATCAATAGAATTGATTCCTATGATCAGTTCTAACACTGACCATCTTCCACACTTAAGGGAGGCTCATCTGGCATCCCTATGCCATAGAACTTTGCTCTTAGCATCCTTTGCTTGGTATGAGACACTGAAGTAGCTTCAAGAGAACCATAATAGGTTATATTACCTTTAAAAGTTGTATTGTTTGGGACTAGGGCTTTTGAAATAAAACATGAAGTATGTAATTGGGCAAAATAACATGCAATAATTATGGCAAGGAATTTCGAGAGAACAAAAACATGGTAGCCGTGGGAGTAAACAATTTACATCAAGTCTCAGGTAGAGGTACTGACAGACCCGGGATAAAATCCTCAAGGTCTCACTTCTATTCAGCGCTCTGACCGTTCGGTCACACTCCAGGAAATGACCATAAATATCTATCTGTGGCAACTTCACGAGATGGAAATGAGGTGGCCTAACTTTTATCGTTCGCAATGATCAGAAATGAAGCCATTTATAAAAATGCCTGCCCTCCCGTCACAGAAACCACTGCATCTCAACTAAAAACGAGAAGACACAGAAGAGGTTGATAAAAACGAAATCATGATACACTAATCCTTATCCTATCACCAAAGTGGTTGCCCAAAGAGGGGCCTCCACAGCTGCAGGATAAAAGGCACAAATCATGGACTACCCACTGGGGCAGCCAGGCCAGAGAAGTGAGGGAACGGCCCTTTCTTCACAGGGCTGAATGGCTGGAGTCTCTCGAATGAATAGATAACACCATCGAAGAACAGACAGTCGAGATGAAAGTAGAAACCAACGAAAACAGAAGAACGGAGGAAAACCATCAAAGGAGTAAAAAATAACAAAAGTCCAGGGACTGATTTGATCAGCACCCAAATGCTAAAACTGCAGCACGGGAGAGCTGTTTGAAGCTGCTAAAGGGATTTAACACAATCTGGAATGAACAGAATTTGCCATCAAATAGAACAGAAGGGCCACCAAGAGACCTTAAGGAAGGACAATCTAATGGAATGTGAACCCTGCAAAGAGAGCTCACTTGGCAACGTCCTTTTGAACATCTCAATCATTCCAAAGTGCTGTTTAAAACACACACGCGCACACACACGCACACACACACACACACACACACACACACACACATGGTCTGGAGTCTGTGGGGAATTTTGATGGGAGCTGCTCATCAAAACTCTTAAATAATGCAAGGCAGTGGCAATCCATCCGATCTTCCACTCTGAGGACCCGAAGCAAAGAACAGACGCAGGTTTTATCAAAGCGGCTTCTAATCTTTCTAGCACATCTGCAATGTCCATCTCACCAGGGGCGACCTTCTGAGTGAACTTTGGGAGAGACGTGCTCTTTGGTTTTGTCTGGGTTGCAGTTTAATTCAGCAGGAAGCGGGCCGTGGCTGGGAACCACAGCACAAAGAAAACCACGGTAAGGAGGTAAAAAATGCGGGACTGATCGACAATAAGTGAGATGAAATAAACGACTGGTAGTTTTTTTATGAGACCAGCAGAATAAAAAAAAAAAATATGACAGGTTACCACTTTTAAGGCTTATTTCCCATTGCTGCTACTAAGTAGGTAATGATAGCAACAGCACAATTGGGCAACAGCACCCAGATCAGAGAGAAAGACAGAGTAAAAGAAAATGAACGGGTCAGACAGGCTCCTTAAGACGGTATCCGATGCGGGGCAATCGCCTGAATAAAAACGTTCAATTTCACTCACGTACAATGCTGGTAAATTCCATCGTGGAGATAAAATATAGAGAGTTCTGAAAAATTCTTGTTTTCATACAGATGGTTGTCCAGAACACCTCTGGACTGAGAGTGTTTTGGTTCAGGTAAGGTATAAAATCATCAGATGACCAAAAGTGGTGTATGTATTTGTAGAAAAGCTAAGAAGTCATGCTGTCTAATGTCTATGCGCCCGTGGTCTTTCCTGTACTAACCTTTAACCTAATTTAGGAGAAAAGGGAGGGAGGAGGTAATCCCTAGTCCCTGTACATCAAAGGGAGTTTGCATACAAAGGGAAATAAAATTTCTCTTCCCACTTGATTATCTTCCTTCTGTCGGGCTGGGCATATTATTACATAGGCAGTGGGGAACAGAAAATTCTTCTCCACTCTTGAACGGGTTCAATCTCTCAGATCTCAAAAGATCTCCAAGGGTCTCCAGAGCAGAAGTGGCCAGAGCCTTGTTCTGATTTCTTCTGTCTCTCCCCCTTGGCTGTTCATTCCATACCCCACCAGGTGTCCAGCACTGAATGAGCATGAGAACGGGTCACACAAGGGAGGCAAAAGGGATTCAGTTCGCCATGGCTTTACCCCTTCTCAATGTCTTCAGCGTCTGTATATGACCGGATTCCTAGCATTGTGGGTTTGTTGCCTTATCCTTTCCCACATTTTACTTTCTTTGTCCTGGTAGGAAACAAAATCACCGTCTGTCTCCATCTGAGACAATCTGAAGTTTGGCAAAAATAAAGAAGGATGGAGTCTTCTTGGCCTGAAGGGTCTAGAGTACTCTGAACACTTAGTAGGTGCTCAATAAATTCCAGCCAATAGGCAGGGCTCGCTTCCTCTGACAGCTGGCCAGAGGCACAAACTGCTTTGGGAAACCTGATGAAGAGACCCGCCTTTCTGGCAGAGCCATCTCGCTCTTTCATCACTGCACTCAAAGATATTACTGATGTTGGTCCTCTGGTTTTGCTGCTTTTTTCCTCTGACTGGACTAACTGAGTCTACTCTGCTCACTAGCTGCCACTTCAGAATCCTGTCACGCAGCGGAAGGCCAAAGGACATTTTCCCCTAAGTCCTTTTAACTTCCTGGCATTCCGTTTTTCAACCCCACATTAAAGGTGCTGATGTTTCATCCTAGTCCTACCAGCCAATGGGTGGCCTCAAGTCAGACTAGGCAGGGCTTCTATCGGCTCTTTCCCTGTTGGGCACGGGGAGAAGGAACCCAGAAAAATGTTTCCTCAAGCTCATTTTGTAATTTTCCTTTGGATGCTATCACTGAAGTTATGAGATCATTTATTAAGAAACAGACACATTCTAAACTAACATACAACAGATGTCAACCTAGGGCCACTGTTGGCCAGCAAGACCTATTTCTTGCAAGTTCTCAAAAATAGATTTTTTTTCTTTTTGCTTGCCTTTTTTCCCCCTTCTGCTCTCGCCCAACGCCCAATCATCTTATAATCCATTAAAGCCCGTATACCAATTCTGTCTCTTTTCCAAGACGAGACCTGCCAACTTGAAAAACAAAAATGAACCTCCCCTAACTTTGGCATGTTTCTCCAAGCCTCAACTAACCCTGGGCAGAAACTGGTGGATGTGCGCCCAGTTGAAGCCTGAGGTTAGAGCCATAATTTTTACCTGCTTTAGCGAACAGTCTCCTGGTATGTTCTTGAATTCTCATCCTTGGTATATTGCAGGCCCGGGCATTAGCAAACCCAGCAGACTGGTATTCTCTGCCACTTGGCAGAGCAAGTTATCTGTCCTGAGAAGCTGAGATGTGAGACGCTTAAGCTCCCATAAGAATCCCTCTCTGTCTCTCTGATTTACCCTGTTCCCGGTGGTAAAGTATTTTCTGCAAACATGAAATTAGTTTATATTTTAAGGGCTTTGGAATGACTAATTTCGACTAAGTTAAGCAGGGCAGAGTAGTGACTCCCAAGTGACTCGATCTGTGATTCTTGGGAAGAGTTTAATGGACATTTTATTTTCGTTCAGGGTGACCTCACCAATCATTGTGCAAAATGCCCTCTCTTTGTTGTTTTCTTTCCCCTTAAAACAAAATAACCACAATTTTCTAGACATTTCCGAGGGAAGAAAACTCTAATTGCATTTTACTTATCTTTAAGGCCACTGTTCAGGAATTAAAAAAAAAAAAACCAAAAAAACTTCTATTTTAAAATTAAAAGTGTAGGTGAAGGTGATTGTATCTTTCCAAAGTCAGTAAAACAAATGTGTTGCATAAGTCATTTCAATTCAATTAAGAGAAACAGGTCAGATGCTAAAATATTAGTAAAATCAATTATGAGTAATAGGTCTCCTGTTAACATGTATCACTACAACTGTCTCTCATAATTTTTGAATAAATTTACATTTGTTTCATATTCTCTGTGTGCCTGTAATGTACGTGTGTGTCACTGACCATAAAACCTTCTCCATTTCCTCTTCTTTGTTACATTTGCTCGGGTATGCCTCGGACTAATGCTAACTTACAGAAGGTTTTTCCAAGAGGAGAGAAGGTCAGCTGGTAAGTTGGAAGGAGCTGTGGAATCAGGTGTATCTAACTTAGAATCTTGTCCCATCGCTTGTCACTTTGGCAGGGGGCTTCCTCCCTCTGAGCCTTGGTTTCCTCATCTGTACATGAGGGTAATGGTACCTTCCCCACAGGGATGTCGTATGATTTAAGGCCCACCACACTGCCAGGCACATGGTGTTCAAGCAATGTCTCTTTCTTTTTTTTTTTTTTTTTAATTTTTTTTTTCAATGTTTATTTATTTTTGGGACAGAGAGAGACAGAGCATGAACGGGGGAGGGTCAGAGAGAGAGGGAGACACAGAATCGGAAACAGGCTCCAGGCTCTGAGCCATCAGCCCAGAGCCCGACGCGGGGCTCGAACTCACGGACCGCGAGATCGTGACCTGGCTGAAGTCGGATGCTTCACCGACTACGCCACCCAGGCGCCCCAAGCAATGTCTCTTTCTGATCTCCTTTGAAAATCCTAAAAATGATTAATATCTGAGAGAGGATAATAATCGTAACATTTTGGATTTGATGTCTTGTTTTGTGTGACGATTAGGGTCACCAAAGTCCCCTGAAAAAGCAATGTCACCCTTTATCTTTACTATTTATTAAAGGGAGACCCTCAGATTCCATGTAGATAACTCATGCGGAGGCACAACGATGGGGTAATGAATTTGCTGCTGGACCTCAGTAAGCCTGTCCTTCAGACCAAACAGGTGATGTCTGATGTGGAGAAATCGTGCAGGGAAAAAGAAAAAAGAATACAACATTGGATCTATACTGTAATTACAAAAACACAAAAGTGACATGTATATGATAAAAGATGAGAAAGGAAAACAGGAAAATCTTTTTGGCAGATGAGTGAGAAAAATAGGTGTATTGTTTTCCTCTTCTCTAAGATCCTTTTTCATTCTTAAAATGAGGTTAGACATTTAGGTGGAAACTAGAGAATTCTACGGGGATTCATCCATTTAGGTTGATGGGCTCTCTAGTCAAAAGGTAACTATCTCAGGAATGGAACTTAAATACAATTTGGCTTTAATGGAATACTTCCCTTCCGATAGCACAGAGGGAACACAAATGTTGACAGAGGTGAGGAAGAGGAAGGAAGGGCGATTTTGGAGGATGGTCACCAGCTGAGGGGGGCAGACTTGGAGAGAGTGGGCTCTAGACAGGAGCTCGAGGAGGTGGAGGTGGTGGAATAAATAGAAAAGGGAAAGTTGCAAAGGCAAGGCAAGTGATGTAGGTAGACGCATTAAGGGGTTGATTCTTTTGGGGGGGGTGTGTCTATTTGTGAAGAAAAGAGGCATCCCTCAGGGGCACTAATAAGCTCAATATCTCTCAAGAAAGCCCCAAGAAAAGTATTAAAAAGTTTGGAAGATAGCTCACTAACACCCTGGTTTATAAAGACATTGCTTCTGCCTTTGGCTCTATGAGCCTTGAGGGGAGGGGGACAGCAAGACTCAGTAGGAAGGACAAGGACACAGGGGTGTGACAGAACTAGATTCAAGCCCACCTCTGGGGCTCACTAGCCATGTGGGTTGTTGGGTAAGTTGCTTGACATCTAAAAACTTAGTTTCCTCAATTAATATTCATACTTCATGGTCAAGTTACCATAAGGTTTAAATGAGATTATACACACACGTACACATAATTGCACACATACAAAATGTGTATATAGTAATCTCTCAAAGAGTGTACCTAATCTTGCTATAGGGAACGGAAGAGATAAGAACTCCCATCCTAAGATAAGAAAATGAATAAAGTTAAGGTTGTGGGTCCATCCAGCTTGATATACACAAGGAGGGACCAGAACAGCCTTCTCAGGGAGTCATGGTAAACCCATGCTGCCAGGGAAGAAGACAGCACTACCCCAAAGGCCCCCACTCTGCTTCCTAGAATGTGGTGGTGGATTAGCTGCCATTACCCATGGTCGAAAGCCCTAACGCTCGCTCGTGTTTCTTCATCTTCGGGTTCGAGCACTCGGCTGAGGTGATGGCTCTGATACCTGTGTTTTGAATCCTGTAATACCCCATGCTTGGGGTCAGGGGACACGGATAAAGGGGCATAGGGCAGCTTCTGTTCTCTACTGAGCCCTTAGACTGTTTCTAAGTCCTGAAGGTGTGCCTAACTCATCTGGGAAGCTGGTAACAGCAAAGCATAACACTGCAGCCAGTATCTCTAACCTACAACATGTGCAACGTGAGAAAGGAGGGAAATTCTCCCCAAAGTCTCATGAGATGGGGCTCCAAGCACTTACTGGGATCAGGCAGGTAACTCTGTACCAGGGGCTCCATCAGCAACCGGGGAGGAGAAGGCTAACACCGGGATTTGAGTTTACACAGCAACCCCCACGACAGGCAATGCCTGGTAGGCAGAGGAAGAATGACAGCGCATGGTAACCAGGGTCTGGGGGAGCTGCTCTCCCCTAATCCAGCTAGCTCATAAGGAAACTGTTTATGTTTTCTGTTTGCCAAGAAAACCTTTGTGCGTTGCTGAAACCTGTTTGTCCTGAACTCCTAACAATAAACACATGGCAACCAGTTCTCCAGATGACAAGTCCTTTTGTTAATGAGCAAGGAATGACTGATGAGGCCGGGTGCTCTGAAAACCCTTAGCTGCCTGGAGTCTTGTGACTCAAGGTTGAGAGGGGGAGAGGGCTGCTTTGGAAAGAAGTCTTGTTCTCTCACTCCATCCTGCTCCTTCGTACGGGGCAGCCCATGAGCACTGTTACGGTCATGTCTCATCTGGGTAAGCTGCTTTCATCCAAAGTGCCACTGCTGTGGCGGAAAGCAAATGCAGCTCCCCAAGACGCACAAAGCTCCGTAGAAAGAGTATTAAGAGATACATACAATGTGGTAAACACATACCCACTCACATACACAAAACGCTTTCCATCCCGTTTAATGTATGAGTGCATACATACATATACATGTATGTATTTGTGGTCTGGGTATCAACAAGAACAAGGTAAATGCAACCACATGTGAATTGATAGTGTTAAACAATTAAATAGAAGTGTTGATCAAACCCCATAAGGGTGTGTGTTTCTCCAGGCTGGTGTAATGACGTGTCTTTGGCGAGTATGAGACTAATGCCAGCACATGCACCCGCTCTCTCCTCTCACCTCGTTGTCTATGAAAATCTGTCTCCCACACTTGCCGGGCACCCTCCCAATCGCACAAGGATTGTCACTGGTTGGCAAGGATTGAGAAATTCTGACTTCTGTTTGTTGTTTTACTGGTATCTGTTGTTAACTAAAAGTTAGAAAATATCCCTTGTAGTCCTTAGAAAGGTTCAGAAAGAAATCCAGAGTTTGGAACAGCCCCAAAGGCGTGTTTAGGGGAAGTCTCAAGGAATTCCAGTGGTCAGAGAGTTTAAGAGATTCTAATCTTGGAACCAAAACAGACCCCAAATATGTCAGAACCTCGTTCCAGGAAAAGAGCTTGGAAAAGGAAGCTTGTCAGGTAAAAATAAACTGATTTTCCCTGAATAATCTTGCACTTTGCACAAATAAGAATGACCACACCTCTGTTCTACGGCTGGGGCAAATCCAGGTTCAGCCCAACTAGCTCAAAGGTTTGCTGAGTCAGTGGCAAGGTGTTAGGAAACCCCCCTGTTCCCAGCCCAGCATCACACGTAACTCTGGAGCGGTCCTCCAGGAAAATAACTTGTAGAAGACTGGATGGAAATGCTCTTACTGTGATAGATAGGCTTCATATTAAAAAAAGATACTGCATTTTGGGGAAGACTTCCACAGTATAAAAAATGCATTAAAAAAAAACCCAAACCTACTGGCAGCCCCATAATTTTTCCTTCCTATCTTAGCATAACTTATCAAAGGCAAAGTTTATATATATACTCCACTGGTCAATCCATTAGGAGAGGGGCTGTCGCTGTCTGGCTCACTGGTATAGCCTCAGACCCTCACCACAGTGCTTTGCACTCAACAGGTGCCCTTTTCATTGTTCATATTTGTTGAATAAATATGTCACGCAGGGCGCGGAACTCAGTTGGTCCTCATAAGTGGACCTAATCTAAACAAAAAGATTATACCTGGTGCCAGTGAAATTGGGGGCCTCTATTTTTATCTCCAAAATACAGGAGCAAAAGGTGAACTCTTGTACCAAGCCTTGAAGGGCAGCACAAGGCAGCAACTCAGCAAGAAGCAGAAAAGTGAGTGAGAATCCCACTCAGAGAACAGCCTGTCCACAGGCTCCCACAGAGGTATTACGGGTAGCATTGTCATGGGCCAATTTCAATGCCTGATGCAGTTTCATAACACAGTGGATGATAAGCCATATTCATCAGGAAGAAAGAATAAAGCAAAAAATATTTATACATATATTCATACATAAAAACCTGTACCAGTGAGCTTCTTCATTGCCCAGTCTTCATAAAGTCTGCAAACCTAGTGATGGGGGTTTGCCTCCTGGAGGGCAGAAAGCCTGGCTTCCTCCAGTCCTTGACAACAGGTGCTAAGCCTAAGTGGGAGCAGAGCTGTTTCAGGGGTAGTGTTCCACTGTGTCAGGGACTGAGTTGCCCCTGTGTGCATGGGGAAGACAGGGAGGCAGCTGGGACTGAGAAATGCTTTAAAAGGGTGTTGTGCTCTCGAGAGTGATAATGGGAGTCAAACTCTGGACTCTGGTTCTTAAAACTATGAAGTCACAGAGAAGGGATTGGGGCTTATAGCTGAGGACAATTTCGAATGATTATATACATATAGGACCATTAGAGGCCACAGATAAGCTGTTCAACATTCTTCCATTACCACGTATCTTTCTTTTCTTAGCCATTAACATTTACATTGGCTGGTTTTCCCCTCTTGTGTTCCTCAGGTGTGGCAGAGGTAACCAGAGACTCCAAGAATCTGATGGCAACATCATGCTCGGAAAGAGCAGTGAAGCAATGTTTGGGTAGCAGGGATAAAGCCTCTCTCAGCTTTGACCAAGGTGAAAAGACTACCAGCTCTGCTACATTCTGCGCCCCCCCCCGCTGACCCCCACAAACCCCCACACAGCCCCTCAAAACACATGGGAGTACACACTGACATACAGCTCACACACGCACACACACCTTGAAACCTGTCCTGTGTGCACTCCAGGTACCTGGCACACAGCGGTGCCCAATAAATATGTTAAATGTTGAATGACTAGATTAAAGTATTAGGAAGCAGGTGCCTACTTCATGTTGTATTTGCCCCGCCCCCCCCCCCCCCCCCCCCCCCCCCGCCCAAGCTTCAACTCACCATAAAATTACATGGACACAACTTTTTCCCATGTATTTACTCTCCATAAAGGAACTGTGTGATACATAGATAATATGTTCTTTATACTTTGGTGACAAAAGTAAAAACAAATGACTTTCTCATTTCAAGAGAGCAGAAAGTCATCTTTCCTGTGAGTTTTTTTTCCAAGTAATCTCTATGCCCAACATGGGGCTCAAACTCACAATCCCAAGATCAAGAGTCACATGGCCTACTAACTAAGCCAGCCAGGTGCCTGTCCTCTGAGTCTTACCTTTTAAAGACAATCTCTTCCTGAACCCCCAGAATTACTTTTTGAATGTCACTTCCCCAAATTTGCATGTTATAGGAATGGACACTTTCTTTGGAATTTTTCTCGTTTCCCCAAATCTTGCTAATCTGCTGGATTTGAAGCTTGTGTATTTTTTTTTTTTTTTTTTTTTTTTTGCATCTGTCCCAACACCTCCTGCTGACACATGCCCAAAGATGCTCAGCTTAAAAAGGGAGTGGTCTTCGAAAACACAAACTAGGTGTTCCTGTTCAAATGAAAACTTGACAGGTATTCTCACAGGGAATACTGGAACCTTTCCCTCAGCAGCTGTACAAAGGTTAAAACTTGTTCTTGGCAAACGAGTTTACACTGATGCATCCTACATGGATTGTCCCTTCTTGTGGTTCACTACACTCTAATTGCAATCATGTTGGACATAAGCTGCTTACCGTAATGTTTCATAATGAAAAGTGTACTCTCCAGAATTCAATATCCAGTAATGGCTTCTTTGATGGAAAGCATGATTATGGTAATAAAACCACTACACAAACGGACACATCTTCTTCAGTAGCTCATCTTTCTTTGGAGACAAAGGCAAGTTCTGATTCCTCCGACTGTTGGGGATTGAATTCAGTTTTGGGTACTGTCAGCAGCCATTCCAACTGCATCTGATCCATTGTGGTAGAAAATACCTTGGGGCTACAAATAGGGCCACCCATCTTCACAGCTGATGTATCATGATGATTCCTTTTGGCTGCATTCAAAATCAGCAGGGTTGAGGGATAGTTGGCTTTGCTCTGTTGGCTAAAAAATTTTAATTTCATTGCATAAGAATATCATAACATATAAGGAAACCAAGAAACTCACTCCTAACCCTGGAACCTTAAACACATTAACTGGTTTTCCTTCATCCTTGCTCTCACAGCCGTGACATCTGTCTACACACAAGTTGTCTTGCTCCCACGCTTCTCTGTATCAATGCTTCATCATAATGGATCAAGATGGCTTATAACACAAGCATTAGCTATCCTGACCACCTCACTGTGGCTCAGAAGATGGCAGGACAACCCAACTGCCCAAGATTTTAGGGCTCTAGGATTTTTAAGGTATGGAACCACAGACACTGCTTGAGGTACTTTCTGCAGAAGATGTGTAGCTTTGCCTGCATTTTTGGGCCTCCAGGCACAGAAAGCCATCGTCCATACAAGGCTCCTCCTGATCCTATTTATCCAAAGCGGATTCTATTCCAGAGAGTTCCATCCACCTTCTTGGGGGCCTTCCTCAACCATTCCTGCCCCTAAGACTGTCCTCTGCCTTCCTTTCAACTCCAGGAGTTCCCATGGCCAGCATCTCTCAGCATCTCCCTTTGTTGCAAGAGGGTCCATGTTTCACGCCACTGTTCCTAGAGTGAGGACTCTGCCTGAGACTTCCCTGGAGTCCCCAGGGTATCTAGAGCACAGGAAGTATTAATGGATATTTATACACTGATCTAAATAACATTGTGGATTGAGGTAACTGCCCAAAGGACAATTAAGTAAGTGAAAATAACGTAGAAAATATGAAAGAGAAAAAAGACATTATGGTATTAGTTCAAACAAGGGCAGGGGTCCACTCTCACCCGTATATGTTACTTAACCTCTCTGCGTGTCAGTTTCCTCATCCAAAAAGACAAAATAATAATAGTATCCGCTTCATAGGCTGTCATGAGGACTTAATGAGTTCGTATTTGCAAAGTGCTTAGAACAGCACCAGGCACGCAGCAAACGCCACACAGGCATTTGTTACATGAAAATAAAAACTAAGTAACATCACACTGCCAAACTCCACCATAGTGCCTGCCACAGGGTAGCTGATCAGTAAAGGCTGAACTCCCTACTCTGTTTTGTGACACTGGAACCAGCTAGGCCTGGGAGGGAGCGGCTTCCAGGACCGATGGGCTGGTTGGTGACAGTGCTTTCCAGGAGGTGAAGCCCTTGGGAACACAGCAAACTCCGTGCTCCACTTTAAGGGCCTTGGAAGGTACCAGGTTCTGCCACCAACTCGGTTCAGCTGGCGCACTCCCAGGGCTGCGACGTGTGGCTTTTCGGGTTAGCCAGAGGAGGAGCAGTTGCCGGGCACCCTGGCGCCCACAGGCGGTGGCTGCTGCGGTGAGGGGACAGCCCAGAGCTCCGCCCCCGGTCGGCCTCGCAGCCCGGAGTCGGCGGCGCGGAAAGTTACTGCGTGCTAACGTGGCAGGAACCATGGAAAGCGCAGGTCTGCCAAGAGCTGAAATCCTGGGCTGTGTTTCTTAGGCTCACAGGCACGGCTCTTCTGAGAAGCTAGTCTACACACGTCCCTTGCATATAACTGTATTCTTTCAGCAGCTACTATATTTTGGGGCAGAGGGAGGAGAAAAAAAGTTGGAAGGAGTGGCAATAAGGCATGAGCCAAATCCCACGTATGATTTTTTTTTGCTTGCCCTAAGATGCATGTATATTTTCATCCACTGTATTGCATACCGCTGAACTTTGCATCTGATGGATTAAAAAAACACCACCACCTAACTCTTTATCAAATTCAACTCAGCAGAGGCTTGCATTAGTCTATTTGCTCATTCTTTTTTTTTTTTTTTCCAGCAAACATTTCCTGAGCACCAGTTATCTGTCAGTTACTCAAGTGGGCCCCAGGAACCCTAAAAAGCTCCTAGTCCAGTGTTGAGACAGACGGTAAATTGTTGCTTGCCACATAAAGGGCTATCACCGCGGCCTGCACAGTGGACTGCCCGGCAGAGAAATGATTTCTACCAGGTGGGAGAGCAGCCCGCACAGGCTTGCAGGGGAGTCTTGTTAGAGCAGGTCTTTGAAGAACGACTCCAGCGAGAAGGTCACCAGGTGAACGAGTGGCCTAATTAGGCTGTGATGTACATGTATCATCTTTGTCCCACACCTGCTTTTTCAAGTGAGGCTTTAAAAATACAGAAACAGATTGTGGGGTGGGGAATAGCGTTGTATCAACATCACATTCCCTGATTATGATCGCTCTTGCTGTGGTCATGGAAGAGAAAGACCACATTTTTAGGAAATCCACCCGGAAAAGAGGTAAAGAGAAACAATTTCTTTACCTCTTATACATATCCATGCACACGTATGTGTACGTATAGATGTGTGTGTAAAAGTGATAAAGGGGCATATAGGAGTTACTTGTGCTATGTCTGTAAATCTCTGTAAGTTAAGAAATACGCCGACATACATTAACAAAAAATTTTCAAGTATGAAAAATACTAAGTTTTAAAATTACCAAAATGACAATGCCTCTTACTACCTTTATTCTGAAAAGGAACAGCAATCATCAGAACATAATTTGGTCAGAGGGAAGCAGCTATTCTCACCCAAGGCCCTGGGAACTCTAAGGAGTGAAGTGAAGTGACTTCTGTGGTTCTCATTTTCCCACTTTTCCCCCTGGAACCTTGAGATTTGTAGGGTGACAGGGGCAGGACAGTAGTGAAGCCCAAGACAGGTGCAGTCTACAGAGGCCCTGAAAGGGGAGGGGCTGAAAGATGCTGCTTGGCTCTCTCTGCAGGAAGGACTCCCTCCCACCTCCCACCCCCCAAGAACCCAGAAGTGGTGGCACCTGGGGTGGGTAGTCACCTTAGTAAGGATTTGGGATCTGTCTGACAATTCTGTTGTAATTGCTTATGATACATTTCAAGAAGCAGAAAGCAAAATTTAATAATAATAGGAGCAGCCACGCTGTAACGTGGCTATCTCATTGATTCCTCGTAACATTTCTATAAAGTGCGTACTATTAGGATGCTCGTTTTATAGATGCAGGGACTAAAGCCTAGTTGGTCAATGGTAGAAATGGATAGAAGTGCAAGTTGCCTGGCTCCGCTCTCTGGGCTCTTGCCCACACTGGTTACTATGGTATGTGCATGAGGACTATGAATTTCAAAGGCTATAGAAGAGGGAGGAAAGCAGAATGTTTAGTTGGGGTGGTGGGATTGCAGTGAGGTTCACTTTTATTTTGATCTTCCATATTATTTGTGCAATAAATCATTTAAAAATTAAAAAAAAATCAATCCCATTGATAACTCTTTTTGTAGAAATAGTTTTTTTTTTTAAGTTTATTTATTTTGAGAGAGTGTGATCAGAGGAGGGGCAGAGGGAGAGGGAGAGAGACAGAATCCCAAGCAGGCTCTGCACTGTCAGCATGGAGCCCAATACAGGGCTCGAATCTACAAGCCATGAGATTATGATCTGAGCTGAAGTCAGATACTTAACAGACTGAGCCACCCGGGCTCCCCTGATTGATAATTCTTGACCCAGTTGATGCAGTTTTTGATATGTGTGCCTAACATAGAATATTTACCACTAAATAAATTATAGCTTTTCTGTCCCTTGGTTTCTGTATCTGAAATATGAGATGATGTTTGCTAACATTCCCCCGCTAAACACTTGCTATATGGTTGATATTCTGTGTATGGTACATGTAGGGTATGGAGGGTGTGGAGACTAGGGGGTCAGAAAGGGTGGGGAGGAGAAGGATGGAGTGAGGATGAAAAACTCTTTAGAAAGGCAATTACTCACTAGTGGAATCAGACAAGATGCATGAGGTTGGGCTGGGCTTTCAACTCCTAAGGTATTATCCAATGCGAGAAGGAAACATCAGATCTGAATCAGGTCCTCCCCTCCCCTTGCCTTCCTTCTTTTTTTTTCCCTTCTCCCCCCTCCCTTCGTTCTTTCTCTGGGCTAGAGGAAGTGGTGTTTTGTCATATTTATACATTTCCTCAGAGAAGATTGGCAGAGACTCAGATCAGAGAGAATGTAAGAGGCTCGAAGGCCTGAGCACACCTGTTTTTGCATCCAGGGACTCAACGCTCCTGATATCACTTAACCCCTTTTACCAGATGCATATAACCCTTTTACCACATTTCTATTTACTGCTTATACACAGACGATTGATAATTCACTGGAAATGTACCCACAAAAAGTGCAGAATTTGGAGTAACCAAAGGGACATGCTGCTAATGGCTAGAAACCACGTTGGTTGGTTCGTATTCTCTCCCCAGTCACTTTTCAGACAATCTGGATAGAAAGCAGATATTTCATTTCTGTGTGCATCATCCCTCTAGGTTCAAAGATTCTTTTGAGAGAGACAAGGGAAAGATGATTTAATGCTGTCAAGTGCTTTGAGATCTCAGACAAAGAAGCTCTGTAAATACCGAGAATTACTGGGCATTATCGGCCCTGGTATCAGTCCCCTCAGTATTATAAGGGCTTTGGAAAAATTAATGAAGAAATAGGTCCTGGCATACTGGCAGCAGCAATTGCTTTCTGGAAAGATTAAGAGACCCTCTATATTGGGGAATGTAAGATTCAGTGAAAACTTTCTTTTTTTTTTTGCAAATGAAAATCACCAAAGATGAAAACCCATTGCAATATGAAAAAGAAAGAATTAAAGCTTTTAAAAAATCAGTCTCCAATGGGGAGAGGGCAAGCCATTGTATGGGTGCACATACCTTCCCAGGAGATGAGAAGAGAGAGACATTCAGAGGGACAGACTAGGCTTCAGAAAAAAAGCCATGCAAAAGGCTTTTGCTTTTATGTTCATATGTGCTACAAAACTAAATCCTTTTAAGACAATAAAAATAAAAAAAACAACTATGCATTCTGTGTTGGTGAGGGTATAATCACGTATGTTATTGGTGGACATTTAAACTGGTAAATTCGCTATGGAGGCCCACATTGCAATACTCAATGACACTACAAATCAACTTTCCCATTGTCCTAACAATTCCACGTCTGGGGATTTATCCTGCACATCTATCTGCGTGAGTGCAAACTGGTATATGTTTGAGGATATTCAATGCAGCACTGTTTGTGTTACTGAGGTCTGAAAACAACCTAAACACTGATTAGCAGGGGATTACATAGCTGCTGGTGTATCCACAAAATGTTGTGTAGCACTGTTGTTAAAAAGACTAAGGCAGCTCTGTGTGCCTTGATATGGAATTAGCTCTAGGGTGGTAGTGGGAATCGAAAAACTCAATATGCAGAACAGAGTGTGTGTGTGTGTGTGTGTGTGTGTGTGCGTGCGTGTGTGTGTGTGTGTGTGTGTGTGTGTAGATATAACTATGTGTGTTGGGATTCATCATGCTCTTATATCCATAGAATGGATTATTTCTGGAAGGCAGCATTAGAAAGTGGTCATTGGTTAGAAGATAGGGCATACCTCTACTTTATATCCTTTTGAGTACTGCATCATGTACCCATGTGACCTTTTCAAAACATAAAGAATACTAATGTGTGTGAAACCACTGATTAAATGACAAAGTAAAAATACGAACTTTGTGCCATTTTCTGGGGGTGGAGCCGGGTGAGATGTGTCTTCAGAAGCCCTTCCACATTGGTCTCAACACCAGGCTTTCCAGCCTCTGACTTCTCCAGTTGTCTACAGCTCAATTCAGGGTGAGTGAGCCTCGTGCCGGTGGCCTAACTCTCCCCAAACCAGGAAATCCTTGATCTGTACCAGATCTATCAGACAAAGGTCTTAGTATGTAGGGACCTTTGCTGTAGGACTGATAGAGAAAATGAACCCTAGGGATTAGGGCCTCCCCCGCCACGCCGAGCTATGCCAAACATACTTGCTATAATTCTGACCAGGGATAATTTTGGAATTGTGTGTGTGTGTGTGTGTGTGTGTGTGTGTGTGTGTGTTTTGTTGTTGTTGTTTTGGTTGTAAGGAACAACAACTCACTAAGTGAGGGAACACTTATTGAAAGGATACATGTGAAGCAATGAGAATAGCACCGTTCTCGTAGGAATCCAATAAGAATAATAAAACAACTTCACAAATAACAATTACGGAGCACTTGGGTGCCAGCACTGTGCTAAGTGCTTTGTGGCAACAAGGGACCTGATGTTGCTTCTCTGTTCTGACAGCAGCTGGCTTATTCACTAGCTATTGGGCTCACTCGGTCATTTTGCGCCCCTACAACACCAGCTCCCACAGGGTCCTTTGAGGCCCTCTCCTACCTCAAGGTCCCCTCTGCTTGTCAGCTGTCTCCTAACTGCTTCCTCATCTTCAGATCTCCTGTTCAGTCCCATGAGAGAGAATTTGAGAGGTCATCCTTCCAACAGCCACTTCCTGTGGGCTGGGCATCTCATTTACCTGTGGTGAGGGCTACCAGGCCTCATGGGGTTAGTCTTGTCCTATACTCACCAATTTCCTTTTTGAAGAACTGACCTTAAGCCAAGCATTGCGATACTGGGGACACAGCGCCAATAAAGCAAAGCCCTTGCTCTCCATGGATTTGCCTTCTACCTCCTTTACCTCCAGCTATGGGTGTGGCAGACATTCTGGCCTGTCCAGTTTGGAGACAATGGCCCATGATTGACCACTGAGCTCTTGCCTCAGTCCCCAAGTCACTGCCTCCTGTGGTTCTCTGCATTCATGTCCTTTCCCATTATCTATCCACCTCCAGAAACTGGGAATGTGCCTTGCCCCACTGTACTGGGGAGTCCAAGGTGACCAAACAGATGGCCTCAACAGCTGGTGGAGAGTGATGGGAGGGAGGCCTGGTGGGCTCCACTCAGAGGCCCTGTGGGTCAGCTGCCGTGGGCAGTTGAGTCCTAGCTACAAACAATGAGACTGCTAACTGTTGTACCATAATTTGTAGCAAATACCCAAGCTGTTATCTGCTTTTCTCTCTTTCTTCCCTTTTGTCAAAGCTAAACTGCTTGAAAGGATTGTATGCCTTGTCAGAGGCGTCAACGGCCGGAATCAATCTTTTCTAGGCTTGTCTTCCTCGTTCTTCAAACTCCTAGTGATCCTTCAAAACCTAGCTCCAGGCATTCCCCTCCCGCCTCAGTGAGTCCTTCCCTAAATTCTCAGAGGTCAGCATGCCCTCATGTGGGCTCCTTCTGTACTCGGCATGTAATTTTGTTGTTGCTGTTACCATGCTGTCCTGCCAATATTTATTTAGATATATGTTTTCTTTACTGGAGTGTAAACTCACAGAGGCAGGGACCATGGCTTGGTCATTTGTTCATTCGTTTTTAATTTAAACAAATTATTTTGGAATAATTTCAGATTTATAGATTTATAGTAGGCTTGTTACAACTGAGGAATCAACATGGCTATGTGACACTTAAGTAAATTTCATAGCTCATTCAGATTTCACTCATTTTTCCTTAATGTCTTTTTCCTGTCCCACATTACATTTAGTTGTCATGTTTCCTTAGCCTTCTCTGGTCTGTGAGAATTTCTTGAACTTTGTTTTCGATGACTTCGAGAGCTTTCAGTCATACTGAGCAGGTATGTTGTAAAATACCCCTCAGTTTGGGTTTATCTGATGTTTTTTTTTTTTTCTCATGGCTAGATTGGGGTTTATTTATTTTTATTTTTTTTTTTTTTTTTTTTTTTTAAAATTTTTTTTTTCAACGTTTATTTATTTTTGGGACAGAGAGAGACAGAGCATGAACGGGGGAGGGGCAGAGAGAGAGGGAGACACAGAATCGGAAACAGGCTCCAGGCTCTGAGCCATCAGCCCAGAGCCTGACGCGGGGCTCGAACTCACGGACCGCGAGATCGTGACCTGGCTGAAGCCGGACGCCCAACCGACTGCGCCACCCAGGCGCCCCGGTTTATTTATTTTTAAACACTAGCCCTGAGCTAAATACTTAGCATGTACCACCTAGTGTAGACCAGGCGTTTGATTAATGGTTATTGAACTGAATTAAATTCAAGTGCTTCTTTGGTACCTCCTATATAAACAGAACCCTGAGTGATGCTTTTGGAGAGATGAAGTATGGACCTCAAGTTCTGTAAAGATCTTCCACACAGCTGAATAATAAAAGGCAACATGCAAACAAGTGTCAAATAAGTGGAACTGAGAGAATGACCCACAACAGCTCAGGAGATGGACTAACGAGGGTGAGTGGGTGCAGTCAGCAAAGATCTATGTGAAGGAAGGCCCTGGAAAAGTGGGAAGGATTTAGAGAGGCTTTTTTCAGTTTTCAAGCATACCAGGCTGGTTCTTGCCTTAGAGTCTGCTCACATGCTGAGCCCAAAACCTGAGAGACACCTCCAACTCCTCTTTTCCCCATGGCTGATGTCTTCTCATTGTTTAGGTGCGGGGCTAAATGCGAGTTCTGCAGATGACATTATCCAAAATAGGCTCAACTTGCCACTATGTCCAGAGATCTTGTCTGTTTTCTTCACAACTTTTCTCAATGTTTCCAATGATTCATCGTTCCCTTGATTGTCAGTCTCCCTCCCTGGAGTCTAAACTCCTTGAGGACAAGTAGTGAATTTTGACTTACTCTGGCAGAGTGCATTCCCCGGCAAACAGAGGTACTTGAATTATCTTGTTGAATGAATAAAAGGGTGGGTGTTGGATGAGCCTGAGTGACAAGAAGACGCATGAGCACCTGCTGGTAAGAGGCACTTGAATGGAGCAAGAGTGAACCAGGCAGGCAGGTGGGATGCTGCCAGGTCATGAGACTGATCACAATGGTGTCAGGTGATCTCAAATGGGGTGGCATAACTTGGGCAAAGGCCAATGCTCTAGGTGTGGGCTGCACAGAGGTAGAGGCTGTCCAGTAATTTTCCACCTTGGGGAGGGCAACAAGGGTTCATAGGACAAAGAATGGGGAATAAGGGAAAACTAGGGTCAAGGAAGGGGGCGGGGCTGGAGGAATGTCTGCATAAATTGAGAATGTATCCCATGAATTAGAACAACACAAGAGCTCCTGAGAGGCCAGGGAGGTACCCCAATGAACTTCTCTGGTGTTGGCACAAACGCGAGGGAAAAAAGCACACTGTGGACGACACGGAAGGTGAACGCTTGGATTTTTCGATAGGATTTTACTAGGAAAGGACAGCCATCTTCGGAAGCATGAGGAAATCTAGAAGAATGCAATTGTTTCCATTCCGGGTTCAGAATGGAAAGGATCCCGTAGAAATCTTTATTTTCCACCATGTTTCCTACATGGTTACAAAGGACAGAATCTGTGTATACACCGCTGACCTTGAAAAGTATGTATTTTCCCATCCAAATTCAATTTCAAAACACGGACCAAGGCAGTGTTTTGTACAGATTCTGACTGGAATAAGCTCAGGGGGAAAAGGCCTGGAAAGCACATGGCAAAGAAACTCTGAGAGTCCAGAGTATGATTTAAAAACAAAAAACATGGGACGTGTCGTCGTTGTGTACCCGTGTAAATAATTATGATGGTTGAACTCTGCTTAGTTTTCATCCAACCTAAGTAACAGCTTTGAAAAAGAAAGATAACAGTGACCTGTGTGTATGGGAGTCCAGAGGGACAGTCTGTGACAGAGCTCACAGGGTTCCCAGGAAGACCAAGAACACGGTCCAGCTGATCTTTCTCTGACAAGACAGGGCTGGGCAGAGGAAGGCGTAAAGAATGATTGCACTTGTACATCGGAAGATCAGCACACGAGATCAGAGAGCAAGTCTGTTATTTCAAAAACATAGCCTTCGAATCCCCAGAGGGTAAGTGGATGAGTTCTGTTCACTAACTGGTAACTCCAAAATTCGTCCTCTCCCCTGTGCCTCCTTATGTCAGAGCTAGAAGGGGCCATATTAGTATTAGCCTATGTAGTCCCTTCATTTGAGAAGGAAGGAACCTGATGTCCAGAGGACAACATAACCTGCCCAGAGTCAGTCTGGTAGACTGCGCCTGAGCCTGGTGAGACCTAACACTGCTTCCCATGACAACCCTAAGCAGCCCATCTGAGGACTGACCACAAAATCGGCTCCAGTTCTACATTTTGATCTTTAGTCTCCATTTGTTCAAATCTATGAACACTGTTCACCGTATTTTCCTCCCTCGCGTTACTTTTGCAACAACCTTGAGGTGGCGGCGGGGGGAGGGGGAGAATAAAACAAAACACCACGCACATTCACATTCATTGTAATGAAAGGCACACCAGGTATCTGGCCTAGACTCCTAGTTCCCTGCCAATCTTGAGCTCATCTAAATTCATTTCCCTAACAGAAAATAGGTGTCAACTTTGTAGATGGAAAGTAATTTCCCTGCAAATATCACCCAGAGAGGTTACTAGTGCTACTTGACAGTTTTATTATTACTTTTGTTTCAAGCTAAGGTGAGGAAATCTACATTTGCCAGGTAGCATGGTGGGGGGGGAAAATGTAGACTTTTAAACTTTGTGTCAGTTTTACCATGGGAAGGAAAAGTAAGAAACAAAGAACAATTGCGTTGGCTGCAAGCTGAGTCCATCAAAGAGCATTTCACAGGATCCTAACTTTCCTCCTTACTTCCCACCCACAACCTTTCCGATCCTGAAACATCAGAGAGGGTTGGAGGGAACTATTCTGCATCACCTGAGCAGGCGGCTCAGAAGTGGGCAGCTGAGTGGCTCGGCAGGAACTACTTGTAAACACTGCTTATCAGCTCATTCATAATGTCAGCCAACTGGGAGCAAGGTAACTTCTTTTACTCTTCTCCTGATTCAACTGAAGGCTGGTATGCTTTCGTGAGTACTCTATCACGCTCTCTCTCAAAATAAATAAAGAAACATTCAAAATAAAAAAGGAACGACCTATGTAATAAAATATGAATTAAAGTAGCCTCTCCCTATAAATAGCTATTCATGAAATACATATAAGTGGCTATTACTAAAATACTCTTTTAGTTGTCTTTATGTTGTCTAGGTTTCATATCTAAACGTGAAATGTTTAGATGATAGAGTACCTATGTATTTTCTAAAGGGTCATATCATCTTGGATATAGGATTGCCAGATAAACTACAGAAAATCCAGTTAAATTTAAATTAAAAATAAACAATAATTCATTAGTGTAAGTGTGTTCCAAATATTGCATGGAACTTGCTTTTTTATTCTTGTCATTTGACACTGGGTGCATTAACTAGCCAGTTCATTTGTTATCCATATTATTTTTTTCCTCTGCCTTCTTTTTTGACCTTTCACTTGCTTAATTTTAGGAACCCCTATGGTGGAGGGTACAGACAGAAAAACAGTTCAACCACATTGGGTGTCCTACTTATCATTGGCTGGGACGCATGTTTTAGTAGGGAAAGAATGTGATATACTAGGTTGAAAATGGCAATTATCTGCATCCTCCCTATTACCATATAGACAGAACGAGCCACAGACTGATGTTTTCCAGAGTTTGGGTTTTACAGACCAGTAAAATGTAAAAAGAAAAGAAAGTTGTGGCACTGTGAGAAGATTAATATATTTATTGTTGCCAAGTTTAAATCTGATCAAATAAAATGTTAAAAAATACCACACTGCCACTTTCAATTATTGTTAATTCATAAAAGAAAGTAACATCTGAGCATCTCCAAAGTAGGAAGGACACACTCTTAGAATAAAGAGTAGTACTTTTTTTTTTTTTTTTAATGTTTATTTATTTTTGAGACAGAGACAGAGAGACAGAGACCACTGGGAGGGGCAGAGAGAATCCCAAGCAGTCTCCATGGTGTCAGTGCAGAACCTGGGGCTCAGTCTCATGATTGGTAAGATCATGACCTGAGCCTAAATCAAGAGGGGGATGCTTAACTGACTGAGCCACCCAGGTGCCCCAAAAGAGCAATGCTTCTTAAATAAAGTTGGCAGCCTTCCGATGTACAGTCATTGGTTTTGTGAAAACTCCATCCCAATGATGCACAGGCCCTGGGATCTGAGAACACCCAGACCAGGTGATGCCGTGGTAGCCCCAGTAAAATGACAGTACCAATATCACACATCACACAGGTTTGTGCTGCTAGGAGAGAACCACAGAGCTCTTTCAAGTAAAGGGAAGAGAAGGTCGACTTTTGATGACCTTATGTTACTATCTAATTTAAGTATTTCATTTCGGAGAAGCTTATTAATTGTGTGGAAATATTAGGTGACTTTTGTCAGACCATGAAGCACTTCCTCCACTTAGAATACACAGAGGGGCGCCTGGGTGGCGCAGTCGGTTAAGCGTCCGACTTCAGCCAGGTCACGATCTCGCGGTCCGTGGGTTCGAGCCCCGCGTCAGGCTCTGGGCTGATGGCTCGGAGCCTGGAGCCTGTTTCCGATTCTGTGTCTCCCTCTCTCTCTGCCCCTCCCCCGTTCATGCTCTCTCTCTGTCCCAAAAATAAATAAACGTTGAAAAAAAAATTAAAAAAAAAAAAAGAATACACAGAAAACCTTTCTCTAAACTTTTCTAAACTTCCTTTGATGCTCAGCCTGATCTCTGTGCTCTTCGTCCCTATGTCCGTAAAAAGAACGCTTAGCAATTGGATAATATGACATTGAACTTAAAGCCCCTTCATCAGAGAATCCAGAGATCTTTGACACTACAAGTAATTAGTAGTTATGAGTAATTCTGGCTCTTGTGAACTGGCAGAATGTGTGATCCTGGCAGAGAAGAATTGGGTATTGGCCAAAAGGCAGGCGTCGTTGGGCAGGCCAAAAGGCAAGTCCCCAAGTTCAGACTTTCTATCATCCTTCCCATTTTACACAAGGAAAAAGTCTAGTGTAAAAGTGGAGAATTGTGTGAAATTGCTGAGTTATTAACAGAAATCATGATTAAAATCAACTTCCCAACCCAAGTCTTGTATATAGTTTCTTCTTGAGAAACACATATAAAGACTTTTTACCTGGGAAACTTTAAAGTTTTTTATTTTTTAATTTTTTTAAGGTTTATTTATTTTTGAGAGAGAGAGAGAGAGAGAGAGAGAGAGACAGAGTGTGAGACGGGGAGAACAGAGAAAAAAAGGAGACAAGCAGGGTCCAGGCTCTGAGCTGTCAGCACAGAGCCTGACGTGGGGCTCGAACTCGTGAACCATGAGATCATGACCCGAGCCAAAGTCAGAGGCTTAAGTGACTGAGCCACACAGGCACCCCTGTAGTGACAGAGTTTTAAATTGTAATTGTTTATCTTACCTAGTAAGTAAAAAAAAAGATATGAAACACATACACTCCCATTAAAAATCACTTCAACCTGAACTCTAAGGAGGCCAGTTAACATCACCTCCCAGTTGCAACCCCCCAGAGTCCTGCCTGAGAGATTCAAAGACACCAGACAGTCGCATTCAGAAGGAGTGCTACCATTGTTTTTTTTTTTAACTTCTTAAATCCCACCCCTTCTGTAATGACTGAAGCTCAGGTATTTTGCCCTCAGCTCTATTTAATATCAGCTTGTTTTCATTCCTCACTTGCTGTTGTTTGCATTACTAATTCTGACACGATTATTCTTTTCAGGTCCAACTGAAGACAAGAGAGAGGTTTTGGCTTCGAGTCCAGGGTGATGTTTCACAGAAAGTCAACTCTCGTTCCAGGTACTTGATAAACATCTCACTAACTAATTTCTCACTGTCTTTAAGCCATTAACATTTTGGTTAGCGAGTCCAGAGCCCTTCAGACGCCGTTTTCCTCCTACACAAGTAAGCTAATGAAACCCACGAAGGGCAGCTGGGCCCTGTGCTTGTCTTTAATGGTTTCTGTCACCCAGACCAAGCAGCCACGAGCATGACCATGGCACTGCGCATCGGGGTGTGCAGCCTCAGGGCAAGGGAAGAGTGTGAGTAACTGTGGCCCTCAAATTGCAATTTAAAGATAGCTGTGAGGTTATCCTCTCCCCACGTGCTTCTCTTCCGAACCACCAAGTTTGAGGACAATGTGCTATTTTTACTTATTTTCAGTGGAAAGAACATTAAACCTTAGGGTGATGGTGGCATATTGCTGAATTATGTGTTTTAGCCTGACTAGAATAAATTTTTTTGTTGTTGTTGGGGAGAGGGAAGAAAAGAGAGCTTCAAATCCAGAGAGAGAGAGAGGAGAGAGGAGAGAGAGAGACAGAGAGAGAGAGAGGAAAAAGCTAGATTTTCCTAGTTTCTGGATTCTAGGTACAAACAAAAAAGAAGAAAATAGCCACAATTAGTAATATAGTAATTAAACTGGAGGAAGCTATCATCCTTAAAAAGGCGTTTCTTGATAGATTTTGATTCCATTTGCCTCTACTGATTTAAAATGTGCTTTCTGCAATCAGAATACAGCTATGAGACTTAAAGGGTTTCGAAAGAACACCTTAAAGGGCTTTGCAAATGCATGCGAAAGACAGTGACGCTTTCTCCCAAGGATGCTTTGTTGCATCGGGGAAATGAATCAGAGACTTGGCCCTCAATTCCCTCGGCAACAGAAACACGCTTGAAATGGTTAGGGCAAATGAGTTAGGGAAAGTACACCCTGCATTTTGCTTTTAATTTCAACAGAACAAAACAAAACCTTGGACTTGGCTGGAGACACATTCTGAGCCTTTGCATCTTCTATTCTCTGCCTGAGTCAACTCCAGGCAAGACTGCATTCTTAATGCCTTTATTTTCAGATCTGCCTCACTTAGAGGTTGTGGTGTGGTAGCATTAGGAGTCACGGGGTTTGTCGCCTTAAGAGTTACCCTTGTGAAATACCAAAATATTTTTGTTCAGGTTAAACATTCCCTTTGTTTCTCGGATGAACTCCTTCAGGAAGTGTGTTTGGTGCATGTCCAGACGCAGTCTACAAGAAGAGGGTTGGAGAAGCTCGTCCAATTCCTTACAGAGACCATTCCTTCTACCCACGTAGGAAACCCGTGTTCTTCTCCTTTTCAAGTCTATCTTATCAGACTGGGAGAAAGAGACGAAAGCAACCCTACGTCACCACTTTGAGAAAGGAGTTGAGGTACGGTGCTCATAATTCCTGGCTTTTACTTGGATCATGTATGGGAGAAAGGAAGAAAGAGAAGAGGAAACTAAACCTGGAGGAAGAAGAAAAAGAAGGGCAATAGCTATCCACCCTCTCCCCCAGAACACCTAGCAATCTGCCCTTTTGAGTAAGCTGACTCGTAGTACATACTAGTACTTCTATGGGCTTGGAGGTATCCAGCTAGGCCTGCCATCAAGTAGAAGGCAGTCTGAAGCTGCTGAAGGAGAAGGATGCCTACCATTGGTTCTTTTATTATTATTATTATCATCATCATCATCATCATCATCATCATTGTAGTAGTCTGTAGGGGAGGAAAATCTTTCTTTTTCTTCTACCTGTCTTGGGTTCATTCCTGCAAATTAGATTGACAAAGGACAGGCAAATGAGAGAAAAACAAGCAAGTTTATTGATTCATGCAGCACACAACACGTGGAATACTTAATGAGGAATAACTCAAAGAAAGATACACCTGTAGAGAAGTGACAAGACGAAGGAAAAGGGTTTTAGACTTCTAGGGGCGGCAAACTGTAGGAAGGTAGATATATGAGGGGAAACCGATGGAAGATAAAGATTGTTTTTAGTAAGGTTTGTTATTTAGATTCCTTTGGTGCAGACTCTGGGCTGATAAGAGGCTAGAATAGTCTCTGGTGGTTAAGAATTCTCCAGCCCTTAGGGGCACCTAGGTGGCTCAGTCGGTTAAGCGTCCGACTTCAACTCAGGTCACGATCTCATGGTCTTTGAGTTCGAGCCCTGCGTTGGGCTCTGGGCTGATGGCTCAGAGCCTGGAGCCTGATTCTGATTCTGTGTCTCCCACTCTCTCTGCCCCTCCCCTGTTTATGCTCTGTCTCTCTCTGTCTCAAAAATAAATAAACGTTAAAAAAAAAATTAAGAATCCTCCAGCCCTTCCTGGTAGAGAGGGGGAGGCCAGGGAATTTGTCCTGAGTCTGTTTCTCTTCAATTGTCAAACTGAGGCTCAAAATAAGCCTTACCCCAGAATGGCATGTCTTAGGGTGGCAGGCTCTAAACCCCTTCACATTCAATTTTTCTTTCTTTTCATAAGGTTCTAAAAATAATACATACACATGGTAGAAAATTTGAAATGTAGAAAGACGTTAAAAGAACCATGCAGAAACATCACCAAATCTTATCATGTTAGTCAAATGCAACCACAGTTAAGAATGGTTCCAGTATTCTTTCCTAGGATTTATCTTCATGTAACTGAGATCATTCTTTACAGAGAATTTCACACACCATTTTTTGTTCAATCCATCAAAAGTATTTCCTCATGCCATTATTAATTCTTCAAATATTGTTTTAATGGCAGTATAATTTTTCATCATATGACTCTGCTATAATTTGTTAATAATTTTGGACATTTAGGGCATACCTAAATTAATGTTTTATGTGTATGCATAAATGTTAGCCTTTCAAATTCTTTCTTTTTTTTTTTTTTTTTTAAGTTTACTTATTTATTTTGAAAGACAGACAGCATGCATATGTGGGAAGGGCAGAGAGGTGGGGGGAGAGAGAGACTCCCAAGCAGGTTCTGCGCCGACAGCTATGACTGATGCAGGGCTCGATCCAGGAATGGTGAGATCATGACGTGAGCTGAAACCAAGAGACGGATGCTTAACCCACTGAATCACCCAGGTACCCCTTAAATCAATACCTTAGAATAGTCTAATAGAAGGAGAAACACCAGATCAAAGAGTGTAATCATTTTTAACGTTGTATTAATTTGTATTAACACAGTGTATCAGTGTCTTCCTGAAACTCTGACTGCACTGACTAATGTAATTTGAAAATCTTTGCTACTTTGTTAGGTCCCTATTATTTAACTTGGTATGCACTGGTGAGGCTGAAAATTGTTTACTGTATAATTAGCTATTTGTATTTTCTCTTCTATGAATTGTCAGCTCATGACCTTTATCTGATACGCTCATTAATTTATATAGACACTATATAATAAGATGATTCATGCCTCCATTTTGGAAAAAAAATACATTTTCTTATCATTTGGCTTTTTGGCCTCTGATTTTGTTATGGTTATTTTTGACACACGGAAATTTTGTATTACTCTATATTTCAACTTATTGACCCTTTACTCAGTGACCTCTTCCATTGCTTTAAAGTGCAGAAAAATCTTCACCCACCTAGAATAGATAAATATGTAGAGATTACTCTTGTAGCTATTTAACTTCTGAAAAATAATATTTCTTTATCTAGATCTTGTTATATGGTATGATAAAAAATAATTCTTTTCCTGATAAGCTAACAATTATCATAGGGTCACTTGCTGACTACTTGTCCCTACAGTTTTTTTATGTATTCCATATATAGATATTTCAGTTTATTCTTACATACGCAAGATTATATCTGGGGGTTTTCTAACTGATTTCTTTGCCTATTCTTTTGCCAGTAGTTTCATCACCCCCAATTTTTTTAGAAGTTCTTTTTAGCTCTTACACTGAATTCCTTAAAAGATGGCCAAGATGATATACAAAGAAAACTGTTTAAAGAGGATGTCTGCCTTTGAAGTTTCAGGTCTTAGTTGAAAAATACAGTTCTTCTTGTGTCTATGCAGGACGGAGCTCATGCTATGACACAGAAAATCAGGAAGGACTTTCTTGGTTTCTTGATAGTCATGGGAACAGTGATATAAAAAGGAAGAATTATATATCTTTTTGTTCATCTCAAGCAAAGAAAATGTCCAGTGAGGAGATTAAGATATTTAATGCTAGAAGATCACCTCTGCGTGGACTTCTGGGGCACCAGTAAAGATACCAACCCATAGACCTGTAGAAAATTGCCAGCAACTGTCACAAAATGATACATGAGAGAAAGCCTGAATTACAGTGGTCCCATTAAGATTCTAGAAAGGATGTGCCAAAATATTTTGTTTTGTTTTTTAAGGCTTATTAACAGTAAAATCTTAGAGTGTTGAGGTTTTAGGTGACTTTTTTCTTTCTCTTTTTATTTTATTTTTTTTATTTTTTATTTAAAAAAAATTTTTTTTTTTCCAACGTTTATTTACCTTTGGGACAGAGAGAGACAGAGCATGAACGGGGGAGGGGCAGAGAGAGAAGGAGATAAGGAATCGGAAACAGGCTCCAGGCTCTGAGCGTCAACCCAGAGCCTGACGCGGGGCTCGAACTCATGGACCGCGAGATCGTGACCTGGCTGAAGTCGGACGTTTAACCGACTGCGCCACCCAGGCGTCCCTTTCTTTCTCTTTTTAAAAGTTTAATTGTGTTTTCATTTTACCCCAAATTCCATACGTTCTTCCTGCCCCCTTAATAATGGTCTGTTAATTAATTACCTTCTGGAATACAATATTGGAAGCTTTAGCCCCAAGAAGTGCAATGGTACAGAAAGTGGGTTTTCTACTTCTCCATCTCTCTTCCTTAGTAAATATAGCAACACTAAAACTCATCTCATTAGAAGAGATTTTGTGAAAATGAGACAGGACATTTCTAAACTAAGTGCTTTTCCTCCGAATAAGATTTAACCCAAAATGAAGTTGGGGACTTGAAGCAGGTATGAAAAAACCTTTTTTTTTTTTTTTAAATTTCTATTTCTAAAGCTAATAAAAACCCTTCCACAGTAGGTTTTCTTTCTCTTGACAACCAAGGATTGATACATCTTGCGTGTCAGAAAGTAGAGGGCTGTGTGTAAGTAAGTGCTCCCTGGACACAATTCTTTTCCCCTGTAAATTCCCTTTTTGTGATCCAATTGGCGCTCTTTCACTGTCTTGAAAATTCCCATTTTTCTTTAACGGTCTCTACTATCCTGTTTTCTTTGCTCTTCTTAATCGTTCTGCTTTTCATTAGTAGATAATTCTCTCTGGCTGACCAACAGTGAGGAGGGTCAGAGTCATGGACAATATACCCTATCTGGTTTAGTCTGGCTCCAGAAAAGCTACACTGTGCCTCATCCTCGAATTAAGTTACTTTAAGTATAAGTGATAATCAGCCTCCGTGGCAATGATTTCATCATACTTAGCGCTTGAGAATACTTGCTGCACTTTTTTCACCTCCCCACTCCAGGCAAGTTTATCTTTGCTCTTAAACCATCAACGGCACTTTGTATTTCTTTTCCATGCCACATTGAAAAGCAATAAAAATCAAGCGCTGTACGTATCACTTAAACACATAAACAATTATGTAGTAGTCCATTTCCCCCTCAAACCTTCCGTGCTTGTTTTCCTGTCTTAGAGTAACACTTGAAAGTCATCAAAGTGCCTACAGTGCCAGCAGCTGTTGGTGTTGGGGGTGGGGGAGCACGGCGCATGTCACATCTTTGCTCTAGGATGGACGTCCACGTAATTTCTTGGAACAAGGCTTCTAGTGGATAACCCGGTGAGATGGAGGAAACTTCTTTCCACTCAGATACTGTCAGGGCCAATGTGCCTTTCGGGAGAGATGGTCTGTGAGATTCTGAACATTGAAACTGTAAAAAAAATTGAGCTGGACAGATCCTTGCCACCACTTTTCCTGCTAAATATAGATAAGTTGTCATCGGCTTGCACAAGCAATTTCCAGCTACAGCTCCTCAGGAAGGGAGGCAGGTCCAGGGGCTCGTGTCTCTGGCAGTTAAACTGCAGAGAGAGGAGTGGACCTCCACTCAGAGGTTGTGAGCTGCAAGGGAAGGGGGCAAGAATGGAAAGAGGAGAGAGGCATCTTAGCTTTGGCTGAATATAAGGGCACACTGGGGAATCTGTAGCAAATGACGGTAGTGGCTCTCATTAAGCATCAGTAGCTTTGAAGAAAAGGTGTGTAGAAGGAGCTCTAACCCAGAGTCTGCCCTCAAGGTCCCCCCTCTGCCATCATTTTGGAAAACAATGTGGTAGAGTGGGGAAGATACTATGAGATACCTAGTCAAAGAGTCCTGAGTTTGGATCCCACCTTAACCTGACCCTATGTCTGATTTGGAGTTACTGAAATACTCGGAGCCTCAGGGTCCTTCTATATAAAATGTAGGTAAACTAATATCTCTCTCACAGTATTATTAGGACTAATGATAGCATTGAAGTACATGGCACGGCTAAGTACTCATCTTTGCTCGGTGCCCTTCTCCTTCTTCCCTGTTAGGCAAGTCACTTAAGCTTCCCTGGACTCCAGTGGTTTTTCTCTTAGCAAGTCCTACTGGTTGTACCTCTAAAATATAATCAGAATGTACCCACTTCTATTTCCATGGCTACCGCACCAGTACAAGCCACTGTCATCTCTTGCCAGGGCACTGCAATAGTTTCCTGACTAGTTTCTCTCCCTCTGTTTTTAAACCCTGTATAATCTGTCTCTGCACAGCAGGTAGGTAGAACTTTAAAAAAAAAAAAGTAAGTTAAATCATGCCACTCCCCTATCTAAAGCCCTCCAAGCGCCCTTAGAATAAAATCCAAGCTTCTCACTACAGCCTTTGATGCTCTGTGCGATCTAGTCCCTGCTTATCTTTGTCTTCTTTGACTCCCATCTGCTATCACTTTCTTCTTCTATTAATATTTTCCAACTGTACTGGCCTAATTTCACTTCCCAGAACACATCAAGTTTGTTTCTACCTTGGGGACTTTGCTTTTGCTGTTTCCATAGCCTGGAAGAAGCTTCTTCCAGCTTCTGCAGCGGTTGAAACCTTTTCAACAGTTCGGGCAGGTGGTCCCTCCTAAAGTTTGTCTTTCCTCACCTAGTGTGTCTATCCTAGCCTACCTTACTTTCCTCAGAGCACCTATCACGACCTAGAATTATGTGAAATTTTGCTTGTCTGTTTTCCTCTTGGGAATGTAAACTCTGAACAAAGGGGACTATATCTATCTATCTATCTATCTATCTATCTATCTATCTATCTATCTATCATCTATCTATCTTGAATAAGCCTAGAACAATGCATGGAGCAGAGTAAGTACTCAGCAATCACTTGGTGAATGAATTAGGAATGAATACGTAAGATAAGGTGGTAAGATCTTCTTAAAAGTTTGTGACTAGATTTGACAGTCTTTCTATGCCCTTTCCATTTCTAAAAGATTCTAGGATTCCTTGAACAGAAAGTCTGAATCCCAGAATAATTTTAAAGAAACATAGTTTAGAAATTTTTCAAATACTCAACACAGAAAAAATTATATTAGGTTTGCCAGACGGAGGCACTCTGGGTATCTGCTTTAACGAAAAAAAAAATAAGAAGGACTTATAATTTGCATGTGGAGTATTTGTATGTAAAGGGATCCTTTTAAACTATTTAAAAAGTGTGTTCCTTTAAGTAGCATTTAGATTTTCTGAGCAATCCTATTTACAGTTGGCTTAGCAGATCCTTTCTTCACAGATCTTGAAAGGGAATATGATTCCACAGCATAACACATCTGCTAAAAGAAATGGCTCAGGTAAGCTCAGGCTTTGTGACTTGTATGTTCTTCGGCTCAGGGAGGTATTCATACCATTGTGCTCTGGGCAGGTGAGTCCACTTCTGGGCTGTGTTACAAGAGGGACACTGTGGGGGCACCTGGGTGGCTCAGAGCCTGGAGCCTGCTTTGGATTCTGTGTCTCCCTCTCTCTCTCTGTCCCTCTCCCTGCTTGCACTCCATCTCTCTCTCTCTCTCAAGAATAAATATTAAAAAAAAAAGAGGGACACTGTGCAAACTGGATCACATCCTAGAGAAGAAACCGGAAACCGTGTTAACAGAAGAAAATGGGAAGGCTTAAGCGAAAGGAGAGGAGATTGTAAAGGCTGGCAGTTGTCAAATATTTGAAGGTTTCTCATAAAAAGGCAGATTCTGTGCTGCATCTGCCATGGGACAAATCTAGAACCAATGAGTAGAAGCTACTGGAAAGCAGATTTTGACTCAACAAATGGAGAGAATTTCCAACAGTCTGTCTTCATACATAAGCAAAAGCCTGCCCGTAAATACAACGAGCAGGTACCATCACTGGATGTTTAAATTTGGGGGCAGGCAGAGGAGCAAGGATTCCTCTTATTGCAGATGGGCAGCACAGACACTTCCAGCAAGCTCTCACGGAAATCTCTTCACACATTCCAGGCTGGCTAGCAGGGACTAATAATACTATGTGATCTGTATCACATACCGTTCTAACAGTAACATATGGGATACGATGAGTGCCGTTTAAATAACAGCTCAAGCCCAGAAAACTTTTGAGTTTCGGAAGTTAACTTAGAATTTCATAGATCCATGATTTTGTATTCTCACCTGGAAGCAAGTTACTGGCTATTTCCTGCCCAAGAGGTTTCTTCTCTGGAAAGCTGAAGGAGGCTACTACACTTCTATATCCTTGGTGAAAGACAGGTTGTGTTCCAAGCATAACCCTGGGTTTAGGGATAGCCGATAAGGCTGGAGAGTACAGGGTTGAATTAGATCACCTTTTAATTTGTAGCCTAAGAACGGTCTGTTATTTTTACCTATCCCTTCTGGCAGGGGCAGCTGGTAACTGGAGGCAGAAGCTGACCTTCCACAGCAACACCCCCAGCCTGACCCCTCTTTTCTCCTCCTTTCCTTCCTTTGCCTTTCTTTAGAATTCCTACAGCCTTTGCATGCTTAGCATGAAAATGAGCCCATTTTATTTTTGGAACCCACAGAGGCAGCCCTGAGGGGAGTTATTGTGTTGCTTTTAGCAGCTAAACAAAAAGGTGTGAAATCATTTGCTGGCTGTTCTAGAATGGGAACAAATAAATAAATAAACTGAGAAGGAAGGTTCAGGACAGTGTGGGGCAACTTGGACAGAACCTCGTGACAGGCTTCTCTGAGACTTATTAGTAACCAAAGTGGCTGTAGGAATGTCTGTGCATTTTTCTCACCTTCCCAGGAAGTTATGAGAATAGCAGGGAAGCCACCGGGATGTTTTTTGTTTTATTGATATATTTTCATACCATTTCCATGTTGCTTTGAAAAGGACATAAGGACAGGACTACTTTGAGAAAATTCCTTAAAGTCCTTTGTAACATTCCCTGTGCAGAGAGAGTGAGGTAAGAAGAGGGGACAATTCACCAGGCTGTTCTAAGAACTGGGGACTCCCCCTGAATGCTTCTGTGGACACGTATTGAAGTCCTTACAGGCCTTTCATGACTTAATCACATAACAGTGGTAAGAGACACAGACCTCAAGCAACAAAGACTTCTTGTGAATCTTGAGGTTTTGGTCTTATGCTGATAACAGTGGTTGAGAGCAACCTCCTGTTTGGGGTGCTGAGGGCCCTAGATACTTCTCTTCTTGGAAGAGCATCATATTTTGAAATACCTCTTCATTAGCAGGTCCATTTCAATGGGCATCTATGGTACGGGATTCCCTTTTTCCTTTTTTTTTTTTTTTTTTTGCAATTTTGGAATCTTTTTTAACCTACAAAATATTTAAAGCATATAAAAATGCAGAGACTTGGTAAATGTACATCCTTATTTCCAAGATTTTACAATTGCTACTTGGGCTCTTTTTTAAAATGTTTTTATTTTTATTTTTGAGGGGGGGGAATGAGTGGGGGAGAGGGAGGGAGGGAGGGAGAGAGAGAGAGAAGGGGAATGAGTGGGGGAGAGGGAGGGAGGAAGGGAGGGAGGGAGGGAGGGAGAGAGGGAGAGAGAGAGAGAGAGAGAGAGAGAGAGAGAGAGAGAGAGAGAATCCCAAGCAGGCTCCATGCTCAGTGCAGAGTCCGATATGAGGCTTAATCCCATGACCATGGGAACATGACCTGAGCTAAAATCAAGTCAGATTTTCAACCAACTCAGCCACTCAGGCAACCCTAGGCTCTTTTAAAAAGAAACTAAATGTTATGGTTGTGCCTGCTCCCATGCTTCTTTCTTCCTCTTTCCCAACAGGCATACTCTCTTCTGCAGCTTATATATGTCCTTCCATTCTTGGCCTTTATGCAGGCTTGCCCACGTAGCAGCTTGGCTTAACAAATGTGGCCTTTGGAGTATTTCGGCAATCTGGCTTTAGTGACTGGTGGGCATCACCACGCAATGGGGACTAACAGGGCCTGTCTTATTAAGGTGGTTAAACCTCCTTATATCTAGCATTCAGGGCAACATTACAATATAGTCAAACAGCAAGATAAGACAGATCTTTTAAAAGCACTATTTAATCGATTAACTAATTCAGAGAACAGATAATACTGATTTTGCCCACTTCTTGTCAGGGACTAGGCCATGTGTAGGGATATGGTGAGTCACACACAGACAAATGGAAATTAAAACCACTGTAATATCAAAATTTTTCTTAGGAAAAGAACTGTGTTTCTTAGGAACAATTCCACGATAAGGGGTGACCTTGAAGATGCAGGCAATAAGAACCAAGAGACAACTCAACTGAACAAAGCAGGGCTGTGGGGGAAGGGGAGGAAGGAGAGAGAAGAGGGGGAGAGGGAAAACTAGGAACCTCAGGGTGAGACAGAGAGGAGAGACAGGAGTGGAGGAAGGGACAAAGGCAGAAGACAAGAGGGCATGTGGCAGTGTGACTGAAGTGCAAACAGTCCATGGTGGTCCACCTATGGTGGCTGGAGGGCTGTGACAAGAAGGTCCCTCAGGAGCCATGTGAGGTTTATGTTTCTGTAAGAGAAATCCATTGTTTGCTACCCATCCTTCCCCCCCCCCCAAGTAAAATGTTCAGTGAAATAGATTTTTTTAAATCAAGCAGGAGGTGAATTTCATATACATGTGTACATATGCATATGTATGTATGTACATATATATCCATGTATATATGCACATATGTGTATACATAGAGAGACATGTACATATTGTAAAAAAGACATCAAATGAACGGAAATGAATCAGTGGAGTGCATCAATTCAGAGCCAGGGATGACTGGAAACACAGCCCTGGGTGCCTTCCCCTCAAACTCTCAAGCTCCCTCGGAGCTCTCAGAAGTCCTGGCTTTCCGTATGATACAGGGAAAGTGCAGTGAGAGACTTCTGAAAGGACAGAGAGACCTAATCTGACATTGGAGTTGAGGGCTGAGCTTATTATGTGTTTTAGTTTTACACTGAAGGTTATAGGGAACATGATTTGAATATGGGGGTGGATTCTGAAGCCATAATTTATCACACCTCTACCATAGTTGCCCGGATGCTCTTCTCCCTTGTTTCCAACTAGCAAACTCCTGCTTCTTTCTTTAGGTTCTATTTAAATGTCACTTTATCTGTGGAGTGTTCCTTGACCCCCAGGGAGGGTAATTTTCTTCTTCCGGACACCCATCTGTCTCCATAAATATCTGTATTACAGCACACATCACATGGTATTACATGGTATTGAACCTGAATACAACAGAGTTGACCTCATGGTATTGCTTTGGAATCCCTACTGGCCAGCAAGATATGTGGCCCTTTTGCTGAATAAATCCTGGGTACGTGAGCAATAAAGGGAAACTTAGAGGGGGACACATAACTTCAGGAAGAGCAGAACCCCAAGCCCCTAAATAGTTGCACCTCCCCCCCCCAACAGCTTTGCTGTGACATACCATTTGTTTTTCCCCTTGTACCTATTTTGAATAAGAACCCATCGCTCCCCAGAAGTAAAAGCAATGTAATAGTCATTTGTTTGTTTACTTCTTCCCCGTGCCAAGACCCAGGGTGACGAGGCTGGATTGCACATGGGGCGTGGGCATCAGAAACTGGGAGTCTCACCTTGCCCGGCCTGTCTGGTTCGTATGCTTGGGCAAGTCACATAGCTCCTGTGGGACTCCGATTCCTCACTCAGTGGTAATGACCAGCCTCACAGGGTGGCTGCAAAGCTTAATTAAGGATTGAGAAGGAGGCAGAAAATACAAAGTGCCTCACACACGCAAAGAATTTTCTTCCCGTATTTATTTTTGGGCTCAGTAACCTGTGGTAGGAAGTGTTTATGACCTAGAAGAGGAACCCAGTGAAAACATGCGACTACTATTCTCATTCATTCTAAAATGGCTCGCTTGGTACGGACGGGGAAATGGACCACACACTTATTTCTTTTATTCTAGTTCGTTCTGTGGCCCTTGCTGCCAACTTTGTGTGTACAGCTTGCTACCTCTAGGTCTCAGTTTCCTTGACTACAAAGACTTTCTCCCTGATTCCCTGATGCTCAGATGTGTTGTGAGGCCTTCAATTTTTATCCCAGTCCCTATACTTTTAAATCTGCTCAGAAACAAGGTTCGCGGATGGGACACAATGTTTGTGAGCAGATCCACAGCACTTGGTTCCCTGAGCCCAAAAAGAGGGTCTTGTAAACCTTTGCAAAAGCGATTCCCCAACTCAGCCTGGCTCTGTGACACCTACCTCTCTTCTCAGCACCTGGAGACCTTGGCAGGTCCAGGGTTTCCATCACTGCCAGGGCCTTGGCTTTGTTGCTAATTGTTGGCTGGATGATTGAGCAAAAGGACAAGTAATCCCGAGGCAAGAGTGAGAAGGTAAGAGAGAGACAGAAAAGCACACCGAACGAGTGGTTTGTTACCAAAAAGCCATATTGTTACCACTACATTTTGTCTTTCTTTTTTTTTTTTTAATGTTTATTTATTTTTGAGAGAGAGAGAGAGACAGAGACAGAGTGCGAGCAGGGGAGGTGCAGAGAGAGACACAGAATCTGAAGCAGGCTTCAGGCCCCCAGCTGTCAGCACAGAGCCCAACGCGGGGCTTGAACTCACCAACAGTGAGATCACGACCTGAGCCGAAGTCGGACGCTTAACGGACGGAGCCACCCAGGAGTCCCACATTTTTGGTTTTCTAATCATAGAGGCTGTCTCCGTGCTAGGGATGTTCAAAGTTCAAAGTTGTTCAGAAAGAGAAAACACGTGTCATATGCTGTGTTTGTTGCTGAGAGAAGAATAGAGGCCACAAGGTGACCATTATTTACACAGTGCCTCTTCTATACCCTCATCCTGCCCCAGCTGTCTTCAGAGTCCCTGGCATCACACCCTGGAGGCAGGTGGGTCAGCCACATGGATCAGGTGAGGAGGAGGAAGTGTGAGACGGCTATTACAGGCTGCCCAGCCAGGTGTGGTGGTGGCTCTGGAGAGGTGTGGGGCCACCAAGGCTTACATAAGGAGGAGGGAGAACGTAGGCCAAAGGGGAAAATGTAACGTTGACTTTGATTGGCTAACTGAACATGAGGCCGACCGAGGGAGGAGAGAGAGGGAAGGATGGAAGACTTTGGAAAGCATGACAGTGTCTCATTTGTATGCAACACGAAGGTACCTTCCACATATAACACAGAAGGAGGTGGAGATAAATGGGAAACTTGATAGGCAGTAAAACCACATGCTATTTTAAATATATGCAAACATTAAAGAAGATTGGTATTAGTAGAATATGATATATATCCTAATTACATCAACATTAGATGCGCTGTTAATACCATTACTCAATGTCATTTAAAAAGCACTTGGGGGCACCTGGGTGGCTCAGTTGCTTAAGCATCTGACCTTTGACTTCAGCTCAGGTCACGATCTCATGGTTCGTGGGACACAGCCCTGTGCTGGGCTCCACGCTGACAGCACAGAGCCTGCTTGGGATTCTCTCTCTCTCTCCTCTCTCTCTCTCTCTCTGGCCCTTTCGCCACCCCCATCTCTCAAAATAAATAAATAAACATTAAAAAAAATCACCTGAAGAAAATGCAAAAATAATTTTTGGAACTTCAACCTTAGGCGCTCATACATCATTTTCTTAGGAAAATGTGGCCGTTGGAAATGTTGGACAGATTTTTTTTTTAAACCAAAGCATTATAACTTGTCTCCAACATGCCGGGAGTAAAATTTTCTATAGAAGCACTATTATAGAAAAATGCCACATGCTACGGATTAAGCACAGCTAATCACAACACATGAAAGCAAATGGAGCGTGTTCTGAGGGGTGCAAATACGTTGGAACCTGTCTACCACGAAACACGGTCTGAACAATCCTTTGAAAAATAGCCCTTTTGCAAAGAGAACTTATTACTAACTTCATGGAAGTGTCTCAATTTCAAATGGGGTTAATTTTATATACATTGATAATGGAAACAAAAGACAATATGAAAACATCCTTTTAGTTCTAAGCACCCCTCTTATTTGGGGGTGGGGAAGCTTTCAGCGATTCCATAGGTATCTCACACTTAATATATGGGAGGCGAAAAGCAGTGCCGGCTAATTCCAACACTTAAACTACTACTTAACCATCCAGCTGTTAAAAGGAGTCCAGAGGAATCGTTAGCTACAGTAAAGAGGTTTCTCAATCGACATCCCACTCTGAGGTCAACTCTCGTCACAGGTGCACTTGGCTGTGAGGCACTTGTAATGTCAGAAGCAGATATGGCTGCCAAGTTCAAGTTGCCATGACTCTGAACGTAGTATAACATTCCACTCCAAGCCACAGCCCGTAACTCTCACGGCTGTTCTGATGACGGCCCTTCTTGGTACCACTCTGGCTCACACCCACTGGCTACAGTGATGCAGCAGGTGAAGGACTTAAGTGTCACTAAGTTGGTTTCCAATTGCTTCCAGGAAAAAAAAATCCATGGCATATACGATTCTTACATCTGACACCTGGCAAATTTCCCCTGTGTTCACAGGCTACAGAGATGGGATCTGACCATTGCTGTCATGGCCTTAAGTGCTGTCTCCCACACTTTGAGGGGTCTGAAACACAGGCACCAGGGAACATTAGCGTTTTGGAGACAAGGTGTAGGAAAACACTACACGTACCTGAAAACTCTGCCAAGCACCTCAGGCCTGACATGCCCTTTCTTAGCTCTTCCAACATCAGAACATTCTGTCTTAGGAACTGTCACCTCGACATCATATGCTGGTTTTATGGTGTTGATACACATCTACCAGAAAGGAAGCCAAAAGGAAGGACTCACCACTATCACTGTCTCCTGCAAATGATCCCCCTGCTTTGCCCCTGGGCGTTTTTCTCCACGTATTGTTCTTGGGCTGTCTAATTTGGACGGAGCATCCGTGGAGCTGAAGTTCCACAAATATTCCAATAGTAAACAACAGTGCTAATTACCAGAAGGGCCCTCGAAAAGTAACAGAATAGCAAACTCACTTTAACTTGGTCTTTGTGTCTTTGGTGATTAAAAGGTCAGAATGCTACGGTTTTGTTTGCAGCGTCATTTATGTTGACATTTTCCCCAGTGGGGTCAAATCTTCAATGTGAAAATAAATCTAGAAACTTTCTGTCACACGCTTTTAGGCTGTGTCTTCCCAATGCCACCCTTTGGGAGGTAAGCACAAGTCATGGTAACTGGCCACATCCTCTATCTGTGGAGGTCTAAGAGTTAGCAGAACTTTATCTTTATGATGAAATGGCCTTTAGAAGTGGGTATTGCCAAGTTCAGAACGCGAGCATCATTACTGAGAAAGAGCACTTTCCTTTTAAACAGAGAAACCAACAGCCATGCACTACAAGGCTTGAAAAAAAAAAAAAAAAAAAAAGGGAGCTACCGCAAAACAAACAAATATTCAGCTCAGTTTCAGGAAGTTTCCAGAGGATCAAACAAGCCTTTCTCTATTGAAGTTGTTGGGGGAACATTTATGCTTACTTCAGCCTTAGTTCCTATTTATGCGCTGGCTTTTATACATCGACCTCAGGAGGGCATAACGACTTCAGGTTACTCACAAAGTACCTTCAGAAAAGGCAGCCTGGAAATCCCACCCCCAGCAAGGGGGAGGGGATGCATTCAAATCTGAATTTGTTTCCAAACCACAGCTCTGTCCTTGAGGCCAGGATATCTCAAAAACCGGAGAGAGGAATTCCACTGAGAGAGGGTGAGAAAGATTGCTCATGGTGTGAACATGCCTGCTAGGAGAATGCCTTTTCTCCTGGGTGAAACTGGGAGACCAGAGAGTCTATTTGGGGAGCCCTGTTTCCACTCAGAAGAAGCTTGCCATTTCTGCTGGTCCCTGGGGAGAGGATTTGGTGCACAGTTGAATGGTCAAGCAAATTCTCTTCCGCAATAAAGGGGGAACTACACCACCCCTTGGCAAACAATACTCCTGTTTTATAAACCTATTACTTTTTAGTTCTTGGTGTCATTCATGCTTTTCGCAATGTTTTCGTTGGTGTTTTTACCCCCATTTGACGGATCAGAACATTGAGGCTCAGACAGTAAGTCCCAAGTTACACAGTAAATATAGTACGTAGGAAAGCTAAGATTCAAACCTGGGTCTTTGAGCCTCTCACGCCGGACTTCTTACTAACATGCCAGATCGGCTCCTAACTACATCCTTTCTAATAACCCACATTATGATTGGTGGGAAGAGAGAGAAACGTTTGGAAAAAAATACTAAAGAATTTAGAACGGGGCGTGGGCATGCAGTAGAGGGAAATGTGGTCACTTGGTTGTTGTTACTATGTCCCCATCTTTTCACGGGAGTATTCCTTTTAAAATCTGCATGTTGGAACTTGCTGGTGAAATTTAAGTCACATCCTGCATACGGTGCAAGTTCACATCAGAGAAGCCGAAGATGAGGAAACTGCTGGCTCTAGAGGCATCAAGTCTGAAGGATGCACACACCTAAACAGAGACACCAAATGACGCTTGCTTCTGGAGAGAGTCTCCTGAAGGTTATCCATACTTTAGCAAGGACAAATCTTCAACAAGCAGTCTTCCTATTTAGGTATCTCCTACTACATACATGCCTAATTTATACAGATATCCACTTGGCTTACTTTGGAGCTTAGGAAAAGCTTCCTACGCTGAACAGCTTCCCTTTTTTCATTACAGTACAATGGATTTTGATCATACGATATGTGTGACTATTCAATGGCACAAAATTGATGTGCCTCCCCCTACCTGGCCCTCTTCTTCCATAACATCAATACCCTCAGGCACACAAGGCGGCTCTCACTCCAGGAGGCTTCTGGGAGCAGCGGCTCTCTGTACCCTCCTCCCACCCTAATCTTTTTTAAAGTTGGTACATCATGTCCATAAAGTCGACTATCCCTTCCAGAGTTTCGAACAGCCATTTTAGTCACCTAAATCTGAGAGAGATACATTTACAATCCACTTTAGGTTTATGTGGGGAACCATAAATATCAGGCTTGAGCCCTGAGGGCTAGAATTTCATGGGCCATTAAGCATGTCACCAGGTGGAAAGCTGTCAATAGCTGGATGTGAGCTATAGTCAGATAACCACAGTCCGCCTGGCTTAAGAAAGTGTAACCCCAATCAGAGAGGGGTGTCCTCCTGCCCGCCTCTATCTCACTCACGCTCACCAGTTTTTCCCTCCCTCCTCTGCACTCCGCTCTTGTTGGGTCTTTAGACTTGTCCCCCGTGCTAGATGGCAGGCTGCCTTTCTCTTGCCTAGACTGAAAGGCTAGGTGACATATAGAAAGAACAGGAGATTTGCAGTGAGGCGGATCTGGATTTAAATCTCTGTTCTGCCATTTGTAGCTATGACATGATGTACAAGTTATCTGACCCCACCTTGGCTCCAGCTTTTCCCAATTGCAAAATTATTAAAGATAGTCAATAGCATAAGAAAGGTAGGAGTAGGGCCAATAGGTAGAGATTATAGGGAGAGAGATTTCCTGCCTAGTAGACAAAAGAACTTTCTAAAAACCAGATTGGCAAACCCTAAGAGACTCTTAAAAGCTGAGAACAATCTGAGGATTGATGGGGGCTGGGAGGGAGGGGAGGGGGGGGTGACGGGCACTGAGGAGGGCACCTGTTGGGATGAGCACTGGGTGTTGTATGGAAACCAATTTGACAATATATTTCATATTAAAAAAATTTCACGAAACTAAAAAAATAAAATAAAATAAAACCCAGACTGGCTCATAAGTATAATGGGCTGCATTGAAAAGAAATGAAGAAGTTAACATCTTCTGTTGCAGGTTTTGCGCCTAAGCTGGATGCTGAGTGGAGGGTCCTGAGAGTAGATGGGAGTTTAGCCTGGCTACTTCAAATTTCCCTGCTAATCTTCAAATCTGATGATTCTTTGATTTGCATATGTGTCCTTCCAGAAAAGCCAAGATAAATCTTCTCAAAATCCCCAACAGAGAATAGAAGTAAAGTGACATGATTTTTTTTCTCATTTTCATTTTCCTTCTAGAAAACTAATCCCTCCCATGTTTTTCTCCTCCATTCAATTAGTTGGTAGAGAATCCCATTTCCACCGAGTGCTAGAACACATTTAACCATTGTGAAACACTTAACACAAACCACATGGCCATAAGTTTTCATGACTCCCCACTACACAAATAGTTCCATTTTTAGAAAAATCAAAATTCTCTCTGCTGCCTCTTGCTCTCCTTCTCTCCATTGTTTCTGTTTGACCAGCTCGGCAGTACTCTCCCATCCTGCCCTCTTGCTGTCTGAGCCCGTGGCACCTGCCAATAAAAGTGATGACAGACTTTAATGTTCACGCAGGTTTCCAACAACAGAGTTCACTTCATAATCACCAGAGTTCAGCTGGTAAGCCTGATCTGAGTGACATCGGATTTTTTACCTGAGATGTTACACTGTGCGCTTTCATTTCTACAGGTTATGAACCACTTTGAAAGTGAATTTTTTAGCTTGCTAGGGGCAATGACCTATGAGCCTGCAGACAAATCCCAACTGATTGGGTAAAGCCCAAACCCTTGTTATAGTGCTTGAGTTTGCTTGGAAAATTGGCTGCCACGTATGAGTCACAGACACAGGGTCGACCTCTGGGAGACACTGTGTGTGTGTGTGTGTGTGTGTGTGTGTTTTGAACATGCCTGGGACATGAAGCAGATCATAAGCGTGTCTTGCAAACAATGACTTCTGTTTGGCCAAAGTGAATATCAAGGGCAGCCTTACACTGGAGGAGGGCCATAGGAGATGAAGGCCATTGTGCCCACGGAGGGATAGGCGTGCCAAGGCTGCTCACAGAGCACTGTCATCACTGACTGCCCATCGATCAGCCAGATCCTGGGGAAGCAAGGGCTTGCACCCACACGATGTTAGTTATTCGGCTATGTAGTATTGTCCCTATTTTACACATGGAGCTCAGAAAGGTTAAATAGCCTGCTCACAGCCACATTACTCCTACTTGGTTGTAGAGGCAAAATGTGACCACATGAGGATGCCTCTGGGCCTTGGGACTTTTCATGACACTGTACTCTTTGGGTGGCTTTTAGTGCAGAGTCTGACTGTACCTGTCTATCAGGCCATGTTTTAGCCACCCGGACTCATTTTTGTTTTCTGCCTCTGATATTATATTTCTTGCTATTTGTAGCCAGATTATTTCTCCCTCTCTAAGTTGGTTCTCTTATTTGCCTAATGTTATAATTTATGTTTTGAATTCCCCAGGGCAATATTTTTCATGCTGACATTTTCAAAACTACAAAGAACTTGAGGGACAATTAAAGTCTCAACGAGAGCATGAACTCTACCAGGAGAACCCTGGACTTTGTGGTCAACACTTGAGATGAAGAAGTGTGTTCTCTTCTTTCCCTGTGATAGCTGCCTTTTGGGATGGTTGGGATTTAGAATGTCTATCATTTTAATCAAAGTAGCTAGTGACTCATGACTTGCTGACCAAAGTTTCTCACAGGCTAAGGAGAGAGAAGTCTTATTTCTTCCCTTTGCAAATAAAGATTCCAATCATTTCATGCTGAAATCTGGATGATGCAACAATTTAGATGTATACTGTAAGATGTTGGATGATATGGTTAATATTCTGTTTTGAAGGTAGCATTTTATAAGAGGGAGATTTAGTTTTAACCTTGATACATTTTGAATTTAACAGACATACCCTCTCCATACCTATTTCCACTGAAACTTTATGGCTGGAATAAAGCATCAAAACCAAACAAGCAGACAAGGAAGCAAGCATACAAAAAACCTACCCCATTTTGTCTTGCCTGTGCAACCAGAACCTATGCTCTCTGAGGTAAGCAAGGCCTTGTGCTTTGCTGCAGTAGGCTGAAAAATGGCCCCTCCTCCCCCTAAGACAGCCACATCCTAATCCCCGGAACCTGTGATTATGTTACTTTAGATGGCAAAAGGGACTCTGCAGATGTGATTAAGTTAAGGACCTTGAGATGGGAAGATTATTCTGGATTATCCTGGTGGGCCCAATGTAATCACAAGGGTCCTTACAGGAAGGAGGCTGGAGGTTTCAGAGACACAGAGGTAAAGTGATTATGGAAGCAGAGGGACAGAGAGAGGCTGGAAGATGCTATGGCGCTGGCTTTGGAGGTAGAGAAAGGAGCCATGAGGCAAGAAACACGGGTGGATCTAAAGCTGGCAAAGTCAGGAAGCAGATTTCTGTAGAGCCTTTCAAAGGAGCCAGCCCTGCCAATGCCCTGACTCTAGCCCCACTCCTATCAGACTTTTAGGAGTCCAGAACTTTAAGAGAAGAAATCTGTGTTGTGTTAAGCCCCATACTTGTGGTAATTTATTACAGAAGCATTAGGAAATGAATGAATTTGCTTCCTATTTACATCTCTCGTGACCAGCATAGTCCTTGGCATATAATATGGACTCACAAGTTAATATTTACCGAACAGATTGAAAACGTGAGGGAAGGAAATCATGAACACGGAATGTACCAGACATGGCAACATTGAGTGGTTTAAAAAACTCCCGATTTCTGAGGACAAGAAAGACATTTTTTTTAAGGCTCCACTGGATGTACAGCTACCCAGTTATTCATGACATGACCCCAGAATTTAGGCAGCTGTGTATAAGCTCTTCAGGTCCAGCAAGCTCTTTCCTGGGGGCAGCTGGAAGAGACCACAGGCCACGATAAAAAGCGTTTAGAGGCCAATTCCTTTGCAAATATCTATTCAGTGCTTCCAGGGGTTCAAAGCACCAGGGAGACAAGGAGGAAGAAAAGGCAGCATCCGTACTATGCAATACAACTAGCAAATACCAGCACCTTGAAGAATATACAGTAGGCACTCAGCAAGTAAATAGCAGAACGAATGACATGCGGAGCCAGTGTATAAACATGAGCGCTCCCACACCCCCTTCCCAAAGCCTTCTACAGCAGAAGTCGGTCTCCTCCCAACTCTGCCTTCTATGCATCCTTGGATGTTGACTTCAACCAGATCTCATAAACGAAAGAAGAGCAAAGGAGAGAACCCTCCACCCTCAGCCACAGATGCACATACCACACATATTTTGGCCACAGAGATGGCAGACCACAGCGATATGCCTCACCTTTTCTGGGACTCTCTTTTGTTCGGGTATTGCAAGTCTTTTAATTCAAAGAAAAATAAATTAAGCTACTCTGGCTGACGAAAGAGAATAGTTTCCCCGCGGAACTTATTAACACTTAATGGTTATATTAGTGATTTACTTCTCATCCAGGATTCTTTTCGGTTTATCATACAGGTAAAATCAATACCTTCTACCAAAGTGGAAAAACTTAGGTGATTCATTTGTGAGATACAGGAACAAAGGAAAATTAATGATAAAGACTGAAAATAACTTCAGTTCTTCCAATTCAAGATCTAACTGACTCTCCGGATCATAATTTAGGAAGACGGAGACCTTGGGGATCATCTAGTCCTGTTTTTTTCACTTTGCAGATGAGGAAAGGTGGGGCCCATTTGGAGTTTGCCAGGTCACACTGGCTAGTGGACTCAGGCCTAGGGCCCAGGTTCTGAGTCCGGGATCCAGTGTGCATCCCCATCTGCCTTGCTGCCTTAGATGACTGTACCAGGAATTTGAGGCACACAAAAAGAAGCAGACACCAGTCTTACCTTCAAGGTGCTTACAGTCTAGGGGAGATAATACATGTATATAGAAAATACGAGCTTACAGAGATAAGCTCAACATGAGAGTTATAGATTAAAAAGGAATCTTTAGGGGCACCTGGGTGGCTCAGTCAGTTAAGCGTCCGACTTCAGCTCAGGTCATGCTCTCACAGTTCATGAGTTCCAGCCCGCATCGAGCTCTGTGCTGACAGCTAAGAGCCTGGAGCCTGCTTCGGATTCCATGTCTCCCTCTCTCTCTGCCCCTCCTCTGCTCGCATTCTGTCTCTCTCCCTCTCAAGAATAAATAAACATTAAAAAATTTTTTTAATAAAAAAAAGGAAACTTTAAATCCCATGAAATTCCTTTGTAATTTTTAAAAAAATAGTAATCAAACTTGTTAAACAGGGAAATTATTCCTTTTTCGAGATTCCTTGGAACCAAGTATTTGGACTATAATTTAGTTAAGGATTTCACAACGTGCCCTATTTGAGCATCTGATTTGAAAAAAATAAACAAGCAAGCCAGACCACACAATGCCCGTTGAATGAGATCTTCTGGGCAGGTATCTCCCCATCTGCCCAGGCAAGTCAAACCAAATGAGGCACTGGGTCAAAAAGGAAGGAAGAGTAAAGGATAAATCCATTGACCACCACCCCAGGAGGCCAAGAGAATCTCTCCTCCCCGTTAGTCGTGACTGGCTCTAAAATAAAAATAACGTACTCAAGCTGTGATAGAGGAAAGGTCTTGGTTTGGAACCCAACTACAAAGTATTAGCAAAGAGAGATTATTACCCACTAGAAACTCTCTTTTTGGTATAATTAGAAGAATAGAAAGACCACTGAATAATGGGATTTGTGAGAAATATGGGTCATGTGTCGGCAGCACTACTTGCTTGCAAAATTGGCTATGTGAGTTGGCACATAGCACCGTGAATATTAGAAACCACAAATCTCCAGAGTTTCCTGAACAAAGTAAAAGGCCTTGTCTATGGATTGACAGGTTGGAGGTCAGTTCATGTAACAAGTCTCTGGGTAAGCTCCAAAGCTACCTATGAGTTTCCTATTTTTCTTTTTCTTCTTTTTCCCCCCTCTTCCTCCTCATCCTTCACCTCTCCTCTCCCCCTTCTTCTCTTATTCTGGATATGGGCATCTTAGTGGGTCCAGTTGTGGCTTATGACGCTTCTGCCAATCCCCCAGAGAAAACAGGCCCTCTCCATATCAATGACCAACTAGGAATCCACAAGTATCTCTGGATAATGGGAAAAGCATATTCCCACGAACAAAACCAAGGGAAGCTGATTCTTTTGCCCCTGGAAGACTAGAGGACTTACTCCCTAGTTAGATTACACTGCAGATGAAAATCCTGAGAAGGAACAAACCTCCCTGTACTGACAACAAAGCCAATCCTTGAGAAGCTTAGCCATAGTGGGGACCTCGGAAAAACTTCCCTTTGGGAGCCTGAAATGGAAATCAAGTACTTCCCTATTTTTATCTGTCTAATCATAGACTCCTCTATAGGATTATGGTCTTGAGTTCTAAGTAAGTTAAGTCAATGTCTTCTAGGAGGTATAATTTACGAAAAGGGTGAAAGATTAAGTGAAATTTCAAATTCTCAGGATCAAGTCTACCTTGGACGCAGACAAAGAGCCAAGTGTTCACATCACTTACCTCTGCCTAGAAAGCTCTCTCAGCTATTACTTCACACTCTGAAATATTTCTTGCGTAGATCTTCATGATTTCTAGGAGCCCCTATGGAGGGTGGGTCCTATACCGTCTCTTTCCTTAGCACTCATATTCAAGGCACTTAAAATTATGCATTTGTGTACTTTTCTGTTTCTGTGTCCCTGTCTCCTCCAAAAAAATGGGGGAGATGGTGGTGGTAGAGAGTCAATATTTTCTTTCTATATCCCCAGTGCCTTCTACATATTAGGAGCTCAGTAAGGGCAGGATGATTAATGAAAGAATACATGAAATCTGTATTTCTTGGGCATCCAATAGACAAGAGAATCCAGAGTTCTGAGTAATGGATAGGAGAAAGGACCAAACCCTGTGGATGGTCTCCTCACAGACCATATCAACAGGGCAAAGTCTTTCTGTCTCTATTTGTATTTCCCCATCTATTTGTATACTTATGTTTTCAGGAATCAGAGGGTTGCTCTTTGAAAAATTCTTGAAAAGACTAGGTAACAATTGTTTTATAAATGCCAGTCTGACCCTCTACTTTACCCCAGTGAGCTACTATTAAGTATAATGCAAAGAAGACAACATTTAGCAGGGAAGTCTGTGCTTAAAGGATTTGGCCACAAATGCAAAACAGAATTCATTTTTGCACTTGAAGAAAAACATCCCTATTTCAATTGTGATGTTTGGAGTTTCAGCGTAAATTATAAAATGCCTTCGGAAAGGCATTATTGAAGCAGCTGATGGTCCCGGCGGAATTACTTAGCCAAGTGTATCCTCCTGTCAGCCCAGACTGTCATTCGAGTATATTGACCCTCCCTGACGGAAAGTCTATGAAAAGCAGAAGAGGAAGCACATGTTGTAAACCCACTGCTGAGCATTAACAAGAACAGAATTAAAAACTATTACTTCTGGGACTTATCACACAACTTGGAAATAGTGTTCAATAAAGGAAAAGATAATTTGGGGCCACACTACCCGGAATGAACATCTCCCACGCAATCGCTGGTCTGGATTTAGAAAACTGCTTGGCTCCCCAGAGAGTAGATGGTTAATGAGTATTTTAAAGGACGAGATTGAGGTGGTATGATAGAGTCGAAGGGTTCCAGCCTTGCTTCTACTTCTGTAAAGGCAAGTGGAACTGCCTTTGAATAAGACACTTTATACCTCCTGGTGAAAATGTCCCCCCCCCCGCCCCATCTCGAATATGGGAGGTGGGGACCACCAGACGAACTCTCTGGTCCGCTCTCAAATCTGGGTCTACATGACCAGAACACTGAAAAGACAGAAGAACAAGAGCAACTAACACTCCTACCTTTTTTCCAACCTGAAGCGAAGGTGAGGGAACCTTGTTATACGCGGTAGTTTTTATTCACATGGATGCTAACAACGCGGAGTTTTTATAGAGATGCAGGGATTTATGGAGTATGAGAGATCACCATCAATCTTCTGAACTTGAGAGGCTCATCGGTGTCATCTTTTTCTCATCAAAGACTAATTACCCAAATGGTCAAACCATCTATATAAATATAATCATCTCAGAAATCACAGATGACAAGAAGGTGAGAAAAAGGTAATCTGTTAAAAAATTTTCAGGCTTATGCAAAACTTGAATAGTATTATACAGCTCCATGCACTCCCCCTCTCCCTCCTGGTAAAATAAATGTTTTGCTACTTCTGCTTCACCTGTGCCTAGTCTCATCTCAATGTATTTTTCCCGGAGAATTTTAAAGTAGATCTCAGATATCCTGTCATTTCACCCATAACTACTATAGTGTTCATCTCTGATAGAGACTTTTCGTGTGTGCCCAAGTGGAGGAGGGGCAGAGAGGCTGGGGCGGGGGTGGCGGATGGCGGGCTGGGCAGAAGACGTAAAGGGGCTCTGCACTGACAGCAACAAGCCGGAGGCAGGGCTCAAACTCACAAACCGTGAGATCATGATGTGAGCTGAAGTCGGATGCTCAACTGACTGAGCCACTCAGGTGCCCCTCTGATAGAGATTTTTAAAGAAACATCTACCAAGCCATGATTACACCTTACAGTATTAAAGAAATAATTCCTTAGTATCATCTAAAATACCAGTCCATATTTAAATTTCATCCATCACCTAAAAAAACTATTTTTTCAATTTTTGGCTTGAATCTGCTTCTAAACAAGGGCAGAGGTGAAAGTGATTGCACTCAATTCACAATCCTTTGTCTTTCAAATATTTATTTAAGATTCCAACATCACTTAGGCACAATGTATCTGGAACACAGATTGTGTGAAGCCCAGCTTCAAAGCTACTGAATATTTCATTATTTGAAATGTCTGATTCTAAGAATCAGATACAAATGAAGTTAAAGACTCTGAACTGGAAATATATCAACTAATTCTCACAGTTTTCTCAAATGCATGAACTATCTAGGCAACTTTGCCCACTCACCGTAGAGACCGTATTTTTACATTCTGTTAACATTCCCAGGAAGAATACATCTGAGAAAGCCTAGCAGCCCTCATTTGCCCATATAAAAGCAGAATTTCTGGGACTGTAGAGCAGCCCAATAGTAGATGTAGTTTTCAGATGTAGTTTCGCCCAAACTTCAAAAAAGAGACATGCGACTGAATATGGCGACAACGGGGCTAGCTTTGCAAATAGGGCTAAAAGCCCTAAGCTGTCATAGACTCTGCCTGTTGGGAAGGAGGAAAGTGAACAGTTTCTCCATTCAGACTTCACACAGCCTTTCTGGTAATGCACAGGCAATGCTGTGACTCATAACTAGAAATACTGTTTTATAACACCAGTCTGTGTTTTGTTACACACGCTGAAACAAACAAATAAAAAAGAGTATTTAGAAACCCAAACCAAGCCCTGCATCTGGGCATTGGTATCAAGATCTCAAGATGTCAGAGTGGGTATTTAATCCAGATAAAGTAGGCAAGGCCTTATCCCTTTCTTTGGCAAGAAAGTGGAGGCTTCCTGCCTGTTGCCCATGCCCAAAGGAGGAGCAACCATGAATTTAATTTTCTTAAAAGAGAAGCACTTTCAGACTTGTGTTTTCCTGGACAGCTGCCTGGTGGCTGTAATACATAATAAGGGCGTGTAATTGACAGTAATGTGAATCACTCACTGAAATTCAGGCAAAAAAAAAAAAAAAAAAAAAAATATATATATATATATATATATATATATAGAGAGAGAGAGAGAGAGAGAGAAGAGAGTTGCCCCCCTGCAAGGAAAAAATTAAGGAGCAGTTTCATCCTGTCCATTGAAATAGCAATCATAATGCTTTCAGCTCATTAGCTACCTTTATATTAAAAAACCACTGTAATTTACACTATCAGTATGTTTTCTAAAGAAGTGGAGTGGTTACACAATGCATATCATTGGATGGGATGGATCAGACATCTGTGAAAGGGCAAATTTAGATGGGTTACTTGGTAGAGCATATAGGGGACTCCACTCTTCTCCCAAGAGTGAGTTACAGGAGACTGTCCTCCCAATAATTTTGCCACTTGAAAAACTGCTGTCAGGACCTTGTAATTATTATGGTAATACCCAGGCCAGACGGATCAGGCTGCCACTGATGTCCACGGGCACCATCAGAATCGCTTTCACAGGGCTCAGACACAGGGATCTCCAAAAGAATGGCTGGGGATGTTTCCAGGTAGGAGCTGTTGGAACCATGGAAGCTTTTAGACCAGGTAAAGAGTTTCTCCAATCTATTGATTCTCTTTGAGTAAAGGAAAGAATAATCTGAATTAACTTCATTATCAACCTGAAAGGGCCCCTCCTTTCCAAGCAGAGGCATAGAAACTAAATCCAGGAAAGCAATACAGATTGAATTCCATTGAGATAAACCCTGACTCTATCTGAACTCTACAAGTTCAGATATTTGTCTGAAACTTCAGGATCTGTGAAACTGGAAAGCCCTTGTTCAGATCTGCAAGGTGTCTCAAGCTTCTGGTTCTGGAGGGAAGAGGGGTATTCTAAACTATGGCAATTCCATGAAGAAAAATTTGGAGCTTTAGAACGTTGGTGTTGGTGTTGGGAGATGTATTTTGAAGCAAGGTGGAAAGAGTGGAAACACTCAGTTCTTTCTACAGTACTCCACGAACACAGTTTGGATTGCTTTTTCTCATATTGGGATCTCTTATTCTTTTCTTTTTTAAAAAAATTTTAAAATGTTTTTATTTATTTTTGAGACAGAGAGAAACAGAGCATGAGCAGGGGAGGGGCAGAGAGAGAGGGAGACACAGACTCCAAAGCAGGCTCCAGGCTCTGAGCTGTGAGCACAGAGCCTGACGCGGGGCTCAAACTCACAGACTGTGAGATCATGACCTGAGCCGAAGTCGGATGCCCAGCCGACTGAGCCACCCAGGCGCCCCTGGGATCTCTTATTCTCAGAATTAAAATTGAAGTCAAATTTCACTAAATCAGAGTTTATGTGAAAATTCTGAGGAATGAAACAAAAACTCATTCTGTACTTTATCACTAATTACTACTGAGAAGCTTTTTCTTAGAAGGCAATAGTTGGGAGATGGGATTATTGGCTCATGATGGTTCTCATCTTTGCAGCCACCACTAATCTCCAGCTTAATCCTGCAAGTAGTTGCTAACAGGCAAAACGAGGGTGGAATTTCATAAAAAGAGAGATACTATATACACAAATAGGCCCTGCAATATACTTCAGATACTGTACCTCAAATGTAAGACAGTAGACTGTCAAAATCCAAAAAGTAACAGGTAATATGTATAACTAGTTCTTTGTAAGCATTCTCTTTATTCCTATATGAATTCATTTTACATGAGCCAAAAGAGTTGGAAATGTGTTACTTATTTTTATAATTGAGAAAAATGTGTTAACTCTCTGGAATGTCCATGTGTGGAAAAATAAAACATTACGTGAAATTGCACAAACATATGATTTATAACGCACACATCCAGGACCAGAAATTCTAACGAAGAATCTTATTCAACAGAAAAAAAATACTGTTTTTTTCTTCAGCATTTGCAATTCTGGTATACCATAATGCTGAGGCCAAGCATATATTTTTATTAGTTTACATCCTAGCTAAGCAATAAAATGTGTGTCATTTCAAACACAGAAAACATTTTTCCCCAAAAGTGAAATTTAATGTCTTTTTTGGCCCCTGTATAATGATACTGTGGCGTGCCACCCAAATCCTTTGCTGCCACCAGGACTGAGATCCTTATTCTCCTTGGGGGCCTTGAGTGTTGACTGTCAGTGGCTCACAACTGAGACTTGCTTTTAGCTAAAGGGAGCTGCCTTGCCCAATATTATGTCTTTCCCTGTGGGCAGCTGGCATCCGGTGGCTGGGTGATGCAGGGTAAAATATCCAGCCTCCTCGCCTCGATTTAGGACATCTCTCAAGGGTTACCCCTGCTTCTCATCTCCCTGCTGCATCTGCTGAACTCAGGCTACAAATGCATGACAGTTCAGTTTCTCCTGCCCAATGCAGCTTCCTTCACCCCTCACAGGTGTTGTTCCTAGAAGCACTCCCTGATCAACTTCCTCTATGCAAATCTCAGAGTCTACTCTCTGGGGAACCCAATCTCAGCCCAATTTATTTAATGTAGGGGTGACAAGCTGGGAGAAATTGTGCATTTTAGATGAGACTATGGGAAAACTTCACTTTCTTCAGTGTGAGGTAGATCCAGCCCAGCCTCTGTGCCAAGAGGGTTGGTTCCAGAAGTTTCCAAAGTCTGGCATTACAAGGTGAGCTCACTCAGTGGTGATCATACAATGTAAAAAACTTCATGATGAGGTATTACCATTGTATTAACATAGACGAATCATGGACAGTATGTAGATCCTTTGACCATACGCAGAATGTTAGAAGCTGACTCTTCTGTGTTCCAGGGGCATATTAACTCAACCCTCTAGAATTTTTCCTTAGAAGTAAAACTCTGAGATGGAATGAAGGAAAGCTCACTGACCATTAAAGACTAGCTTAAGCACTAGTAGAATCTCTGAGAAAGGGACCCAAACTGGTCATTTTGTTCATTAGAAATCTAACTTAAGTGAAACATACCAATAGCATCTCAGGTAAAGCAATTTAGGGCAAAAAGAACATATTCTTCTCAATGACACTGTCCCCCAGTGACTCCCATAATGAAAATGAGAACATTTTCCCGTCTCTCAAATCACCCCAATTATAGGTAGGATTAGGTAACTTCCACAAATCAGGCCATGGAAAGTTCTTTGATTTAGAGCTAACAGCCAGAACTTTTTTTTTTTTTTTTTTTTTTTTTTTTTTTGGTGGGGGGGCGGTAGTATAGGGACACATGTCTACGTGTGATGGTGTAACAGCTTTCCCTTTTCCAACCTGGAAAACCACAGGTTGAGCGCCTTCTAGGACAGTTTTGACTTTTGATTGCACTTTGCTATGTGAAACTGCAGCACAAAATGAAGACAGCTCCTTTGGCTGCGTTATTAAAGACTCCCATCTGAGAAAGGAGAGGGATGAAAGAGATTACAAGAGATGGTGTTTCCATCAAAAATCAAAGATCTTTCTTCCCCCTGTTCTCTGCTAGCTTGCTAATAGAAGCCTCACGAGAGAAAAGCTGCGCTTCGTAAAGCTGCGAAAACCAGACTTTACATTTCATATGAAGAGATGGACTTTCCATTAGAGGCAAGAAAACATTTACTTTCCTGTCATAATGATTCCAACGTGCTTTTTGACCTTGGAAGAAACAAAAAAATCAGTGTTAAGATAGAATTGGTTAGGTCATCGCCTAAGGAGGCATAAAGGGCCACCAGGAAATAAATTAAAATTAAAATAAAAATAGACTCTGTTATTGGGTCACATCTCACCCTCTCATTTACAAAGCAAGGTTTCCACTCAAGCAATTGATACTGCAGGGGATGATTTGGCTCCTCTTGTTTGGACTCCAGAAAGAGTTACAAACAAAAGAAGTGAGGAAGCTGCTCAGAAAGCTGAAAAGGCAGAGGATTCCAAGGAAGAGCAGACTTTGGAAAGCATGGTTGTGTGCAGCTACTTCTGAAGAGGGCCAGCGTTGTGAAATCAGTGGTCCCTGCGAAGCTAAGGAAACATACTTACATTCCAGGCCAGAAAAACATAGCAATGTCACGTGTTTGGACTTTGAACAAATAAATGCCATTTACTTCTGGAATTTACCTTGAGACTCAGTGAATAATCTAGGATTATCAAGACATCCACTTCCCAAATTGTTTAACACATTAGGATCGCTTTTCCCTCTATAGATCAGACAAACGTAGGATATTTTCCTTGATAGAATGTACTCTCTCCATGGGTGGAAAGAATGGCCAATGCTTTGCTCTCAAAGATATGTTTTCTCCTCTGACTTTAAATAGATGCCAAAGGTAAGTGAAAATGACTCTTTACTTTTTACTCTATAGAGTTGATCATCTGGTTTATAAAATCTTGTATTGATAATGCAAACAAATGGTGCTTAAGAGGTCACTCAGAAAAGTAACATGTTTTTCATCTTAGAATAATAATAAGTACTTTTAAGCCTTCTGGATGAGATTCTGACTTAAATATTAAAAAAAGAAACGAGGGGCGCCTGGGTGGCGCAGTCGGTTGGGCGTCCGACTTCAGCCAGGTCACGATCTCGCGGTCCGTGAGTTCGAGCCCCGCGTCAGGCTCTGGGCTGATGGCTCAGAGCCTGGAGCCTGTTTCCGATTCTGTGTCTCCCTCTCTCTCTGCCCCTCCCCCGTTCATGCTCTGTCTCTCTCTGTCCCAAAAATAAATAAACGTTGAAAAAAAAATTAAAAAAAAAAAAAAAAAAAGAAACGAAAACTTTAAAGCAAGCAGTGCTAAAACTGAGACTCGAGATACATATGGTAAGTTGCCAGACATCAAGAAGCCCTTTGAGTTGCAGTATTGGTTTCCAAAATAATATAGTACGAATCTCACAATACAATTTCAAATATTAAATATCTGTTCTTCCTTTCAGCTGTTAATAATGAAAAGATCATTATTCTTCCCTAGCCTCAAATTTGCAAGAAGAACGGGAGGTCATAATATTGTGTCTGTACACACACACAGACACACACACACTTATTTAAAATACACAGATATTAAATGAACACATAGTAGATACCAATCATTCCGCTAAGCCTAAGGGATAGAAAGATAATTAAACCATATCTAGGACAAAGCTACATAAACAACAACGATTTACAATATACTTTCTGTACTGCCACCTTAATAATGTACTGTGGGAGCAGAGAAGCTGCAGTTAATAGTTTAACAAAGAGGGTGGGGGTTGGAGAAAGCTTTCCATGGCAGATGCTATTTGTATTGGCCTTTGGTGGAGCAATAAGAATTCTACAGGTGCAGCAGTTGGTGCAGGACATTCCAGGACAAACAAGATACAACAGAAGCAAAGGCACTGAGGTATGCCCCTGTACAGTCATGTAGAAACTGGTCACCCAGGATGGCAGAAACTGCCAGCCTACAAGTCAAGGAAGGAGCGGTGGAAATAGTAAGATCAGATTGCTAAAGCCCTTGAGAGCCATACTAAGAAGTGTAGACTCCCGAGGCAACGGAAAGCCCTACCAGGTTATTAAGGAGGGGGAATGAGAAGATCCTGCTGGCAATGGGAAACCAGAGCAGGTCATCGGTTTTCTTTTTCTTTTCTTCTTTGTATTTGAGAAAGGAGGGAACAGGACTTGCTGAGTACAAAGACAGTATTTTCTAACACACCTGGTCTTAGAGGACAGAGTTTAGCCAAGGCATGTTCTTAGCACAGCTTAGCGCACAGTAATTCTTAGCACAACTGGACCACACTGATCTCTCCACTAAAAGACTCACGATGGTCCCTCTGACTCTTGGTGATGTACTGTACTCACAAAGCCAAAGGAGGGCCGACCTGCATCTTGAACACTCTGCTCTGTAGATTTACCGCCTGACAAGCTTTCGAGTTAGAAAAATATTTCAAGCGGCATCTGTCACTAACAACTTTATATGGTTTGCCGTTTCCTGAGTCACCTGGCCATTGGGACACCAAGTCTGAAGTAGATGTTCCCAATGGTAAGCCCTATTGACATCTGCTTTATCTTTCTTCATATTAAATACACCAGCATATTGAAGCCTCTTCAAGCCAAAGAGCCAAGCCGATGATGTGGACAGCAACAACAACAACAACAACAACAACAACAACAACAACAAAACCCTGATTCTTCCAATTGCCTACATTTATTAGAAGTCTTTGAACTCATACAGTGCATGGATAGAAAAGAATGCACTACTAGTTTTTTTTTTAATTATTATTTGATTCCTCTTCATGACAGTTCCTCATGGCAGGAAACTGGTTAGTTTGCAGATAGGAGAAATCTAGGACCAAAGAGAGAAAATAATTGGGTATCATTGTTGTGATGGAGTCAGGGGCAGAGTTAGCAAGAGCATTCCCCAGCCACTGCTCTTCCGGGGAAGCCCGACAGCCTTGTTCCCACTGCAGACTTAAATGTCCTCCATCCATGTAGATCAATTCGATTCCTGAGCCCAAATGACAAGCTTAACTACCAATAATGCCTTGCACAGGGTTTTAAGCGACATAATCAACCGGAGAGGGACTTGTGTCAGTTAGACTTTGTCTCCTTAAAAATCAAGAGTAACAGTGGTAAGAGAGAAGTTTTTAACAAGGAGGAAAACCCTAGACAGTTGTCTCTAAGATTCTTCACCACAGCTTCAAGGACAACCAGGAAAAGAGCAGCTATTTGAGGCAACTTCATTATAAAATCATTTTTAATAAGCAATCTTAACAAAGAGAGGGAATACTCTTGTGGAGAAACCCTCCAGGGACCCAGAGGCTGCCCAGTTAAGTTATTAGGAAGTTTCACACAAGGGACCAAACAGCGATTTCATTGGCCTCGGGGGACAGAGTTTAGTTTTTACCCGTTCTCCAGAGGCACTGGTGTTATCTTGTCTACTAACAGCAGAGACTGGTAACAATCAATTATCCCGATGCCCCAACTTGGGGAGGGAAAGTGAATTTTCAGTTTTGTCGACACAAAAAGATAGATAACACGTTCAGAGAGACAGAAAAGGTAATGCGCTATAGTTCATTATATCCTGAAGACTTCTGTGAACATGCAGCTGATGAAAATGCCTCATTTGAATCTTACTGCTCTTTAAGTGAAACAATAGAGACTCATTCTGGGAAAATTAAGAAATACCCACAAAGAGAAAAGGAAGTACAATCATCCTCTTGTTGTACTGTCTAGCTGTGTGAGGGAGAGAATTCTTTGTGCTGATGAAAACGTCACAGTCAATACAGACTACTTTGCCTGCCTAAGGTGTGAACAAGATGTGGAACCTGGGCTTCAAATTTTTACAAAGCTACATATGGTCGAGTTATAACGGGTCGGAAAGACATAGGCTCCTGGTATTACAGTAGGATCCAATTAGCAGTAGGAACGAAAGAAAGCAAGGAGAACCATCAGCCACACAATTCAAAGGGCACATATATTTTTTAGGCTTATTTCATTCCTCTGATTTCAATGAAATGGCAAGAACTGGTCTTACAATTAGACCTTGAAACTGGGAAGATGGAGAAAAAATAAAACACTCTTTTTTCTTTAATAATCAGAACAGTCTTCTCTTTTCGGACTAGATCTGTCCTGCTCAATGAGCATTTCCGCTATACAGTTAATCAGAAGAAACGCCAGAGAAGAACCTCTATCTAAGGATGAGAATTCTGTCTGACTTCGGAGACGGGACTGAAGTATGAAACGTCTGCTTTATGTAACGCTCACTAAATGACCGTGGCAATAAAAGCATTATTTAAAGGTCAGTGTATTTTTCACACACATTCTGTAGCTCCCCATTGGTCCTGAGATAAAGCCAGAACCTTACCACTGTTCTTGTCCTTCCTTTTCCTTGTTAATACTCTATTCTAGTCAGACAGGTCTACACAATCATCCTCCACTGCCCCCCCCCCCCGCCCCCGCCTTGATCCACCTGATCAAACACCTAATCATTGCTACCATTCCAGAACAAGCTCAGCTCACTACTAGCATCCCCAATGCATACAGATAATCCGACTTGCATCATAACCCTGCATTTTCCTGCAATTCCTTCATTACTACAGGTTGCTCAAACAGGTCTGTCCTTTCTCCTCAGATGCAGACTAAGCTATTGGAGAGTGAGGGTTATGACTTAAACTTTCTATACCTAACACAGTGCTAGGCACAGAAGAGGGGTTGGAAATACCAAGCTAAAAAGATCAGTCTGACCCCTAGCCCCATGCTCTTTCTACAGGGCGTGCCTGTGGTCTGCTTTCCAGCTTTCCTTCCTTAGATCTTAGTATTACAGGTATCTGGGTTACCTACCATACAATTTCCTCCCTCTCTCCTACAAAAACAAATTTTATTTATTTTATTTTATTTTTATTTTTTTAAATGTTTATTTTTGAGAGTGAGAGAGAGGCAGAGTGTGAGAGGGGGAGGAGCAGAGACAGAGGGAGACACAGAATCCGAAGCAGGCTCCAGGCTCTGAGCTGTCAGCACAGAGCCCGACATGGGGCTCAGAAGACTGGCAATCCACAAGACCATGACCTGAGCCGAAGTCAGATACTTAACTGACTGAGCCACCCAGGCGCCCCCAAAAAACAAAATTTTAAGCAAAGATTTACGAAGTCTCTTTTGCTGAATCTGAAGCTTAATCCTACACACTCGAGCATTTTCTACTCCTCAATATGCCTTCCAGTCATTATGCTTGGCTGTTACCTACTTAAGACATTAGGAGTTTTACCTAGGAGATCAACAAAGTAAAACAAGGGAAAAGCTATCACTCCTACATAGACAAACTTTACTCAGAGGTGGAGGTGAAGTAGGTGGAGAACATTCCACTGTAAGGAATCCTGGGAAGCCCCAGGAAAAAGGGTAATTGGGTAGGTTGGAAATCAGAACCTTAGTTACCATAATATGCAGATACAGCCATCAATTACAATCAAAAGGGACCATGTGACTACAAAGAAACGAATTTCCTGGCAGAGTAGCTGACAGAGTTGCTACAAAAAATTTTGTGTAATTTATAAAGAAATTAATGTACAACAATAACTTTTTCCATATTTCAAACACATTGGCATCTGTTTTTCCTCTGTTTTTATTCCTTTGGATGCAGATCCCAAAAAACAGAGAAGCTGATATAACCATAAATCCAATTCTAAATTTAGGTATGCATAAGCATACTCAAAACCTAGATGTTTAATTCTCGTGTGGATGGTTTTGATACATATTTCAACCCTCCGGGCATTCTTGTTGCCTTCATGTTTTGTTTGTTTTTGGTTAGGGTTCAGGGAAACCACAGTGTCCTGAATCATACTACCTCTTAGTGGTAATGAAAGCTATACATGAATTATCAGTTGGTCTGACAAAAGAATAATGCACAAATTTATTATATATGTTATTAAGGTCCATTATTAAAGACTTAGTTGCAGTGAAAAATGGATTCATGCCAAAAGAAATACACTTTACTATTATTGTGGGGGACATAAGTATCTTAGAATCAAAAGTAACCATTTTGAGCTATTACAGAATCAGTTGAGTTGTACGAACAGTGATATTAAGTGGATGCCAGTTCTTTGCCAAATTAGGTTAGATTGTTAAAAAGAGAAGTAATGATCATTTTAAAGTAAGAAGGCTGCATGGTTTTATGTACACTGCTTTGTTTACATGAATTTTTTCATATAGTAGGAATAACATTCCCCCCACCCCTTTTTTTGTTATCATCAGTTCGTTCACCAAGCTTAGAAGCCTTTACAGGTAAAATAGTTGTAAGTTTAAAGAACCTGAATCAGTTGTAAGAATGGCTGTTACACTTGACTTTCTTGCTATAGTCTAGAGTGGAAGTCTACTCTGTTACTGTAGGAGCATTTAGGCTCTGTGGAGTGGCTTTAATCCTGTTCCATCACATACTAGCTAGTTGGAGACGTCTGGGGCTCAGTTTTTACCTGGAGAGTGGGGTAGCAGCAAGACCTACATCACAAGGTTGTGGCAAAGATGAAATAAACGAATATGTGCAAAGTGCTCAGAAAAGCATCTAGCACTTTGTAAGTGTTCCACGACGTTACCTAATGCTGATACTGGAGATAATGGTGTGGCATTTCTGTGCGTGCGAGGACTCAATCTTCTCTGCGTCCCGGCTCTGCCTGTCACCAGCTGGATGAGTTTGCAAGTTTTTTTGCTCCTTTACGTTGCTGATCCCTCAGATAAATTTTTTCATACAAGCTGGGGACATATGTGGTACAGAGCTCATGGAGGTGATGAGAAGATTAAATGAGATAATGCACATAAAGTGCTAAACACAACACCTGGAGTATCAGAATTAATTGCTCAGGGGTGGCAGTTCCTTTTTTAATGTTTATTTACTTTTGAGGGAGGGAGGGAGGGAGAGGGACAGGGAGCAAGGGAGGGAGAAAGAGAGAGAGAGAGAGAGAGAGAGAGAGAGAGAGAGACACAGAGGATCCAAAACAGGCTCTGTGCTGACAGCACAGAGCCCGATGTGGGGCTCAAACTCACAAACTGTGAAATCATGACCTGAGCTGAAGTCTGACGCTCAACCCATTGAGCGTCAGCCAGGTGCCCCAGGGGTGGCAGTTCCTACCCTGCTGTTACTACACCTACGGGTGCTTCTACTGCTACTCCATATTATTGCCATGACTGAAACAAAAGTAACACGAAACTCTGTGATAGACACCCAGCCTTCTTTAAAGATCAACCCAACCATATATCAGAGTTTTATTAAATATATAATCTATCAAGTACATACTAGCACCTGATAGGCTAGGCATTTGTGTCTTCCCCCTACAGTGACCTCACCATCTCAATACACCCTTGTGAACCTGTGTTATGAAATGCGAACACAAGTACTTTTCCAAATTCAATTCATGGATCTGATGTCTACGAACAGAGCAAATTTGAGTCAACTGGATGCTCTGATGGAAACACTTAGCTAATATTCTGTTGTTGTTGTTTTTTTAATGGAATGAACTGTGGGTTTTCAGACTATGTAAATCTTCTACCTTGGAAGAACTGAGTGGCAGGGCCAAGTGCAGTCCATTTATATCTTAATATGATGAGACAGAAATCCTGTTAAGCTCAGGCAGGGTTGGCTACAGCCACACAGGCTGAGTCTAAACAAGGCAAACATTTTCAGGCAGGACGAGGGATTTTTACTTCCCTGAACTGGATGATCTTGAAGGGACTCAACAGGTGTTACTTTGGGTGAGAATGGGAGATGTGCAGCAGGGAGAGCCTTCAGCACCCAGGGTTAAATCTATCCCTTTCCTTTCATCCTTCTGTAGGCTTGGATCACAGTAGCCGAATCCCGGATCATGGAATTCTTTTCTCCTCCCCCACACGTCCAGCTACCAGTCTGCTTTCCAGTTGTGAGCTGTCTCTTTTACAAATGGTACACCAGGTGTTTGTGTTTTCAGCGACTATATAAGCCCACTCACCCCACCCCCGCCCCATCCCCACTTTCAGCCTGGTCTTTGAGGTCCTTGAGGGCAAAGAACGTGTCAGCACATAGTAGGTAATCAGTAAACAGCTGTCCATTTGGTTAGCCCTCTATGAGGGCAGCATCTACTTCTGACCATGTACCAGCCAGCTTTATGTCCGGGACAGAGAGTAGCCTCAGCAAGCTAAGAAATGAATCCTCTGGCTACTTTGTGAGCACTGGGTTATCCCCTTTTCTCTCTCTCAATGGGAAGATGGAATCTGGATGAAAGCCTAGGAAGAGAACTTCGGTGTGGCTTCTTTTCAGGCCTGTCCTAATGAAACACCCTGCCAGCAGCAATTGAAATTCTACTTACTATGAGTCACACCCTGAGTCACGTGGGTTGCCACAGCAACCTATTAACTATATAACCAAAGCACCTTCCATAAGCTTTGCCAAGAATGGTTGCTGCGTCTTCCTGGACTGTGAAAATCCTATGGGTGAGCCCCAAGTTTGGTGGCGTTAAGAGTCTACAATCAAAAGGAATGGCCTCAAGGACAAGAGAAGAAAACGAGCAAATAAGGTTATTTTAGTTCTTGGACCTCCTGAGTAAATGGCAACAATCGTGACAAATTGTTGGGTTGGTTTTGTGATATCAACAAATGCCTAAGGAGAGGAGGTTGAGGCCTCGAAACTAATTTTCTCTGAGTCAAATTCAAAGCCAAGTCTCTAGGGGTGAAAAGTGAATACATTAACCTATTCCACTTTAAATGACTGTGGTAAACACTTTTTTTCTTTTTACGGATACAAAGGATTATTTCTCAAGGAAATATTCTGATTTGTACTACAATATTTTTACTATTGAGAGCTAGAATCTCTTTATAAATAAGATAGCACTTTAATTTTATATGTTAGGTATTAGCCCACCGTAAGCAAACATTGGAAAGTGTCCTCAATTACCTTTAGTGGCTATTCATGTTAAAATTGAAATATTTCAGAAGATTCTGAAGCATATTTTATTTTGCTATTTATTGGGGAAAACTGACATGAATTCAGATTAAACAGATACATTTTTCTTACTGCTCACCGAGTCCCCTGCAATTTTCATGTGACTGTAAGTGCCTGATCCTGAGGGAAGAAAGCAAGCAGAACAGACTTTAACAGGAAGAATAAAGAATATAAACATGAATGAGAACAGGAAGAAGTCACAATCATCTGTTGCCTCTGCAAACCATCCAGGAGCCTACCTGGTGTCTTTTGGGTCTGCGTTGTGGTGATTGGCTGATAAATTCCCTTAGGTTCCTGACTCCATGATGCTCAACTTCCTAGCAGCTCGATACAACTAAGATGATCTGTTGCATTTTTCTTTTACTTTTTCACCTCCAAATTTGCCATCTTCTATAATTTTAGTGTAGGCAGAACTATCCAGGTCGATTTAGATTAAAAAGTCAGGGGCAAATGACTGGTTGTCCTTGGCAAATAAAAACCAAAACAGCAGCTGATGCCATGAAAAAGATACTTCCCCAACATGGTACGATTTCAGCAGGAAAGAGACCGAAACAAACTTGTGAAATACCGAAGTAAAACCAATCTTTAAAGTGTCCAACCAAACACAGGTGCTATATAATCACCACAAAGATTAAACTGAAATTCTACAACAGGGTGTAAAACTTATCTGATATATCCCTACCCCACAAGTAAACACTTCCTTTTCTGTTCACATACCAAAACCGACAGCAACATTTCCTATCAACAATTGCAGAATGTCACAAATGAAAGCCTTCTTTGACCAGTTTGGTCATGATGACTTAGTACTAGAAGGCCCAAAACTTTGCCTTCTCCCACCGGCCGAGTAAAGTTAATGACAAACACCACCAGTGCCTTTCTCGAGAATTCAGGAGAATCTGAGTTCTCCAAACACCCTGCTTGTGAATTCCTCTGATGCTAATAATCAGATTTTCCTTCCTGGGACTTTCTGGCTCAACTCACCCAAAGCACTTTTATTTATTTTTTTAAGGAAGCAATGTCTATGCTTTCCAGATAACAAGGTGGCCTAAAATATGATCAGGTGTCACATCTACTCAGGTTCATTTTGTAGTTCTCGCACCTCTGACTGGTGTACCTGTGAGCTGACACTCCAGTCTGATAATATATTCTGCAACTGTACATGTTAATTTGTAAGTTGAACCATCTCTCTGTGAGGGCAGTTAGGAAACCCAGACTGAAATTGCTAATGTGGGGTGACTTCAGCTGTCGATGATTATGTAGTCAAGCCCTGACCAGGGTTTCCAGAACACTGGCTAAAAATGGAAGTCTTGAGACAGTACAAAAATGAATTCATATAGTTCACTGATAGTGAAACTTTTTGAAGAACAGATGTCAAGATGATTTAAGAGGAGCTGGAATTTACCATCTTAGGAAAACTTATAGGCAAGTTAGGACAGTTCAGTTTTCAAGAAAAATCCGACAGATGCTAAAGAAGAAGTCATTTGGGTGACTGTTATTGGAGAAAGAACTGATTGATTTTCTTCCTCCTCACAAGTTGTAGGCCCTGTAGAGATGCTAAGATCAGAAATATGATGGGTTGTCTGCTGAGTTGGGTGACAAAAACAATCTCCACATTTAAGTGGCATAGAAGACTTTCACTAACACGCCAGCTTGGACAATTCAATTTCTCCTTGGCATGTGCAAAGTCTTGTGTCAACTGTCTGTTCAGATGCTATTCTTCTCAAGTCGTCATTGATCTGTTTTATCGTGGGCCCTCTCCCCTCAATCATCAGAGTAAACACCAAACAAAAACTAAGATGATTTCTGATCTCTTTGGGTCAATTTAATATTTAAATTACATAAAGCGAGCTTTATTTTAAGTCTCTCTACATTTATTTTATGCTTAATGTCTAAGACTTTTCCTGCTGTTTTCCATAGTTAGAAAGGCAGTCAAAATCTACACACTCTGGCTACATCTTGATTTTGTTTTAAAGCAGGTATAGCTGATGGAGTTGGTTAAGCCTTTGCTGCAGGGCCCACCTGGTTCTACTTCCTCTTCCTGGAACACCAGTTTTTCTTTACTAGCCACCAATCTCATGCTGTCATCCAAATCTTTCTATGATTTTAAATGTGACCACAAGTTATTGTTTCTGCAATAGGCCAAATGAAATTAGTCTCAGGGATGACAATTCCTTGAAGGTCCTCATGGATGGATGGTCTATATAGTTACTAACATCTCTGGTCTCTGTCTTATTGAGGAGCACTCTTTGTATCCAATGGAGTTCAACTAGTGGTTTTATCCACTTATCCAAGAGCCAAGTCATAATGCAAATAGTCAGTGACTTTCTGTGTATTGCCAGGTGGCCAGGAGTCCATACCCCAAACCACCATAAACAGTAGGCATAATCATCCGCTCCTGTTCGGGAGAGGCCCAGGACTGAGCTAGCAGAAAGACTGAATTACTTACCACCTCTAGAGTGGGTCCCTCCAGGCCAGGGACGAGCTCATGGGCAAGGCTGTGCAAGGAAGCGCTCTGTACCATGCCTGCCCTGCGGATATACAGAGGACTTCAGTCTCCTGCACTGTCAATCTCTCAGTCATCATGAGCTCAATTATGCACCGACAACAGCAAGAACAACAACAACAACGACGACAAAACAACCCCCAAAAAGCTAAGGGCCACAGACTACCGTGATGGAGGGACAGCCAACTGGAACTGTGCATTGAGAGATGGAGGTGCTGTCCTGATCATGTGTCCATTACGGACCCGACCTTTACATCTTTCCTCAAACAAAATTCCATTGAAGCCCATGGGAGAGCCACGTGGAGAGACTGCAGGACTGGGCCCTAAGAGTCAGGCAACCATCGAATTTGGTGGGGTGTTCTTTTGTTTGTTTGTTTTTGTTTTGTTTTGTTTTGCTTTTTTTGTTTGCTACAAATACAGATAGACAGACAGACAAACCCAAGAGCAGATTTCAAGAATCAACTGAGGCACAAGATAAACTACTTTGATGTTACACAGATTTTTTCCCCCAAATGTTTCACATGAAACCAAAAATTTTAAAAGCGTAATTAGGAAATATTTGGGGACACATCTTTGTCGGCCCTAAATTGTGCCATAAATGTCTCCACAGCTTGCCTTAGAAGGATGCCCAAGCACATCTCATGGGTAGCACATATCTGTGGTCTAAAATAGTTATCTAATTCTGATGACACTATTAATTCAAAGTCTAAGTATGCTGGTCAAGTACAGTGAAAGTTGACTGCCTGCATCAATGACGGATTAGTTTCATCCTGAGGTTCAAAGCACAGTCAAACATTATTGCTCGGATTGCAAAATCACAACACTTTACATTGACGTGAGTTTGTAAACTTATGGTGTAGTTCGAATGAAGGCAATTGATGAAAGCAGTTGAACCTGAGAAGTGGGGATGAATACAGAGTGTAATTCCAGCGCACATTTCCACATCAAACTACCAATGCCATTTACCAGGGCCCTCATGGGCCACACTCATGGTCGAGCGACAGCACCTATATTCCCAGTCAGTATCTCTGCTCCACAGACACAAGTACAAAACGGCCTAAATCGTGAACTAGTGGTGAGGAAAAGGAGACCAAAGTTTAAAAGAAATCAAGGTGATGTTTCCTAGAAACATACCAGTTGAAGGATCCAGAATAGGGGTGATCAGTAAGTAATTAATTGATCCTCCTGACTAGGTTTGATAATTTTTCTGAAGACTAATGACTTGAATCACTAGAATTCATCAGACCATGTCTAGACTCTCTTTAACACACACTCAGTACAAACAGGTGGAGATGTACCACTTCCGACCACTACAGGTAGAGAAGTATGACCTCTGTTGACCATGGATCACAGCTGAAACATTAGTTTATACTTGAAGGGTCACAGCAGCCAGACATATGCGAATTCCAACTCTTCAGAAACTTTGGGTTAAAAAAAAAGGCATTACTTACATGTATGCGTCTTCTTCGTTACTGAGATACCTAGAAGAGAAGAAACAGGGACAAAGGTAAGAAAGCGTCCCGTGTGTACTTCTTGAGACGCACATCATTCACAGTGTACCCAGGAACGCATTTGTTGAGACGGTGATGCAGAGGCAGGATCAGTCTTAATCTTGGCTGCCAGTGGCACTGGACCCTACCCCAGAACAACAGAACCGTGGATGACAGGCACGGCCAGCATCGCCTACTGATTTTCTGTGGTAAAAAGCAGCAGCGTGGACAGTAATTAAACAGGGTGAGAGAAGACTCTCAGTTTTCATTTTAAATAGGGGAGATGATGGCGTTTATAGGCAGAGTGGGGAAGATTTGAGGCACGAGAGAGTGATGCCAACCTACTCAGACAAGAGTGAGCTGAGCGCCAGAGCAATTAATTTGCTATGGCCATTGATTCTGTGTTTACTTTTTAATGAAAACGACTCTGCCGGCTCACATGAAGCATAACTTCTTATGGTGAAGGAAAAAACCTCCGCAAAATGTACCTATCTGTCCATACTCATTAAAGTCAGAAGGGGAATAACTGCTGCTGCTCCGTGAACGGCACCAAAACGAACACAAACGGTATGAAAACACGAGGGATTCATGAGTCAGCACCCTGGATGCTTCCAAGATGATTTACGGAGAGCAGGTGACAGATGAACAGGGCTAAGCAAGATTCAGCACATAAGACCACATCAAGATAACACGAACGCATGCTTCAGTGCAAACAGCGCTGTCTCTGTTTCAGAAGGACTCCATTTTGAACTCCTTACACTCTGTTCTTCTTGGGGGAGATCTTGAGACTAAATAGCTCAAAGTAATACAACTCTTGAAAACGTTTAGCCTGTGACTAAGAACTGTGGTAAACCTTGACATTTTTTTTCTTTCAAGTTATTAAGAGAACTATTTAACCCTCCTCTGGAAAGTAAAAGTTGTTGAAACATTTGGCATCCACATCAGACCCATTACTTAGCTATGGAACAAATCGTACAGGGAAGAAATCCGTTATGAAAATCCACGGTAGACGTAAAAAAAAAAAAAAAAAAAGTTAGTTCCAAAGTTGTGTGCCAAGACCAAAATCACACGCTTGCTCCCCCCACAACTTTCCAAAGGGCTTATTTAGGGAAGCTGAAATTACATAGCCCAACTCGAATTCTTCCCCCCCCCCTTTTTATTGAGGAAAACTAAACCATTGTTTTTCATCATGTTTGAGTTGGCTTCTCAAAGTGAAGTTAGAACCTTCTGTGAGGAGCCTTGAAGGCTCGCTCACATGGGAACTACAAAAATGTTCCAGAATTTTTTTGAAATAAGCTTTATCATGGGAAGGGAACTTCCCCCAACAGCAACTGCGAGTGAAGTTGAAAATCTGAATACAATTTGCAACTCCAGCTCATGACACCAGCACCAATAAATTGATACATTAGTGCTCTTTCAGCATTATGAGGGCTATATGTGTACTTTCCTTAGGAAATAATGCTTTCTGTAAAATCACTTTGAAGAGAAAGTGCTTATGCTGTCACTCTTGATTATTCAGAACTTCCACACAATTGGATTTAACACAGCCCCAAACAGACCTATCTATATTCGCTGAGTGTGGAACTATTTTCTCCTGACATCCAAAGCCCTGATGAAAATACCACTGCTTTGACTTTTCTACTTAAATTTATTATACAGCGTGATGCAGTGCTCTCATCAAATATTTTCATGATGATTACGTTGATAATAGATTCTGAAAATCTTTCCAGGAAAGCCGCCTGATCTTTGGGATCGCGGTGGCACAGAGCTAAAACTACTCACACCTGTCTCCAGGAGAAAGCATGACCCCAGCATCAGTAGCGACTCGGGCCCTCAGGTTTGATTAGCTGCCACTGAACGCTACCAATATAATGAACTGGGGGGATATACCTACAGACAAGTTGCCAGATTTAATAGATAAAACACAGGAGGCCAGTTCAATTTGCATTTTGGATTCTCCTTCATTGTATATTTGAAATTCAAATTTCACTGGGCATCTTGTATTTTATCTGGCAACGCTAATCCATACAAATAAAACATAAATTATATCTCTTACCTACAGTGAAGAACATAACAATAAATTAATAGTACATTTTCATGGGGAAAGGCTTAAAAACATACCCCTCTTGTGAAAGCAATGTTTTTCTTTTTCTTTTTTGAGAGACAGAGAGAGAGAGAGAGAGAGTTGAGTGCATACACGTGAAGGAGGGAGAGGGGGCAGAGAGAGAGACAGACAGACAGAGAGAATCTTAAGCAGGCTCCATGCTCAGCTCAGAGGCTGAGTTGGGGCTCAATCTCACGACTGTGAGATCATGACCTGAGCTGAAATTAAGAATTGGATGCTTACTGAACAAGCCACCTAGGCGCCCTGCAAAATTTTAATAAAAAGTGCATTACTGCTAATTACAAGACTGGACTATACATATCATTTAAATTTTTTTTTTTTACTTAATAGCCTTTATGAAGACAAAATTCTATTATCCAAAAAAAGTAAACAAATGAAAACAACGTAAACACTCAAAAGATAAATTTAATGGAATGATGACAAAGTTTACTGGCATTCCCCTCCTCCTCCTATCCTGAAAAATAACATTGGTGATCACACTAACATCTCGAATTTGTGCAGCTCCTTTCTCTATAGAAGCTCTAGTATTTCATAGCAACTGACTCCACAGAAGTGTAAAAAAACCAAAAAACAAAAAACACCAAAACCATAAAATATCTTCATTTCACAGATGGGTCAAATGAGGCTCAGGGAAGTTTAAGTAGCACAATAAAAAGCTTTCTGTGGGAAGTTAATATCCTTCTGGAAATGTATCCACGGCTCATATTTAAAAACCCTGGTACAAGGCAAAAGATTTATATGATCTGAAGAGAACTGAAGGTTGGTTGATAGGGGGTGGGGGAGAGGGGAGAGTGGGTGATGAGCACTGAGAAGGGCACCTGTAGGGATGACCACTTGGTGTTATATGGAAACCCATTTGACACTAAATTATATATATAAAAAATAAAATAAATAAAAGTTAAAGCTAAAAAACAAAAACAAAAACAAACCCAGAAACAAACCCTGGTACAGACAGTGCCTCTCAAGAGTAAATATTCAAAAAAAGATTTACACCCAGGACCATAGCACTCAGCAGTCAGCTCTGTAAATGATTTAAACCTATGGGGCCCCTGTCCTTTAGTCTTTTCTCAACCAGGAAGCCCCACCAGGGCTTGGGTGAAGGAGGTCCTCAAACAGAGAGGCCCGTATACCCTGGTTTTCGACCAGCAGCCATTTTCTTCACCCTTCAGTGGGGGTGAGGTGGGTCTTCCCTTTTTCTTCTCATTTCCCCAGAGGTTGCAAGATTCCTGCCTTTCTTGACAGAAAGTACCTCCTTAATGAGATCACAGCAGTCATACATTGCCCATTTTTGTCCTTAAGCAGATCCAAACCTAACGTAACCAGCAGCAGTGGGAGTAGCAGCTCTGAATAATGAATTGTTGGAGAACTGGTTTTCCAAAGATAAATTTCATGAGTATTTAGTAGGCAAACAGCTCTAATTCTACCCCGGAGTAGAAAAGAATTGACTTTTTAAAGGCAGCTCTTAAGATAACTAGATTTGGAGTCTTGCTGACCTGAGCTTGCATTCATAGGCCATACACTTTCTGCTTCTTGGCTGAGAGAACTTGGCCAAGTGACTTAACTTCTCTGGGTTGAATTTACAACTGTATATAATCATAATAATATTCAAAAGGTTGCTGTGAAAACTAAAAGGAAATAAGAATGTCAGGGTGCCTGGGTGGCTCAGTCGGTTGAGCGTCCGACTTCGGCTCAGGTCATGATGTCATGGTTCATGGGTTCAAGCCCCGCATCGGGCTCTGTGCTGACAGCTCAGAGCCTGGAGCCTGCTTCGGATTGTGTCTCCCTCCCTCTTTGCCCCTCCCCGACTTGTGCTCTCTCTCAAAATAAATAAACATTACCAAAAAAAAAAAAAAAAAAAAAAGATATAAGGATGTCAAAGAGCTTTCCAAACTGGGAAGCATAATAAGAATGTTAAAAGGGTGGGGCACACTCGGTCTTATTTTCACAAAGCAGAATCAGAATGTTCTACTGAAAGCTATGTCCTAGCTATCCTGATGTCCCTGGGTTTCACACTGACTTACGGCCTAGGACTCTTTTTCAGACCCAGTGCTCTGACTTGAACATTCATGTTGGTTGGAGGAGAGTTCCTCAAAGTAAGTGTGTGCTATTCTAGACCCTGAAATCCCCTGGACTCCTCACTCTCTGAAATCCAGGGAAGATACTTGCTCATTGGCAAGTGTGCTAAGTGTGCTGCTGTTTAGTGCAGGCAGAGGACTTTGATCGCCACCACCAAAGGGTGTCACACAGAGTCCAGCTGTTGTGAAGGTTTTGATTCGCTTCCAAGTGACTGGGAAGAACACCAAGATCCTTCCACTGAGATCTGCAAACAGGCCACCGGGCAGAGTAGTGATCTCTACAGAGACTGCAACTTCATGGAGCTGTGGGAGAGTCACTACCCTGAGCCAACAGTGAACTCACTGGTTGATTTGGGCGAGTCACTCAACATCTCTCTGGGCCTTAGTTTTCTCATCTGTAGAATGAGATAGTTGCACTGCATGGTTTCTTAATTTCCTGTCTAGTTCATCGATCTGTGGCTCCTTGCCCTGCTTTCTAGCTCTCAAACCAAGCCTCCTCTTTCTAAGCAACAGGCTTCCAGATCTATTTCTCACTGTACAAAAATCTAATGTAGCTCACAATCAAAGGTAACCCCCTGAAACTTTTTTCTTTTTGCCTTTAAAAACCAAAGAAGAAAGAAGGCAGTACCCACAAAAGGTTATATAAGTAAAAGCTACACTTCTTTTGGGTGATATTTTAAAATTATCTGGGCTAGAGAAAAATGGTACCTTTTGATAAAGTTGCAAGACTCCTTATATTTCACCCAGATCATATACACACACACACACACACACACACACACACACACACACACAGAGAAGAGAAGAGAAGAGAAACATTTCTAGGTGACGCTTTAAGAGTAATTTTTAATTTAACAACATGACATCAGTTTTAAATTGTCAATTAATACCCTTAAAATTAAGAGGAAAAATCTCTACAAACACTCTACTCAAAGTAGGGCTTCTAATACAGCAAGAGTGCCTGACTCTATTTAGCCAACTATGCTTCAAAGTAAAGCAAAGCAAATGTCATGAAAATACCACAAATTTATCACTGTCACGGTTATCAGCAGTTTCAGAGTTATAGCTATCACAGAGCAGAGCACTTTAGGAATGTAATCTGATATTTCCAATCAGTGCCAAATCTTGGACCAATTAACTTCCTTGATGGACTTCTTATTGTTTCCTGGTTTCTAGGCAATTGTCTGGGTACCAAGTTTACTTTAACTTTTTTTTTTGGTAAGAAATGGCATCTTTCTTATTCTCCAGACATGCCAATTATTAAACTAACATTTCCAGAGGCCCTGCATTCTAGACAGGTCCCTAACTACAGAGATGTCCCTTTGCCACTTTGCTATTATTCAGCCTGGGTGTCTTATTTTCTTGCATAATGGGATAACAATTGATGAGATGCAGATATTTTCAACACGGATAAGTTCTGTGTTAGCATAAAAGACAAAAACTGGGCGCCTGGGTGGCTCAGTCCGTTAAGCGATGGACTTTGGCTCAGGTCAGGATCTCACGGTTCGAGAGTTCGAGACCCGTGTCGGACTCTGTGCTGACAGCTCGGAGACTGAAGCCTGCTTTGGATTCTGTATCTCCCTCTCTCTCTCCCCCTCACCAGCTCACACTGTCTCTTTCTCTCTCTCAAAAATAAATAAACATTAAAAAAGTTACAAACAAAAACAAACACAACAAAGACTACCGAAAATAAAATGCAGCCAAGTTTTCTTTTTTTCTTTTTGTTTTAAAATATGTCAATGCTTCCATATTTCAAGTGAGCTTGTGTGGGAGGGAGGAAGGAGGAGATGTGCTACTTGATAATGGACAAAATCTTCAGGGGCACCTGGGTGGCTCAGTCGTTTGCACATCTGACTCTCGGTTTCGGCTCAGGTAATGATCTCACAGTTTGTGGGATCGAGCCCCATGTTGGTCTCTGTACTGGCAGTGTGGAGCCTGCTTGGGATTCTCTCTCTCCCTCTGCCTGTCCCCGACTGGTGCTGTCTCTGTCTCTCTCTAAATGAATAAATAAACTTAAAAAGAATTAAAACAAAACAAAAAACCCCCATCAAAACCCAAAATCTTTAATTGTCCAACTCGTGCATCTACACTAGACCCACACATGAACTCTTAGTTTAATCTCCAGAAGAGGAGGACTCCAAATCTGAGGGCTTTCACAGGATTTATTCTCCCTCTTCACAAGGTGAATGAGTTAAATAAGATGCCCATTATTCAAGCTGTGAGGTCTTAGGCAAATGACCTAACTTCTCTAAGTCTCCATTTTCTTATCCATAAAATGGGGACAAAATTCTCAGCGCTGGAAAAAATTCTCAGGCTTCAGCAAAGTAATTCACGCAGGGCATGTAGCATAATGCCTCTTTCCTACTCATGATGTTTCTAATCGCACTTTGCATTGGACAGAGAGATATCCCTTGGGTGGACACAGGCATATCCATTAGGGCAAGGTCATTAAGAAGACATAATCTGGCAAATGAGTGTTTGAACGTTCAGGCAGAACTTTCAAAATACAATGTGGAGCATTTAACCTCCCTCCTGCCATATTATCAACAAGCATAGTGCAAAGGTTGCAGTCTGCTGGGTCCGCTTGCTCCCCTCGTGCACTTCCTTTTGACTTCCTCATTGTAAGGAGCTCGTAGTTAAAACAGTCATTTATATGCAGTGAATGAACAGTAGCTAAGAAACATGGCCCAGCATTTAGGTTGCTTTTTCTTTTCTTTTTTTTGAATGGCTAACAATTGCTTCATAAAGAAAACAGCCCAGTTTGTGCTGGCCCCCTGCGCCCCGCCCCCCCATCCTGAGCTGTCCTGTGCGTTTGCTCTATTCCATACACAGCCAAGGAGAGGATCTATGCAGGAGGCAGATCGGGAACACAGCCCAAGTGTGGCCTCACCAAACAAAGTGGTGTTACAAAACAACGTCCTTGTCTAGGACAAAAGAGCTATTAATGATAATCAGTACATATTACTGAAAGTGCTCCAAGTAATCTCTGGACTTTGTTTCAAAAATTCTTAATGGACACTAATGCTTAGAGTTCACTCAAAAGAGAAATAAATTATGTGCCAGGGTTGCAGGGACCAAGGACAACACTCGGAAGGCATCAAAGCATTAGCAATGTTACGACAATCAAGTATTTTGTAATTGCATGAAAAGCCTTTAAAAATCATTTAGAAATACTAATTATGAAGATAAATAATGCTTTAATGTGAGATTTCTTTTGTGTTGATTTGAGCCTAGGTTGAGCTCAGTTGAGTTTCAGTGATAATAATTCAGCTCTTTTACCAATCAAGGTGCTTTATGCTACATGAAAAAATTTCCATTTTAGTGGGAAAAATGGATATGGGCATTGATAAGAGGAATTTTTTTTTTCTATTTTTTGAAAAAAAAATGTGTGTGTGTGATTGCCTTCCATCTCTAGGTCATATTTCCTGATATTTGTGCCCAGAAATACCTTTTAATTTGGGGCAGGCAGGCAAGAGCTATACCCTCTCTCAAACCCTGCTTTTATCTATGACAAAACCATTCTAAGAACAAAACCTTATTCCCAGTTCCTCAGCAAAAGCAACATAAAGACACCATCAGACTATCCTAGAAAGAAAACGTGAGACTAAACTTAGTTGGGAAACATCCATCTTGTCCCTTAGAGATTCCTAGGTAATGCGTTATGAGAAGTCCATACCCAGGGAAGGCAGTTTCTCCTCTTGTGGCCTGCTGGTGCCAGATGCATGATTAGCACTAAAGGATAGTTAAGAAAAGTAAGAATCCTTGTTCTTTCAAATTGATTTCCTTTTATCGCGTCCATACTGAAAACGGAGCTACCCATTAAATATTACTCCGTTGACTTCAATTTGCTCTTGGAGCTCTGAGCAGAGATCTGAACTGACAAGCATCAAACACTTCCAGCTTAGCCTTCTGGGATTGAGTAGTTTCATAAGTGAATAATTCAATTCAGGTAAAAATCAACAGCTCTTATCATGCTCTTCCAGGAAACGCTTTACTTTAGGTGCCTCTGAAATCCGGTGAATTGTTTATCTTTGCCACTAATATGGACACGTCCTGACTTGAGGTGCGTGTAGGGGACTTGCCTAGATGCCGTCAAACACGTGGCGATAGGTGTAACACCCGAACTCAAAGCTACCAGAACTGGTTGGATGAGGGTGACTTGGACATTATAGAGCTGCGGCCCCAAAAGCAAGTCAGGCACCATAGACACTGTTCACGTATTATGCCCTTGTGTGGACAACCGAAATCCGACCTCCACCTCCGCAAATCCTGTGGAGCATGGACCGTAGTCAGCATATCAGGTCAAGGCGAGTAATGACTGAAGAAATCGCACCCAGTCTGCCGTCACCCCAAAACCAAAGTCTGCTGCTGATGGCACAAGCATGGCACCATCACCTTACCATCACCTAGTAAGGAGAGGGAATCTGAAGTGGAAACAATGGGAATTCAGTTCTACATTGTGAGGAGACGAGCTCTACCGTCAGAACCAGGATGAACACTAAAAGTCGCACGATCCAGCAGGATATCAAATAAATAGTGATATTTACTTTCAGTGGACAGGTGGCTTCAATTATTGCTTGTACAGATAGGCTACTAAGGCTCTGTAAAGGATTCCTAAAATTGTCCACATTAATCATCTTGAAAGAAAAAAGATGAAAACTCCAATTAAATATGTGTTTTGTAGCCGCTCCCGTGAAGACAGGATTTTAAGCAGTTTGTCTGGATTGGCTACTGCTGGGTGATAATTCAAGAAAAGAAAGTAGTCACCAAGGTATTTCCTGTACATTTTCCAACGTACAGAATTTATCGAGTAGATAATTATTAGATGAGACTAATAAACTGTTTTCCCACATGAGATTTAGAGTCAGGAAGCTTTGATTCCAGGCCTAGCTCAGTCACTTGACAGCTATGTGAATTTGGCCAAGATACTTAATCTCTCTGACCTTAGTTTCCTCATCTCTTAAAGAAGGGGGAAAAAAATCTTTTCTTCTTCCATCTGGTAATGTGACCACCAGAAATGTAGGCATTAGGAAGTGATTATGGATGTACATAGCGTTTTTTTTGTGGCACCATTGGTGTTATCAGCGAAAGGTTAGGGAGGAACCACCCAAAAGTCAATAGTATAGAGGATGAGTTAAATAAACCATAGTATATCTATGTAATGAAATACTCTGTCATCATTAAACTAATGAAAACTTAATTGCATAGAAAGATGTTGTAGCTGTCTTTAGAGAAACAAAAAACTCAAACCAACTACAGCATGATTACATTTCTGGGGAAAGAAGAAAAAAATCAAACAAAACTGCATAGAAAAATGACTAAAAAATACACGCAAAATAAATGAGAGTGGTTATCTCTGAGTGGAGGGATTGTGGGTGATTTTTCATTTTTTTTCTTTGTCTCTACTTTCTAAATGTTCTTTCTTTTTTTAAAAAAATTGTTTAAATTCAAGTTAATTAACATACAGTGTAGTATTGGTTTCAGGAGTAGAACCCTAAAACCAATGAAAGTGATTCATCACTTACATATAATACCCAGTGCTCATCCCAGCAAGTGCCCTCCTTAAGGCACAGAGGAGTTAAGATGGCAGAGAAGTAGGGGGGACCATAGGCTTTCCATGTCTCTCAAACACAGCTGTACTGAGGTCAGATTAATTTCTAATTATCTATGATAAAACTGTATAAATAAAAGTCTAAGGGGCGCCTGGGTGGGTCAGTTGGTTAAGCATTCATTCTGGTTTGGCTCAGATCACAAACCCCTCAAGGCAAGAGTGAGCCCTCTGTCAGTGTCCCGTGAGAATTCTCTGGGTGTTACTGCCATGAAATGTAAAGAGCAGGGTTCTGGAGACAGGAAGACCCAGGATGCAAACCTGACTTCATCACTATCACTAAGTGACCATCATGGAGTCATTTCCCTTTGGGCAAGTTACTTAGCCCGAGTCTCAGTTTCAGTTTCTGTAGGATAGAGATAAGGAAGAGGCACCTGGGTGGCTTAGTTGGTTGAGTCCAACTTCTGCTCAGATCATGATTCATGGGTTCGAGCCCCACATCGGGCTCAGTGCTGACAGCTCAGAGCCTGGATCCTGCTTGAGATCCTGTGTCTCCCTCTCTCTCTCTCTCTCAAAAACAAATGTTAAAAAAAATTTAAGAGGTAAGGATACTTTCTTATTGGGGTTGTTGTGATCATCAAATGGTATAGACAGCATAAAGCTGAAAGCTGTCAAGGGTCTTTGAATTCCATTACCTAAGCAATGTATCTTAGCAGTGCAATGGAATGCTTCCACAAAAAATGGAAGGGAAAAAGGTCTCGATGTCCTTGGGTTGTGGCACTGAGGTGCCTTCTTCTTCTTCTTCTTCTTTTTTTTTCTTTTAGCAGGTTCCACACCCAGCCCGGAGCCTAATGTGAAGACTGAACTCAGCCTAATGTGAAGCCTGATCTGTGAAGCCTGAGATCAAGCCCTGAGCTGAGATCAAAAGCCAGATCTTAACCAACTGAGCCACGCAGGTACCCCCAAACTATAGCTTCTTTTGAAATTGACGTACTGTCATAATTTGTTTGATTTCAACTAGCACAACTCCTCTCTTCTATATTTTCTTTCCCTCCCTCCCTCCCTCCCGTTAGTCTTAAGAAGGTTGTAATGGCTTGGGTTATATCCCTCAAAAAGCTATGTTCAAGTCCTAACCCCGGGTACCTGTGAACGTGACTTTATTTGGAAACCGGGTCTTTACTGATGTAATCGAGATGATGTCCTACTGGATTAGGGTAGGCCTTAAATCTAGTGACTGCTGTCTCGATAAGAGAAAGGAGAGGGAGGTGTGGACAGAGAGACACAGAAGACACAAGAGAAAGTCTGGTAAAGATAGAGGCAGAGACTGGAGTCATGTAGCTGTAGGCCAAGGAGCCAAGGACGGCCAGCAACTACCAGAAGTTAGGAGACAGGCTTTTAGAACTTCTTCTCTAGAGCCTTCTGAGGGAGCATGGCCCTGCTGACACCTTGATTTTGGACTTTTAGTACTCAGAACTGTGAGAGAATACATTTCTGTTGTTTTAAGCCACTCATTTGTGACACATTATAGCAGCCATAGGAAGTTGATACAAAGGTTTAGGAAATTTTATGAGCTTACGGTATCTTGACAATACCTTGGGGTCTTTCAAAAATATGGTGTGGCAATTCTCTTGCTTCCCCTCCATATCCCCGTATCTCCCATTCTTCCACAGCAGGCACCTTTTTGGTGGGCACACAGCAGCCCTGTTAGAGACTACATTCCCAGGATTCGTTGGGGCTGGGTATAGCCATAAGACTACGTTCTCACTAAGAATGTGAGCGGAAGGGGTATGTGTAAATTCCATGTCACTTAAAAGGAAATTGCTTGCCTGGGATATCGTCTCTCTTCTCGTGGACTGGAACTTGGATGAGACTGTGTCCCAGCTCCAACCATGAGGGCTGCACCTTTGGAGACAGGACCCTGTAAGCTTGTAGGCCTGTCTCCTTCCCTGGGAGTTTCTACAGGCTCAAACACACAGGAGAGAGAAGCAAACTTCCACTTCATATAAGCCACTGTGTTCTTGGGTCTCTGCTATAGCAGTTTTTAGCCTTTACCCTAACACATACATAGGGTTAAGAAATAACTCTAGTTTATAGCTTAATCACCAAATGTTAGATCTGGAAGAGAGAAGAAATTATATCTCTTCCTGGGAAAGGACAGAAAACTGGGCCCGAGAGGGACTAGGTGACTGGTTCCAAGTCATCCAGCCAATTAGAGGCCGAGCGGAGAGCAGCACTGAGCTCTGTCAGCTCCAAGGCCTGGTATGTTTAAGTCCCCTGTTATCGTACAGAACATCTCAGCTAGACCTAAGGAGGTTTCACTGGCATCATTTCAAAGCATCATTTAGGCCAAAGCGAACTGTTTGAACTGTTAATCAGATAGTGTCAGCCCCTGCTCAGTTTCCTTCCGTGGCTCATGAGCTCCTCCACAAGCCTCCCTGGGTCTCCACCTCATGTCCTCCTCTCTCTGCCTTCCCTCACACCTGATCTTCTACATGGACCTTGCAGGACTGTCTCTAAAGATCTAAGCTTGCTCTGGCCTGGAGTCCTTTCAGTTTAGAATTCCCTTTGCCTGGTTCAATTTTCCTCCACATCTCCCCAGGCCTTCCTCACAGCTACTCAGATCTCTAAGGCAGAATGCTCACTCCCCTCCCCCCACTTTATTTACAATGGTGTTCCTGCTCCATTTTCCACTTTGCTTTACTTTTCATAACAGGATTTCTCTCCCTGTGACATTCTATTAAATGGCTATGGTGTGTTTTTCCAAAAATGTCAACCCTTAAAAGTCAGGGACTTCATGTTCTCGGATTATCACTGTATTTTAGAATGCTGACAATGGTGCCTGGCACAGAGTGGGAGCTCAAGAACATCCGTCAAATGAATGACTGGAGACGGTCTCCAGAGCAACGTGTCTAGTCTATCGATTGTGACCTCAAAACCTAGTCCTCTGGAAATGTATAGAGAACACAGGAGAATAGAAATGGTTAGGCAGAGGCTAGATGAGATGGTCTGGGGACAGAAGGAAAATTTTGCATGGGTGGAGAGAAACCAGCAAACTACACACAAAGAGAGAAGGGGGGGAGAACACATACCAACCCCAGGACCCAAAGCAGAGGTCAGGCAATCAATAGAAAAGGTAAAATGGCGCTCTTAAACACTTTTGATAAAATCAATTTGGCCATTACCACAGCTGAACACAGGGCACGTAGGCCTCATCTGTTAGAAAGATCTTTATGATCTTGTTAACGGATCCCCGACACAGAAGCTGTAAAGGTTATAACCCAACTTGTAAAGCTAATCTCATATTGGCTCTGGGATAATAAAGAACCGACAGAAAAATTCCCACTTAACCATATGCTACAGCAAGAAGAAGAGCTTGTGTGACTTCTTCCATGGCAATTCAGAATAGTTTAACTTTCCCATTTCTGAGGCTGAGAAAGCAGTTTTAGAAACAACGATGTTAGGATGCAGGGTTCTTAGATATAGAGGTTAACTTGGGTTTAGCAATCTCCCTTCTATTCAAGGTGATTTAAAAATAAAATTGGTATTTTTATTTTTAAAGATAGCTCTGTTCTATATTTGTATATCCTAGATGAAATCCTTCGATGATGATGATGATGATGATGATGATGATGATGATGATGATGATGATTTGATATGTGAGTTTAGGGTCTTTCTTTTTCTTTAAAAAAAAATTTTTTTTTTTAACATTTAAAAGAGAGAGAGAGCATGAACAGGGGAGGGTCAGAGAAAGAGGGAGACACAGAATCTGAAATAGGCCCCAGGCTCTGAGCTGTCAGCACAGAGCCCGACGCGGGGCTCGAACCCACGGACCACGAGATCATGACCTGAGCTGAAGTCGGACGCCTAACTGACTGAGCCACCCAGGTGCCCTGGGTCTTTCTTTTTCAACAGAGTAATGCAGCATTATTTCTTGATCATACTTCTCTGGACCACACAGTCCAGATCATGCCTGTGGAAGTAGTGTAGAAAGGGAAAACAAGTTTATGCTCCATAGCAGGTCCAGAAGACAAAACAAAATAGCAATCATAAAACCTTTCTGAGTGGCCTTGAAAAGAACACAGGGGAGGATGTGAGTGTATCAGGCATTTAATTTCAGACTGAAATATGAAACATGTAGGGATGAAATGATACAATGTCTGAGATCTGCTTTAAAATGCTTCAGGGCACCTGGGTGGCTCAGTCGGTTCAGCATCAGATTTCAGCTCAGGTCATTATCTCGTAGTTCGTGAGTTCGAGCCCCGCGTCGGGTTCTGTGCTGACAGCTCAGAGCCTGGATCCTGTTTCAGATTCTGTGCCTCCCTCTCTCTCTGCCCCTCCCCAGCTTGCTCTCTGTGTGTGCCTCTCTCTCACTCTCTCTCAAAACAAAACAAAACAAAACAAAACAAAACAAAACAAAACAAAAACAAACCCAAAAAACGCTTCAGCAAAGGGGAAAGGGATAGCCGAAGCACGTGTGACAAAATCTTGAGAAGCATTCGATCTTGTACGTTTGGTACCCAGGAATTCACTCCACTGTTGCCTCTCTTTGAGTATATGTTTGAAATTTTCATAATAGAAGGTTTTACTGGCTTGGAAAACTTTGAAAAGAGGCCGAGTCTATCTCATATATAGTGTGTGAGAGATTCTGCCCACACATGTGAATAGGTAGCAGTTGTAGTTCCCCAACCACTGAAGAAAGTGCTACTCACTAGAGCAGGTTTGAATGCTGTGGAGAGCAGATACCTTCAGAATACATGTTTATTCAGCCATTCATTTGATTTTACTTACACAAAGAAATATTTAATACCTTTTATTCCTCCTTCTTAAGTTCTTGTTTTCAACGGGGTCTTAATCTTGCCAATAGCGGTTTTGTCAACCATGACACGTTTTAGGAACCTAACCTCATTGGTTGATGCCAAAGTAGTGGAATTTGTTATGGCCACGTGAAGGGAGCATGTGGTAGAAAATAAATCAGAAGACCTGACTTTGAATTCCACCTTCCCCTCCTGTAGCTCACTGCCATCTTTTTTTTTTTTTTTTTAATGTTTATTTATTTTTGAGACAGAGAGAGACAGAGCATGAGCGGGGGAGGGGCAGAGAGAGAGGGAGACACAGAATCGGAAACAGGCTCCAGGCTCTGAGCCATCAGCCCAGAGCCCGACGCGGGGCTCGAACTCACAGACCGTGAGATCGTGACCTGAGCCAAAGTCGGACGCTTATACCGACTGAGCCACCCAGGCACCCAACCATCTTTTTACTATACTTTGATGAGTCTACCCTCTTGGAAAATCTTGTGCTTGGTTCTGTTCATTCTCAGCAGCCCATGTTTTTGTTGGTTGGATGAAAGTTCCATCAGTGGCATATAACAGCAGCCACCCTTAAAAGCAGGCCACTTCTTCTACATAGAAACCTAAACAAACCAGGGGTCCCTTGGTTAATGATTCCAAACAAGAATCCAAGATATCCTGGCTACTCTCTGAGTGGTTATTTTAAGGCAGATGGTTGTTGCTAACTTACAGTTCAGTCCCTTTACAGGTAATTTCAATTCATCATTCAAAATAGCAATCTGATCCTCAAACAAGATGTAGCATTTCCCCATTAGTTGTTTATTTTATTTTATTTTATTTTATTTTATTTTATTTTATTTTATTTTATTTTATTTTATTTTATTTTATTTTATTTTATTTTAATTTATTTATTTATTTATTTATTTATTTATTTATTTATTTATTTACTTTTAGTCCCACATTTTCAAACTCTCTTGAAGATTACCCAAAGGGCAGGGGCACCTGGGTGGCTCAGTCGGTTAAACCTCCAATTTTGGCTCAGGTCATAATCTCGTGGTTCACGAGTTCGAGCCCCGCGTTGGGCTCTGTGCTGACGGCTCAGAGCCTCGAGCCTGCTTCAGATTCTGTGTCTCCCTCTCTCTCTCCCCCTCCCCTGCTTGTGTTCAGTCTCTCTCTTTCTCTCTCTCTCAAAAATAATAAAAACATTAAAAAAATTAAAAAAAAAAGAGATTACCCAAGGGCAACTTATAGTTTGCCACTGTAACAACATATTCATTGTTGTACGGCTGATGCAGATTTTCAACCCACCTTCTGATGTCCTCGTCTCCCTCTGTGAAGCAAGTGGTCAAGAAGATACTGCTGAACCATTTTCCAGGGAGGAAACTGAATATCGGAAGGTGAAGGGGCATACTCAATGTCAAGTGGCTCCTGTATGACAGAGCTGGGGCCAAAAGCTCAATCATGTGATATTTTTCAGTGGCCATTGTAGTTATTTCCTTCTCTGGTTGAAGCCTTTAAGTGCACCTCCTGAGCCCACACCAAGAGCCAAAGGCATCCAGCAAAAAGCATCACAGACCAACATCTGTATCCCAGGTCAGTGAGTTCCCTGTAGTCTCCCTTCCCTTCTACCAGCATTAACTTTTTCACCAACAGGCTCTTCTCCCTTTACAGTCTGGTTGTCCTTTCCATTTTATGCAGTTTGGACTGGTAAACCAGTGTTTAGATGGTTTACAGTTGTGTGAGTGCCCCTCTGTTCCATGTCCTGTATTTGTGAGCAAGAGACTAGAAGAGCCTTACCCAAGCATCAAGGACACTCCTAACCACCAGGTGAGAGACTGGACTCCCTATGACAGTACATTATCCAAACGCATGTGCATCAATTCTGTCACACACAGCCCTGTCTTCCACCCTCTGGCTTTCACCCACACAACATAAAAACAGCACTCTCAATGCCTTTATGATTTTGGAAATCAACCCATATGCAGCTGAGGTAGCTTTAGTTACCTTTAATTTCAAAGCTGTCACTAATGTAGTCCCAGAGCCGAAGGAAAGCTTGAAACTATTTGAACATCTCACTAATGAACAATGTATGAATAATCTGATCTTTCAGCTCAAAGTAGAATTTGTTCAAGGGTGAAAACTCAAGACCTGCCATCTATACTGGCCTCTGATTGGCTGTCTGACTGCTCGTTCTCTCCTTGCCCCCTGTTGTGAAGTGCTATGGTAGGTGATGGAGATGGCCAACAAGATAGCAATGGTCCCTGTACTCATGGTGCAGAAGGGAAAAGCTTACAGTATGGGTATCAGTCAGAGCCTTGACCAGGGGCCCAAATCCCATTCTGGCCATCCATTTTGCATCAGCCCCACACACGTTCCTAGCTGTCATCACTTCTTCCTCAGGAAGCACAAATATTGCTCAGCACATCCATGAGCTTCAACAGCAAAAATTGTTTTGGGGGGCAGGCAGTGAAAACATGCAGACTTATGTTAATTCGGTCAAACTCTTGGCACATTTCTCTTTTCATCCTTGGTCACTTGAGGCCCTGCTGACTTTTTTCAGGAGCCTATGTCCACAAAGAAATGCATGCGAGAGGAACCTCTTACCCCCTTCCTGCTTATATATTTTCCCCTACAGACATCCTTTTCTCTCCCCCTACAGACATCCTTGATAATTTTTTTTTTTTTTGCATTTCGAAAGATCCTTACACACGGTTTAAATATTCCAGAGAGTTCCTACAACTACCATATGACTATGATAACAGGTTCTGTTAAAAAAGATAGCAGATTCTGTTACTCTGTATTTGCACACGTGAAACTCGTGCCTCAGTTTCCAGGGTAACAGAACGAATAAAACAAGCCGTCTCCCAGATGCCGATATGGTCAAGGTCGGATAGCTTTGAGCTCAGACATCAGGAACCTCTCAGCCAACTCAACATCCTCCCGATTCTTCATGTTTTTCCCCCTGTAGTCATACTCCGTGTCGCTTACTGAAGAGTGCTTTAGATACGCAGGGGAAGCAGGTAAACTTTCAGGATTTTAATTGCAGCAAATGAAGGCAGAAGTGACTCATCAGAGCGAACGTGACTGCATCAGGGCCATCAACGTCAGACAGACTCAGCCTCAGACAGCAAGTCTGGCACCAGGTACGGCTTCCACGACCACCACGCCTCCGAGAGACGGCGGAGCTGCAGAGGATTCTGACATCGCTTCTAAGCTGACAGAGTCTTTTTCTTATTATATACTACGCTGAAACTCTGAGCCTTGCCGTAAGTCATCATTTTATGGACTTTTAACGACGACGGTAACATACCACCACGCGTGGCACTGCCAACTTTGCTATGAGGGCTACCTTCCCCGCACCGTGACATTCGAAGTACAGAGTCTCCTTCATCTACAGGAGCTGTCCTATCAGCCCGCTAATGGGAACAATTCATTTAACCTGCTCTCGAAGTACAGCCAAGGAGTGCAGTAATGCGTATAGGATCCGGGGGGAACCGCTCCTCCCAGCTGGCCCCTCCTGCCATTTGATTCATTGACGAGAGTTCCATTTTCTCTCCACGCAGGCCGACTTACAGGGAAAAAAAAAAAAAAAAGGACATTCCAGAAAAATTAAGTTAACTATTAGCCAAATCCCCTCAAGCTGCTAGCTTGGATTATGTAACAGCTCCTTAATTCCAGAAGCTACGGAAGAGGAGGCCGGCATTTCTCTGATTTCCTATCCGTTTCACGCGGCTTCCGTGCCCCCCTCCTCCTCGCCCGGCCCACCGCCCAGCCACATATGTCTTCGGCGGTCTATGCAGCACATACTCCTCATCCATTTTAATTAGGTGGGAGGCTCCTGCTTACACTGCAGGGCATGCAGGCTTCATAAACTTCTCACTTTACACGACCCTCGCTTCCTGCCTTTGACCCGCTCACCACACAACATTTGCAGAGCCGAAATCCTAGCAACAGCACCTGCGATCATTAATGTATTAAACCGTTGCTCCAAAATGACTAAACGCATTATTTCTGCTACGGAAGAAAATGCTGAGGTGAAGCAAGAGCAAAGGTAAAAGACCTGGTTTTCCTAAAATGGATACAGCCTCGGAGGCCTTTATGTCCTCCAAGGACACGGTCTCGATTCTTCTGATCATTGTTCAAATCGACTTAATGAGCGCGAGATGGTCCTCTCATTAAACCGATATAATAGATAAACAGTACCTGCATTTAGGGTGGGCGACTGAAATAGGGAGCCTGGTTCTTGAGATTCTAAAGGGTTTTTCACCAGAGCAAAAGGAGGGCTTGACTTCTGAAGGCGGCTTTACACCCTCTTTACACCATCACTCTGGCACATGAAACAGAGGGAGAGAATTTTGAGCTCTCTTGAACTAAAAGCAATTCCAGTTGGTATGGATTGTTTCTCATAGGATTTTGAGTAATTTCCGTATCATAAATTTTAGCTCTGCTCACGACTTCCTTCAAAGATAACTAAATGCCAAGCCAGTTGGAAAAAATAAACATTTAAAGAGCTACATAAACCCCAACATTTTTTTTTTCAAAAACCGCAAGCCGAAGTTAGATTCTCTACGTCCCACACAACTGTCCAAATGAGGCTCCCCTCACCCCCATCTTCCAAGTACGGCCCCAAACCCAAATCTTATCTTTCTAAAGATCTTTTACAAAGTAGATGTTAAAAGCAAACAAAGTTATCATTTAACCAGCTGTTCTTATTGCCTCAACATATAGAACTGTCCACATTTGCTACTTCTTTCCAGAAAAGTCTGCTTTCTGTCTCCAAACACGGGAAGCTTCAGAGCCACACACTGCTATGCTTCTGCCTGCTCGGGAGAAAATAAGGCCTGATCTCATGTTAACGAAATCAGGCCTGTTAGTAGCATCTGTGGTCTACTGTGACCCTGCAGAGACATAAATTTCTCATTTTTAGACTTTCCTCAAATTTCATAAGTTATTTTTTGTTATTGCAAAATCCAGTCCTTTATAATAAATTTATAGGGTGCCTAGGGGGATATCCATTCATATTATATGGTATCTCATTCTAGGTTCCTCCGAGATAGAAGCACGGAGTGAACACCACTCAGTCAGATAGCGACTCTCACTTGTGAAGTTCCTGTGTGATAGGACCAACGAGGCTCCTGTGGGATCTCACACACAAGCAGAATATAAAAGCCTACAAAGTGAAAATGATGCCACCCCACTCCTGAAGTAGGATCACCCAGGTAAGCTGGAAAAACGCTTTGGTGGGGTTTATAGCCATGAAGTGATTATGTATTTTACTGTAGAAACTGGCATAAGTACCAATTTTGAGGGATTTTTATGTACTAGATGAGGAAGTTAAGGTGCCACCCCTTCCTCTTTCTTTCCAGAAGCATCAGAAGTCACAGTCATTTATTAAGGAGGGGAGAATGCTGGGGGAGCAGTGGCCCAGTGTGCACATAATGATTTAAAAAGCTGGTTGGTTTCTGATTATTACCAGGGGCTGACAATCCTAAGCAATGTCAGTTATAAAATATTCCTGCCCCCAGGGACAACCACTCCCACTGCCTGCCTGTTGTTTGATGTGCCACTGTGAAAGCATTCCGCCATCTTTCTTCAGAAAGATACATCACCATTTTTAAAAAAGGAAAGTAATACATATTTAGTGTAGACCATCAAGGCAAATTTTTTGACGGCTAAAATTTCCATCAACTCTACCACATACTGATAATTGTAGCCCTTTTATCATTTCCATTTTTTTGTTATTAAAAATAATTACACTAAAAATAATTACACCTGGGTGGCTCAGTTGGCTGAATATCCAACTTCAGCTCAGGTGATGATCTTGCGGTTCATGAGTTTGAACCCCACATCAGGCTGGCTGCAGTCAGCCTGTCAGCATGGAGCCGGCTTTGGATCCTCTGTTCCCCTCTCTCTGTCCCTCCCCTGCTTGCACTCTCCCAAATATAAGTATTGAAAAAATAATTCTACCATAAATATCCTTGTTATGTATATTTCTGCTGACATTCATGATTTTTTTTAAAAGTACATTCTTGAAAGTTTAACTTTTATTAAAGTTTATTTATTTTTAGAGACAGAGTGAGAGAGAGAGAGAGAGCGAGTGCAAGAAATAACAAGTGTTGGTGAGGATATGGTGAGCTGGGGAGGGGCAGAGAAAGAGGAAGAGAGAGTCCCAAGAAGGTTCCGTGCTATCAGTGCAGAGACTGATGCAGGGCTTGATCCCATGAATCCTGAGATCATGACCTGAGCTGAGATCAAGAGTTGTACACTTAACCAACTGAGCCACTCAGGCACCTAAAAAGTTTAACTTTTAAAAAGAATTTAATATATATCATTAAAAGTGTCCTGTAGAAAGTGTTTGTCAATCTCTAATTCCTGCACTAATGTATACTCTCACCAATATGAACATTATCCTGGAAAATAAGACTTGATACTTAGTTGACTCAAAGGTATCTTCTTTTAATTTACATGTCTTTGTTTACTTATGAGATGGTCTTATCTAAGATTGCTGATTTTTTTTTTTTACTTTATTTATTTATTTTGAGAGGGGGGTGGGCAGAGAGAGTAGAGAGAAAATCCCAAGCAGGCTTCTCACTGTCAGCGCAGAGCCTGGTGCAGGACTTGAAATAACGAACCATGAGATCATGAGCTGAGCTGAAGTCAAGAGTCGGTTGCTCAATTGACCGAGCCACCCAGGTGCCCTTAAGTTTGCTGACTTTTGTATTTTCTCTTTTACTAATTGCCTGTTCATATCTCTGCCCATTTTTGTAGGTGATATTAGTCTTTTACTTACCAATTTGTAATAATTCTGTAAAATTAATCAAATATTGCTGTTTTCTTTCTAAATTTTGTGTAGGTTTATTTTTATATGTGCAAAATAAAAATGCTTTATTTTATTTAAGGGGATGGGATCAAATCTAGTGGTCTTTCACTAATGGTTTCTGCCTTTGCTTATATACCTATAAAGACTTTGTCTATTCCAAAAACATATTCACCTATATTTATAAAAATTATTTTTATGAAGGCAGAGGACCTGTATAGACATTTTTCCAAAGAGACCTACAGATGGCCAAGGAATAAATGAAAAGATGCTCAACACTCATCACCAGGGAAAGGCAAATCAAAAATATAATGAGATGTCACCTTAAATCAAAAAGACAAGAAATAACAAGTGTTGGTGAGGATGTGGAGAAAAAGGAACTCTTATGCACTGTTGGTGGGAATGTAAATTGGTACAGCCACTGTGGAAAAGAGCATGGAGGTTCCTCAAAAAAATTAAAAAAAGAAATACCATATGATCCTATAATTCCACTACTGGGTATTTACCCAAAGAAAACAAAAACAATAATATGAAAAGATATAGGCATCCTTATGTTAACTACAGCATTATTTATAATAGCCAAGATATAGAAGTAACTAGAATATCCACTGATGGATGAATGGATAAAGAAGATATGATACATACACAAACACACACACATACACACAGAGAGGGATATTACACAGCCATAAAAGAGATGAGATCTTCACATGTGTGACAACACAGATAAACCTATACTAAGTGAAATAAGTCAGACTGAGAAGGACAGATACCACATGATTTCACTTACATGTGGAATCTAAAATATAAAACAAGTGAATCTAAAATATAAAACAATTTTATATCTAAAATATAAAACAAAAAGCAGAATGAGACCCAGAATCGGACCTATAAATACAGAAAGAGAAATGATGGTTGCCAGAGGGAAAGGTGCTGAGGGTATGGGAAAAATGGGTGAAGGGGAGTGGGAGGTACAGGCTTCCCGTTATGGAATGAATCAATTATGAGATTGAAAGTCACAGCATAGGGAATACAGTCAATGATATTGTAATAGTGCCGTAAGGTGACAGATGGTAGCTATACTTGTGGTGAGCACAGCATAATGCATAGAGACGATGAATCACTCTTATACACCTGAAATGAATATAACATTTTATGTTAACGATACACAAATAAAAAAATTTTAAAAATTTTTATGATTTTATTCTTCATATTTAATTTAAAAACTCAAAGTTATCTAGATCAATTTTTTCTTTTTCTTTTTAATTTTTCTTTTTTCTTTTCTATTTTAGAGAGTGAGAGAGAATCTTAGGCGGGCTCCATGCTCAACAAGGAGCCCAATGCAGGGCTCAATCCCACAACCCTGGGATCATGACCTGAGTTGAAATCAAGAGCTGGATGCTCAACTGACTGAGCCTCCCAGGTGTCCCTGTCTTTCTTCAGCTTAGTTAATAGATAAATTATTTCATTCCACTTCTTGTGATTTGAGTCCAAACAATAGACAAACTCTCTCATGTCTTTCTTTATTCTTTTCCCAAGTGAGGTATGTCACTGTATCTGTCATGTAAGAAAAAAAAAAGATCAGGAATATCAAAAGGCTTGGAAGCAAATTCTAGCCCCAAAACTTGATGTACAGAATTTGAATCTCTGCTTCTTCTTTAGAAAATGAGGACAACATTAAGATTTGGAGCATCCGTTTCTTAAATTTGTTTTTACTGAGTAAACCTGGGAACATTTCCTGATTTCTAGGTAAAATGGGGATTATGTAGAGAAGCAAAATGCTTAACACTTTCTATAACAGATCACTGGCATCACAGAAAGTTTCACTTTTATCTTCAGTATATTTAGTATTTATCCACAATGAAAATTACTGGTAATGTGTTAATACCAATAGTTTTCCAAATAAGGCTGATTTTATCAATAAAGCTCTGTGTGCTATTTACCTAAATTTGTTGAGATTAGGGTTATATTCCAGAAGCTAAGAGGGCTCCATTCACTGACCTCACACAAAGTATACACATAGGACATGACGTGCTGCTCTTGTGCTACTCCATGAGCTGACTGGCTTTTTGTCCAGGAGGAAAGCTGGGGAGGTCAAAGACACAGGAAGCACATTGTAGAGAGGGCTGACCTGCCCAGATGTGGGAATGGTGCTCATCAGAAGAAACAGGGGTTGGGGGGAAGGTGGATGGGCAGGGGAAGCACGTATCTGACGAAAAAACTAGAGCATGGGAAGAATAATGTGCGCACACAGGCCACCATATGGGCTTTGAATAACAATTTACCACTCTACTCAAGAGCGTCTAAAATATAACAACCCTTCCTCATCACTCCCTTTCACCAGGGCAATTGCCAGCAAAGATGTATTACAGCACGCAATTTTCCTCAAGGGAAGGTAAAGCCTACTGTAGGAGAAGGGGACAGGGGTGGTTGATCTTAGTCCTGTCTGACCACAGCCCCAATCACGGAGCTCTTTGGCCTTTTGGCTTTGCAGAAACTGGAGGAAGCAGGGCCAAGGTGATGATGCTTAAGGGAAATCTTTCATTCCACACACAGAGAACAGAAATCCAAGGGATACTTTCAACATACTCCATAAGGATGTGGGAAAGGAGTATAATCTAGTCATTCTCTACTGAGTGTAGGGAAAAGAACAGCCCAGTAGGCAAAGCAAGAACAAAAAAGTCAGGAATTTTTTCAATGTATTTCACTTGCACTAAGTGTTTTTCCAATACAGCGCTGTATTTGAGGCATCAAGGAAGTTACTTAATGAAGAAAGGCACCTGATTTCTCAGCCTTTACAGCTCCCCAGGTGCTCCTTGTTCCTAAAGACCTCTTAAAGACTTGGTCTTGTTTCCTTTACCAGGAATGAGATTCCTTTTTTCTTTCCTGGGCTAATTCCCACTAAACCTTCAAGACTCAGTGTCATCTTCACTTCATCATCATACCCAGGCTATGTTGGCTGTCGCTCCCCAGTGCACCCTCAATCCAGCCTGTGGTCTACTGCGCAGCTTGTCACAGCTCAAGGGAAGGAATGATAGCTCAAGCTATTACCTAGCTTGGAATATTTTTATAAGGATTAACTAAAACAATACATGTGCAAGTGGTTGCCATATAGTAGGTCATTCAAAAAAAAGTGAGTTCATTAAGATTATTGGAAAGAGATTTTTCTATGGTGCTATGTTTAAAATTCTTAATTCAGTTTGTTTGGGAGGAAGCCCTCACCTTCTGTGACAACCTTGTTTGGAATGGGCCTTTTCTCTCTTACATTTTCATTCAAAATATCTGTGGCAGTGCTGCGGAATATTCCAATTCGTCCTCTTGACCTCTATCCATAAACAGCCTTTCTCACAATGAGATGTTCCGAGTTTAGGAGCCTTGCTATTTTCAACAAAGAATTAATTGCAAAGTAATTAAGTTTAGAGCAGGGGAATAGATGAACCCTGTCTATCATAAAGGAACAGTGTGGATGGTGACATAATGAAGCAAAGAGACGATGCTTTAGATTAACACACACACACACACACACACACACACACACAATCTCTTTTCTAAAGCACACAAAGAAACCTCCCATCACTTATATTGACAAGATAAATCTAAGCTGCTTAAAGAAGCACTTAATTTTGTTCTCATTAAGTCGCAGGGTTAAGGGCTTTACCCTCAATGTCCATGGAAGCAATGTTAGGTTTTCACCTTGGAAAGTTCTCTGAGGCCCTAAGTCCATTGACAAATATAGCACTAAGATGTGTTACAGAAACATGCATCTGAAAGCCAGTTGCATTGCTGGCCACATTCCCACTTGGCTACATTTTCCTCAATGAACATAGAATGCACAGAGAATACCAGAGAGGCACAAGTGTTCCCCCTCTCTGTCTCGAAGCATGCAAATTTGCAATTAATCAACAGTGGCTATGGAGGGGGGCAGATAAGGACAGTCACTAGCAGGTTTTACCATGAGAACTAGGAGGCTTAATCTGCTTAAGGGCAATTAGGTTGATGCCATCCTAACATTTTTTCCCAGTTGCTTCAGGCATGGAGAGGATGCCAGCTCACATCACACATCCTCTCTGACCAGTGTGAATGGAGAAGGTGATGGAGGAATGCTAAGGGGTCATTTAATTTCATCCTTACACAGCCTTGTGTTTAGATTAAAACAATTTATTTCCAAAGACCACATATTTGAACCTGGAAACATGGTTTTCGAGGATCTCAGAAAGATTTGATCAAAAGAAAGAAAGAGAGAGAGAGAGAAAGAATGAAAAAGAAAGAAAAAGAAAGGAGTAAAAGGAAAGAAGCGAAGAAAGGAAAAAAAGGACGAAGGTCTATGAGGAAATATAGCAAAATTTTAACTGTGATCGCATCTAGTATTTTTCCTCCTTTCTGCTTTTGCATCTTTTCCAGATTAAAAAAAATTTTTTTTAATGTTTATTTATTTTTGAGAGACAGAGAGAGAAAGGCTGGAGGAGGAGTCGAGTGAGGGAGACAGAGGATCTGAAGCAGGCTCTGCACTGGCAGCAGAAAGTCTGATGCGGGGCTCGAACCCACGAACCGCGAGATCATGACCTGAGCCGATGTCGGACGCTCAACCGACTGAGACACCCAGGTGTCCCTCCAGATTTTTTATATGACTATTTTGTTTTACTTTTTATGGAGGGGACATTAAAATAAACTTGATTTTGCTAACTTATTAAAAGCTCTAAAAGAAACCACATCAATTCTAACGAAATGGTTTTAACAGGCTTCCTTACCCTCAAGGAATTTTACCTCTGACTTTAGGCAACACGGCTGTGACAAAGATGCCGGACTCCAAACTTGAATGGATGAAATACCAAACTAAGGTTGCTTTCAAGGTGCTTACGTGCTGGCTCCTTTCTGGTGCTTTTTCAGGGTTTCGGGTTGGAGATGAGTGGTGGGAGGGGCCACTATCAGCGTGTGGTTACGAGGAAAGAAGGGTGTTGCCACCATGCTTTCATCACACCCATCCTAGAAGCAAACACAGCCCACAGACCCTGTTGTCACACTGCCTGGGTGGCGCCCCGAAGTCGCTACAGGCATCCTCCTTAGAGGGTGGGGCAGAGGAGCCGGAGAGGGTGAAAAATAACAACAACCGCCAGAGCTCTCTCCAGCCAAGTCTTCTGTCGTCTCCTTTCTCCCTGTCCCTCCTGGCCACAGAAGTTGACTGGTTTTGCTTAAATCCCTCAGAGAAGCATGAAGCCTTCTCATAAAATCAAATACATAAAATGGAAACGATAACAGCTTGAAAAAAGGTGGCTAAGAACGCACGGGAGAGAACGACGAGGTAGAACTAAAGTGGCTGGCACTTCGAGTGCATAATCTAGGTCAGATGGGTGCTAATCCACGGAGAGACACCGACACGGGGCCTTGTCGGCGACTGACTGGGTTCACATCATGGTTATCTTATGGTGTCCTACACCATGGGCTTCAAGCCTTCCACACTGAACACCCCTGACTCCTATTTCTCTGGGTGGTGAATGAGCTTGCACGCGACACCACACCGCTCTCCCCGCTGACCTACATTACATTTTCCTGTGAATGAGTTTAATGGATGAAAATCTGATTCGCATGAGCTTCCACATGTGACTGCTGGGGGCTGGCAACACTCTTCGTGTGTGTGTGTGTGTGTATGTGTGTGTGTGTGTGTGGAGGCACTACAGACATTTGCTCTGACTTTTCTCCTCTAAACTCGCTCAACACTCACTTCAAGGGCTCCGGGGTTTAATTTCTGCTTTGTGTTTTCTTTTGCTCTCCCCCCACAGCAAGATGATCCTTCTTAACATGGTGTCTTTGTGCCGGCAGAAAAAAAGAAACACAGACAGTGACAAGTTCTCTACCTACACAGTGGGGCAACTGAGGCAGTTTGGGTCTCACTGTAGTAAGTTAATCCAAAATACATGGCACGCTGAACTGGTTTCATTCGAAGACTGGGCTTCGATGGAATGCCAAATAAGGAATTTTGATACAATGTGAAAACGGGGCAATGATAAGATAAATACTGGTTTGAGTTTTCCCCGAAATTTCTGTGGACTGGAGTTTAGATTTAAGTTTCCCCTCATAATTTACATTATCAATTTGTAACATATCACCACAAGTATGTGCGCAATGATGACCCCGTGATTCTTGAACAGCTACTTAACTATAATGTGATTTAATCAAAGTATTCAACAATTGTAGGGTCATAAGGCCATAAAATGAACAGGCTTAAAAATACAGTCATTTTATTACATAATTATTGTAAGGGAGACAGGGCCATTTAAAAAAATCAGAAGGAAGGGGATGGTACTATTTTCTTTGGTGACAGAGTCCTTAAAAACAACTTCTCGACTTATGGTTAGAAATCTACCCCGTTCTCTTTCACCAAACAACCTCCCCCCCCGACCCCCGCTTTAGACTGTGTATTCTGTTCTACAGACTGTAAGATGTAAGAATTAGGAAAACTGAGAGATAATTTCTCTAAAGGGAAGCATAATCTATTTGCTTAATGATCCTACGAAGAGCTAATAAGTATCATCCCTCTTAGAAATAATACTTTGCTTTTACATAGCATCTTTCTCCAAGGAGTGCAAAGTATATTATAGATGCTACCTAATTAATCCTCCTAGGGTCCCCAGGTGGAAGGGAGGTGGCAGGCATTATGAAGGTACATTGGCACCATCCACACATCTCAGGTGAGGAAATAGAGCTATATAAAGAGTAGTAGAAAGGGTGCGCACCTTGTGATTTAGGCTAGGTCTGCATGACCTCGCGGCACCTAATCAACTCACTGAACAGAAGAATCCATCCGGTAGATGCTGGTTGACAAACTAACACCAGGACAAGTTCGTTTGCGTGCTTTGCCAGTACCCCCCGCCCCCCCCCAGGTGTGCTCATGTGGCATGAGTTTTATTGCCAATGGAAGAAACTGCATTTCCTGGTGCTTTTCAGAAGGCAAAAGCATGGACAACATTGACGGTGTAGGTAACTCGAATTTTCCATTTACTACTATATACACTACCCTCAAATAGCACATCGGCCAAGTGGCTTTGTTTTTTTTTCTCATTCCACTGTCCTCTGCAATGTGGGTTTGTGCGTGGTCTTTGGCAGGAGGCTGGTAACAAGGAGGGAGAGGGCTTGAATGGTCTTGGTAGTCCCTATCTAATAAATGGATAGGAGACAGGCCACAAGTCTTCATCTCTTGTATCAAGAGAGATGTGAGCCTGGAGCCCTGAGAGAAGGAAGTATTGGCCCGAGGGCATCAGGTCCTGCTCCATTTCATCTTGAAGCATTCCATGCGCAGAATTCAGCTTCCCCTTGTTGCATACCCTCTCTAGAGACAGAAGCCTATACCAGAATGCGTCTGGATCAGTAACTGATGAACTGAAGAGGGTGCTTCTGCAAAGAGTCTGCGAGCCTTAAAATAACAGCCGAAGTAGCACTTCCGAAACTTCAAGCTCTTTTAATGCCAAGCTCTCTGGGGAACCAGGGCTCAGCTCCAATCACTTCCCAAAAAGGAAAAACCCCCAAGAGAAAAATTCAGCCAAATTAATAAACTGATGTGCCTCTGATGTGAACTACATTTCTGACACGTTGTGATAATAAAATTTCTGATTCTTACTTACCTAACTCAGGAGTAGTTGTTACTTGTTGTTTTTAAAGACACTAACAATGTCGTTTGTTTAGCAAATGGAGGCACTCGGTGGGTCCTGAGGGAAGATACCACTTTGCTCAACCTTGGACTTAATGTGTCAGTCGAGTGGCCCTCACTTGCTCACTGGAGGCTGTGGGTCTTGGTTTGCTACCAGCACAGTGGGTATCTGCTGGCTTCTTCCCAAGCCCCGAATTAATTGTCTGACTGTAGCAGCCCCCTCATACAAGCAAGAGTAATTCCCTTGAAGCATCCCGATCCTCTCTTTATTGAAGTCACTCAGTTAGTCCCTAAGACCCCCTCCTTTCCCTGCTCCCACATAAATCCTCCTTGAATGTTTTTTTGGGGTCCTTTACTGCCACTTTTGTCTTCTCTCATCAAGTTCCTGCACGTGCCCAGTTCTTAGCTGGTGCTCTAGCACCTGGAATGCCACTCTGCCCCTCCAAGGTCAGCCTCTCCCCTCTTTCACACTGGGAGCCCACTCTCCTATCCGCCAGATTTGCTCCTCATTCCCATCATCTGCATAGCCCTGTGGGATTTACATAAAACTAATTGCATACATATGTGATTTCATGTTTGTCACCCATTTGCATAGTTTCTGTGGATGTTTGCTTAGCCTGCTCCTTCTGAACAAACTCTTAACTCCTTAGACTGAGGTTTAAACTTTAGGCTTCTTGAGGGTAGAGAGGCTATCCTTTGAACTTCCCCATAGCACTCTGGGCCACAGAGGATCCTTTTGTATTACGTGTATTTATGGCCCAACCAGGACTTTCCTTGGCACCTACCTTCTTTTTAAAACCAAAATGTCACTAACTTCTCATCCAAGTGGCATTCAACTGTGGCTTAGCATTAGAAGTGCAGCTTCTTTGTCATTTTATGCCTGTGTGTGTCCCAAGGTGGGTGGGAGAAATACTTAGAAATAGCTTCTATTATGTAAAGGGCCACGAAGGAATTTTCCATACTATTTGCACAAAAATTCTTTCACTTAACTCCCCAGACTCTCCATAGAAATCCTGACATCCTCCCCTCCCTCCCAGGCCCTTTCAATCCTCCACACGTTCACCCTTCCCGTTCCCAGGGCATAGCAGCACTGCTGCGGCTACGTCTGTTTGGTATCAGTGTAGGAATTATTTATATCTCAGAGCTTAGGCTTGTTTATGCAGGAGAATTCTGAGAAGGAAGTGGATCAGGAGATCTATCCCCTAACAGAGCATCCAGAGGTCAGGCTGAAAACAAGTACTGATGATAAGGTAAAACCCCACACTGTACCACGGGCCTCACTGCGGACCTCAAGCAACACCAAGCATGCAAGGAAAGGCCTTGATGTAGTGCCAGTGCAGCTAGCAAAGGCTGTGTGAGCATGGAGACATGGTTATCTCAGGGCCACTTCTCAAAGTCCACGGGGGATGGGCAGAATCAGAGGCCTTTGAGAAACCACTGAGATTCATCCAGCTACTTCTGCCAGGTCTGCCTGCCCCAAAACTTACTTCAGAAAGATCAGCGGTGGGATTCTTTAAGATAACATACCCTAATGTTTCCTCCCCTGGCTTGATGAACTTCAGGTAAACTCCTCTTTGGACTAATTATATTTGAGCTTCGTAAGTTGCGGTAATTAACAGCTACTGCCATTCACTGACTTTCTACTCTGCGCCAGGTATGTTACATACAGGTATCATTTAATACTACAGCACTGAGAAATCACTATTATTACTCTCGTTTCACTGGTTAAGGAATTCAGAGGGAAAGTAACCTCCTACAATCTCATAGCTATGAAGTAACAGACTGAGGATTCAAGCTCAGGCCTGTTGATTCCTAAACCCATCAGTTTCCTTTAGACCCTGCCTCTGCATGCTGCAGATGAGGTAATGGCCACTTCTAGGGGACAGGGTCAGAGGGTTTTGGTGTGGAAGAAGTGACTTATATATTAAGCGTTTGGTTGGTCAGAGGTTTTACTTTGATTTTACTGCCTCAGGAACACTTCACCATTGGAAGCTCAGTAACGTGGAGATCGGATTCTACCCTGGGCTCTTCCGTTTTGGACAAAGCCCTATCTTGCCTTGCACTTGAACTTGGGGAGGTAGACTCCTCCTGACCTTAAGAATTACCCATAGAATAACAGTATGGATAAACCTTCCACTGGAAATGTTTGAGTAGATCAGAGAATCCACCAAGGATTTGTATAGGAGATGTTTAATAAAGGCAAGAACCATGGCACAAGGAGCTGGCTATTAATGCCTAGTTGGCCTTCACTTGGTGCCTTTACTCACGTTTTCATTGCTGAAGCCCAGTTTCCCCCTGAGCAGTGGGAAGACCATGATGGGCATTCTGGATGACTCCGTGGTGCCTAAGGAAAGCCCGGCTCTTCTCACTGCACTGGTCTCAGGTGGGAAGAGAAGAAGGAGGGCTAGCTGTGCATGAGGAATCCCAGCAAACCTTTGACCCTCTATGTGCCAGAGCACCTATCCAGGCAGGACCTGTAGCCCTTTCAGCAGAAAGGGGCCACGGGGATGATTCCCACAACTCCATTACTTATAGATGGGATACTGAGGCAATGAGAAAAGAAGTTCCTTGTTGAGCTGGCCACACTGCTAGGAAGTGCTATGCTGGCCCTACAATTCTGGAGATCCTTCTACCCCAAAGCGCCAGGATTCTCCAGCCTCACTCTTCCCTTGCAGCCCAATTTAGGCCCATTTATTCCAGAGTAGATTTTGCCTCTAGAAGGCCTCTTAAGGATGGATCACTCCTGCCCTTCCCGCGTGCAGCTCCTAAAGCAGCCTCTGTGTCTTCAAGGTCATGTGTATCTCTTACTTGACCTGGAGTTAGGAATGAATGTACATTTTTCACTCCTAGTTCTAAATGCATGCTTCTATATACCTGGGACTATATGTATTTCTTGACTTCCAGCTTCTTTTTACCCAAATTGCTGCCAGTGTAGAGCAGGCAATCAAGACATGTTTATTAAATAAATGAATGTATAATGAATAAATGTCAAAAGTTGCCTACTGTACTTAAGAAGATGGACAGCTTGAGGCAGCAGCTGATTAGAAGCTGCTTAGGGGTGCCTGGTGGCCTAAGCGTCTGACTTCAGCTTAGGTCATGATCTCATGGTTCGTGGGTTCATGCCCTGCATTGGGCTCTGGGCTGACAGCTCAGAGCCTGGAGCCTGCTTCAGATTTTCAGATTCTGTCTCTCTCTCTCTCTCTCTCTCTCTCCCCCTTCCCTGCTCGCTCTCTCTCTCTCTCAAAAATAAATAAACATTAAAAAAAATAAAAAAAAGAAGTCAAGTGCTTAAATAAGGGATGACATAAGGTGACAGACACTTCTTCCCCATTATTGTGCTCTGCCCTCCATGAACACACACACACACACACACACACACACACACACACACACACACCATGAACCAGAAGGGTTTGTTTTTTGGGAGCTCTTCTATGGCTGAAGAAAAAGTTCGATTAAAGGTTGCCTATCTTGTGAGTAGCACCCCTAATGGTGGGTGTAGTTCTCCCATTCATTGCTTGTTCTTTTCTACTGTTGTCGGACCCTACTGTCTCCTCTGGTCCTCATGCCCTCTGGGTCAAGGGCTGTGGGGGGATGACACTTTAGGGCAGATGGCTTAACCATGGACTGGTCCTCCGGGTTCTTCAAAAGCTCCTAGCAACATCTTTGTACCCATGACTTGCCAGAAAAATCCAAAACTTAAAACACCTTTATTGAAACAAATTATATGATAATAACATGCCAAATTCCTTAGGCTTCCCACGCTCACTCTCAAGATGCTATAAATTATAATAGCAGTGGTTTCAATTTTCTTTTTTTCCTGCCACAGTATAATAAAACTATTTTGTGATATGTAATCTAATAATACATTGAATTTTTTTTCAGAAATGAAATCTGAAATTCCAATGACAGTGTATTTTTCTCCTATGAATATCAGAAGTGATGTTTCTTATCTTAGGAAGAGGGGTTGATATTTTCAAATGGAACTCGTACCCTAAACACAAGGTACTGAAAGTATCATTGTGTTGATTTAGAGATGAAGACTTATTCCAGAGGTTCCCTGCATGTTCTATTTGAATTACATATGGTCGTCAAGCACTTTACAAAGTATTACTGAGTTATCTTACAATATTTAAATATCCAGAGGTCTCCTTTAAGACACATATATTTCTGTCTTTTCTTAAAAAGAGAAAACACAGCAACACAAAGCGTGTGTTCCATGCATTAGCAATTATGCGTGTGTTCCTAGCATTATGCAATTATGCTAGATCTGAATGAGCAGCTGCTTGGATTACAAATTCTCTGGCTGACACAATCCACACCATTTCCTACTGCTAGCAGAGGTGAAGTCATGTGTCAGTTACCATTTATTATCAGGTTTGCACCATGGTTTGGATTCATTTTGGTTTATTATTATTTTTTTTTAATTTTTGATGTTTATTTATTTGAGAGAGAGAGAGAGGAAAGAGAGAGAGGAGAGAGAGAGCAAGTGAGCATGAGTGGGGGAGGGGCAGAGAGAGAAGGACACACAGAATCCAAAGCAGGCTCCAGGCTCTGAGCTGTCAGCACAGAGCCTGACGTGGGGCTCAAACCCACAAACTGTGAGATCATGACCTGAGCCGAAGTCAGATGCTCAACCGACTGAGCGACCCAGGCACCCTGGCTTATCTTTTTAATACGCACCTAGTTGGCTTAAGGTAGGCACATAGCCTCAGTAGTTATTTGCATTAAAGATCTGAGTCTATTGAGAGGCATTATACGATGGATGGGACCCAATTTAAGCTCTGGTAATTCTGGAAGCTTGAAGGCTAACCTCAATTCCTAGTGCTTCCATGATGCCCCTCCTGACTACTGGCACCCAGCTTCTTTCCCTGATATGGGATGTCCCACCATTAGAGTTAATGACACTTCATGTGAGGTTAGAATTCATGCTGTCCTCCAAATGTTTCACTGAGGACAGACTGCTCTCCTCTGAGGGAGAAAAATCCTGATAATGGAAATTCTACCTCTCAGACTAGAAAGCCTGAAATCTCTCTGCTCATGGATAGTGGACTTACACCCTCTTCAACAGGCAGGGTGGATACTTTGAACCTGCATTAAGCTGGAAAAAAAAACAGTTTAGGTTACATTAATCAGCAATGCAAACAGATTCTCATTTCTTTTACTTTCTTCTGACTGTGGCCAGGGCTTCCGTGGCAGTACATGATCACACTAAATTGTGCTAAATTATGTAGGAAGATTATAGTCATTAATACCATCATCTTCTGGCATCAATCTATGCCAAGGTTAGCCTAGAAACTGCACCTCTTATTTGGGTGTCCGGCCACCCCCCAAAAAAGACACATGCAAGTCCTTACTGAGACCACGGCAACAAGGGTGAAGAGGAAGGTTATCTGGCTCGGGGAAAAGGCTTCTTGCCTCTTCCTACCCCTCCTCATCCACTAAGTAAACCGGTGGCCCCTTCCATCAGTTTGGTAAGAAGACAAAGGGAATGCTTCATTCTGTCCTTAAAATCCTTGGTTCCTACTTGTCAGTGCCCCTAGTTCTCAGACAACACCATGTAGACATTTGTAGCATTTTGTGAAATGGAAACTAAACAACAGCAACGACAAGAAGATCCGAAATCAAAAGAACAATTTAAGATACACTCCCACGTACATTCGGCTTTCTGTCTCTGCTTTTCTCTTCTCCCCAACCAAGTCATCTTTAGCCCTCAGGAATAGTCCCAAAGGAGGGGAGCGATGAAAGTACCCACATAGTATGCATTCAAATTCCTGTCCCCTAACTAGCTGTGTTGTCTGAGGTAAGTAACCAAACATCGCTGGGCCATAACCTCCACATCAGCAAAGCACAGTTAGTTTCAGTCCTGAGATCTAGTACGTGCCACAAAGGAAGGGCTCAATATATATCAGCTACTATTATCATTTTAATTTTCTATGGAAAGCACCCAATATCTAAGACACGCCACTTACAACAGGATTCACGGTGTTGAGTAACAGGCTGACAAACCAATGACCCCCAAGCATCTCAAGCGAAGATGTCATAAAGTAAGGAACTAAAGCTCTACGACCATCTCAAACGGATGTGGTCCTTTCACTCGGCAAAACTGGGCCCTCAAGAAACCCAAGAACAATTGAATCAGCACCTTTCAAATTTTCTTTCTGGTTTAAAGAAGGACTTTTCTTTGCACATAGAAAACGTGTGTCTATGGGAAATCCTGGGATGTCAAAATGGGCTTCTATGTTCTCCCTGGGAGAATACGTTGATATGAACTGCGACCAGATAGAAAAGGTGAACATTAATGAGCCCAGCACTGCCCTCAGAATGTGGGCTCACTCTTTGGTAGACTGAATACCAGAATCCTTCATTTGAAGGCCACCTGTGACCTTCATTTTGCAGAAGTGCCATCCAAACCTCAAGAGGTGAAGAGAAAAGACCAAACTCTCCTAACCAGTTAGGGGCCAGGCTGGGACTAGAACTCTTCTGATTTCCTGTCAGATGAAGTTTTCACTTCACAAGCTGCCTCCCATATCTGGGATGATCTTGGTATTGCAAAGTACAAGGCCTTGCAAGACTCTCCAGTTCTAGCTCTTTCTTTTTTCTTTTTTTTTTTTTAATTTTTTTTTAACGTTTATTTATTTTTGAGACAGAGAGAGACAGAGCATGAACGGGGGAGGGTCAGAGAGAGAGGGAGACACAGAATCTGAAACAGGCTCCAGGCTCTGAGCAGTCAGCACAGAGCCCGACGCGGGGCTCGAAATCACACACTGCAAGATCGTGACCTGAGCCGAAGTCGGACGCTTAACTGACTGAGCCACCCAGGCGCCCCGTCTAGCTCTTTCTTGTGTCAGAGGGTCAGCTTTAACAACTATAGGAAACACCCCATTCCTTCTCGAGCAGGCTCTGTGATGCAGGGTCTTGGCCATGCCTCCCAGTAGATAACTATTTCCATAGGAACTCCTACAAGGAGCAGAAATCCAACATACAAGGACACAGTGAAAAGGAAAGGAGCAAAGATGGGAGAAAAGATCTCAGTTGAGTGGAAGTTTAAAAACACTTCGAACCTCCCAACAAGAAAGTGATGTGGCAGTCAGCTATAAAACACCTTCCTCTTTTGCTAACTTTCTTGTAAAGTTTCCCGGCAACAGGTAGGTGGTAACCTCTCACGTTGTTTTTCCAAAGACCGTTGCAGGGTGACTCATGGCTGACGGAAAGAGCTTCCCTGGAGATTGTCTAAGGAGAGTAGAAGCCTGGGTGAACAAAGCTTATGAAAACCACAACTTTATTCATTCCTTAAGGTTTGCATTCGTATAAATTGGGCGAATTTTTCTGCATGTTGAGAAACAACAAAACCAAAATAATATTTTTAGAAAGAGAATGTAATGAAAACACAATTGAGTTTCCATCATACTTCCTAACAGTGCTCAACAACGATTTCTAATAAGTTCCCAGGCTAGTTTTTTTTTTCTGTGTGTGTGTGTGTGTGTGTGTGTGTGTGAGTATGTGCACACATTCCTGGTTTAGTAGTTAAAAAGCAATCTAAATGTGGGAGGAGGGAAAGATCCATTTCCTAGTTGAAACCACCATCTTCAGATTCACGGTTGGAAGAAATTCTGTTACCTTTTTTTTAAATAAAAAAATTATGACTCTTCCTCTCAGACTAATACAGGAGAATTGCCTATACTCTGAAATGATCTTGCTCTACACTAGAACTACTCAGTCAGCATCTTTAATTATCATTTCCCACAAGCCTCTAGGCCAGTGCTTCTCAAAGTTTAATGTGCATACGAATCGCCTGCAGATCTTGTTAAAAATGCTGATTCTGATTCAGCGGGTCCGGCATGGGCCCTGAGATTCTTGAGTTTTCATGAGTTCCCAGGTGATGACAAAACTTCCAGTCCATGGACTAAACTCTGAGTAGCAAAATTCTAGACCAAACCCTCCTAACACTGTTCTCACCAGGTCAAGAAATGGGTTGCAGACAATTATAGTATAAGCAGGCTTCTATAAGTTACTATGTTCCTTGTGAATCTTCCCTCATTCCCTTCTGAAGACACTTGCAATTGCTAACCTAAAGGAGGCAGTCTATTGCACACGCACAGGAGAAGAACATGCAACTTTGAGGTTCCATTTCAGTGAAACCACTTACTAGCCAGGCAGTTCTCATCTCTGAGCCACATGTGTACTATAAATCTAAGATGCACACCCATGCGCTTATTACTGTGGATAAATGAAAAGATACCCACCCAGGTGCTTGTTACTGTAGATAAACGAGAAAAGGTACAGAATCCAGCCCAGTGTCTTGCATGCAGGCGGGTTCAACAAGTATCAGGCCCCTTTCCTCTTTTCTTTTAAAGTATTATGCCCAGAATCAGGACTTCTTGGATGGCTTAATCAGCACAGACTTGAGGAGGAGATGGGGTCTGTAATATGTAAGCATGTTAATAAAGTCCGCCCATGATGTTGTTGGAAGCTAGAAGGTAAGGTGGCTGAGCATACAGGTACAATCTTCCACTCTTGGCAGTAACTTATAAACCCCTTGTCTTGCTTTGTTATCTTCTGTCATGACTCCTCAACTGGTATCTTTTGGCCTCATCAATTACTTAGGTAACATTTTTATTAGGCTGTCATGATAGGCCAGACACTGAATCAAATGCCCAAAGGAAGCCTCCAAATAGAACCAGCTTCCAGTTTAGCTGGATTTTATTAGCAGAAAAACTCTGAATAACTGACCAAAATGTTGCATTTCCATTCTAGTATTTGGTGTTGTGTAGATGGGGCCTTCCTATCAATGAGGATACGTGAACACAGTAGACTTGGCATAATGAAAATAGTTTGACATACATGCAGAAATGAATGGTGCTCAGAGTGTCACTAGGCAGAGATCTGCCCTTCTGTTCATCCATCAGTCACTGATGGAATCTTTCTAGAATGCTCACATTTCTCACTTCATCCCTGATGCTACATTCAGATGAAGCCACCATCGCCGCCGGCTTCCTAAAGGTTTTTCTCTTGTTGTGGAATTCAAGGTGAATATGACAGCAGGAAAGTGAAGACATTCACCTAGAAAAAAGGTGATCTCACTTTCATGAACTAGTCCAGTAAATGAGAAAAAGATAGATTTACAATCTGAATAGGAAAAACCACTTTAGAAGAAGGTTTTCTGGCTAGATATGAATGAAAGTCTTTGGTTTAATCACATTTGAATAATGCTCATTTGCTAAGTTTGACTTTGCTGTCAAAACTGTCACCATGTTGCAAACAGACTTTAAATAGATAGCTGGAGCCAGAGAGGAATACTGAGAATTTAATACACAAAGCTGGGGTAGCAGGAAATTCATCTAAACATCCACGTCTTGACCTCCTTCTAATCCAAAGTACAGAACTTGGCAGAAAGCAGGCAAGGAAGTCATTAATATGTGGAAAGGGGCTCTCTCAAAGGCACACCAAGACCAAGTGCCTTTCACCAATGAAAATCAAGAAAAATTGTACAAATATTTACCACAAGAAAATAATAAGTTCTGCCACAAAGCCGAGGTACTTCCACAATGGACGCAGAGCACTGTGTCATTACCAAGGCAAACTTTCTGTTTAGTACAGCTCGAGATGCATTCTGAAAGCGAAACGTAGAGATCAGAGGTCAAGGACTGACCTTTCTTGAGCTTAAAAAAAATCAGCACTGTGTGTGTGTGTGTGTGTGTGTGTGTGTGTGTGCATGTGTGTGTGTGCATGTTTGTGTGTGTAGCATTTCCAAATGATAGTGAACAACCCAGTTAAAGCTGCTAAAAGTCCTCATGGAAACTCCTCAGTTATAATTCAATGCTTTTCTTCCTTTGGATCTTTATTTGAGCAAATCAACTGTAAATTTGAAAATGGATGCAATATTATACAATACTAAGGAAATATTAATTTTCTTCCATTTTGATAACAGCGTTATGGCTATATAAAAATGCTTCTAAAATGTGTACCTTGAAATATTTAGTGGTGAGATGGCCTGATGTCTGAGGTCCTTATCAAAATACTCCAGCAAAATTAAAAAGTGTATGGGTGTAGGGGGGAGGGGGGAGTGGGAAATACAACTATGGTAAAATGTTCATGGTTGTTGAAGCTGAATGAGAGGTCCATTGGAGGACTGTGGGTACTTTTTTTCCCCCTGACTCTTCAGTAGGTTTGGAAATTTTACAGCAAAAGTTAAAAAAAAAAAATCCAGCCCCAAATAAAGAAGGTTAACTTTAAAAAGCACTAAAAATGGTTTACACAACAATACTGACTTTTGTGGTGAAATACAGGGGATATGTGCAAAAACCCGAGAGCAATAATTAATGGCCAATCCTATGTGCATTCCATTAAGCACAAGCAGCTGTCATAAACATCTTAATTTAAAGAGTTGGGGTTTGGGGAATCACGGCACTGCAAAAAGCGACATCCTGCTGCTGCTCCACAGAACTGGTACATATCAGACCCTTAAATTTTTAAACACGGCTTTCATGTTTTTGAGAGCTGAAAAACCTTTGAAAAGTCAGCTTGTTAGGAAATTCACCTTGCAGACTCCTGCTTCAAGGATTGGTTGAGGTGCTTGGTTGAGGCAAAATTGATTTGGGGGTTGGGGTGGGTGTTCACAGGTAAAAATAAATGTGTTGTATATTTAAGAAGGAGTAGTGAGAAGGCTCAGAATGTATGGGCATGGCTACACCACCGTAGTACCTTTTAGTAATGCAAAATGTAACACCTTGCTGGAGAGGCATTTAGAGTCTACAAAGCTTTCCCCCACCCTTTGTTGTTCCTCTCCCAGTGTCTGTTGGAAAAAAAAAGTGGAGAGAGCCAGCATTTTGAGGGTGGAAGAAGGGCTAATCTAGAAGCAGGAGCCTAGAATTTGGTCCCTCTCCTGCTACGTGCTAGTGTAAACCTAAGGGGATGACTTTGCCGTGGTGCCTCCTCTGGGACATGGGAATAACATCCCAATCCGTGAACGTCTCTTGGGTCCCTTCTGGCCCTAAGACACCCGAGTGCATGGGCTGTGATTTGTAGGGGAGCTAGTCTGATGCCCGCCCCCTGCCCCAACTACCCATATCCTCCTCCCCTAGAGCTAGACGGCAAACAAGAGTCCTATTTGGGTTACGAAGTTTAACGTGAACAGAAAGGTGCAGAAGATACTAACGCAATCTAAGTCAACAAGCTAAAAGTCCAGACTCTCCAGTCAGGAGTATCTGAATGTGCCTAATCACCTTTTATCAACAGTAAATTTAACAATCCCCCTTGGTGTTTGCCTCCATTCATGGTATGTTTACTATCTTCCCTCTTCCCTCAGCAACTGCATTTTTGTGCAACTAGGTGTCTTGAGATTCTATATATTAATGGCTCCCCATGAACTTAAAGACACCTGTGTGCAGGCTGAACTTGGCAAAAAAAAATGAAGCATGCTGGCAGCACAGAGCAAGGTCTCCTATTAATTTCTTGAATCGATCCTGGAAATATTATTATCCGGTCCAGGAAAGAGCACCTCTTTACTCACAGCGTCAGATTTGAATTTTTTAAAACAACACTATTGCCCGTAAGAATGACTAATAACCGTCGGCTGTAATTTCCCAGAGTTTGTGGGTATGACTTCTACAGTGTTCCTTGCGTTTGATTTTGCCGTACGTCGTCTGGGGGCTCGCGAAGGCTTTCAAACACAATTTAACCAAAACCCCCGGCCAGCTCTCGGTTCAGCCGGCAGAACTCTGTGGTACTCTTGAACTTACTACCTCCGCCCCCACACCTGAGAGTCTCCCTGAACGCTGCTTTCCCTGCATCACACATCATCAATCAAACAACTAGAGAAACGCAGAAACCTCAGTTCTCAACTGCAATCAATACAACCACCTTTCCTGGGGTAGTGCTGTCTTAGTTTTGAAGGTCACAGAATGAGTCAGGGGCAGAAGAGAGAAAAAGAGGCCATGGGTTCTCTGACTCTGTGTCTCAGAGAGCTCAGCTCATACAGAAGAATCACCTCATTAAGCTGGACTAATCACCGGGGAGAGGATAGTCCAAATTAACAAAAATTTTGAATGATCAAAATACTGTTTTGTTATTGTATGCATAGTGTCAAGAGCTACACAAATAAATTTGCCTGGTGTGGGTTTTGATTCACAAACAGATAAGAGGAAATTGAAACCACAATAGCCAAGAACCTCTCTGAGGACAGCAAGGCTGTGCTTCCATTGCAAAAATACTCTTGTTTCTGGATTCTTACACACATTATTTAAGTATATATTTATTCACTCATACAAACCAGATTTGTTGAGTACCACTAGGTACAGTTCCTAGGAAGACATGCCATGGGGAAGGCAGAGATGGGCATTCTTGAAGAGCTTGGTAATAGCTATTTCTTTTTTTTTTTTTTAATTTTTTTAATGTTTTAATTTATTTTTGAAGGAGAGAGAAAGACAGAGCATGAGTGGGGGAGGAGCAGAGAGAGAGAGGGAGATACAGAATCCGAAGCCGGCTCCAAGCTCTGAGCTGTCAGCATAGAGCCTGATGCGGGGCTCAAACTCACGAACTGTGAGATCATGACCTGAGCCAAAGCTGGACGCTCAACCGGCTGAGCCACCCACGCGCCCCTGTAATAGCTATTTCTTACATGCCAGCAAACAAGTTTCTCTTCTAGTAGGAAAAAATAATTGCTGGAAGTCTTATTTACACGATATATTTACACACACACACACACACACACACACACACACACACACACACACACACAGCCATTTAAACAGATCAGATACATGAAACATTTATACACGAAGTGCTTCTAAGACCAATCAGGGATCAGCCTCCTTTATTAAAACAAAAGATGATTTCTTCAGAGGGACATCTCCAACAAGACATACCTGCTCCCTAAAAAGAGTCTCAGTCTTTGGGGGGGGGCATTCCTTACAGGCTGGTGATTTCTTTCACTGAAGGATTCTTCATAGAAAGTATACAAACACCTCTTTAGAAATGCACCATGGTCTAACAAATGATGCCTATATTCATTTGCTTAGCAAATCATTTTGTTATGGATTTGTCCAGCCAGAGTCTAAATGATCACCATTGGTGACATTACACCAATACCTTTTCTACAGAGACCCTATCAAAGAAATAAAATTAGCTCATGTTATCACTATTTCTTCTTGACCTTTTTTTTCTCTTTACTCCATTCTCTTCTCTCTCAATTTTCCAGATACTATTTATTTTCTTAAGTTCTGAATTCCAAGGAAAGCTCTACTGGTTGTCAGCATAACGTGTGTCATTAACAAAAATGCAAGAAATTATCCATATATCATTAAAGAACTGAGCTTATGTTGCTGTTGGCAAAGTGAAGGGGAAACAAAATCACAAAGATAACCTAGCAAACCAAGGTGCAACTAAAAGATTTGCCCCTTCCCATCACCCACCACCCCCTACCATACTATTTCTTACAACTTTTATCTTTACATATATACAAATAAACAGAGTGCTTCTGTCCTGCTTCATTCACATAGATGACTTACCTGAAACTTTCTGGACTTCTTCTAGCTTTGATTAACCCCCAGCAGACAGGGGTACCCACATTCAATAGGCTGACGACACCAGCAGAAAGTGGCCTATCTGAAGAATGAGAGTTCTTGGCTCACTCATGCTGCTCTCGTCACCTGTCTTACCTCCTGGACTCTAGGCCCTGCCCACTAGGGTATCGCCTCTACTTGCCTCTTCCTGGTTCGGCGGACTTCCCTGGACGAATTTCCTTTTGGTTTGGACTGGTGCTATATATGCCAGATCCCTGAGAGAGGCTGGACTCTGGTCATTCCTGCGCAGCCTTGTCCTGTGGTCATCCAAGGATAATGCAGGAAAAGAGGACCACACCCTCAGCCGACGCAGACACCTTGTTCTTTTTCTTTCCCAAGATTTTATTTTTAAGTAATCTATACCCCCAACTTGGGGCTCGAACTCTCACAACCCTGAGATCAAAAGTTGCATGCTCTTCAGACTGAGCCAGCCAGATGCCCCTCAGACCTTCTCGTTCTGATGAACATTTCCAACACTGGACATGAGGCACCTCCTTCCTATTCCTTATCCCTCTCTGTGCCTGACAAACAATGAGAACACTTCCAGAGAAGTGGTCAGGGTACAGTGAGATGGGAGCCACAGGAATTCTGAGCGTGAACATGTCACCACGGACCACTGAGTTTAACCTCTCACCAGATCTTTGAAAAGACTTCCTAAGACTAGTTTGCAAGAAGCCCCGAGTTCTCTGGATTATCTGTCCTCAGGCTGCTGAGGTCTTTAAGGGTATGGAAATAATGGAACTTTTTTCAATAATCGTATTATGATAAAACACACAAGTTTTCTTAGGACACAGAATTCTTTACTCAAGAAAGGAAACCAAGAAATAACGTCAAGACTAGATTTCATAAAAAGCCTAACAGTCAAGCATAGATTAATATGTGACATTTTACTTAAGTAATGGCAGCCACCCTTGCTCTAGACAAGCATGAGGTTGAAAGGTTTGCTGAAAGAAGAGAAAAATAAAGGCCATTTGTTACCTCAAAACTGGTTGAATTTGACAAATGTGACCCTATCAAACCATTTACACCCACACGCCGCCATTCTCTTTGAATATTTTTGGAACGGCACTCTCCTCAGGTCAGGAGAAGAAAAAAGCAAAGGAGAAGAAGGTAAGTTGGCTTAGTTGAAAACTTTGTAGTGAAATTATCTGAAAACTGATTTGATTAAAATAAAATAAATGACAGATTCTAAACACATCATTCATTCTGAAGGTTTTCACACCTAAAACAAATATGATATGAACTCTTGAGAGGTTGGCAGGGTCAGAGTTACAACTCTAGGCAGGACTGTATCTGACGCCATGCATCCATGAACCCATGCGTTCATTCACCCAACAAATCAAGAAGTATTTATTGAGTGTTTACAATGTGAAAAGTCCTGTTCTTGTGGCTTGGGGGGTACAAGCAAGACCAAGGCAAGATCTCAGTCCTCAAGGAGGGGTGAAAGGAAGGCGTAAGAACATGTGCATGTGAGCATATGTGAGCACGGCTCTCCTCAGCCACACCAGGCACCAGATGGGTCTATCTATGCAACACAATGAACTCTGGGGCCTTAGTTTTGTCTTAGAGAGACTATGTGCTTAGGTAAAGGCATTAATTCTCTCTTAAATTTTTTTTTTTTTTAATTTGAGTACAGGTGTTAATTCTCTTAAGGTTTGTACCACATATGTACCAAATGTGACAACATGCCATTTGTATACTTACTTTGCCTCTGGTTTTATCTTATTATCCTTACCTGGGTTTTCTTTCCACCATGATTTATTCACTGAATTTTTACCTGTGTATGGCATTGGTATAAGTCACCTCAGATCCTTTTGGGAAGTAAAAAGGCCTAAATTCTTAAGAATTAATACATTACCCTACTACATCCCATAATAACAAGAAGAAAGATACTCATATTTGCTATTACAGGCGACTTTCACTGAGAACTCATCTGTGTCAGGCATCATACTCAACACTCTACAACCATTTTCTCACTTAGTCTTCGTAATAATCTTTTGCAACTCTTAAAACGATTATCCCTATTTCACAGGAGAGGGAAGCAAAGCAAAGACAGCAACGCATCATGCTATTAAGCAGTGATATCAGAGCTCGAACCTTCCTGCTCTGCTTGCAGAAGAATCCCTTGTGGCCTGTCCACATACTTGAGCTCTCTAGGTCCCTTGATGGGACAGAAGCCCTTTGCTTACTAGTCTGATTTACCAGTAAGTGCCCCATCTAGTCTTAGGGGCCTTCTCAAATACTGGCTCCATCTTCTCTGTGATGCCTCCCTGACCCCATGGCTGCGTTATGAGGAGTTCCCCTTCTGAGCACCGGTATCTCTGGAGTGTGAGTTTCTTAAGAATCTCAAGGGTTGGGGCGCCTGGGTGGCGCAGTCGGTTAAGCGTCCGACTTCAGCCAGGTCACGATCTCGCGGTCCGTGAGTTCGAGCCCCGCGTCGGGCTCTGGGCTGATGGGCTCAGAGCCTGGAGCCTGTTTCCGATTCTGTGTCTCCCTCTCTCTCTGCCCCTCCCCCGTTCATGCTCTGTCTCTCTCTGTCCCAAAAAAAAAAAATAAATAAACGTTGAAAAAAAAAGAATCTCAAGGGTGCCTTCTCACTTTCAAGCTGTCAGAGCCTGGTAGCATATATGAGCCATAACAGATATTTACCAAAAGTTGGTGTGGGTTGATGGAATGAATGAGGGCTCCATCACTTTCCTGTGAATACTCTCCCAGAGAAGCACTGGTCCCTTCATGGTGGCTTTGCGGCTTCACCTACTTGTATTTGATAAGTCTACGTGATGCTTCTAAAATTAAACCACTACTAATCTGTGAGTTGTAAAGCCTATGCATTAGGTTTTGTCAAACAGAGAGAAACACATTTTACAAGGAAAAAAGGTCTTCGTGATCAGTGATTACAAAATGGACCCAATTTAATCTAAGTATATTCACAAGTGCCACATTCAAATTTGGACTGGGCACTTTTAATTATCTTATGAATCCAGGTATTTCAGTGTCTTCTTTTTTCCCCCAATTCGCCTGAGAGCAATGCTACCAGCACCAAAGCCCTCTCTCTCTTTCCTATTTTGGCATGGTCTTTCCTTTCATCTTTTATATTCTTATTACCTGGGTTATTTACTTGACAATCGTGTTTTGCTTAGAGAAACTTATTACCGTATACAATTATTATTTAACTCTTGCAATGTTAATTCATGGTCCCCATGTTCAAGAGACCACTGTGACTTGTACCTCTTAGAACGGTTCAAAGAATCTAGTCACTCAAGTTATTGGTTCCATGTGCTTCAGGAAAGGCCATAGAGTATCATAAAAGTTATGTCCCTCAAATAAAGTGAATATAAATGTCCTCCACTACTGGGTCACTCGTATGTGAAGTGTGTGAAGTGAGGGAAGTTCTATAGAGCAGTCTCCAGGCAGAACTATAAAAGTTCTTGTCAATGGCAAGAAAGGTGGGGGTGAGGGTGGTAGTGGGTGGGGTGGATGGTGGTAGGGGTTGGGAGGTGCACAGGCACAACATTTCCTGAGTAGACATGTATACCAGGCACTGGGCCAAATGTTCCACACACTTGAATTCATTTAATTATCACAACAAACATTAGATATTAATAGAATGTCCCCTCGCCTTCTACCCATGAGTAAAACGAAGCTCTGAGAATTTAAGTAACTAAGCCAAGGTCACACAGCTACTAGGTGATAGGGTTCAAGTGGGACTCGAGGTTTACCTGACTCCAAAATTATCCTCTTTCCTCTACAGTGCTTCCCAGAATCACCTTCACTCTTAAATGCATGCATTGGCTAGAACCCACCTTTAAGCTCAGAATGAAGGAAATAAAGGTTAATAAGAAGCCAAGCTGGCAAGTCTAATAAATTAACGGGTACAGGACCAACAGGGAAGGGAAGATGACATGTTCAAGTTCCTGGTTATATTCTAATTGCAAAAACAAAGATGGCAAATGGTTCTAAGCAGGTCATTAATGGGCAATTTTGAGCACCTACTATGTGAAAGGCGATGTGCCAGGGCACACAGATGGAAATGAGTCGGGACAAGGTCAGAGCATCCAGCCAGCGACTTACACTAAAGCCAGCTAAGCCGCGAGGACTCCTTTTGCCTTCCACTCCTGCTTGAAAGTCAGCATCCAATCCTGTCTTCAACAACCCAGCAGCGGTAGTCCCCAGCCTCCGCGTGGCCGTGTAGACACCTCCCATGGGGCGGGGCGGGGGGGGGGGGCGGGCTGCAGACACGCCTGGGCGTCTGGGGGGTGGCGGCTGTGCAGGGAGACGGAACCAGACTGCAGGCAAGCAGGGGGTTAATAGCTCATAAAATAAAACCCTCTAACACAAAAATGTTATTTTAATTGTATTACATTGAGGAGCCCTGAGGGTCGTGGGGTAGATAATCAAAAAGGACAAGGAGGAAATTAAAAAAGGGAAGAAGGCAATCAAAAAGGCCATTTAGGAGAGCCCCTTAATCCTCCATAGAAAGAACACTAATTATACTCCAGAATCTCCTTATAATTAACCCTGATATAAAGTGTTTTTTGAGCAGTAATAACTTTCACATTCACAATCGTTTTGATCGCAAACTCCTGTGAACGCCTCACAAACAGCAGCCCGCACCGGTTGGTTGGCCGGTTTTCTTCCCCACCGAGCCGCGCTATGACACAGCCGGCCACAAGGAAAAAGACAAATATTTCTGCCCTCAGCTCACTCCACGGCTCCGTTGAACTCAGCCCATTGCTTTTTTATTTAAAAAAAAAAAAAAAAAAAAAGAAAGAAACACAACCATACCTCCTTTCCCTTCTTGGTAATTGCTTCCCTATGCTCGCTGTTAGCCTTTAATACGCCTTGGACTCTCCATAGGTTGCAAACCCACTAGATTCCCAGCATACCTTCTTTCACTAACAGGCCCCTGCTTAGATTTACCTGCACTCCTAGGCCACTGGGCACGCATTGCTGTAATCGTTCTCTACGCTGCCAGACAAAAGCAAGGATTCAGACAGACTCTGCCCAAATCCCGTCCAAAACAAGAGCCTAACATTCCTCTCCCTGACAGCTGATCCCTTGTGAACCAAAGCTTCTGATTGTCCACTAGAGAAGTTCAGGAGCAAAATAGAGCAGGAAAAGAATGTGGACACGTTCTATGCTACAGGGGTGAGGGCATCGCTGGGAAAAGAGATGCAAAGGAAAGGCACCTGGGACCAGTGCTGTGAAGGGAGAAGGGCCTGGAATAGGTTGTTGGGAACTTTTTCTTTCTTTTTTTTTTTTTATTTAAATGGCATTCAAATGAAAAGAATCTGTCCCTGTCCTCACATGAACTGGCCATTGCTCTCATCCCACCCAGTAAGAGAAGGAGCAGGATCTCAGAGTCCATGAGATCCCTGGGGAGATAGTTTCAATGGAGCACCTGCCTGCCAAGTGAAACCCTAGGAGAGGTTCGCAGGGCTTCTGACATTCACATGCCTCGGCAGGTACTCGTCCCTCTTTGAATGTACTCCTGGGCCTGGCTTCGTCTCCTCTCTACAAACACAGCAAATGCATTTGAAAGGTTTGCCTGCTCACAATGGGCTATATTCCCACTTTAACCAGAGATGGTAGATGGGGAAACCAAGGTCCGTGAAACACTGAGCCCAGTGTTTTTCCTCTGCATCAAGGGAATGCAGGCCAAAGGAATTTTTCCATTTTTTCTTGCATATTCTTGGAACTTGAACCTTACTTCTACTTCCCATCTGGGTGATTATTCTTCATGTAGAATTTAACAAGATAAGAAAATGCTTCCTTTTTTGTTTTTTTATTATTTTTCATTTTAGAGGGAGCAAGAGAACACGTGAGCAGGGGTGAGGGGCAGAAGAAGAGAGAAACAATCTTAAGCAGGCTCCATGATCAGCATGGAGCCCAATGTAGGGCTTGATCCTACAACCCTGGGAAAATGACCTGACCCGAAACTGACCTGAGCCAAAATCAAGAGTTAGATGCTCAAACGTCTGAGCAACACATGTGCCCCCTTTTCTGTGTTTTAAAACAGATTCTAACACTGTATGTTAACTATACTGCAATTAAAATACAAAACTTAATAAAAAAAAACTGAATCCATAACTGAGAAAGAAAAATGTTCTCTTATCACTCAACACTATTGATTAATGATCTCCAATATTCTCATCCTGTTGGACATAAGCAACTTGCAATAGATTATATTGCCCCTGCTTATGCAGGGACTAGGCTGTACCTCATTAACACAGACAAACCTAGGATGTTAGTTCATTTGAACTTTAAAATATTACTACAAGCATTCTTCTCATACAAAAACAAATTCATTTATAAAGGGGAACAAACAGCTTAAAAATGAAGAACGGATGATGAGTCTTCCACTTTTAAATTTTGTAAGGACAATGTATTTATAAGTATCATACACTAAAGACAATTAAAAAGATCTGTGTTAACATCCCTGATCCATGCATTAATGCAAGGACATATTCTATGCTATTCACTTCTCAATACCTAAAGATGAAGAAGGCACGGAACCCACCTTCAAAAAGTTTAGAGATTGGAAAGTGCCATAAGAAAGGTGCAGATTAGAAAAAATGATATGAAGCTTTGGTTCATAAGGGATCAGCTGTCAGGGAGAGGAATAAATTATAAATAATAAATGATATTATTTATTTATAATAAATTATAAAATGATAAAGTTGCTATATTAATGTAAGATATTTTTCATTTCATCTGGTAGGGGTCTCCCCTTAAGTTAACCCATTTGAACACAAATTGACACTGTAGTATCTCCATAAGTGGGTATTTACAACTCCCTTTGATGGGGCATTTATTCTAGGTTTAATTAATATTAGTAGACAGGAACTGGAAGCCAATAGGAAGAGGTGAAGCTGATGCTGACCTTTATCTCCCATGTTTTGGTATCTCTACTTTGGGATGCAGGTCTGTACACTGGGCTTTCCCCCAGATCCCTTCACCCCACCCCATATTCTGGATGCCTCCACCTGTATTCCACTCCATCAAAACTTCATCACGAAAGAGCCCTAGTGTTGACTCTGAAGAGGGCAACACATTGACTGGAAAGGCTCATCTCTTGGTAACTTTCCTTATTCCAACCTCTAAGAATATGTACTTTAACAAGGTCTTCTAGGGATGGGTCTTGAACCAAAAGACACACCATATTAGCAGAGTTGAAGGGAACAGAGTCAGGATTCTAAGATTTCAGTCCCAGATTAGTCACTCACTACTGTAACCTTGGACAAACCCATTTACTCATCTGAGCCTCCATTTTCTTTGCTGTTAACATTCAACAGTGACAGACACTGTCAAGGCTGTATATAGTGTGTGATATAAAACTCTCATGAATTCTATAAATATGTTTTAATACAATTGTGGGTGGGACTGGTAGCTGGGTGTAGGGAATCTTCTTGACAGGAACCTTGACTGTAGTGCCTCGGTTTGTCCTACTATCCCAATAAGTGGCACAGAATCCATCCCAACTGGATTGTGATTGTTTAATATGGTTCGTTCACTTGTTTCTCTAACTGCATCCAATCTAAAATCTAAGGTCTAATCTAACTTGCACTTTACACAGTCAAGGGGTAGGGCTAATACTATAGTATTTTCCATCTAACATCTTACCTCTGCTTTAAGGCTAATTGCTAACTACTAGTAGAAGTAGTTTGAACATGAAAAAAAAATCCTAGGTTCCCTCCTTTCCAGTTTTATCTGTGCAAGAAGCAACACTGAATAGCACTGAAATGAAGTGGCCCTTGTTGTGACCCGTCACTCTTTACATCTTTCTCTTGTTATACTAACATAAACAAAGCCTCAAGCAAGAACAGACAGCTAGTGTCTGGGAAGCAGTTTTTAAAAAGCAGACCTTGGGATCATATTTAAACAGTCAGCAGTTGCCCAAGAGGCTCCCAGCAGCTTATCTTTCTTTAGGTGACCAAAGGAGAGGCCCTGAAGTAGAAGGTGCTGGAAGGCCTTCCTCACTATGGGGGAAGATGGCTTTCCGTCCACATTTCATGTGTGCACAGGACCCTTGGAGACGATCGTTAGCAGCTGGAAACTTTGGGGTTATCAAGGACAATAGGAAATGCCATTCTTCCCACTTGGAATAATTGCATTTGATCCAGTGGCTTTAACCTTTTATGGCCTGATGGCTATTGCTGTTGTCTTTCCAACAATTTAAACCATTCTTTCTTTCTTTTTAAAATTTTTCTAAAAACGTTTATTTATTTTTGACAGAGAGAGAAAGAGAGAGAGAGAGAGAGAGAGAGAGAAAGAGACAGAGAATAAGTGGGGGAAGGGCAGAGAGAGAGAGGGAGACACAGAATCCGAAGCAGGCTCCAGGCTCCGAGCTGTTAGCATAGAGCCAGACATGGGCCTTGAACTCACAGACTGCGAGATCATGACCTGAGCTGAAGTCGGAAGCTCAACCAACTGAGCCACCCAGGCGCCCCTAAACCATTCTTTCTTTAAATTATAGAAGTAATATATGCTGGCTATAAAAAGCTACAAAATGCAGTTGAATGTGAAATAAAAATAAAAAGATGCCATTCATTCCCCCCCTCCTCTACCCCAACATTCCCTAATCCCTCTCCTTTCTTCTGAGCTAAAGCTTTTTAATATAATTTCTTCTAGGCTACTTTATATGCCTTAAGAATAGGCTTAAAAATATGTATATATGTGTGTCTATGTGTTCACCTGTATTTTTCTTTGTACATTATTCTATGATTATTTTACTTAATACATCCTGGATTGGTTTCCAAGTCACTGTATCTATGTTTGCATCCTTTTTCTTTTCTTTTTTTTTTTTAATTTTTTTTTTCAACGTTTATTTATTTTTGGGACAGAGAGAGACAGAGCATGAATGGGGGAGGGGCAGAGAGAGAGGGAGACACAGAATCGGAAACAGGCTCCAGGCTCCGAGCCATCAGCCCAGAGCCTGACGCGGGGCTCGAACTCACGGACCGCGAGATCTTGACCTGGCTGAAGTCAGACGCCCAACCGACTGCGCCACCCAGGCACCCCTGCATCCTTTTTTCTAACTGCTAGATAGTATTATATAGAATACATAAGAAGGTATACTATGGTCTGAGTTTTTATGTCTCAACAGTTGGCTACTGTTTTTTTATTTATTTACTTTGATAGATGGGGGGCAGGAGGGGCAGAGAGAGAGAGGAAGAGAGAGAGAATCCCAAGCAGGCACTGCGCTGTTAACACAGAGCCTGATGCAGGGCTTGAATCCACCAACTGTGAGATCGTGACCTGAGCTGAAGTCAAGAGTCAGATGCTTAACTGACTGAGCCATGCAGGTGCCCCAACAGTTAGCTACTTTTATGTGGAAAAGGGATGCTGCTTTTGACAGAAAGAACAGAGGAAGGAGAGTATTTGCATTGCTTTTTGATAATAATCTGGCATAGACTGAGGCTAACCCAGTAAGCAGTGAGGCAGCCCATCATTTCTACCTTGAGAGACTTAAGAACTCTGATGGGCCATATGGGGTGAACAACTATCAGCAATAGTGAATATGGTCATTTGAGTGGTGTAAAGGAAAGGGCCATGTCCCAAACCTCCAATTAGTATACCTGAATTTCACCATTAGAAACTCATTCCTTTGGTCTAAACACAGCCAGCTCTAATTATTCCCTATAAACACACATATGTTTTAGGAATAAGCAACCACTTGTTTTGTTAGGTGCTTTCCTTCTCAGCAAGCACGATTCAGTCAGAAAATGTTCAGTGAGTGTTTCTGGTGGCAAAGAATTCTAAAGTTGGGGAGGGGAAGATGTAAGATAGAGAGAGATTCTAGAAGAACACAGGAAAAGAAAAACAACATTAAGAGTTCCAAATTTGCTGAAATATCAGTCACGTGTCTAGAGATGGCCCCAACTTCTAAGAGCAAAAATTAACTTTACCAAGCAAATAAAAATAGGCTTTTATAAAGGTGGTGGCTTTCTTCTGTTAACTAGAACAGAGGGGGGCGAGTACAGCAAACACCCCAACACCCCCAACTCCTGGTTATGGCAGACATCACTAATCTATTGTGGTATTCTTTCCCACTGAACCAGGACTCAGCCTCAGATTTCTTCTGTAGCCAGCGCTCCAGGCAGCCACTACCAACTGACTATAGTCGGCACCCCAAATAAAACCAGTATGGCATTCAGTCACGTGAGTCATCACCTCCACTGTGACCAACCACAGGTGTGAATTTCACAAGCAGACATGAATTGTATCAGCTTCGATTTGCTGGTGGGATGCTTCTTCAGCCAACTGTCTGCAGAGGACATGTCTCAGGGAAAACAGGAGGTCTCTCTTGGCTAATGAATTAGGATCCTTCCTTACCAGATGAAAAGTTCCACGTCAGCTAAGGCTCAGCTCCCCATATAGTCCAAGAGAACCTGCAACTTACAGCAAGTGCCAACTTGAAGGATCGTCTAAACTGTACAGTGGAACAGAACGCATCTCTGGCAGACATTCAGTATAGAGTTGAGAATTCAAAAAAGAAAAGTTCGCTTGAAACATCTCGTTTGGATAATGTGGCCTCTGCATATGTACCCCCGCCAAGCTAGATATCTTTAAAAGAACGTATTATCTAAAAATCTGAAATACACTAACCATCAAGGAAAACAGAAATGGGATCTAACAGGAAGAGGATGTGACTGTCAAATTGGTGGGTTATATAAGAGGGAAAGGTAGGTGAGGGCAAGCCGGCACCTTCCAGATTCCTGTGAGGCAGCAAAGTCAGGTTGCTTGCACAGAAGTCAGACCAAAGATTTTCTCCCTGCAGTGAACCTTCAGGAAGCAGCCGACTTCCTGCACCCAGGGCACACTTTAGAATCTACCACCACATTTCAGGAAGCCTTCCTGGTGAAGTTGTCCCAGTCAAAAAAAATTAAGCAAATAAAACAAGCCTTTGCTTCATTTGGCCGGCTTTGTTCAGCTGTGTCAGACAGAGGTCAAGCAAGCCCATCCAGCCCGTCTGAGATGGGATAATCGTCCACATTCTCTCTCACTCACTCATGCACACACCCACCCACACAATCTCACACACATGCATGAAAATACACATACACATTTATTCACTCACATATACTCGCACACACTTGCACATGAAAACGTACACACTCACACACACTCACATCCAAACACTTATTAACACACACATATTTACATGCATCTACTCACACTGGCCTGTTAGCAACCCCCTGCAAAGCAGACTCAGGTATTTCCCCCTCCCTCATCATACTATTTTCCTTCCAGACAAAAACAACCCTCTTTGGATGGAAATCTTCTTGCAAAGGGACACTCTCATAAACACCAAGCCCCGGGGACTGTGCAGAAAATAAGAGCACAGTGCTCCGCTGCTGGCCCCTTTATTGCTGAGATGGTATTAGCTTGTTCCTCTGGAGGAATTCTGGCTCAGAACTTTTATAAGTAGGAGACTCAATTATGCTTCTTATGAGTTCCCTAAATTTGGAAATGGAGCTAAATAAGGAAATACATTAGTCAATGTCCTTCTCAACCTCCTCCCCTATTCATTTCTCAATCTTTTTTTTTTCCTGCTGCTTTCTTGGGGTGATTTCTTTGAATTAGTAAAACTACCAACTGGAGCAACCATAAACAAGATGCCACACTCCGATGGAAAGGAGGATGAGCGAGGAAACAAGTGCCAAACTCAGATAGTATGATCGGTGCATGGTTAAGGACCCATGGGCAGGTGAGTACTTGTGTGGGCCACAATGAGTCACTTGAGGGCTGAATTCTACTGAAGAGCGGGCAGTGTTACCGCGAGAGGCCAAAGAAAGAACTCATTTTAACATAGGAGACCTTTATACTTTAACTAAAATGCAAATACTAATGTTGTCAATATTTGGGAATTGCAGAGGTGACCCCCAAGAATGAGATCTAGGGAGGAAAAAAGACCATGGCCAGAGAGTTAAACTGTATGATCCCACATCAAGGGTCATGGCAGAGATATACAGTTCCCTTACGGAGCTTTCTAGAAGACAGATTTTGGAGCCTGCTTGAACTTATAAATACATCAAAAGAACGTCTGATAATCAAGTCTGGCCAAGGAAGCACAAAGAAAGGAAGGTCATGGGGACAAACACAGCAATGCCCTTCTAGGGGTTTTTCATGCCAAAGGATCCAATCAGTCGTTCCCAGAGGCAGCAAAGTTGAGTTGCTTAACTTACGAGTATGCAACTATCTGCATACAGGTGAGGTGTTTGAATAGGGAAAGGGGGAGGGATGAGGGGGAAAAGCAGGAGGGAGGGAGACAGAGAGAGAATTAGGAGGAGAATGAGGAAGAGAAAAAGAGAGGAAAGCAGAGGGGGAGGAGGAGAGACAGGAGAGTGAGATGAATACAGGATATGTGACTCCACACATCCTCCAATCGGCCCTAGGTCTTGAGCCTGTGAGCATCTCTGTGTGTTTGATAGGATTTTTAGTGTTTAATTATAGCTATGCATTCCACATGACCCCTAACCAGCGTTCTCCAAGTCTGATCCTTGGGCCAGCAGTATCAGCATCACTTGGGAATCCCTTAGAAATACAGACTTGGGTCTCACCCCAGTCCTACTAAATCAGAGATTTTGTGGGTGGGGCCTGGCAATTTGTATTTTCAAAAGTTCTTCCAGTGCTTCTGATGCATGATAAAGTTTGAGAACCACTGCCCTAAACACAAGCCAACTACTATTTCTGGAGTTCCACTGAAGAAAGAGCTGAAGAAATCTCTCATTTAAATAAACAAAAGGAACATTCTGGTTTTATACATCAGTTGTAGGAGCTTGTGGTATTTGAATCTTTCTTTACATTTCTGAATATTGCAAAGACAAGTCTTTGAGCCGGGAGGGCTGAAAGCCAGTTTTTGCCAACAGGAGAGAGTCAAAGGTAATGGTTCACTATTAGGATTCTTGGGACACCTAACCTCACCATGTTCTGGGTGGGTCCTTCTCCAATCTCAAGTGCTGACAAAAAAGTAGGTTTCCAAGATTGGAAAGAGACTCACACATTGATACCATGCTTCAAAGGGTACAGGTGCATTCTTCCAAAAGGCCATCCAGCTCTATGTGTAATGATGTGGTAATCATGTAGCCACTTTGAGGTGATGGATGGGGCTAGAAATTTCTATAATACTTTTGGCAATGGCTAAGAAAATGGCTTTCCCACAATCCAATACATCAATCTGGTGTTTGTTTCTATACTGTTTTTATTGTTTCATTTTCTCTGCTATGTGCACTCAGACTTGACTTGTAGACAACTGTGGGCAGCACAGTTGGGTATAAAAGAGAGTTATTTAATGGTGTTATTTAAGGTGTGCACCTTAGCCATGCAGTTTACAAAAGCAAATCCCAGTGAGGAATAAAGCATCAGAGAGCAAAACAACAGTCACTGACATCTCTTTGGAGGAGAGAAAGAAGCTGAGTCACTGAGCCTGTAATTCAAGAGAAGGCAAATATATCACAGAACAAAGGATAAACCTCCACCCTGGGTCACAGGACATCTGCTTCAGAGATGTTCACCAACACAGAAAGATTTGTTGCTTATGATAAAAGACATCTGTGACAAGACATACTGAACAAAGCATCATCTGACCCCTAACTAAACATAGCTTGCTTTATAAAAGGTTGTTTTTTTTATATAATATTGCCAAACACTATTTCTGTAGCTCTTTTAAGAAGAGAGAGACCAGTTAGTGTTATTGAATCTGTGGCAGACATCATTCTAATCTGTGTCTGGGAAAGCAGATCACACCTATACCCTACCTGCCTAATTCGCTATTTAATTAAACAAATCAAAACAGTTACACTACTGAGGGCCTACCATCTTTCGAACTATGCTAAGCATCCTAAGGAAAAAGAAAAAAAGAAAAAGAAAAAGAAAAAGACAGGCACCACTTTGGCCTCCAGAAGAGATAAGGTAAAGAGAAGTTCAGCACTGAAATGTTTGTGTTTAGAGAGGTCCATGTGAACTGGAATGTGGAAGGAGAAACCTTTGTGGAAGGCAGGAGCTTTGCTTAGTGGGTAAAATTTCACAAGGACGTTTGGCAGGAAATACAGGCAAAGCAGAACAACAAAGTCAAGGCTCAGTGCTTTTAAGATAAAATTCAATTCCTCACTTCCATTTGGAATGAAATACTGGAAAGCGGCGAAATCACCAATGGGAAGGGTGATTCACCATTAGAGAAAGATGTATTGACTGGACAGGCCGAACCCGATTTAATCCCCCATTCCCAATTCTGAACACATAGTAGATTAGATGTATCCATGCCCTTCACAACAGGGTATTATCTATCACATTTCAGCTGTCACCTCTCCTCATTATCTTGCTTGCCTGTCACCTCTAAGAAGTCATCGAAGTTCTCAAGCAGATGCTATCAGAAGCAAGGGCTGTCTGGGGGAGGCTTTAAGCAGGTTGTGGGGGTTGGCGAGTGTGAATAGGGATGTTGGTTCACTGCTGGCTAAGTGTAGCTACATTCAATCTTCTGCTTTTCCCCTGGTCCCAAAGTATGCAGGAACAGTCCTTTCTGGTTGGGCTAAGAGCTTTCATGGTGGCAATCTCAGCTGGTAGAGGTTCTCAAGGCAGATGACAGGCAGCAGCATGGCAGGAGGTCATAGTTACTACGGAAAACATCTCAAAACACAGCCCCTTTGGTCTCCCTCTCCAAAAAGCATTGATAAGAGGCACCCTTTGGCATTTAGGATTATTAGGTAAAGGACTCCTGCACCCAGAGGAAGCCCTCTGCATGTGCCAGCATCCAGTTGAAGACATCTGGCTTCGGTGTCTCAGTTCATGAACTCTGATTTGGCATTATCATCTGATTTGAACACTCTGATCTGATTCTTCCCCCCCCCCCCCCCCGAGTAATAACTATGTTTGATGTACGATGATTTCTGGAGCATCTTTGGCCCTTGTGAGTTTGCTTTTGTGGCACCGTCTTACCACGTATGATGATTATGGGACTGCCTCACTCTCCCCGCTAGAACTTTAGCTTCCCTGGATGAATCCCCTTGGTGCTCTTCCCCTTGCCCAGCACAGATACTTGCACACAGACAGTGTTCAATAAATACACCTTGGCCGAAGGAACAGAGCAGACAGAAGTCACCTTTCCACTGCTCAAAAGACTAAGGTCTTGCTAAGACTTTACTAACTGCTCCTTCCCCACGCTCTGCACCCTTTTTTGGAGCCCAGTTGCGCAGCTGTTCCTAGGTGCTTCAGCCTCCAAATGTACTTTCACACCTCTACCCCTGCAGGGTCTCTTACCTGGGCCAACCTGCTCCAACCGTGGAAAGGAGGATACGATCATGTGGACACGTTATTCCTGCTGCATGTGTTTGTAGCCAAACTGCATAAAACCCTCCTGGAAAAAGGCAGCATCCACTCCTACCTATTTCCAGGAAAGAAGATTCCAGAACTTCAGGCAGCCCATTCCTATGTTAAAAATTCATTATGTCTCCTGGTAACTGCAGGATGGTGTCCTTTCCCACCTTTTAGTGATAAAGGCCAATTAAAGGCTAGTGGTGCTCTATGCTTTTAACAAGCTCTCCAGGTGACTATGATGCTCCCTACAGTTTGAGAACCGCTGGGCTATAGACCAGGGGGGATATGAGGGTCACGGGTACACATCATCTGTCAATGTAGAATCACCTGTCTGTTTGACATAAGTTTCCCCTGTTTATTGCTGCTTGTCAGGAAGAGATATTCACTTTCATTCCACAGTCTGTGTGAACTGTCAACTGGCGAGGACAAGACACAATCTTCACAGGCCACTGGGCTCCTGGAAACTCAGGCTATTTGACTTCGAAGAACTACACACCAGATCCTAATTAATGAATTTGTCAAGAGCCGCTCCCCTTTGTGAGGATTTTAGCAGAGACTTCTGTGACAGCCGTCCACTTTTATGGATTTTAGCTGAGTAATTAATAGGGTAACAGTTACAAGTGCAAGTTAAGTGCATATTATTTCTACTGGATTGGGTCATAAATAAGTAATAGAGCTTTTGAAAGTGAATGGGAAGAGACGGTGGAAAAGAAAGACCTATTGGGAGCTGAATGAGGGAGGCCAGACTTAATTTGAAGCTCTCCCTTCTCATTTTAGTGAAGCCAGCAGTTCCACAGGGGACAGACAGAGACAGTGGTGGATTCTGCCCCACTTCGTGCTTCAGCTACATCGGCAGGCAGAGAGCACCTATCAAATGGAAACGGTCTTGCGACTCTCCTCCCACAGAAATTAGCCATGAAAACAACGCAATCTGCTGGAGGTAAAGACGTAGGTTGAGCAGCAAAGTTTGAGGAATATTTTGCATCATAGTTACACAAGGTATCGGGTGGTTTATCATTTTTGGAGGTGGCGGGGGTGGGGGTGACACATGGGTACCCAGCCACAAATTCCAGGGATTCTCTAGCAATGGAGAGACCTCTCCCCTGTTCCAAATCAACTCTGGGCCTCAGGGCCGGAGCATTATCTTTTGTGGGTCCTGGGCACTTCTGCCTTCCCAGGCCCCTTCCTCCATTACAATAAAAAATAAAAAAAGTTTCTTTTATGACTGCATTGGTATAAAGACAAATGTAATGCAGGTTGGACTTGTTTACTATATATTCATTATTATTATATTCATGTTTCCTTCTGATTTTACAAGAGATGAAAGTGGAAATATTTCAGAGGGTCCCTAAAAGTACGATAGGCCTGCAGTAGCTTCCTACGGCTGCTGTAACAAAGTACCAGAAAGTGAATGGCTTTACCAACAGAAACGTATTGTCTCACAGATCTGGAGGCCAGAAGTCTGCCCCTTCGGAAGGTTTCTCCCCCAGCTTCTGCTAGTTCTTTGGCTTGAGGGGGTAGAACTCCAATCTTCACTTGGTGATCTCCCTGCGTGCACGTCTGTCCACAAGTTTCCCCTTTTTTATAAGGGCACCAATCGTGTTACATGAGGGGCTCACCCACTCCAGGATGACCTCATCTTAACGAATGACTCTGAATGACCCTATTTCCAAATAAGGTCACAGTCTGAGGTACTGGGGATTTAGGATTTCAGCATATGAATTTTGAGGGGACACAAATGAACACATAATAGGGACCTAGGTCCTGGGTCTAACGGAGAGATCATCCCTGCAAAGTTTTCTCTGGGATTCTGGAAATGAGCTGCAAGATTGGGGTCTCCAAAGTATTAGAAATGAGATAAGGTCCTGGGGGTGGGGTGGGGGAGGAGATGTCTTATGTTTTCTTTTACCTTTTTATTTTTTAATGTTTATTTGTTTTTGAGAGAGAGAGAGAGAGAGAGAAAAACAGAGAGAGTGCAGGCAGGGGAGGGGCAGACACACACACACACACACACACACACACACACACACACACACACACACACACAGAATCCGAAGCAGGTTCCAGGCTCCGAGTTGTCAGCATAGAGCTCGACGCAGGGCTCGAACCCACAAACCACGAGATCATGACCTGAACCGAAGTCAGATGCTTAACTGACTGAGCCACCCAGGGGCCAGTTGTTTTACCTTGTTTTTAAAGGAAATACTTAAAAGATTCAAAAACTCTTCAGGGAAAAGTTTCTATGGATCAACTTAACCTGGAGGAAAGTTAACTTCTTTTAATGGCCCACTTCCAAGTACAGGTGAGTTGCTAACCCTACCTCGGCTCTGGGAGTGAGCAGCCAGCCTCCAGAACAGGAGCAAAACCTTCCTCCACCGAGAGGTTTCCATCCTGTGTGTTTGCCGCTTGCCTCTTGGAACCGAGCCCTCTTAGGAACCAAGGAAGAATACAGTTTCATTTTTTTTTAAATCTGATTTTCACTGAGGCAATGTACTTCTCATGGTCTTCACCCCCCGCGCCCCTCCCCCCCTCCCCCCACTGGTCTTTTATCTTCCCCTGCAAGAAACATTCAACTGGCCTCTAGGTCTTGACTGACTACCCAGAACAGAGGGGAAAGAAAGAGAGGCTCCTTCTGAAGACAGAGATTTGCCCGTTACCCCCAGACACCAACATTTCCCCTCTTCTCTATTGGAAAGGGGAGATAAAATGTGAGGGAGACTGGAAAGGATACCTGAGATGATCACTCCCTTGTTTTGCTTCAATTTTTGTTGCTCAGTGCCACAAAGGGCTCCAAATTCTTTCTCGGTGGTTCAATGGTTTAATTCCCAAAAGAGTCTATAAACCCACACAAAGTGTGGCTACCCTCCTCCAACCTCCTGCCCTAGCCCCTCCCCACACATTCAGAAGAAAAATCACCTCACACACACACAAAAAAACAGCCAAATAAAGCAGCACAGCCCAAGGGGGCCCATAAAGTAAGAACTGAAACAGTACATGAACTTGGCCTGTCCATTTAAATTGCAAAAGCTCCAGCTTATTCCCAGACACACAATTGGGTCTGGCAATACCATTCGCAGTCCTGGATGTGAACTGGAGCCTAAGACATCGTTAAAGACACCAACGACAATGCCAGTTAGGCTGTGTTGAAAGCCCAACTGTCCCTGTGAAATAGTTCTCTTAGAGGGCTGGGGTAAATAACAGTAATGGCTTTGAGGGTGTGTGTGCCAAAGACAAAGCACTTGATGTTTACGTGGAGGAGCTGTTGAAACCACCTCAAGCAGGTTTCTTTTTTTTTTTTTTTCTCTCAGCACAAATTATAATAAAATAATGGTGGTGGTTTTCTGAACCCTAAGTCTCTTAGGCCTTTGTTAACTTAAAAAAAAGGAATAAAAAAGAAGCAATATTGCTACATACATATACAAGACCAAATGACTTGTGGAAGAAGCCAGCATACTCCTCCCTTCTTTTCAAAAAAGACCTGCAAGTTGGTGTACCGACCAGACGCAGCCCAAAATCTGAGCAAACCCTGGGTGAGAAAGAAACTGAGGTACTTCTTGAGTCTATACACTCCGATCATGTATATTTCCTGCACCGTGTTCAGAAACTGCAAAATCTATGCCCCAGGCATTCTTCTTGGGTAGGGGAAAGGGTGTGGTTGAGAATGAACAGACATTCTAGGCTCTAGGTCAGTGTGTGATAAACCGCTAAAGGTATCCCCAAATCCTCTCCAAATGCCTCAGCTGACTAATCATATTAGTAACACCCACCATTAGCAAATCATGTGGGGCAGGAAGAGAAAGTTCAGTGAGCAAATGACTCAAATTCAATTCTTAGGCAGAAACTTCATATGGCACAGAATGGATTTCAGAGGACAGTGTCCTAAGGAGCAGCGGTTTCTGCTTCATACGACCCTGAGCTTTTCTTTAACTTGGAGGAGCTGCATGCACTCCCACGCTTCTCCCTCCCCAACAGGAATTAGACTCTTCACTCTCTATCCACATGACCTCTGATAATATGGCTTCCAACAGGCCACAGGCTTCAGGCTTTCTTTCTAGAGGCCATAATAACCAGGATCAGGGCAAAGTGAGATGCGAAAATGCCTCCTTGGGGTGAGAGCTCCCAGACAATGGAACAGGGCAGAGGGTACAGTCAGACCGACGGTGAAAATGCTCAACAACACTGCTCAGAGGGCAATTTTCCAGGGCAGAGACTGCTGCTGCTTCTTTCCTGTGTGGCCCTAGAAATATGGAGATTTACACCTAGGGCACCGAGCAAGTGCCCACAATTCACTACAGCAGGTGCTGGTACCTCAGCTGAGTGCAGAGATGGGGGTGTGGGGGGCACAGCCACTGCCTCACTGACTTAACGGGGTCCAGGGACTTGGCCGCGAGGATGCCTGCTGCCTCTCCTTCAAATCTCATCTTTAGAGCCTCAGGGCCCTTCTCAATCTCTTCACCTCTTCCTTATTCACTGGGAGGCCTCTGCAATCTTGCTTTCCTTGTTTTCTTTCCCCACTTCCTCCATGGCCACAGCTGACCCCCATCCCCCACATGCCTCAGACCAACCGCACAAATCTCCTTGGGAACCAATATGCCACTCCTTGCCAAGCTTCCTCAGAATGCTGCCTTCCAGTTCCTTCCCTCCCAGCTGAACAAAAGTTTCTCTCACAGCATTTATGTAACTTCTGAAATCTGACCTCCTCCAGGAAGCCATTCTAGGTTGATTAGAAAGAAATACAAATGATTCTCATGGCCCCAACTGAATCTCTCTCTACAGATATAGATACAGATATCTATCTGTCTAAATATATCTATTGTGGAGTAGAAGATGAAAAAGATGCAGTTCAATCCCATTATCACTTTGTCACAGATACTGATGAGTCGAATAAAGGTGGGAAACATTGGTTTGAGGAGAAGAGTGATTGAGGTTGACAAAAAGAAGTGTAAACAAGGGATGCTGAACGAATCTGCCAGTCTTTCTGCCCACCATCACACAGCATGAGTCTGACTCTAAGCCCAAAGTCAGGCGAGGCTCTGCTCTTCACATCTTATGCACTGCCTTCCTTGGTTTGAAGGTTCGAGGCCACCCTCGTTAGCTCACAGACACATGTAACCAGAAAGATAAGACACACGGCTTTCCCCTCCCTCCCACCATCCAGGGAGAAGACAGCCTCAGTCCAATTGGATCCTGGGTCTTGTTATTCCAATCAGAGTAATAGGTTGGGGATGAAGGAGAAAAAAGGGAGCGGAGACTGACTGGTTTACGCTGGAGAAACCAGACTCAAAGAAGAGGAAATAACAGATTTGGAAGGTAAGAGGTAGGCAAAAAGAAGTTATAAAATCAGAAGGCACTAGGTTTGAGAAAAAGTGTAGGGGAGTGAGGGAACTTCTATCTATCTATCTATCTATCTATCTATCTATAGCAGAGGGGGAGTGATAAGACAGTTGTGATGGGTGGGGTTGTGAGGAGGTACATGGATGAATAGATATGTCAGAAAATCTGCCATCAGCTATATATGGAATCCTTCCGTTAGCATTTTCTGAGAAACTGTAATGAAGATACAAATTGCTTTTAAGTTCTTTTTGGAAGTCAATGTGTGCTTCTTTGTAAGTGACACTGGGCTGACACTGGGGACATGAGGCAGCTCCATTTAATATGGGTTACATAAATATACCTCTGTTGTTTGCTTTGCGTTTGCCATGTCTGGAGGGCAGGGACCCATATCCACCTAGCTGATTGGGTTATATCCCAAGAGGAATCTTGCCGTAGTTTTAAAAGCTCTGAGTCTGAGTCCTGGTTTGTCTTCTTGCTAGCTGTGTGGCCCAGGACACGTCACTTAACCTCCCTGAGCTCAGTGTCCTCACAAGTCCACCAGGAGCAATGATGGTGGCACCTGCCCGCACTGTGGGCAACTAGGAGGGTCAAATGAGATAAGTGTATATGAGCATGCTTTGTGACCCATGAAGACCCACTCAAATTGTCACTTAGTGTGGCCTCTTGCACAGCACAATGTACAGCAACTTCAGTAACTGATGACAGCAATGGTGCTGGAAAGCCCCAGAGTCGATTCTGCCCAGGGCTATCATTGAATCTTCTCTGCCCCTTCCTGGTATCTCCTCCATGGTGGGAGCCAGGAAGGAATAAACTCAGTCCTAGGAAACCTACTGGGAACTGCACAACTTCCCTACCTCATTTCACCCTGGGCCTCCGCCACTGATTAAATGGAAATGCTGGAGGGTGTGATGGGCCCAGGCCAGGGTTCTGTTGAATCCAGCCTATGCCTGGCCACCGCACCCTGTGCTGATGGTGACTTCACCCGCTGGCTCCCATCTCAATGGATGGCTCTTTCTGAAAGGCCATTTTGTGACTCGTCCCGGGAGCACTTCATTCATGCTGGCTGAAGTCCTTTCCCCTTCTGCTCAAACTTAACCCTACTCAGCCCAAAGCATCCCAAAAGAATCTGAATGGAACAGTGGCAAGTGAAGGCCTTGCACACTCCAAGTTCATTTCCCGGGGAGTTTTTGCTGCTTTCCAGGATTCTAACAGAATCCCATCTAACCGCGGAGGCCATGGCTTGGCTGGAGCCAAGAGCTCGCCTTCCATGGAGGTCTCTCCCCATATGTTCCTATGTCTCCAAAGATCTGCACCTCCCCATGGAAAGGAAGCCAGACGGGCGTCTACCTGCTGCCTCAGAATCAGATGCTGCCTTTCTGTTTCTGGTAGCTGAGACCAAAAGGCTAGCCCGTTTTCTTTTTGGTTTGAGGTGAGAGTCCTCACAACTGATTTTCCTGAGAGGCAGCCCAGAGGCTAGTGTAAAAAGCCGCTGGCCTGCGTTCCTTGGCCTCCGCACGGCCAGTTCTGCCCTCAGCCTGAGCCGGGCCAGCAGAATTCAGGGCCCAAGGCAGTGCGAAGACCTTGAATTAAGACACAGGCAACTCATTCCACTTTCCTGGCCGCCTCAACGCATCTGTCTTGTCGGCCTGTGTCTAAACCTCTTGAGCGATTCCAGCTGCTGCACTGGGCCCACGGACACAGTGACATTTGGTTTCTGTTAGAACACAACAGACCAGTGTGTTCACCTGTTTCATTTTTTCCCTCCTGCACAAGGCGGGGGACAAAGGCAGCCAAAACCTGATGCTGCTGATCTGGAGATTTCCCATTTTGTTTCAGTGACTTCATGCCTTGGCCTGGCCTCTGCTGGATCTTCCAAAACCACTTTATTTCCTGTGTATTTCCAGCACTCGGCCAAAAAGAATGTACAGTATGAAAAAAATGTCTGCTACCCTCAATTGCAGAGACCCTCTGGAAAAAAATATCTGGAGGGCTTTTAAATAAAAGAAATAATTACAACCTGCTGAGTGCCTTACAGAATCTATGAAACTCGACCTTTTCCAAAATATCATAGTATTTCCTGTGGCTTCTGTAGGCTAAGCCTTCACGGATTTATAAATATGTGTCCAACACAGTCTCTGGGCTCCATTTTTTTAATCCAAATGTCAGATTTGAAAAGCACAAATACATTCTCTTGGAAGACAACGTCCCAAAAGGTGTTAAGCTACAATCCAGCTGGAAAAATGTAGGCTGCCAGCTGTCAGGGGTGGTGGGCCATGTGCATTTATTTTATTTTATTTTGTTTTATTTTTAATGAATGGAGGTTTGATTTTCCAGCTTGCTGCCCAGTTGTAGCTTCTCAGATGCCGAACACGCCAGGTATGCCTTGCAGATGGGTACAGCCAAAGCTTATGACTATACGGTGGGTGGAGACTGGTTTATGAGCCTTGAGATTCATAAATTCTAGTCTTTAGAACTCTCTGTATAAACATGGTTAAAGATTGGAAAGGGAGAGAGAGAAAACATTCTGACCTTAAACTACCTGTGATCAATGATCCAGACTCCCGCTAGCCTTTCCCAAGAGAAAACTGAAACCTTTTGAAAGAGAAACTCAAGGAGACAGAAGCCTCTACTGACTTCCCAGAAGGGGTAAAGATTCCAGGCCTGGGTTCAGCGTGTGGGATTATTTCTTGCTAAGTCTATGTGCGGACAGACAAGATGAAATGGCGGGCAGTACAATTAACTGGACATTTCAACCTTCACAGACCATCTCAAATATGTGGTCATAAAAATATTTTTTCCCTTGGTGGCTTTGAGACAAATAATTCAGAGGATTATTTTAACTTCAGATGGTAGGTTGCCCACTTTAGTTAAACCCATGGAATTAGGGACTTCCTTCCCAATAAGGAAGAGTTGAATTCCAGATCAAATGATGCCGAATAAAAAAGTGAGCACACACTCACTGAATGACTCCAGTTAGTGTCAGCCTTGGGCTGAACTGTGAACTGGTGACCATTTTCACAGCCCATGGCCCTCTCTGCTTGCACCCCTCAGACCCCAACATTAATGACCCTTCATTAAAGCTTGGCAGCCTCCCAGGCTGGGAATAGCTCCTCGCTCAAATTAAAACCTATTCAGGAGTTCTCTTCTTCTCTAAGACACCAACAAAGAAATTTCTGTTGAGGTGAGAACAGCTGAGTATGGCCCCTAAGGGAGATTCCAAAGAAAAGCCAGAATCCTTGCAACCAAAGCGATCTGGTTGGAGAGATATTTTTAATTGAGAGATGGCCATGTTCAACCCTTCTCCTCCATCAGCTTCAGGGGAGTCGTGGAACATTCCCTGAGAGGTAGACACGTAAGGCTGAGCTTGCTTTTACTCTATGGTGTAGAGTTCAGGTGTATGGAAGTAGAGGGAACATAAAGGAACAGGTTTGAAATAGGTGACATTTCTTTATTTAATCTTGGCCTGTTCGAGAAATACAGGACTATTTTCTACAGAGAGAAAAAAATGCCAAAATGCCTCCATTCACCTTCCAGAGACACTTTATAAACCACCTATGGCTCAGGCTTGCCTCCACCATCTCAGGACTGTAGAATGGGTGAAGCTTTACCATATGGACCGTGAGAACGAGCACTGTACATAAGCAGAAGTATTCTCCAGACACGTAGCGCCTGATGGCTGAAGGACACAAGCAAGGCACAGAGGCGACAGTAAACAGACCACGGGAAGTTCTTGGATGAGTTGTCTTAGGCTCCCAGGTAAGCCACAAATCAAGTGTTGGTAAGAAGGTAGAGCCTTTCTTGTTTCTATGCCTTTACTTTAGAGATCTAATTCTTAGTAAAGCAACTCAGGAAGAAAAATGAATACTTCTTTGTTTCTAGGACTTGGCTCTTTGTTTTATAATTAATATGGATTCCCACCCAATGCATAAATGTTTAAAGCATCATTTATATTGCATCACCCACTTGTTAAAGTTTAAAATGCTGCAAATAGCCAAGAGTCTGTGCTTTAGTTACAAGCAAACTTGCTCATCCCATGGTTTTAATCTCTGGCAAACAGTGGCATAAACTGACCTCTAGGTCAATTTTGTATTTGCTGCACATTCTTCACCATTATAAAATGAGATATAAAGATCTGGTTTTGAGTCCAAGCCTAGCTTAAAATATTTTAAGTATATACATACACATGTTGATCTGAAATATGTGTGTGCACGCACACGTGCTCATCTATGTGATATATGCTATATAGAAATGAGTGGGGAAAAAATGGTCCTAACCCCATATTGGTACAATCAGTGAACAAGCATCTAAAGAAACATAAGCATCTAAAAATATAAATCTTGACTACACACACACACACACACAAACACACAAACTTTTTTTTTTTTTTTTTTTTTTTTTTACAATAGGCTCCACACCCAGAACAGAGCCCAGCATGGGGCTTGGACTCGTGACCCTGAGATCAACACCTGAGCTGAGATCAAGAGTTGGATGTTTAACTGACTGACCCACTGAGGCACCCCTGTAATAGCTATTCTTAAACTTTAGTAAACCTGTGGATCACCTAGGGAGCTTGTTAAAATGCACATTCCTAGGTTCCACCCCCACAGATCCTGATTCAGAAGTTTTGGGGTATAGTTCAGGAATCTTTGACTTTTTCTCCCTCCTCATGATTTTATTTGATGGAATTTTGAGAAATGTTGCTCTCTGCATTCACTGAACAACACCCATGTATGAATTATAAATTTTATTTTCATACGAGCATTATTGTTAAAAAAATACTTGCTGTCTTAAAAAAGTTTTGTATATCCCCTACAATCCCATTTACACCATTAATTCTTCCAGTAAATTATTTCTATAAAACATAGATGTAAAAGTTAATGTAGCCTGATCCAGACTGAATTACCACAAATTGCCCTAAGAATGGATGAAATGCAAATTAATGGGATTTCTGTAAATGCTTGTTTTTTTTTTCCTAACTAATATTCGATGGTAGTCAGTTTTGATATATAGTCAAATATTTAACTGTTTTAGTTATTTTAGCATATTAATTTAAAGGCTATTTTCATTAGTAGCAAGGAGAGAGAGTTGATAATCACTTTAGTAACCCTCGCCTTAATGACCAAGTTTTGCAAGACAAAGTGGATATGAACTAAAACTGCCCAGAGGAATGAATGTTTCAAGGTGCTCCTTAACACGTTTAGCCAGCATCTCTTTTACCAGGAGTATGAGAGAGAAAATCTGCCTTATGAGTTTAGGCATCTGAAGATCCAAATCTCAACAACAACAATAATGGCAACAGCTAACATTAATCAAGCCATTTCTATGTACCAAGTACTTTCCATTCCATATTGCACACTGTCTTTACACCAACCCTGTAGATGGATCCGATAGCAACCAGTTTACAGACGAAGAAATTGAGGTTCAGAGAGGCTAAGTTACTTGCCCAAAGTCCCATATCTAGAAAGTGGCAGAGCTAGAGTCTGGCTCCAAAGCCCAAGAGACCACAGCTGTGTCTGTACCTGAGAAAAAAATTCACTCTCCCCACTGCTACTGGTCTCCTGTGCCACTGTTTCCTTCGCTCGAGGTACAAACCAGCTAGCTAAAATGCGCAGTTGGAAAAGTTTATGTAGAATGAAGTGGTACACAGAAAAGAAGTGTCCAGATAATTTTCTTTAGGAAAAAGGAAAAACAAAATCCCTTTAAAATTTTACTCACAATATATTTTTACAAACATATTTTGGCCTGGTTGCCACAGAGCCAGCCAGCTTTGTCTGGATCTGGTGACCGAACCTCAGTTAGCATTTCTTCCAGGTGCCATGGCTGCTTTGGGCAGCCTGATCATTAGACTCTCTGCACAGAAAATCTGTAGTGCAGGAGGACATCAAGCTGAGATTAGACTAGAGGAAAAAAGGGTGAAAGAGGACTATGGGTAGTGATCTGTTCCCTTTTGTGACCAGCGTGCAGAGAATAGTTTTAGAAATAAATGTGTATGTTTTACTTAAACAGTATTTCCATTCAAGGGAGGCAGGGGAAAGCAGCACTCGATGTCCTAGTCGATGCTTCAGAAACAGGGGACTGGCTGGCACCCCAGGTGACATGGGCTATACCCTTGCCATCCATGTGCACAGATAAAACCACCAAAGTTTTCCAAGAGGTGAGGCCAGGAAAGGATTCAAGGTTCCTAACCTGCAGGCTGGGTGCCCCTCATTACGCCATGTTCGTTCTGAGGTGAGGACTTGGTTGGTGGAAGGCACTTCAAAGCAGGCAGTGTTCAGAACAGAGAAAAAAGGCAGGAGGGGACCCAATAAAGAACACGGCAGAGGACTGTGGAGACTTGGGGAGCAGGGAGAGGCCACAGAGACTCCAAGGAGAGAGTCTCCTAAGATCCTTCAGCTGAGTGTGTTTTCCCTCCCCATGGAGGGTATCCCTCCTCACCACCTGTCCACGTTTTAAATTGTTCTGTCTCCTTCAACCTTATGTCACGTCTTGATAACTTATGGCAAATAACACCAGGAGCGATTGGCAGTTGTGCAGAGATAAGTGGTGGGAATAAGAGATGGGGAGAGTAGGAAATGGATCATCATTATGATTATTATTTTTGTTTAATTAGGTTTTGCTATTATGATAATAAATAATAATAACAAGAATGATAATAATGCCAAGAAACTAACATTTAGTAAGCCAGGCACTACGCCAAACATTTAAAATAAGCAATCTTGTTTAACTCTCTGCTCTTCTCATCAGTATTATCATGATCCTACTTCACAGATGAGGCCACTAGGGTATGAAGAAGTCAGTACCCTGACCAACAACACTGGCCGGGTAAGTGGTAGTCAACTCTGACTGCATATTCTGACCCCAGAGCCCACATTCTTGACCACCGTGTGCTGGACTTTCATAGGGGTTCCCACCTGAATCCTCACAGCAAAGGACTGAGCTGAGCACCCCTGTCCTTTCTTACAGATGAGGGAACTGATGCTCAGAAAAGATAATCTGCCCAGGATGCGGAGCAGAGGTGAGCTTTAAAACAGGACTTGAAGCCATATGCCCTCTGTTCCATGGACCACTCTGGGCAACCCACTGTCAGATAAGGATGGGACTCTCCTTCTCATGTCTAGCACTCTATGACCAGGAAGGAGAGCAGAGATGCTTGGGAAGGAGAAAGAGAACCAGACAGAATGTGGGAGAAGGCAGAAAAGCTGTGACCGTTTAGCATATGTTCCTGGGACCCATTGCGGGGAGGGGGGGACATCAACAAGAAGCTGCAGGGGGCCACCTGAGTTAGGCTGAGGCTTCTTTGACTTACTAGATAAAAATGGGGAGAGAGAAGGCAGTGGGATAGTTTGGAGCAGGGGGAACAGGGAAGACAGGGAGGCAGACATAGGAAAGAACATCAGGCAAAGAGAGGAGTCTCTTACAACAGCATAAATGCCACCAAAATTCCAGCCGTCACCCAAGACCCACTGACACTCAGACACCTCCAACTCGCTGCTTTCCTTCCCCGATGGCAGCCATGGAAGTTCCAATTTCCTACCTCCTCTTACTTCTGGATGATGCACACGGACAAATACAGTATGTAAAACGCAGGGACGTGTGAAAGGGGAGTGTGGCGGGGGTTGTTTTCCATATCCCAATAATAGCGTCTCAATTTGGTACCTAAATAAACAATCTATTTTAGTGGCTCCCCTTTGATACCGCGAATGTTCCCTTCTGTTATTTCTGGCAGTTCCCAATCCTGTGATGTGATTAGAGAGGATGATTACACTTACATAACAGCATCAAATTAATTTGCCGCCGAGAACAACAGCGGCAGAAAATCATTGGAGTCCTCAAATCGCTCCCCTCCCCCACCCGCCTCGAGTTTATTTAAGTGACATCAAGGGATTAGAGCGAAGTCGGTCAGTAGAGCACTGCTGGAAAACAACCAAAACATCGACTCTGACCTTGTAAACCAAAGAGGAACAGAGCAAATAATGAAAAGTGCTGGTCCCAGGCCTGGTGCAAGGGCCATGGGATGAATCAGCTTCCCAAACACCCATTTCCGTCTGCAGGAGAAAGAAACAAACTGTACCTTTCAGTGAAGAGTATTTTCCCGAGCTAGTCCAGCCAACCGAGGACTGTCAAAACCCAAGACTATTTGAGATTCTGCTTATGGTTTTTTTTTTTTTTCCTTTTCTTTTCCTTTTGGCCCCTTTTCAAGAAAAACAATTTAGAAGTTGACTTGAATTTTTTACTCTCTGAGCCCTGATTGGGAAAAAAAAAAAAAAAAAAAAAAAAAAAAAGGAGGAGGGAAGCAGAGGCAAATAGTATTGCTTCAGCTTTTCTAAAAGATAAGACAGTAACAGCTCTCAAAACTGAGCTCACCAGCAGCCAGAGATTTACAACAGAGGGCAGCACAGGGATGGCCTGGGGAAGGGGCTCATGACATGAATGCCGCCTGCAGGTTTTAGTTCGGACACTAAACCTTAGACATTTAAACTCTCTGAGCCTTGCTTTCCTTACACAGGAAAGCAGATATTACCTTCTTCTGTGTCTGTTACAGAGTCGGTGTTCATCCATCCATCCATCCATCCATCCATCCATCCATTCTGTTCATCCATCCATTCAACAGATACTTACTGAACACCAATTCTGTCGCAAGAACTCTGCTGGCCACTGGGCTTACCAACCAGCTGACAGCGTCTTAGCCCTACGACCTTGTATCCTCATGGAGTGTGAAAATAAAGCAGACGCTGTGCACTAAGGGCCCAGGAAGACAGGTGTTAACCATGCTACCCTTCATCCGTCACTGGATTTAAATCTTACAACCACCCTACCAGGGAGGTAGTGCTATCCCTATCTTACAAATGAGGAAACTGAGCCTACATACTTTAAAAGATCTGGGTGCCAAATCACATTAGCGAGTGACAAGATTGATATTCAAACCCAGGCACTTTTCTTTTTTTTTCTGCATTTAAAACCACACTAAGTCCCTTCATGTGTGTGTGTGTGTGTGTGTGTGTGTGTGTGTGTGTGTGTGTGTGTATATACATACATATACATATGTACATATATATGTGTATATATGTACATACATATATTTGGAAGCTGATAAACTCAAACATTCTGCAAATACAAGGAATTATTTTAAGTGTGTTTGCACAAGCTGTTCATATACCAGACAGACATCAAAAATGCACAAATTTCTGTTGCCTCATCCCAGCAATTCTAGCACTTGACTCTTTTTAAAGCAAATTCATTCCCATGATCTCACTTGATCCACGTAAAGGTGTTGTGACACACACAGAGCAGGTATTATTATTATTATTATTATTCCCATTGCGCAGATGCAGAAACCAAGGTCAAGCAACATGGCAGAACTGGACCGGAACTGGAACACTGGTCAGTGACTATGTGCACCCAGTGCCAACCTCCTCTTAATGCATCTGAGCCAGTGCAGGTTGATGTTTCCAGTTTGGGCTTCGAGAGATTTCTAGATGAGGGCTACATGGGTCAGTCTTTTGGGTCTCACTGGCTTCCCTTGTTAGGTAAAAATCCACGTTAGAAATATAACAGGGGCTATTTTTACACTTGTCCACTTTGAGAATCACTGGCTCCTATTCCACCTTATAAGAATTTATAGCATTTTCCCATTACCTTTTATTAACGTCATCATCATTCCCTAACATGAGATTTTGCTGTGTGTTCTCTCACGTAGCTGTTCTGCAAGATTGCTTTTAATATCAATATATGGGGTTCCCAAAGCTGGTACTACTCCAATTAGATCTTTTTGACCCTCTGTTTCTTGTATGGAAGCGATAAAACACTACAACAAAGAGAGTCATGCTAATTCCAACTTTAGCATGGAATACATCATATCATTTGACCCTGTTTTTTCATACCTCTCTTAACTAATTTATAAAGTGGCTGTCAAACAAAAACTGTACAGTTTTACCCACATAGCTCAGTTCATTGCTAGCCCTTCTGCCTGAAGTGCTCAGCCCCAACTCTGATAATCTTCCCCCCCACCCCATTCTTCAAGGCCAACTCAAGTGCTACGTCTTTGTTGCCAACACCAATAACCCTCTGTGAATTTTCCAAGCCCGTGGACTGTGAAAGGTTTACCGGGCAGGCACCTTAGAGGAGATCGTAATCCCTTCTAGCATAGACTAGGAGACTAGCACCCAGGGAGGTCAGATGACTTTTTGGTTGATGCCAAAGCAGGAGAAGTTATCCCAATCTCCTGATTCTTGAGGCCGACACTGCTTCTGTGAGACCCCTCTGCTTCTCCCTAATGTCTGTGGACACGGTCCACACTATGTACGCGGTCTAGAATGGATGTTTGTCTCCTTACCCCGATAAACTTGGTGAGCTTCTTCTGAAGGCAAGGGTTGAGTCTTTTTCTTTTCTGAATACTACAGTATCTTTCACAAGCCCAAATGCATAGTTGTTTAAGAAATTGTTTGAGGATAAACGATGGTCCTTTATGGATACTATGTCCTCTATGAAACTAGGCCTTTTCACCTCTAATGGTGTTTGCTAACCCATCCCCTGTTGCTTCCCTCTCTTGTTCGTCCCTTCTCCTCAGTGCCTCTTCCATCCCATTCTACACCTCCATAGAAGACCTGGCCTTCTGCTTCACCATGCATTCATTCAACTGCTCATTCACTTATGTAGCAAATATCTGTTAAGTGCCTGGCTCCTGCCAGGCACTGTCTTAGGTCTGGATTTGCAGCAGTGAGCAAAATGAAGTCTCTGACCTTGTAGTGTTTATCATCCCTCAATGTCTGCACCTTCCTCGAAGTAACAGTTCCCAACTTGAAGGAAACCAGGAGTGGCATATGTTTGTATTTAAAGTTTAAAAAAAAATTTTATTTATTTGAGAGTGAGAGAAGAGAGAGAGAGAGAGAGAGGGAGAGAGAGAGAATGAGTGGGGGAGGGGCGGAGAGAGAAGGGGACACAGAAGACATAGAATCCAAAGCAGGCTCCAGGCTCTGAGCTGTCAGCACAGAGTCTGATGCAGGGCTCAAACTCACAAATTGTGAGATCATGACCTGAGCCAAAATCAAGAGTCAGATATTGGGACGCCTGGGTGGCTCAGCTGGTTAAGCATCCGACTTCAGCTTAAGTCATGACCTTGTGGTCCATGGGTTGGAGCCCCGCACCAGGCTCTGGGCTGACAGCTCAGAGCGTGGAGCCTGCTTTGGATTCTGTATTTCCCTCTCTCTCTGCCCCTCCTCTGCTTGCTGTCTCTCCCCTTCAAAAATAAACGAACATTAAAAAAAAAAAAAAAAAGAGTCGGATACTTAACCGACTGAGCGACCCAGGAGCCCTCAGAGTGGCATATATTTAAATCTCCAGTTAAATTATTGAATAAAGGTAATGATTATCAAATATGTTTTCCATTTAAAAGAGAAGAGATTCGGACCAGGCGTCTTGCTCATCACTCAGTCATTCTCCAGTACTGGGTAGTGAGTTGAGTATCACTGGTCACGGTGGGGATCTCCCTGTCATACAGTTTTAATGTTTATTTTTTGTTAGGTGTTTCTTGATTAAGCTGTCTGATTTTTACCCACAATGGGCCTTTGGGTAAAGGCAAATAGAATTCTGCAGTAAAATGTTGAAAAGTTTATGAAGAGTGTACACATGACAGCAATTCTGCAATTCACTCTTCACTAGTTTTCAGAATTCCGTATCATCGACTGACCTCTCCTATAACCCACTGAGCTCGCTCCATAATTTAAAAAACCAGTGTCGATAATAGGAAAGTTGGTGTTGCTTATATCCAATTTGGCTTTTAACTATTTGCATAGAAGTGTCTGTCAATCTTAGTAGCCAGAAACCTACTTTTTAAAATTTCACTGGTTAGAAATAAAAGAAACAAAGAATAAAAAGAAATATTTTTTAACCCAAAATGCCAGGCTTCCTAACATTACTTATGAAAGCAGATTTTGCCTGTTTTTGTCAGTATTTGATGCTGTGATACACAGTTACATTTCAAGCCTCGGCTTAATATTTATTTGGTTTCCAAACTAAGTACACTGTTAGATGTCATTTTAATGTATGTTTTATAAATTGTCGTTTCTTACATAATTAAAGCAAATTAAACCATGCGTATCACTTGTTAGATGGAACTCATTTGGAATTTATTACTATAATCCATGAATATTAGTAAATATTGTATTCAATTAATTTTGTAATAAAATCCTTAATATATGCTGATCTAAAATGACACATATATTTTAAAACATTAAATCACTTCATTTTGCTTTGCATGTGAGATGATCGGATGATTAAAAATTTTTCTAAATAATATATATTACTAAGAAATGAGTTTACAAGTTTAAAAATGGTTGGAATATGCTGTTCTCAACTGTGTATCTGCTCTCACCATCTCAGCTCCTTCTCCCAGGTGAATGTTCTTCTCAGCACCGTCTATCATGTTTTCTCTCTCCTATAGTCTTTCCCCTTTTCCTCAATGTGCAAACAGTGTCAAGTTTCTCCACTCTAAACTACCAGCCAACCAACTATAAGCAGCATCGGGACACCTCCTCAGCCCTATCTTCCCCTAACACTGCCACCTTCCACAGATGAACTTCAGAGAAGAATATTTTTCTGCCATCTCCTCTGTCTCAGGGCCTTTGCACTAGCTGTTTCTTCTGCCAGGGATTCTCTTCACCTACTCCTTCCGAAGAGCTAGCTGAGTCCTGCCATTCAGGTCTCAGCTTCTACAAGAGCTGACCAATCTTGTTCCAGGGCCCATCCAATCCCTGTCCACCATGTTACCCTCTTCTGATTTGGAGTATTTACTACTATCTGGTATTTTTGGAACAATTCCAACAGAGAGAGCATCGCCTGCTTGCTGGATGAGACCCCAGTGTGTGAAATAGCACCTGGCACATAGAAAGTGCCCGATATTTATTTGTGAATAAATGGACTGAGGGATAAATGCTGATCTGTCTTAGCGTCGTTGGCTGGTTTCTTTTTCCTTAAATGTTGCTTTGTGTAGGAGTCGGCCTTCCAGCCTCTTCCTTTCTCCCTTCTCACACCTTCCCTGGGTCATCATAGCCACCTTCAGAATCTGAACACCCATCTACATATGAAGACGGCAAATCCAGACCAAGGTACTGCCCAGGAAAGACATCACTAGAGGAGGTCAGCTGGCTTCTCCAGTCCAGTTCTGGCAGGCACGGTGCTCCACGCAGGCTCTGCCGATTGATAGGCATTAGCACTCCAGGAGAGAGCTATTTCTCTGACCTGTATGTCAACGTCTCCCCAGATCTATATTTGGAGCACTGGAGTTTTGAGACCCCCTTTCCAAACTGCCTCCTTGACACTTGCATTTGTTCCCGTCTATCTCTAGCCTCGGGCATGGTGAACGCGCTCAATAAATGCTTTGTCTGATGATAAGCACATATTCAGTGACACTATCAACTCAGATAGTCTCAAACTGGCTTGCCAGGTATAAAAGTGAGACTCACCGATTTGCACTTCTCTTCTTTCAGCGTTGCGGTGGCGATTTGCCAGGTCTGGAGCACAGTACCCATTTGTAACAAGTTACACATTTTGGCCAACAGCTCCACGATTTTACCCTTGAGTTCCTTCAAAACTCTTGGGTGGATGCCATGAGTTCCAGTGATTTATTTACACCTAGAGTGTCATTCTAGGACATCCTGTCCATTCACTGCAACTTGTTCTAATGCTTTAGACTTTTCTGTTTTCAAATACAATCAGGGAGTGGGAATTTTCCTTTTCGTTTCTTCAGGAACAGCTAAGGCAAAGAATGTGCCATGACTCTCTCAACTATTTTTGCTCATCTTTAAAGTAGTGATGACCAAACAGGAAGCACCTGGGTGGCTCAGTCAGTTGAGCATCTGACTTCGGCTCAGGTCATTATCCCACAGTTCGTGAGTTCAAGCCCCACATCGGGCACTCTGTCAGCACAGAGCCCCATTGGGATCCTCTGTCCCCTTCTCTCTGCCCCTCCCCTGCTTGCGCTCTTTCAAAAATAAATAAAACGTTTAAAAAAGAAAACAGTGATGACCAAGTGGGTCCAAATGACCCAAATGACTCCCTCATTTGTGATTGACTGGCATAGAAGTTCCCTGCAAAGCCACCCTCAAGTTATCTCCTGTAGCACTATGCCAGCTAACTATAAAATTTAGGCTCTTAACTCGAATTAAAGAGCTTTCACATCCACCAACTCATTTAATCTTTATTAAAACCGTGAAAGATTGATGAAAGAGGCCAGATAATCATTTCATAGACAAAGAAAGCAAGGTTCAGAGAGGTCAAGAGATTTAAACGTCGCAGAGCAAGTCCGCAGCTGAGTCTGTAGCCGCTAGAGGGATTTACAATCCAGGGCTTTTGTCCTCCCTTCCGCACCTTGATGTAGGCGAACTCCATCAACCCATCCTAATCCAATCAAATGTTCAATGAACAGTCATGAGGACAACTGGAAAGAACTAACTGACGTCAAAATGGTTGATTCAGTGGCCACACGTAGCTCTGACGTCATGTAACAAAAATGTGTCCCGCCACGAAATATTCCCCAAGGAGTGCCTGAGAGAACTCGCAGAGTCCTGACCCACAGAGGCCAGTCCAGACTATGTGTGAGAGTGATTATCATATCACACATAAATATATACACAGTACTGTGCATTTCAAGGCTTAAAAGTCCTTGTTGCTGGGTTTTATCTTGAGATGAAGCGAATTCTCATTACAGGACCCTCAACTGGAATCCAGGCTTAGGGGAGCATTGGGGCCATCTCTAGCAATTAATACATCACCAAACAGAGGGGAGGGGAGCAGCAGTGAGACAGTAGCAAACATAATTCCCACAAGGGAATAAGGAGGAAGCCGAGGAGCTGGAAGGATTAAATACTGGCATTTCATTTTTGGATCACGTTTTGCATGCAACCACAGATCCAGACCTGAAAGACTGGCCGTCTCAGATTTGTCCATACACACAGAGGACCTGCCTCTCATGGAACCTGACCTCTTCCCTAACTCTCTGATTAACCACTTCTGGGTAGGCCTGAACACGGTGAGAGCCAAATGGTGCCCTGCAGAGCCCAGGGGCTGCAGATTTCATTCTTTATTCTAGTTTCCCCCCAAACATCACCTTGCCAATCTGGTTGAACAAAAAGGAGTATTTCACCACCTTTGATACAGAACTTTGGGGAAATGACCATTTGATATCTTATCCACCCCCCACCTACCCATTCAAAGAGATACTGAATAATTTGTTATTTTTATTTCAATTTCTTTGGTACAAAGATCAGCCTGACAGTATTTTGGACTTGCTAGTCACTCAATAACTCCATATTTAAAAATCTGTAATGTGTAACCTGGAACTGTTTAATAGTTTTACATTTCAAGCCCAAAAACATTTATGAGTTAAAAAAAATTGTTTCAATATGCTTCACTGTAAGTTCTCCTTGAACTTTCTTTCTTTTCTTTCTTCCACCTTCCTTCCCTCTCTTTTTCTTTCTTCCTTTCTTTCTCTCTTCCTCCCTCCCTCCTTTCCTCCTTCTCTCTCTCTTTCCTTTAATCTTCTAATGTTTCCAGCCTTCCTTTGGAAGAATAAAACACTCTTCTAACAAATGTCAGTTGAATATTGGTGCTTAAATAAAATTCAAAATTTGTTGGCGTGGCTGAATGTGGGCTGAATGTTCTCTGGGCACCCAGTTGATTTGTCTCCCACATTAAGAGTACTTGCTAATGAAGGGAGCATTGGTATGGGACCAAGAAAGGATTCCCTAGGTCTGTTAATTTACTTGGAATAATTCATTAGCTGACACTTTTAGCTGTGAATTTAGCTGGTAAATCCCAGGTCACCCCAACATTATGTGTAAAGAGGGTAGAGCAGTTTTTGTGTGAGAACTTCATGAGGATGGATTAAAGCCCTCTCTCCCACAGTTACCCTTACTTGAGGGAGCTTGTTAATAAAGCGCTCTTTGGAGCCTTTCAGTAACAGGCACTATATGAATATTTATAGAATATTCCATCTGTAAACAGCATTAAAATATAAACAGAGCACACCAAGAAATAGGAAGGCCATTTCAACCTAATACATAGCAGTGCTGTGACACACTGGGGTGCCATTCCTGGAATGGCTAAAGATCATCACAGAAGGAAAAATCATTTGCTTAACCAACGAGGGGGCAGCACATTGAGCGGCCGGGGAGGAGCTCTGATGTTCTTGTTGACGGAGTCCTCTGAGTAACAGAAGGACAGGTGTATATCTGCATGCGTAGTCGTGCACGCACACATACACAAGGGCACCTGATATTTGTGATCACTGAAACTGGTCATATGGAAGTGCTGCCGTTGTAGATGGAAGGTGGTCAAACAGAAGAATTTTCATATAGTTCACCCTACTTAATGCCACCCCGAGTTTCTGGCTCTTCTCCTTGTGGGCACGGGGAGGGGGTGGGAATGTAGAATTGTGTTTCTACGTGGGCTCCAGCCAGCCAGCTGAGCAGGAAAGTAAGGAAGAGAGGAGTTGCGAGGAAACCTGAGCAGAGAAGAATTTCTACAGATTCCCTGGGCAGCAATGCCTGCTTCCTCTGAGGCAGCAGGGTGGAAAGCGTGCAAGACGCGGGGGTGGCTACCAGCCTGAACACCAAAGAAGCTTCCCACTCCCCAGTGGTGGCTGCGTGCTCTTGGTTGCAAACCTCTGGTACCTGTCATAGGTGTGTTACCAATTTTCAAAGGGATTAGTATACAATAAAATACGCTCAACAAGAAAACCACCCAGAACGCAGTGAATCATTCTTTGATGATTCAAAGGGCACTCTGGGATCCTATAGTGCCTTCGGGTCAGCATTGCAAACATCAATTATTTTATGGTAAATGTGGATGAGCCAGTTCACTAGAAGTACTAGTTAAGAAAGTGCTGGGAGCCCTTTTCTTGTAATATTTTTAAAAATACTGTTCTATCTGAGGCCTTCTCTATTTTCACGCTCTTACCCAGGCATTGTTTCTATCCTCTGAATTAAAAAAAGGTTCATTTACCACCTTGGAGAAATACCTATTCTACCGTGTGACTGAGTAGGTAAAACTGAAAGCCCTCATTTTCCCATGAACCATTTTTTAGGGAGAATTTCTGTCCTACTCCCTTAACTATTTGAAAAAAAAATAATTTTGGGGGCACCTGGGTGGCTCAGTTGGTTAAGCCTCCGACTTTGGCTCAGGTCATGATCTCACAGTCTCTGAGTTCGAGCCCCGCGTCGGGCTCTGTGCTGACAGCTCAGAGCCTGGAGCCTGCTTCAGATTCTGTGTCTCCCCCTCTCTGACCCTCCCCCATTCATGCTCTGAATCTGTCTCAAAAATAAACAAACATTTAAAAAAATTTTTAGAAATAAAAATAATTTTTTAATGTTCATTTAGTTTTGGGAGAGAGCGCACGCAAGCAGGGGAGAGGCAGAAAGACAGGACAACAGCGGATCCGAGGCGGGCTCTGTGCTGACAGCAGAGAGCTAGATGCAGGGCTCGAACTCAGGAACCATGAGATCGTGACCTGAGCTGAAGCCTTACCCTTAACCGACTGAGCCACCCAGGCACCCCTCCCTTAACTCCTTATATATGCTTCCAATTAAATTCAAATCACAAACTTGAGAAACTTAACAGAAGTTTCTCTGGGGGAAGAGAAGGGGGAAAAAAAAAAACAGTTACAGAGAGGGGGCAAGGCAAACCATAAGAGATTCTTAAATACAGAGAGCAAACTGAGGGTCGATGGGGGTGGGGGAGAGGGGAAAAGGGAGAGGGGGTGACGGGCACTGAGGAGGGCACTTGTTGGGATGAGCACTGGGTGTTGTATGTAAGCCAATATAGCAATAACTTATATTAAAAGAAATAAATAGGTAAATAAATAAATAAACAGATTCAAATCATAGAAGAAGTTGGTCTGACAAAGTTGACAAAATTATATATATATTTAAAATCAGAGTCAGAGGCACACTTGTGCTTTGTTTAGCTTCAAATGCTCCTAAAAACCAGGAGGAGGTAACTCCACTGCATTCAGGACAACCACGAGGGGGGTTTCTCCCTCCCTGCAAACCACAGTGGTTGGTAATGATGAAAAAAACATCTAGTCCTTGGAAACCAAGTTCTTGGGCACCTTTGAAAACAAATTAATCCAAAACATCTGCAAGAATTTTATCTTTAAAAACTCAGGTGTCTAAAATTTAAGGGGAAAAATACACAGATGAGGTTCTGCCAAACAAGTTTCTGAAGGACAGGTTCCCAGCAGCAACACAGCGCCAAAAATAAAATGCAACTGGCTTTACGAATCTTTATTTTCCACGATGATTCCTCCTTTTGGCCTTCCACAAAGAATGGAATTCCTAGGTGAGTCTCTTCAGATTTTCCAAAGGGCTAACCTACATGTAGAGAGATTCCAGGCTTGAAATAATGTCTCCTGGAGGCTCTGTCTTCTGGATGAAAAAAATTCTGGTTCTTCTTAGTTTAAATGTGAGTGGTGGTAAACCTGAGGCAGCCAGGTACTGAGCTTATGTGAGGTATCAGGCTTGGCTAACTGAAAACATGTATGTTGTCTTCCTATCAAATGGCAAGCTTCGGTCTCACCCAACCTGGGGAGGAAGATCACCAAGAAGTCAAGGAAAGGAGGCCATGTTACTGCACTGGTGGCTGACTGTGTGTCTTTAGGGAAACACACACACACACACACACACACACAGAATGAAGAAGCAGCTCCAGGTCGTTTGCACACATGTTTACTCCCATTTCTATGAACAGGTGAGCCTCCACACCATCTTCTTCACAAATGCCATTTCGCTTGAAGCGAGTACAGCTTCACAGGTCCATTCTATAACATCTCCAAGTTCAGTACCGTCTTAACTGCTACCCTAAAATCATGTCTCCAAGAGGGACACTACTGGTATTGTGTAAACTGTTGCGGCGTCTCCTCTTTCTTGGTTAGACATGGTCTAATAGGTTTGGAAAATGACATTCAAGATGCTTCTCTGCCAACTAGAACTCCTGCTACCTGGTTCTTGAAGGACATAAGCATGTCTAATTGTGTTCTCAGACATTTTATTAAGTTGTTTTGAGTGCTGAAAGTCTCTTAACCTTCAGAGAGACCCATATTCATAAAAAATAAATGGTTTAGGGGAAAAAAACAACTGGAGGGAAAAAAAGGCATTTAATTCCAAATGGAAGTTGTATTCATTTCCAAGATGCACAGAGTTTCACCAATCTACCAAAGCAAAAGCAGGCTGCACATGTTGAAAACTGAGTTAGAAGACTTGGACAGATATTTTCCCAAAACTTTTTCGACAATGTGGTAAATGCTGTTCTGGGCAGCTCAGGGGGAAAGACAGCATCGTCTTGCCAGGGGCAGGACTTCCAAACTGTTTCCGATAGTGATTGCTGAACAAATGTGACTTTGATGCATCCACCGCCCTCAGTTAACCGGTCCTTGGGCAAATTTAGGTCCAGGGTCTCTTACCGGGGAAATTATTCCACTCCCTCAGGATCACATCCCTTCTCCTTAACTTTCTTTTAGAAAGTTTCCCGTGCAAAATTGAGGAGGTTGCACAGTATGTTAAACTCTTGACAAGTTTGAAGGCAGACAGACAAGATAGGCTGCTGCCAACCCTCCAAGAGGGCTCAAATCATTAGCCAAGCCCAACTGTCACCAATCATATGGGTCCCCATGTGGGACATACTTAGCGCCATCACAACCTTGCCTCAGGAAGTGTGTGAGGCGAAGTGTGCCAGACAAGAGCTCCCCAATCTCCTGGTCCGTTTCAAAGATGCTTCCCATAAACCACACTGACGTGCCCATTCAGGAGGACCCAAGCTCCCACCAGACCTGCCCCTCCAATTCTAGATCAGCCACGTGTGTTCCCCACCTCTGGAGGATTTCTTTTCTGCTTCCTACCTTCTCGCTACAGTGCCAATCACCGCTGTCCCCCTGTCACCCCCTCCCCAAAGGCTCTCCGAGGCTGATCCCTTTGTGATTGGCATCTCATTAATGAGGAAGGGCTGGTGTCTCTCTCATTACAGTTATAGTGAGTGAGAGTACCTCAGAACTAATTTACTTGCTCTCACTAGGGAAGACACTTTCCTCCATCAAGAAGTTCACTTTCCTGCTGCCTGTGGCAATAAAAGAACCCGTTTTGTTTTAACATTAATAAGGTGAGAGAATAGAGAATTTCCAAAAGAAATTAAGAAAGCCAAAAGGGTAGGTGTTGGCCCGTGGAAGTTTCCCCAAAGCAGGCCTGATACTGGAGTTCAGTGAGGGACTTTTGATTCAACAACATATGGACGACTCCAAAAAGCCTGGCAGGCAGATGAGAAATGGGCCACACAGGGAGTCTGGTGAGCGCAGCAGGAGACATGGGTTCTAGTTCTGGTTCCTAAGTCCCCAAGTGACCTTGGGCCAGTCTTTGATTTTCTCTGGTCCTCGGTTTTATTATCAAGAAAATAAGGGGAGTGAATAAAGCGGTCTCATAGGGTTCTCCAAGCTCTAAAATTTTAATATTCTATAAATGGGACTCTGAACTATTTAAAACTTTTTTTCCCCCCCTGTTTGGAGTGAGTTTTTATCTCTGGCAACAAATTAGAAATTCCTCCAGAATTAAAGAGCATGGAATGGAAATCATTTGGCTTCTCCAGCTGAAAAGGTCAACTAGATTCAGAAATGTACTCCAAGCCTGCACCGTCTGTGTGGAAACCTAATTAGAGATCATACTTCATTGGCTAAAAGGGATCAAACTTATCCAAGCTTTCATCTGGATATGTATTTTTTAAAAAATTACTCTGAGTTACTAATTCATTTATCTTTCTACTTACAGGAAATTCCACTCCCTGATAAAGCTCTGCTTTGACACTCCTGCTCACATAAAATACCTTCCTTTCCATCCACATTACTTTATGATCGTGCCCCTTCATCATGTTGTGCTTAAAATGCCTTGTCATCTAAGGAACCATAAAAAAGGACATCTTAAAAAATGTGTTCATTATGTAGCTGGAGACGTCCTCTGCGCCCTCAACCAGAAGCTTGCGCTCTCGGGGCCCTGCCTCTGTGCGCGGACATCAGCCCAGAGATTGTCCACACAAAAGTTGGCATCCTGTATTGCCCTGGTTCTCTTCGAGTGTGAATGTTGGTGCCAAATTTCAGTGTAAGTGACCGAGAGGTGGGAATCAGAAATGTCTACGTGAGGGAGAGGGATGCCTTTACATCGGGAAGACCCTAGAGTCCAGAGCACATTGCTCAGTCCCACGTCTCTTGCTGACACAGACTATTCGTGAAACCAGAGAACTCTAGCTCAAGTCTACGGTTTTGTTGCTTACCTTTTATACCTATGGGCTGAGCTAGTACTCTTTGCTCCCATGACCCCCCACCAAACCAAATGAAAATAAGCTCTCCATGTGCCCCCTGGAGGCTGGGAGCCCTTGAGTCAATTCAGAATCGTGGTCTTCCTGTCATTCTCAAGACGCTCCCACCAGGTCTCCCTGCTCCTCAGTATCGCCTTAGGTACTGACAACCTTTTCTCCTACTTACAGCTTTTGAATGAAATTAAAACTAATCCTCTGTGGTTTGGTTAGGTCTTGCGTAAGATTCCCACACCCCACAATCAGGGCTTTGCAAGGTAGTGTCAGAAGAGATAGCCAAGCTACCACACCTCTGGCACGATGCAGACGAGGATAATATTTTTTGCATCCTATGTGGCAGCTTTGAAAAACCTGAGTCAGAGAACCTCCCTTATGCAAATCCTTGCACTCTCTTTCTTACAGCCAGGACAGTGGCACCTCCTTTTAAAAATGAGCAGAGATGGATGAACAGGAATCTGTGTACCTGAGAATGAAATTTAAGATCTTCCAACTTCCACCCAGAATTTCACCAGGCCAGTGCGGTTCAGCTTCATTTTTGCCCGCACCATGAGGGTGTAAACCCTCTACTGCTGGTATTTTACTCACGCAGCTAGTATGGAGAATAAGAATAAAAAGAGTATCAAAGGGAAGAAGGCTAGAGACAGGGGACCAATTTCCAGGTCATCCTTTCCTTCTTAAAAGAAGGAATTTGCCTGCAGTGTCTGTAATTTGGAAGGTTTTAATGAATGGCTTCTAAATTATTTATTACTCAAAGAAAGCCATAAACATCCCTCCCTAAACCATTATGAAATTATCTGGGCAAGAGTCAAATGGTTCAAACATTTGGCACTTTTTACTAGACTGTTGTTGAAAATAGTTCTGATCTGTGAATAAAACTTCTTTCCTTCCTCGTTACATGGGATTGCGTGTGAGCATGTGAGTCTGTATTTGATTACTGACTTGAGATTGTCAAAGGTATCTTAGCTTTGTAACTCGGTCTTTTGCAGTCTTGCGACTTCATAAACGATTCCAAAATTAGGAAGAAAATAAAATAAAATAGAAATTTTTAAAAAAAGGCATCAGCAGAATATACAAACTGGATATTCAAGCAGAAGTGTTTGAAATGCCTCAGCCTCATTTCAAAGAGCTTCCTGCTGTCAAGCCCAAACACCCAGACAGGTAGACTGCTGTGAAATATGTAGGCGATGCCTGCTGCCTGATTTTCAGATGGCGAGCAGGCATTTGAAAGCATCAAAGTCCCCTGTATAGATGTGTGTACATGAATCCTAGCCTCTGTGATCTCTGCACTTGCCTATTGTAACTTGATGTTTAATAGACTGCCAAACTTTGCCCTTCACAGACTGCACATTTTTTTTTTCCCAAGGATCTGCTCCTCCCCCAGGAGCTTCTTGCTGGGGCTGAGTTTTAAAAGTTTTCATTCCTGGGCTTGTGCTATGGCGCTGGGTCACTCTTTGAATTCTGCATTTTTGAACACCTCACTTGTTGGCTGGCTTTTCCTCGCTCCTGGTGCCGATGTCTGGATGTGGCTCAAGTCAGTGCCCTCCAACCACGAAGCATCCGCCATGAGCCAGCCCTGATACGAATCATTAGCAACCACAGCCCTTGCCCCGTAAGAGCCTGTAATGTGGTGGGAGAGAGAAGATAGACATCAAAGGCCCTAAACTGGCAGCCCACAGGTGGTGTGTGGCCCAGAGACATGTGCTGTTTTGCCTGCACTGTGTTTTAAATTTGCACTTGTAGCCAACACAGAGACATTGGGAAAGTTCACTTGGAAATCTGTTATTTCCAGCTTCTCCTAGAAAATCGGAGGATGTGATTGTGAAGGAAGGGCTTCCTTCCTGGGTCTGTTTCAGATAGGACATATGCTCCTTCTCAACTGAGATGGAGTGACAGATGCCATTAAGCCCTTTAGACTTGGCTCTCTTGACATCTTTATGTAACCTGCTGGACCACAGGCCTTTTGGGTTTACGACCCATAATAAGGACACACACACAAAGGCAAGTAATAATAACTGGCATATTTGGGGGACTCTGGCAGGTACTGGAGATGTCATCTCATTGGATTGTTCCAACATATCTATCAGGATTCTAATACCCATTTTACAGATGAGGAAATTGAGGCTCTCTGCTTTTAAGTACCTTGTCCTAAGGGCTGGATCTTGAAACTAGGGCTATTGGCTTTGAAGTACTACAATGCAAGAAAGTCCCCCTGAAGGGCCTATGACATGCTACTGGACCCCACACTCTTTTATTCTCATTCAGCTCTGCTCTAGTCTAGCCATGCCAGATATTCTAGATCATTTTATCACTTTTTGACTTTGCATATTCTTTTCCCTCTACCTTGAATGCTCTTTCCTTCAGTACCTGCCAACTCCTCTTCATCCTGAAGACCCAGGTTAATTGCCAGCTCCTTTGTGAAAATTTCTGTGAACCCGAGTCAGTTATTCTGACCTTAGAGCTCCTGCCACCTCCATCCTTACTCAAGTGTCCTGTGGTAAGAAGAAGGTCCATATACATATCCCCTCTCATGCAGCTGTAGGTTCCCTTAAGGTCATGGTCATATCTCACTCATCGCTGTATCTCCCATGCCCAGCACAGGTGCCTGACGTGCAGAAAGAATTCAACACAAGATGGTCTATGGGGGTGGAGGATCTGAATCACACACCTTTCAAGGTCTCCTTGGGGAAGTGAAGTTACATGGAAAGGGTCAACTCCATTCATGTTTTGGTCTTTTTCCTCACAGCCATCACTGGACCCTCACATATCCTCCACACTCTCTACTTAACAAGGCTTTGCCCCTCATTCCTCTGTTGTCATATGGTTGGGTTGGACAAGCTACTTTGAATACCCTGATAAGTCCATTAGTGGCTTTAAGTTTGAAACACACCAAACACTTGCTGGACACTGTATGGGTAAGAAAGACCTGGCCTATGTGCACTGCAGGATCATGACATGGCTGTAAAGCCAGTCAGGAAATGACCAATCCCAAAGAGAGCCTGTGAAAATACCTGAAAACATGGCGGATTTGCCTGGTTGTGGATGGGGGGCTGGCTCAAAGTCTGGGGTATGGGAAACTCTGAATATAAAACTGATTTCCCTCCAAATCATTGGCTGGGCCTGAAATTAACTTCCCTTTTTTATTCTCTACCCCATCCTAATTATAAAAGTGTAAAATAATTGCCACCACAGCTGACCTCATTGAAAGAAAAAAAATTAATATGGCACAGCATCCTTGTGAAATAAACTGAACCAGGGGCCAAAGCTTAAACTCTATCTCACACGTGAATCATACATAAGTGGTAAAATCAAGAGCAGGTGCACTGATAAAGGTAGAAGACTGTCCTGATAAAATGAATTTTTATTCTTTCTAATGAACTCATCACATGCAGACAATGAGAAAGCACTGACTAGGTGGGAGGGAGGAGTGGACTTCAGCAATGAACTACTTAAGATGAGAACTGTGTCTTCTCACAAAATGATTACTTCAAGAGATAATATGGAGTAGAGGTTGTAGTACATTTAGAGAAGTTTTAACCAACATGTTTTTGTTTTTCATCCTGAACGAATCTTCACTGGATGTGCACTGAGTGTGTGGCTATTTCTAAAATGTAAACTGTGAGCACAGCCTGCAAAATTTCGGGCATTACCATAATCAGGCAACTGATATCCTATTCAAGATGGTGGATGGGAGAGATCGCACTATTTGAATGACTTCTCCTGGTGTGAAAGGAGAGCAAAGGAAGGCTTCCCCTCTCCATGAATAATAGGTTTGTAACTATTAGCACCAGGAAGTCAAGTGCAAAAGGAAATTAACTTCCATGATCAATGTTGGTTAAGAAAAATACTCTTTAATTGAGTTAGAATGGAAGTGAATGTGCAAACTGCAATTTTATTTCATTTATTAAAATTTTTAAAATTATTTTGAGAGAGAGAGAGAGTGTGTGTGTGTGTGTGTGTGTGTGTATAAGAAGGACAGGGGCAGAGGCAAGAAGGGGAGGGAGAGGGACAGGGAGAGGGAGAGAGAGAGAATACCAAGAATTGATGCTTAGCGTGGATCCTTAGCTGTCGCAGGGATGATCACATGACCATGATATCATGACCTGAGCCAAAATCAAGAGTCCAATGATCAACCAACTGAGCCACCAAAGTGCCCCCAAATCTCAATTTTAGATAACTATCTTGATATGCCTTTTGCAAGAACAGTGTGAAGCAGAAAACCTGCTAACTATTTTTGTCTCCATTCACCAGGGTCAGGTGCTCAGATGGGGTGGGGAAGGGAGGAGGAATCTGGACTAGTAATATCTTGATGGAATTGCAAAAAAAAAAAAAAAGAAAAATCCGTTTGGTTGAACATTGCAACATGACATCTGAATGGCTAAACCAAAGTAATTACGGAATGGCTCTACAAATTTGGTTGGAGTTTAGGAGATCATCTCAGACTTAAGAAAATCAACACCCCTTGACTATTCTAGTCACTAGGTAAGAAAAGTGGATTCCTCCTTTTTGGTCTTGTTGGGAGTCCGTTTAGAATCACCTTGAAAACTCAATTATGAGCAAGTTTATATAAAACTCAGCCAGTTCCACATCTGTGTTCCTGAACCTTCTCTGACCAGACTGGGCCTTTCATCATCTCCTCTAATGACTAGCCATTTGGTGTCCTCCTCAAATTTCTTCCAACCCTGCTTCCTACCCCTTGCGTTTTTCTTGCTTTTTTCATTTTTCCTGTGTATGCTGACTCCCTAGTTCCCCCTCTACTAAATTATGCTCCATTATTTCCACAGCCTGAAGAACTCACAGCTGAAGCATTATTTCTAACCTTATTTTGTATTCCTAGCATGTGCTATAACCTGTTTTGAGTTTTATTTGCAGCCAAGATGCTGACACAGCTCCAATTTTGTTTTCCTATTTTGATTGGGTAGGAAGTGTTCATTACTGCGGGTACCAGGGTAAGGAAGGAAAGTCATTTTAAAAGGCACGATTTACACCTTCGTTAAAAGGCTTTTGTTTCTGAACGCTGCCCACTGAAATTCTAAAAACTACCAATGTTCAAAAAAAAAAAAAAATACACTACTTATTTCATTGGAGAAAAAAGATTTTAATGCAAATTGTAGTGGCCCAACATGATTTTCCTATTACGCTTTTTAATGTCATGCCTATCATATGTTTGATCTCCCTTTGTGTTTCTTAACTGCCCAGCACACACAGGCAGGTACAGAAAGCCTAGGAGTCAAGGGTTTGTAAGAAATGATGTTTTCAAAGCCCATTTCAGCTGCACACCAATCAGCCTTCCTAGGGACAACCGTTTCATTGGTGATGTTATTGAATTCATGGCCCAAGTTCAGCTCATGTCTTATAACCAAGTAATTCATGCATTTTAGCTACAGGGGGCCCCTTACATGGGGCATGAGATTTCCACCGAGCTTTCCCATACAGAAAAGCATACGATGAGTAAAGTTTTACAGTTCTTAATATTTGATTCTTAGACTTCTCTGTGGAAGAGATTTATCTTCATGCGACTCTTCTACTCCAAAACCTTCTTGAGTTCCATGGTTAGGCTTGCCAAATAAAATACAGGTCACCCAGTTACCTTTGAACTTCAGATAAAGAGTGAATAACCTTTTTGATATGAGTATGTCCTGTGCAATATTTGGGACATATTTTTACCAAAAAATTATTTTGATTACTGAAATTCAAATCTAACTAGGTGTTCTTTGGTTTCGTTTTGTTTTTGTTTTTGTTTTATGTGTGTGTGTCTTTGCTAAATCTTGCAACCCTCTCTGCACTGTGTAAAAGGATGGGCCTTAACTTTTTAAAAATTTTTATTAAATATAATTTATTACCCAATTGGTTTCCATACAACACCCACTGCTCATTCCAACAGGTGCCCTCCTCAATGCCTATCACCCACTTCCCCCCTCCCCCACCCCCCATCAAGCCTCAGTTTGTTCTAAGTATTTAAGAGTCTCTTATGGTTTGCCTCCCTATCTCTCTGTAACTTTTTCTTCCCCCTCCCTCCCCCATGGTCTTCTGTTAAGTTTCTCAGGATTCACATAGGAGTGAAAACATATGGTATCTGTCTTTCTCTGCCTGACTTATTTCACTTAGCGTAATACCCTCCAGTTCCATCCACGTTGCTGCAAATGGCCAGATTTCATTCTTTCTCATTGAGGATGGGCCTTAACTCTTAAGCCAGGACTCCAGGGGTCCCCCAAACACTGACTCTGACCCTTTTCTCTTCTGCCTTCTTTTCTGAGTTATCTGACCTCTCCACCCTACTCCAATCTGTGTGCTATTTACCAGCTTCTGAATTTGGATGAGTTTCCCATCTGGAATGCCTCCTTTCTTCCACTCTCCCTGGATTACTCAAACACGCCTCTTCAGGGAAGCCTTCCCCGACACCCAAAGTCATTTCTTGCTCCATTTAGATCAGAAAGCTCTTTCTGTCTGACACCTCTCATGCACCGCCTGGCAGCTTCGGTTATCACTTCCTATGTATTTTGTATTTGGGGGGAAGCCTTGTGTGGAAGTGGCCTTGCCTAATACCCCTGGGCGCACTTCACAGAGTCCTGCCCTAGCCTGTCACATAGTCGGTGCTCCAAGATACCTACTGATTTAAAAGATGACTATCGATGGACATGGAGCCATCCTCCTTTACAGCTTCAACTTGCTCTTACTTACTTCTCACATTGAGGGAAGGCTCAGGGCCTCCCCCACAGTGTGAACCAGTGGGCACATGGGGAAGCCTGCACACATGCCCTCAGTCATATAGAAGATCCAAAGTTTCATGGTCAGATTCATTCCTCACGGACACAGGAGTAAACAATGCAAAACCTTGTCTTACATGCACAAGGCAGTTGCTCTCAGTGTCAGGTGTGTTATCTAGGAAAAGAGCTTGGCACCCACCTGTCTCCCGCCCATGAGGATCTATCTGAACTTGGAAAATCAGAAGTGGCACGGTGGCTGGCATGCACTTAGAGATAAGGAAGACGGCATGGAATACACTTCTCTAAACTATACCGTTGAAACTGGATGCTTGGGTTTCTCATGAGAGTTGGGGCGAACGCCAGCATCAAATCTCCAAATCATGGTGGACGAGATGGGACTTAAGAATGATAAAGCTGGAGACACAACCAGCTGGAGAGCAGGTGGCAGGATTCTCTGCCTAACCCAGGGTACCAAGTCATGGTCCTTGGGAGTTAATACTTACAAATATCCCATGATTGTCTGGATTTAGAAATATGCAGAAAAGGAAGTTTTAGGAAGAAAACAATGCAGTAATGATACTGGCTTTAACTTTCCTTGAAAACTTAAAAAAAAATTTTCACCTCTGTATATTTTAAGTATTTTTAAAAAATGTTCATTTATTTTTGAGAGAGAGAGAGAGAGAGAGAGTGAGAGAGAGCACAAGCCGGGGAGGGGCAAACACAGACATACAGAATGTGAAACAGGCTCCAGGCTCTGAGCTGTCAGCACAGAGCCCAATGCAGGGCTCAAACCCACGAACCTCGAGATCATGACTTGAGTCAGGGTTGGATGCTTAATCCACTGAGCCCGCAGGTGCCCCTTCACTTCTGTATTTTGCTTTTGCTTATGTTCATATTGGTTCCCACACCCTGAGCGAGTGTCACTGATAATCTCATGACCCAGGGCTTTCAGAACAGTCTAGTGAGGCAGGTAGTATTCTGCAAGTCTCGTGAAGAATTTGCTTTGCTTTTTTGCTCACTTACCTGTGAGCCTTCACAGTACGGCGAGCCACACAGTACCTGTGCTAGCCAAGACTGCCCGGCACTCTTGCAAAGCGTCATTTAGCAGCTGGCGGAGCAGGCCATCTGCACACTGTGGTTCCTCCTCCTCACACCCACATTCCAGGCGCAATTAGTGGAATCCCAGTCTTCTATCCACACGGCAGCAGCACATTAAAATGTCTCCGATTAAGCCCTGGATTAGCATGCGCCCTGACTTTATCTTAATTGCTGATTAAGATTAATCCCTCCAGGGAGTTCTCCAGGGCTGCTCTATTACCATGGGGTGAATCATTACATATTTTGGGTTGCTAGTTCCATTTACTTTCTTTGACTAAAATGGGAGACCCAGGCTCTCCTGGCCTCTAAGGAAGAGGCTCTTTACTGCGCTCTGAAAACCTCTCCTGACAGCTCATTTGCACCTGAAGGCTCCAGGGTCTCCATGAAACCTTGATCCATCTTGACAAGTCTATGAAAGCTGGAGCACAGGGAGCCATGGGCTTTTGGGTAGACTCTTTGCTATAAATATCTATGGTGAACTTTGACCTGGAGAGTGATATTCTTGATACGTCCAGTGTTAGCCTTATGATTCACAGTGATAAAATTGTAAAATTTTCTTCTCTCTCTCTCTCTCTCTCTCTCTTTCCAGATATACATAATTTGTTTTCCGAACGTTTGGGGTTTGGGGATGAGGTATACACAGCACGATCATCTAGCTCTAGATACTTCCATATGTGTTTCCTAAGAATAGGGATATTCTCTTACATAACCACCACTGAGTTACCAACTTCATAAATTTACAGGGCTACAATAATTGTATCTACTCTACCAATACTGATTTACTCTGAAATCGACTTCACTAAACAAAACCCCGGGTACCTGTTAAGATGTGGTTACAAAAGAGGCACAGGCATCAAGAGGAGGAAACGACCTTTTCAGGAAGAACCTTTCCATCTTGGAGACAGAGAAATGGGACCCAAAGAATAGAACTAACCATACATTGGCAACAGCATCAAGACAAACTCAAGAACTCAGGGAGCCAGCCTATCTGTCCTGCTAGGGCTTCTCAAACAGTGTTCTTTGGAACCCCAACATCACACAGGCACCTCGGGGGTGGAAGGTGGAGGGCAGGGGTGGGCACAGTGGCTGTAGTCTTCTCCCACCCCAGGGCCTCTGTATTTCGAAGAAAAATATTCTACTGCTAACAAACATTTCAAACTGGTCATGAGAAGCAAATGTAGTTAAATAAAAGGCCAACATCTGGTCATTGAACTGATACACATATAAAGACTCAAGAAGGCCAGGTCAGTCTTGACCCAAACGTTGAGAGCTATTTGGCTAACCAGATTTGACACGACCTTTGCCTGGATATGGAGTCTTCCCAGAACAGAGGCCAAGAACTCATTGTTTTCTTCTGTTTTGTTGTCAGGGCCATGTTCAGCACTTATGCAGTGTGTAATAAAGACCCGCAATAAAGACCCATTCATTGAAATATTCCTTTTCTCCCACATTTAAGATTCTAATGGCTCTCTGAGCAGGCTTAAATCAGGATCATTCAGCAGCAATGGGAAGACCACTAAGACCTCCCAGCTCAAAGGCCCTTGGATGACAGTAGGTGCCTTGGGCCTAGGTCAGATTCAAAGATCTGAATGAAAACCATAGCTATGGATTCTGGAGATTCCTAATAGGGCAGTTCCCTTTTCTTGACCCCAGGGAACCTAATCCTGTTATTTCTCTGGATGGATTAGCTTTCATCAGATTATCTGGGTCAGATGAGTTACTATTGTGCTTATCAATGGATGTCAAGGCCCTCTTCACACTCATCTTCATATGTGCTGCCCCCTTTCCTGATGTCCTCCATCTGAGACTCTGCCCTGATCTAGGAATCATCACTGGAAACTGCCTCCTCCTGAGAGGCTATCATCAGAGACCATGGAAAGATCACGGAGGCCCAGTCTCTTTGGATCCTTCATCAGACGTGTCTTTTGACATGCCTTTTGCACATGGAGGTTGCTACGGCTGCATCTACTAGGACAGCTTACTCCTAGAAAAGAGAAGAGCCCCTGTCTTGTTTCCTTACTACACCACTACCTGCCCCAAGGAGCCACCAGTGTTGGTAGCCCTTGAGAGACTCAATGGATGTACCCGTCATCCAGGTCACTCAAGTACCTCAGCCTTTGCCTTTCTCCACACTGAAGTCCTGAGATACACCACATTTATCGCTAGCATTTCCTTCTAAATGTTCTAGCCTGCCCCCTCCCATGGTAATCTTATTTTCATCCTGAAGCAGAGCATAAGAATTGAGGACGAAAGCTTTCTCTTTGTTGAACCCACATTATAACCATGTTCCTCAGATTCAATTACAAAACAACCATTGGCTTAACTGGAAACTTGAAAATTTAGGGTAATTGTAGTATCAATTCATGATTACTCAACACATTTCCTCAACTTCCTTTGTGACTGATATTTTGAGTCTGTTACTGTAACATTGCCTGAATAAAGTGTGCTGTCCTGAAACAAGCTAACACTAGGGTCTCAGATACCGCATACCTGTAGGGTTTCTTCTCACCTGTAAATCACACGGCTGCCAGATTATCTTCACCCTCTTCTTTCTTCTTTCAACACTCCTCCCTTAAGCTCCCTACACTTGTATTGGACTTCCTGGGTCTGCCTTCAGCATCAGTAGTAACACGACTCTAAACGAATGGGATTTCCACATTATTCTCGTCCAAGCCGCAAATGATTAGATTCCCTACTGAGCCCCGATGGCAGTATTACTAGGCTTTAACTTGATGGGACTGACTTCGTTAATAGAATTCTCTCTTCAGTCGTTTGACTATGTTAATGTTGCTAGAAGGAAAAAAACCTGACTTTCCTATATGTAAGCTGTTTTCAAATTTGCGTGGGGGGTTCTCCTGAACAGATCTGCAGTTTCCTTCCTATGGAGACACTACAATTACATGTTTGGTTTTCTCTTTATAAAAACTAATATCTTGCTAGGCACTCCGCCAGGGGTACTTAGATTTAGTTCTGATAAAAACTCTTCTTGGATATATCTGGTCTAAGCTCTAAGACCTCGTTTCCTTCTTTTCCTCTTTGCTCTTTGTCCTTCTGTATCATCCCTCCTGAAGGTGCACGAGCGCACATGCACACACTTCATTTATACCTACCTTGGAAGGGATCTGAGCCAACATGTTCCCTGGGGGGAAACAATGGTCTCTTTTCCTATTAATGAACAGTATGTTGTTGCAGATTCATGGAGGGCTTAATTTAATAAACATGGAAAGATGAATCTGCTTATGGGACATCAAACCTCTTTAGGTTTAAAATTCCTGACATAGAAGAATTATCTCGGGCAGCACCCCCTTGCGTTCATGGCTGGGTCATTATAGCATACAATGTGGCAGGGGAAAGGTCCCCTGCACTGGGCTTTGACTCCAACCCTCTGTCTCCATCTCCTTCATTACCAGGCGCCCCCGGGGAGGTGTCATTTCTGCAGAGGTCAGCACGTCTGCGTGTGAACTAGTTCAACCTCAGATTCTGTAGTTTAGTCCTTATCGGTAATTCGATGGGAACCTGAAACTGTTGAAGGGGAGGGTATTTTGCTAGCTCAGTTAGAACTGAGTTTAGACAACACCCAGGATATTGCGATCATTAACCAGTTTGAGGTAAAGGTACTCATGGCCAGCTTGCAGGAACAAGCCTCTCCGTTCCCTGCCATTTTCCATGGATGCACTTCAGACTGTATCCTTCTACTTCTCACACTTGTGGGGGAAAGAGAAAAGACTACAGTAAGAAAATAGGAATTGAATTCTGCTAGTACATTAACAGTTGACTTTACAGTTAATTAACTAATTTATTTTTTGACTTTACAGTTTAATTTAGCAGAGACCAGCCCCCAAATATCTTCCTCATCGGCTGTGACACAGGCCTGACTCTTGAGTACTCCTTTTGGGGTAAGACAGGGAAACTGTCCATTTCCCCATCCTGAACCCATGACTAATCAACCCACAATGCTAATCAATCACTGAATTATTTCCAATTAATACTAAACACAATCCCAAATCTTTCTCCCTATAGTACTGCAAGCAGTCACTACCAATGAATGGGAGTTGACAGGAAAGCTGAAGCCTATTTATACTCCAGGGTTAAGGCACTGAATAAGCCTGGACTGCCAGAGTTTGAATTCTAACCCCACCACTTAAAAGCAGTACGACTTTGGGGACCTTTCTCCATGACTCAGTTTCATTAACAGTAAAATGAGGATAATTACAGTATCATATGGTTATATTAACTGAGTTAACATTATGGGATGCCTGGGTGGCTCAGTCAGTTGAGCATTCGACTTCAGCTCAGGTCATGATCTCACGGTTTGTGAGTTCAAGCCCTGCATCGGGCTCTGTGCTGACAGCTCAGAGCCTGGAGCTTGCTTCGGATTCTGTGTGTCCCTCTCTCTCTGCTCCTCCCCTGCTCACACTTTGTCTCTCTCTCTAAAATATAAATAAAAATTAAAAAAAAATTTTTTTTAAGTGAGTTAGTATTATCAAATGATGAGAACAGTACCTGGCCTACATCAAAAGGGATATATGTGTTTGCTATCGTTGTTAGAGTTCAAATGCAAATGTCACCCAGGAGGGATATGTTACAGTGTTTCAGCTGCTTCCCTTCATCTAGCATTAGTCTACCAGATGGCTAGGTAATCTCCTAGCAAAGTCTTTAGGAGAAGGAAAAAGAGTAGGGCAACTTTGTTCAGGTCTTTGGAGATGCCAAAGAGATGCTGGTGGGGAGCAAAAGGTTGGGAAGCTAGGAGCACCACCCAAGAGCTCAGGGCTGGGGAGGAAGAAAGGAGGGAGCCATCAAAGCCTTCACAAGCAGACTTCATTGAAATACATGTGCTTTTTCTGCTGCTTTTAAATTATGCAAACCAAACCGAGAGAGCAGAGAGCACAGATTCCCCAGCCAAAAGGGGTGCAACTGAGTCATGAATGCAGAAGGCAGAAATCAAGTGTGAAGCCCCCAGAGTTTGAGGCCCAGATCTGATGGGGGGAGATGAGTTACTGGAAAGAGTCTGAATCTTTATTTGAAGCAGCCTGTGTCCAGACGCTTTGTCAATAACAGCAATAGCTGTGTCTGGATCTATGCAGTCCTATCCCGACCACCCCGTTAAAACCTGCCATCTGCCTCCCCTACCTGTTCTACTTTTTCCTTCTTAGAACGCATCACTTTCTAAAACACCACATAATTTACTTATTTCTTATATTTATTGTTAATTGTCTTCTCTCTGCAGGAAAATAAGCAACTCAAAGTCATGGATATTTGTTGCTGTTTACCAGTGTGGTCTTAGTACTCAGAACCATGCCTGGTTAATAGTAGCTGTTGCTGAATAAATATTTACCAGAGGAATGAATGAACATTAGTTATTAAAAGCAGTTCTCCTACTCTACAACACGGGGGATGCTTTAAGACTGTAGTCAAAACATAATAAAACAACACAAAAAGCAGAAGTATCTACTGTTTACTCCTAACAAAGTGTCCTCCAGTTAGTTAAATGAATAGCTGGAAAAAAAGAGAGAGAGAGAGAGAGAGAGAGAGAGAGAGAGAGAGAGAGAGAAAACCTGGAACATTAGCTCAAAATAAAATTCAGGTCTGTTTCCTCCCAAGCTAATAAACACACATCTCCGCTTCTCAAGGACAAGCCTACAGTATCATGGAAAATACACTGGCTTAGGTGTATGTAAGACCCTAGCTAAAGACTCAGTTTTGCGCACTCAGCAGGGTGACCTTGGACAAATCACCTATTCCCTCTCAGCCTCAGCTTCTCCATTCAAGTTAAGCTTGATTTGATTCAAATATTTAACGAGTGCCCACTGCATCACATCTAGCCCTAAAATGGCAAAACCTATCTAGCCCCCCTCGATATAAAAATGCTAAGTATGATCATTCATGGGAGAGAAATTACAGTTGCATCCCCTCCCCTTGTCGCTGTGGGCTGCAGCCCCCAAGTGGATTACACCTTCATTTAGACATCCTTACTCAGCAGAGCAGGCATTTACTCTGAAAGGTGAGGTGCTGAGAGCCCCCAGGGCAGCAGAGCCCAGGCGCTCATCTCTAATAGCCACTTTGGAGAACCGAGAATCAAACAGCCATCTCACCAGCACAGCGAATGAGGAAAATGCCAATAGCCCAGGCGCGTATTGAACTGCTGAGCAAGGGGTGTGCAAATGCTATTTCAAATGGCTTAAAAAAGCAGCACAACAATGTGAGTGGGTTACAACCGCTGCACAAAAGCACATCTGGAGGATCTCTTTGCTCTCTTGCATCCTTGAATACTGAATCCAGAAAAATAAATTGACTTACTGTTTAATCCAATAGTCAATACGAGCTTCTGTTGTATAGACTCGATTGACTTAAAACTCAAGCCATAGCCTCCGGCAAGAAAAATCTAATGCAATCACGCAGGCCTGGTATTGATACATATCACAGGTAGTAAGAAACAATTATCCCAAACTACATTTGGTGGGAATGGCCAGTGCTCAGGAATCAATGTGGTTAATAATTTTTGATCTGGCTTACTGAAGAGCTGGGCCCAGGCTTGTTATCTTTATGGTTTACAAAGGCTTTCTAATAGGATTAGGTTATCACTGTTTTGTTCTTCCTCCACACAAGGACCCATCTTTGTCTCCCTGCTCCAACAGAATGGTTAAAGACCCCAGGTTCCAAGAGCTGGTGCCCATTAATGCGCTCTCTGCCATGCATTCCTTTGGCATTGCGCCTTGCCTCATAACACAGCCTGATTACCTGGTTGCAGACAAGTGTCTGCATTTGACTATTTTGCTGCTGAGTGACAACAGGAAAAATTAAGAGAGCTACAAATTAAATTATTGTGAGTATGCTTTAATACCTTACATACAAACCCTTCTGCCTGGAACACTCTGATTGGCTTCCTCAGGATCTTACTGAAGGCACAAGGGGCAAAAACTAAATTTTCTGAGAAATGATTGTTCCCTTTACCAAAGAACAAAGTCCTTCCCACTTTACTCCTTCTCAGTTCGAAGAACTGCTTCCTGCTTCTTCACATAGAAGATGGCTACTCATCTTTCCTTTCTGCTTCAGGATCCCTTTAGAGCCTCAGAGAACATATTGTGTGCTGGTTAAAGGGGAGCCATTTCCAGGGAATCTGCATTAATCTTACTACATTTTATCTCCCCCTCTGGGGGTGGACAAACTGTGAAGTTTCCTTTGAATTTCAGGTTTAGACGCACCCCAGAACTCAAAGTAAAAATGATACATGCTTAATAACAACTTCTAGGGAATCCTTTTCAAGTTCAAAGCAGATTGTAAACGTTAATTAATCAATTCCCTTCCCAACACCGTGTGAGGTATGAACTAGCCCCATTTTATACCATTTTATAGATGAGAACATTTAGGTGGGGGCATGAGTAACTAGTTTCAAGCCCAAATGGACTTTAGCCGGTGAAAGAGTGAACCATGGGGATTCCCATGTATAGTAAGGGCTCATGTGACTTTTCCTCTTCCAGAAAACTGACGAAAATCCCATCTCAGGATCAAGGACCTGAGCCCAGCTTAGATGTCACTGCACACGTCAAAGATGGTCAGATCGGCATCTCTCTGCTCGGCATAGCTTCCCCCTATTTCCATCCTCAGTTTTGGGATTGCCTCCCTCCAACACCAGTGAAATGAGCTCAGATCAAAGGCTCACCTGTAGGTCATTTAAATGCCTGAGCCTGTCCAACAGCTCCCTCTAATAAGACTCCGTGAACCGCAGGCTTGAGTTTTACTAGCCTAGCCCTGCTGTGGAAGTTGTCTTCAGTCCAGACTGTTCGCTGCACCTTGCACCTGCAGCCATGGGAGGTGTCAGTGGCAGGACCGTGTAAGGGGAATGCTATTTGGCACAAGCATATAGATGATGAAGGGAGAGAGAGACAAAGATGAGCAGGCTAACACACTCTGTAACCTTTCCCTCTATAACCTTACTGGCTAATCTTTCACAAAGACCAAGCTGGCGGACAAGTTGTAGGAAGCCGTACAAGTTTTTCCTCAAAACAGTTCTAGCAGTGGAGCTTCTGACAACTGTGAAATGGTTCTGTATTTTCCCCACACGTGCCTTGAACTGATGAACACTGATTTTTTTTCTATTGTTATGGCATGGTCAAGTGAGACCCAGACACGGGGGTGGGTGGGTGGGGATTATCAGTGTGGTTCAAATGCACTAGGGAAATTTGCCTCCATTGGGAGGGTGAGGACACTCAGATTATCAGCTTTCCCTTATCAAAATCATGTGGATACATGTTTTCCAAAGCACTTGGGGATTTTTTAGCAAATTTTTAGACCTCTAAGCAGTCTTTTTTTAATTAAGAAAAAAATTTTTTTTTAACATTTGTTTACTTTTGAGAGAGACAGAGTGCAAGCAGGGGAGGGGCAGAGAGAGAGGGAGACACAGAATCTGAAGCAGGCTCCAGGCTCTGAGCTGTCAGCACAGAGCCCAGTACGGGGCTTGAACCCACAAACCATGAGATCATGACCTGAGCCGGTCAGACACTTAGCCAACTGAGCCACCCAGGTGCCCCAGTAAAATGCTTTTGGAAGCAACAATAGTCATACTTCAGAGAACACACATGATATGTGTCTCTTAAGTGAGGATATGGCAGTTGGAAGGCGGGGGTGGTTAGCTGAGACATAATGAATGCGGAATTTAAAGAAAAATAGAGGGAGAGAAATTTCTTTCCTTACTGCCATGCTGGGTGTGGAAAAGTTTAGGCTAGTGGACCTCAACCCTGGCTACTTACCAGAACCACCTGGAGAACTTTTGCAAATTCTCATGTCTATTTCATTCCTAACACTGCCTCCCCAGGAGTAGAGTAAGACAGGAGTATTAAATTTAAAAAAGTTCCATTTATAATACTGTTGCACAGACAGGTCTGGGACCCACTGGGCTGGTCTCAGGAGCACAGTGTGGACTGTGAACACTCTACCTAGGAGTTACGTTACCTGTAAAGAAACATACAAGAGAGAGATATTCCTTTACAAAGAATAGGGCATGGGGACCCGAGGTAATTGCTTCCAAACAGCATCATTGTTCAATTACTAATTTAGTTTTACTTAATGCTTCATGTGAGCAACTATTTTATTCTTATTTTTTTCATTTTTAAGTAATCTCTACGCTTGACGTGGAGCTCAAACTCACAATCCCAAGCTCCAAAGTCACAGAGAAACTAATTTAAAATAAGAAATCCTCGGGGTGCCTGGTTGGCTCAGTCGGTTAAGTGTCCGACTTCAGCTCAGGTCACGATCTCGCGGTCCGTGAGTTTGAGCCCCGAGTCAGGCTCTGGGCTGATGGCTCAGAGCCTGGAGCCTGTTTCCGATTCTGTGTCTCCCTCTCTCTCTGCACCTCCCCCATTCATGCTCTGTCTCTCTCTGTCCCAAAAATAAATAAACGTTGAAAAAAAAATTAAAAATAAAATAAGAAATCCTTTATTCTTATTTCTATGGACCCAGAAGAAGCAAATTATCTGATGAGCAGAATTAGGGATTATAGTACTGACCCCCCCAAAATGAAAAAAGTATTAAAAAGAAACAAAATGAGGGGCTCCTGGCTGGCTCAGTCGGTTAAGCACATGACTTAGGCTCAGGTCATGATCTCGAAGTTAGTGAGTTCAAGCCCTGCAATGACTCTGGGCTGATAGCTGAGAGCCTGGAGCCTGCTTCAGATTGTGTGTCTCCCTCTCTCTCTGCCCCTCCCCTGCTTGCACTCAGTCTCTCTCTCTCTTTCTCAAAAATAAATGTTAAAAAAAAATTTTTTTTTAAATAAAAGGACAAAATGAAACAAATCCCATCCTGCTGCATCCACGATCCCTGGGTCCAAGTTTCCTAAGAGAGCTCATATCCACACAGCCTTGCATGCACCAAACATACGGAGGATCCACAATGCGTCGGGAAGTGTGCTTGCTTTCACCAGTACTGAGATGAAGCAGAAATAGGTTCTAGGTGCTAGAGTCATCCAATCTAGCAAGGGAAGGGTTAAGAGAAAAAAGTACTATAATAAAAAGTGGTTTTTATTTGTCTCTTTCCATGGGTCATGCAATATTTCAAGTGCTTTCCAATCCATACCTCATTTCACCCTTGTAACAGCCTTATCAGGTGGATTGTGTTATTATACCCATTTTACAGATGGGGAACCTGAGATTCAGATGGCTTAACTAACATCTCAAAGATCTCAAAACCCGTAAGAGCTGGACCTTCCTGATTCAACAGAATCAGATGTATATCCCCAGCTTATTCTGCTTTGTAAGCACGTAGGAGGTACATGGGGGCTCAGGCATGTGGGGTGCTCACTTTGACCTTGCAGGGATGGAATGGGGAGAGCTGAGCCTTTCCTCTTGATAGGCCAACACTGACCAGGCGAGAGTGAACTCAGCCATCACGGGTGCCACAGCTTTCAAGACTGGTGTTAAGGAATCTCCCTCCCTTGAACTTGCACACCCAAAGAGCCTGAAGAGCTTGTGGTCAGCAGTCCGTTGAAGGCCACTCTCTTGAAGGGGAAAAAATCTCAACCAGGCAAGGTTTCTCATGCTGGGGCTTAATTTGGTACCTGAGGGGCCATTTATGTTAGGTACCCAGAGCAGGACTCTGCTGGGACTGCTTCCCCACATTCAGGCAGCATGGAGTGGCCCAGCCAGCCAGCCCGCGGAGTTAGGGGCAACTGAGCTGCAACCTGAAGTCATCTATTTATCCTCTAACTGGACTCCTCCCTGGCAAGTGCAGGGACGAGAATGTAAGCCTTGCCACAGTTCAGTGAACCGAGCTCCCGTACCTTGGCTGTGGCGGGTGTCAAGTCACAGTTATGTAACCACTGGGCTGAGTGCCTCCCTGGAGGGGGGGAGCGGGGGTGGGGGGGGGGGCGGTGAGCAGGAAAGGCACTATTAGCGTAATGTTAAGAAAACAGACTTTGAAATCTTCCAGAGAATTGAGAGTTTGGAGCCGTTTGTTTCCCATTTAGTTCCACAATCTTCAAATCCTACGCCCTTGAGTCTGGTCAGCTGTGGGTGGGAAGGCCAGCAGAGTGAACAGGGCTCAGACTCTTTTAGGCAGCGAGTTTATTTAGTCTTAAAATATGCCTGTTGTACGACAGTTTTCAGTGGACCCAACCTGATGATGAAGGAGCATGTGAAGGTTAATGCACAGGTACATCCAAAGAAGTGGGCCTCGCCATGGGCCTTGCAACTAATTGTTTGCTTCTAAAGTCTTCATGTGAACAACTGGAAACACTGAAAGACCTGAAGACTGATGGACTTCCAGAAAGTCCTTGAAACTTTTCAGTGAGGACACCGAGGTAAATGAACGAGTGCTCCCTTTGGCTGCCTACTTTGTGGGGGGGGGGGGTCTGTTTCTTTTGCCCACAAGAGTCACAACCATCCATTTTTTCAACTGCGAGAAAGTGGTCATACGATGTGCAGTCATTTCATACCCCAAAAATCAATTCAAGGTTTATTCATATAGACTCATCCACAGCTGTCATCCGCCCCTCCAGCCATGAGCCCATCCTTTTTCCCCGCCCCACATGTGGCCCTAAAACATCTTTAATAAATAGTACTAAATAAGTGCACGTGTGGGAAAATGTTCATCCCTGCTAGTCATAAAAGATGCAAATTAAAGCAACTTTGAAAAGGTAGCATTTGAGTCTTACTAAATAATACCTTAATGCTGGTCAGGCTGCCATAAAACTGATAGACTCAAATGCTGTGGGCACTAAGTTAAATCAGCATAATTCTTCTCGAAAGAAATAAGGCAATATGTAAGAAGAATCACAAAGATGTGCTTACTCTGACCCAGTAATCCTTCTCTTGGGAATTTATACTAAAGAAATAATCTGACAGAAGCAAAAATCTGCACAAATTGTAGTACTGTCTCTAATGATCAAATCTAATCACACACACACATGAAATTTCAGAAGGAGCCTAATGTTCAGTAACTGGCAATGGCTTAACAAATTATCGCATATTGACGATGGAATACTACGCAACTATTAAACTCCAGAACACGAGGGGGAAATTTAAGATCTAATATCATGAAGATGATGGGATTTTCTTGAATGTTTTTCCTGACCTTTTTTAATATATAAAAGAAATTAAGGGCATTATAGAGAATGTACCAGGAGGTCCATTGGACAATTATTTTCCTACCCAGATCATTTGTGCAAAGGGACTTTTATTAAGGATTTCCCAAATGAAAACAGTGAAATACAGAGGGTCACCAAGATCATGCTGGATTACCAGGGGAGGGGCTTAAAACACTGCACCCTTGACTGTAGTCTAAGCCAGGTGCTTGGCCTTTGACTCTCACCTTTGAGAGAACCTCTTTCATTTTTCCAAACAGGATGTCTTGGAAGGTACTAAAATGGGGTGCTGCTACCCCCACAGCAGCCATATTAGTTTACATCCATCATCATTATATCTGGAAGCACCTCCAAAGAGACCCTGAGGAAACTCTCACTGCCAGGGCTTCAGAACCCTCCAGATCAACAATCGGTCTCATCCATCCTGAAATTAAGGAAACTCAGGGCCATGTGACTGATCATCTTGAAAAGACTGGCAGAGAAGGGAATCTCTACTGGTGGTAATAAACCAGTCTCACCACTGGTGTAACTTCGTGACTTCCAGTCAAACCAAGTGTAGCCATACTTTGCTAACCAACAGCAGCTTCCCCCTGCCTGTCAGTAAACAGCGTGGGCGGATTTGTGTTCTGGTTTTCACTGTGTTCAACGGGGGAAAAGAAGGATACCGTAATGGGTTTTCAGGAAGTTGAATATTTTCACAGTAAAAAACTATTCCTGGGGTGCCTGGGTGGCTCACTCGGTTAAGCGTCCAACTTTGGCTCAGGTCATGATCTCATGGTTTGTGAGTTTGAGCCCTGCGTCCGGCTCTGTGCTGACCGCTCAGAGCCTGGAGCCTGCTTCGGATTCTATGTCTCCCTCTCTCTCTGCCCCTCCCCTACTCATGCTCTGTCTGTCTCTCTCTCACACAAAAATAAATAAAAATTAATAAATTAAAAAAATTTTAAATTATTCCTTATTCTAAGATAATGTCCTTTCTAATTTTTTGACATAAAAACTCCATTCTTTTGGGGTGTCTGGGTGGCTCAGTTAAGCGTCTGACTCTCTATTTCAGCTCAGTCACGATCTCACAGTTTGTGAAATCAAGCCCAGCATCAGGCTCTGCATTGACAGTGTGGAGCCTGCTTGGGATTCTCTCTCTCCCTCTCTCTCTCTGCGCACCACTCCTCCCCCCCACCCCATCCCCCATCTTGTACACACACACTCTCTCTCAAAATAAACAAACATGAAAAAAAAAACATCTTTTTTGGAAAAGATGGTGAAAATAGATGCGAGTTATATTTTGTTCCTGTTATTTCTTTATAGTAAAATACAGGAACCATATATTGGCCTCCAAAATGTTAGTGAAATTACACTACTTTATTACACACATTAACCTGAGATCCCCATTCAACAGAAAGATGGGGATTCTGGACATTTTCAGTGGGCCACACCCAACAGTTTGACAGAAAGTTCTGGTCCCCTTGACTCTTCAACATGTGCTATATGATTATTAAAGAGCCTTACTTCCAGCACTGTGTTTGTCTGCTCTGTGGAGTTGCGAACATCTTTGCTCAGAAACCACCACCTTATTTGTCCTTGTATTTTTGGTGACCAACACAGCATGGACTATTCTACTGTTTAACTATATTCTGTAGTTGGACAACGTGACGTAAAACCTAAAGGACAGTTGCAGAATTGAGGAGAAAGCTCTCAATGTGGATTCAGAGGACCGGATCAGAAACCTGGTTCTGCCAGGGCGCCTGGGTGGCTCAGTTGGTTGAGTGTTGACTTCAGCTCAGGTCATGATCTCATGGTTCATGAGTTCGAGTCCCACATCGGGCTCGCTGCTGTCGGCGCAGAGCCTGCTTGAGGTCCTCTGTCCCCCTCTCTCTGCCCCTCCCCCACTCATGCTTGCTCTCTGTCTCTCTCAAAAATAACTAAACCTTAAAAAGAAAAGAAAAGAAAAGAAAAACCCTGGTTCTGCCCTCTAACAGCAGTTACTTGCCTGCTCCAGTGCCAAGAGTACAGCAATACTTCTCACACCCTCCCGGCACCCCGGCTGTGTCATTGTGCGTGGGTCACGTGAAAGTGCCTGTGTGTGTGTTAATTTCATTTCATTCTCTCCGTCTTACTCCCCGACTGGGTGCTTCTCATATTTACACGCTGCCCCTACCTCAGCCCTGGCCAGAGGGGATCACAAAGCAAAAGGCCAGGTCCTCCCATCCAGGGAGGTGGAGGGCCAGAGGCAGCTGTCAGCATGAAGGCAAAATCAAATACAAGCAGCATCCCGTTTGCATTTACTCATGATTGTGGTGTTTGACAAGATAGCCTGTACCCGCTTGTACATTCATTACAGAGCTTCTGAAATGATTTTTCTTTGTCTGTTTGAACATAGGAATTTTTAATGAACAGTTTCAATGTCTGGTTTCATGCACTTAAAACGTAAACACCAGTGAGCATTTTTCTAACAGGCTTGATCCATACCCTCAAATGGTTTACCAGAGATTCCAGCAGGGGGACTCGTGTGGGTTGGAAACCGGTGTGGCTTTTCTTCTGTGGTCGCTGATGCAAACAAAGACAGGAACTTTCAGCCTCTCCTTTCCAGTGATAAATATTTTAAGTAAATGAAGAGGTAAATGGAGAAGGGATTTGAATTTTAACTGTTAGTAAGTGAGGCATGAAGGGGTAAAAAGTTGTAACTGCCAGGATGATCCCATAAATTCTTTTGAGCAAGTTAATTTGCAAATTATGTCACATGTGGCACAAAGACATCAAATGTTCTGCCTGTTGTACTGTAGAAAGCTTATGTAAGAACCCCCCCCCGCCCCGTTCCCCCCCCCCTCCCCCACCATTCACCTTTCTAGCTGCATCTCATGCTGCTTTTCCCATGTTTCTGGGCTTTGGGCCTTAGTAGCCCTCACCCAGTTCCTCAAACACATATTCCTCATCTCTCCACAGGGCCTTTGCACATGACGTTCCCGTTGCCTGGTTCAGTCCTATTCATATTTCTGACCACTCCTTCCTCAGGGAAACTTCCCTTCCTTTCACGTAAGACAAATCCCCTACTACGTATCCTCAGAGGACATATCCTTCATCACACTTGTCACTGTTATTTCACATTTATTTAGTGACAATTTGGTGAACTCCATCCCCCGCCCCCACAGTACTGCTAGCTCCTCAGAACAGGGATTACATCTGTGTTTGCTCCCCATCCTATTCCCAGCACCCTGCATGCCAGGGCTCAGTAACTATTTAGGCACTAAATGCATGGAGTGAATGGATCCTTGACAATTACCCTCACCCAAATCCTTTTTAATGACCTGCCTATGCAAGGCATCCTGTGGAACAAAGTAAAAGTTATGGTTCCAGGCCTCTGAGGGTTTCGTCACCTGGAGACACCGCTTTCACACATAAACGACATCATTGAGGTTGAGAGCTGGGCTGTACGTGGCATCGGTGAGTACAGGTGTGTCCCAGATGGCACATACTGCCTGGGACAAGTCACTAAACCTTTCTTTGCCTCTATTTCCCCATTTGCCAAATGGGATACTATCAGTGTGCCCTTTGCTAAATGGCCAGAAGGTAAAACCAGATTACCCACGTGAAAATGCCTTGAAAAGGTAAATATTGGTATTCCTTTTTACTTACAAGGAACCACCTCCTTGGCCACCTCTATAAAGAATCTTGGACCTTCCGAGGAAAACGTGATGGAAGCCATGCTCTTGGGTGAGATGCGGCTGGGAGAGCAGGAGAGGTTTGGGCCGATTTAGGGGCACAGGCCGGTGGAAGGCAGGTAGAGAAGGGGGCTGTTCTGTGGACTGGGGAAGACCACCCTCCTGTCATCAGGGCCACCCGGAGGATGCCCACCCTCCAAGAGGAATACTGAACAGTTTTGTGATGGCGGAGGACCAGGGGAAAGGGACAAAGGGGGCAGATTCGTCTGTAAAACTATCTACCCTAAGTTTGGTTGTTTCTCTAGTGATTTTAAGGCCCTGTCTCACCTGGGTTTGGCAAACAAACAGGAAGTCTCCTCCCTCCCCCATGCTCACCTGACGGGATCCAGCCCTCACTCAGGGGCAGCTCCCTCTTGGAGTCTCCGCGTGTGATAATTATTTAGCAACCTATGAGCACAGGTGTGGAGACCCCTGCGTAATCACAGAGTGAGAACCATGGCTTTTCTCAGGATAAGGTGCCTTGGGAACAGCGGGTGGGGTGTGAGTGGAACCTCATTAGTGTTTTCTGAAGACACTGAAGGCTTCCAGTCTGTATCTCTCCAAGTGCAATGTCATCCCATTTTGCAAATGAGAAGCAGAGCGTAAGTCTCTAGTAAGTCATGCAGTGCTCTTGAGGTAGGGACAAGTTGATCAAATGAGACCTAAAAGGGGAACTGGGCAGAAGTGCTGGATAACCGCATGGGACTATGAAAACAGAAGGCCTTGTTACTGCTCAAGCAGCTGTTACAACGTTTGGGGGCTTGGGGGCCCTGGCCCGGCTGAGAGCTGGACGTGGTGGTCCCTTTATTATTGTCTGGAAAAATGATACCTTCATCAAATGGTAAAAGGAATTATGAAGGATCCAGTAAACATGGCATTTGCTCACAACCTCTCCCCTTCAACTGTGATCAACACTGAAGAGGGATGGCTACACCCCGTTGTCTTTTCTGGGTATCCCTTTGCAAGGCGTAGAGCGGGAGAGCCTATGTTAGTGGCAAAGAATGTGTTCATTTAACTGAAATACTGTTGAAACTAGGGATACCTAAAATTGTTGGTTAGTTCGCTTTTACTCATTCTGCAGTCCCATACCGAGCACTTACAAAGACCAGGTCCTGTGCCAAGCACGGAGCGCCTAAAGGTGAAGAAGACACCATGCCTGCTCTCAAAGAGCCATATCCTAATTGGTTAGAAGAGCATATAAACCAAAATTACAGTCACTCTTTGGCAAGCCTAACACTACAATACACAAGGTGCTGTGGGAACTCAGAGGAAGAAGAGATTTAGCCAAGGTGCCTAGGAGACCTTTCTGAAATAAGGCATTGATGAAAGAAGAGGAATTCACCGGGCATGAGAAAGACCACTCATTCATTCATTCATTCATTCATTGACCCATCGATTCATTCTGCACATTTAATTGTGCTGGGAACCCTGCCAGGTGCTGGGGATATTGTGGCGAAACAGCCCAGTCCCCACCATTGCGGAGTTCACGGTCTAGGGAGGATGGTAGGTACACAAACAGTTGGTCATAAATTTGGGAAGTGCTGTGAAGGAAAAATACAAGGTGTCTCAAGAGTCTGTCTGGGGAACCGATCTTGTCAGGAGGTGCTGTGGCAACGATGTGACTTTTGAGCTGAGATGACAAAGACACCCAGCAACGTGTGAGGCCAAGGGGCTAGAAGATGCACCGGCAGGGGGAGATTTCAGGCAGAGCGAGCATCACGTTGCCTTCATTCATTCCACTGACATTTACGAAGCTCCCATGTGCTCAGCACTGTGGTCACCACGATAAGCAAGACATCTGTGACCCCAAGAAGCACGCAGTTGACTGGAGGAGGCCAATCATAGCTGGGCAGGGGAAACACTTTCCCGCCAGAGGAAAGAGCAGGCACAAAGGCCACGAGAACAAAGCTGAAGACATCTTAGTCTGAGATGGGGGTTCCTAGTTCCCCGGGGTGGCTGCTCTGTGGGGTGCTGCTTGGCCCGTCACCTTGTTCTTCCTTGCTTAAACGAAACTACTTTCTCTACCAATGGCAGTGAAATCGCCCTGGGAAGAAGCCGCCTCAGCAAATGCTGATGTGTGCATTTTGCAGCGACGTGGAAGTGGCCGGCCTGGCTTGGCCTGTGCATCCCTCCCCTCCTCCCCCCGCAGGATCCACATAGTCATCAGCACCACGGGGCTGACGGCTTCACGAGGGCACCCTCCCTGCCTCGCTGCTCTGAGCCTGCCTCGACCTGGGCGTCCTGGCCACACCCGCGGCCCTTCCAAACCTTCTATCTGAGGGTTGGGGCCCCCTTCGAGGAGAAAGCCCCCATCTCGCTTAATAACATTTTCCCTCTGCCTGTCTAATTAACTCCGTCACTGTATCTGCAGTCAGATAAAATGCTCATTTCACACCACATTAATTTTTATCAGCTGAACATTAAGCAACACAAAGCTATCTATGCTTGGTTTAATTTACATACTGACAGACCTACAAAGCATTACCCACAGTGGCTGCGAAGCAAATAAGCAGAACTGGCATCAAACAAGGCTGTTCAAAATGAAATATTGATTTGCAAGCCTGACAGTAAAGAAGGGTTGGAGGGATATGGGAGAAGAAGGGAAGAAGAAAAGGGTTATTTTTCCTTGAAGAACGATTATTGATGTAGTCAACTAACAGGTATCCTAAAGGTCAAGCAGAGGGGCAAGCTGGGCTCTAGGATGCTGAGGGATCAGGTGTGCTCTGGGAAGACAGCCTCACGGTCCACGCGGTTTTCCGGAAATAGAATCTCTTCACTGTTCTGCTATTGGAGGTTCCCCTCATCTAAAGGGAATGCCTCAAATAACAAAATGTTTTAGTATCTCACCGCGCCCCGGTTGACATACCTCACCTCTGTGACCTGTGCTCAAGCTCCTTCTTTGGAAGAGTCTTCCTTCCCCTACTTCATGGCTAACATCAGGCATCACCTCCTCTAGGAAGCCTTCCCCGTTCACCTTCCTTCTGACAAGTATGTTCCCAGAACACCCAGAAGAGGGGCCACACTGTACCTACCACACTGTATTTTAATCATCCATGTGTTTGTCTCTTTCTCTCACTGCTTACTTATAAGCTCTTTACAGGGGCAGATACACTTTTGATGGGGTGGCTGGAGTTTACCTAGTTGGGGTACTTTCTTTAAGAAAAAGAACTTAAAGAGGAGCCTGGGTGGCTCAGTCACTTAAGTGTCCGACTTGGGCTCAGGTCATGATCTTGCGGTTCACAGATTCAAGCCCGGTGTTGGGCTCTGTGCTGACAGCTTGGAGCCTGGAGCCTGCTTCAGATTCTTTGTCTCTCTCTCCCTCACCCCTCCCCTGCTCACACTCTGTCTCCCTCTCTCAAAAGTAAACAAACATTAAAAAAAATTAAAAACAAGAACTTAAAAGTCTAAGTTTGAAAAACTATTACAAAAACACGTAACCATGAGAACATACTTCGAGGACCCCTCCTAGGATCTTGGAAGAAGCCTATGCAAGAGAGGAGTTCTGAAGTTTAAGCTTTCTTCGCTTCGAGTGAGTCTGCTTCTGGAGCCTCGGGCACAGTACCTCGCACGGAACAAGCATGGCATAAATGTAGGTAGCATGAACTGAACAGCTTCGGGAAAAGGAGCTACTTGTGAGTATACTGTCTGATAGCTTCAGCCAAAGCAAAGGTAAGGGTGGTTTCCTCGAGCATCACAGCAGCTCAGATGAAAAGCTGACTAGGGCTGGAGACAGAAGTGTTTTCTAAGTATCAAGTTTCTCCATCTGAGAACCTGTGACCCAAAAATAAATAAATGAAAAAGAAAGAAAGGAAAGAAAGGGAAGAGAGGGAAGGAAGGAAGGGAAAAGGAAAAGAACGAGTGAACAAACATATGCCCCCCCCAGGAAGAGGACACACACACATGGCTCGTACAGGTCAGTCTTTAGACTGCAGATTGCTCTTGGCATTCCTCCTTTCACCAAGATCAGTGGAAGAATCTTCCACTTTCACGAGCACTGAAATCACCTGGATCACTTCCTACATGGCAGATTTCCTGGCCCAAACACCAGAGTGTTTAATTTCTTGTAACTGGAGTGGTGCCTGAGAACCTGCATGTTACATACGGGTGCCCACTCATGATCTTTCCCTAGAGCTTTATTGAGATGTAATCCACACACAATATTGTGGAAGTTTAAGGTGTACAGAATAGTGATTTGATATACATACCTATTGTAGAAGATTTATCACAATAAGGTTAGTTAACACATCCTTCACCTCACAGAATTGCCATTTTGTTGTTGCTGTTGTTGCGGTGAGAACGTGAACGCTCTCTTCTCATAGCAACTTTCAAGTATACATACACTGTTATTAACTACAGTCACCACAGTTATAGAAAGCACTACGCTGCTCTGCTGGAGAGCCTCAGAACCACCTGTGATCTTGCTGTGGGTTTTCTAAGACCACTTTGAGAAACCTTGACCAAATACGAACACTGACGTGAAAGGGAGGAATTGGGTGGGAGCCGGATGGGAAGGCTAGTAGAGAGTGATATTTCACTCAAGAAGTTGGAATCTGACTTAAAGATGGTGTAGCATCATGGCCTGAGGAAGATCCAGGACTGACAGAAGGTACAGAAAACATGTATCTAAAACCTGGAGAGTAGAGAAGGCTGTAGATTGACTATGAAATACCTCTGCAGACCCCAGCTGGACAACTCGTGTCTTCCTGTGTATGTCAACCTGTAGATACTTTGTGCTGAGTCCCCATGAGAGAGAGGAGCACAACACTTTCCCCAACCACAAGGGCCAATGCAGGGTGAGTTTTCAGCTCTATTACACTAACATTTTTATTAGGTAGCCCTGGATAGTTAACACATAACATTCCTGCCATGGTTGTATATGGCTTCCCCAAAAAGAAACTTCTGGACTGGCTTCAGTTTCACAATCATGCATGCAAGGGCTTGCAGGTATCAGTTGGCTCTAGGACTGCTGCAGGTATTTTGTTTCCAACACCAGCATGGCACAGTCTTCTTAAAGATCTGTGATCCATGGAAGCCCCAGACCCTTCTTTTGGATCAAAAAGTTTCAAAAAGCCAAGATTGTCATTTGTTTGTTTAGTAGTGATTAGTGGGAAGAGAAAGCAATAGGAGCTTTGGCATGGGAAAAGTCTGGCTCATTTAGAATGAAATTTGCATAACCCCAATTATGGAATTGAGCCCAGGCCAAAATCTTGGGATGTGGGTTCCATGGCTAGTTGAGCTAGTATAAAGCTGTATGAACTTGGACAAGTCATTTAACCTCCCTGAGTCTACTTCCTCATCTGTAATATTTGTTGTGCTTCACAGAGCTGTGATATGGAGCCAATGTGAAAAATCTAAATGTAAATATATAGAGTACTGGCTTCTTGTAATGGTCACTAATTCTCCTATAGATAACAATGAAAATGTCTACAGAAAATAAATTTTAAAAAACGATTTGAAGACAGTGGAGTGCAACCAAAAGGTAACAGAAAACTGGGATAGAGTCTTCAGCTTGAAAGATATGACCTCCAATTGGTGAAATTTGTGGATTTATGAAATTTCCCCTGAGAACACTCTCTAATCAGTTTTTGGCTCTGGATATCTCAAACTGTCAGAGAATAAAGTTAGGTATGGAAGAGGAATAAGAAAGTTAGGGGACAAAGTCTGTAAGGGTGGAAATTGCAGATGGAATGGGTCACAAAATAGGTATATAAAATCTGCCTGAATCTTTGACTGCTAAACTACACATGCATGAAGGAGATCTCAGGGGGGACAAGACAAAGTAGTGGCTGAAAGATGAAAGAACAGAAAAGAGACTTTAGCTGCTGCTGACTACCCCCAAGACAGGGCTAGAGTTTGAGTTCAGCCAAGTTAACTGGCTGCTAAAGTAATTTATCTTTGGAGGAACATAACAGAACCTACAGCTTCAGCAATGGTTATTTGTATTATCTATTATCCAATCAAAAGTTACTAGACATGTAAAGAAAGAGTAAAATTTAACTCCTACTCAGGAAGAGAAAAGCACTCAATGGAAACTAACCCCAAGAATACTTGGATGATGCATTTAGCAAATAAGGACTTTAAAGAAGTTACTATAAATACATTCAAGGGACTGAAAGACCTATATGCATAATAAATGAACAGATATGGGACCCCAGTGGCAAAGAGAAACTATAAAAATGACCCGGATGGATATCCTAGACTTGAAAAGAGAAATGACTACAATGAAAAAAAATTACGGTATGAGCTTAACAGCAGCTTGGAGATGACAAGAGAGAGTCTGGGGACTTGAAGACAGATCAATAGAAAGTATCCAATCTTAAAAACAGAGAGGAAAAAAAAAAAAATGAAGACAAGTGAACAGAGCCTCTGGGACCTGAGCATTGTAAACCATCAAACAGTCTAACATAGATGAAACTGAAATCTCAGAAGGACAAGGGAGGGAAGATGGGCCTAAGATACATTTGGAGGAATGATTGAAAACTTCCCAAATGTGGTGAAAGACATTAGCTTACAGATCCATGAAGCTCAACACACCCCAGGCAGGAGAAATACAAAGAAAATCATATGAGGCACAACACCGTCAGTTCTCGAAAATCCAAAGGTGAAGAGAAAATCTTGAAAGCAGCCAAAGAAAAACACATATTAGTCACAAGAGAAGCAGCAATGTGAATGTCAGCTAATGTCTCTCAAAAAACAACAAAGGGCAGAAGATGAGGAAGTGATACCATTAAAGTACAGAAAGAAAACGATTGTTAATCCAGAATTCTACATTTAGGAATAAAGGCAACAAACAGTCATTTTCAGGTAAATGAAAACTGAGAGCTTCATTACCTGGAGACCTGCACAAAAAGAAATGATAAAAAAAGTTCCTTAGTTTGAAGGGAAATAACAGTAAATGCTAAGTCAGATCTATCAAAAGGAATGAGGATCGTTAAAAAAATTCTTTTAAGTAAACAGTTATTACTTTTTCCAGTGGGTAGCAAACTTATCCCATATAGACTAAATGACACAGGGCCTCTAAACAAAACCCACAGATCCTACAAATTCTGTTTTTTTCTGGCATCCTCCCGAAACTCCAACACCCCCGCGCCAAAAAAAACCCAAGAAAAAACGAAAACAAAAATCTGTATTTATTATCAGCTGTGTGATGTTAGGCACAAAGCTAATTCTGTGCATTTGTTTCCTTATTTATAAAGTGAAAAGATGGAATAAGTACTCTCAAAAGTTCCTTTTGGCCTGAAGATACTGTGGTTCTGTGTCAAAATTGGAGCTGTTAAGTTAGTAATATGCTCCATTTAATTTTTATGAATATTATTTATATTTCCATTATTAGGGTGAAGGTAACTGAGTCGTATTAATGGTCAGACAAACTCATAAAATTCACCCAAGGACTAATGAGCTTCAGAAGCTTCTGAGACATACCAGATCCTTTTGTGCCTCACAATTCAAAAATAACCCAAAACATACTCCCATTGGTAATGTAAGAACATGAGGTAAGCCATAGCATAGACGCTTTGTCAACTGCACAGCCCTAAACAGATAAAGGTAAGGTGGTTTTGTTATCCCAACTGTCAGATTTCCTTTCACATTTGCAATATACTGATGCTGGATGCCCCGTTTCTTAGTCATCTTGAACACTGAGGAACTACATTAAACCACATCAGAATGTGCTTAGCCAAGCGCGAAAGTTCACTGCACAAGTCCTGCCTGTGTGAGAAGCAGAGAGTAGGGAAGCCAGGACGCCCCAAGGTCTGGGAACAGTTAATTAAATATTCAGTGTGTCCATGTTTCACTGGGGGGAGAATCTGTGGAAATTCAAAGAGCTTTCTGGTGATCTGCCACAGAGACGGACTGAAGCCAGGCTAGACTCTAAGGCTAGGCCACCACGTTCCAGGAGGTTGCCCCAAGGGTGGCCTTCCTCAGCTGTGATGCTCTGTGACATTTGAGCTGGGGAGCCTTTCCATCCTTGCTCAGTGCTTCTGAGACTGCTGGATGAAGCGAGGCCCGGAAGGTTCATGACTGACCAGTGCACTCTGGAACAGCTCCTTGAGGACCCGGGTCCCAGCGGCCTCTCTGAGGTGGCAGGGGAAAGGTAGAACTATTCGGTTCCTTCACCGGCAGCAGCTTTATGATTCTGCTGAGCGCAGTGTGTGCGACTGTTTCTTTGCTCCCCAGAAAACAGCCACTGTGAATAACATGCTGTTTGGAAACAGGTCTACTTAAAATGTCACGTTAATGTAATTATTTACAAATACTGGTGTAAATGAAATAAAGGTCTGACTAAAACAGAAAATTTCCAAGCCTAACACCATTACTTTAATGAACAGAGAAATGCTGAATAATTTTCTGCTTATTTCACGGCATTCTTGATAAACCCTTTTTTTTTTTTTTTTGCCTCCGAGTCACATGTCCCAGGTTAAATTTCTTTTTTCAACTTGCTCCCACCTCCCAACTAACTGATAGTACACAATGTGGAATGTATGTCCTTTATATTTTTGAGTGGCTCTTAGATTTGAATTTTGCCACCTCAAGACCATCATACCTGCTTTTACCCTGTCCTTTGGGCAAAAACGATAACAAAGCCCCAAGGGAAAATTTTGGGTACACAGTCAGTGAGAAAGCCTGCTTTCCGACATCCATATCCAAATATCCACTGATGTCAGAGGCAACTGAGTCACTGACATCCCCGTGAGTTGTCTGTGGGTTTCTGACAGCAAAATCCAATATATTTTCAAAATGACAACCAGAACCTTCTAAGCCATTGGCCACTGGATGTCGAAGAAAATAACTTCTGATAGTGCAGAGTTGTCATTTAATTAGAGCCCAAGTAAAAAGCACTTGGCTTCTTTCCCTGCTTTCTGTTTAGATGGGTGCTTTGGCCCATCTGCCCATATCCTTGGGTTTACTGCTCAGAAGCAGCTTACATGTGGAGTCCTGCCTTTCCACCTCAACTCCTTCAACAAAGCAAATGTGAAAAATAGGAAGTAGAAATGAGGGATTGCTCTCAAAGGGGTTTGTCTAAAACCAAATCCTAGACCTTAGTTTCTAAAATGTGACACCCCCTTCACTGCTTGCCAACCACATAAAAGCCTCAAGAAAACACTGCCATAAGCATCACAACTTCTGTCTATCACTCTTTTGGCACACATATCCTGGAGTGTTGGCAGATTTCCCAAATCCCCACCCACTAGATGTCTTCCAGTTCTGGAATTGGAGCAAAGAATTCTTACCTATAAAGAGCCGACCTGGATTCTGAGGCTGGTAGTGGAGACAAGTACAGAGAGAATTCAAAATGGCACCCTCAAACCAATGCTCAGGGTGGGCTAGTCACCATCTATCTGCAGGCTAGCAGCAACTTCTCACTTTATTCCTGTACTCATCACAAAACAACAGCAGCAGCAACAATAAAACCTCAGCCCTTAGATGGGTTGCTTGAAACACAAAATTTGCTTCCCCATTCTTCTTCTTGTGACCTATCCCAGAAAAGGTGGCCAAACCCGAGGAGAGTATATTTTGAGTTAAAAAGCTGACAATTGTTTAGACTGCAAGCTCCCTGAGAAGCGAGCTTCCCTGAGAAGGCTCAGTCCTTCGACCTCACTGCTGTAGGGCACAGTATGACACCATGGTGGTGCTAGGGCATCTACTCTTACGGTGCAAAGAGGAGGGAAGGTTCTGGAGTAGCCACTGCCTGGACTGTTAAGATTGCAACTTCAAATAACTTTATCCTTCCCTTCCCTCCATAGTAAGCCAGCAGAAACAGCTGGTTTATCTGTCATCCTCAGACTATAGGGGGAGACTTTCCTAATGACCGCCCCCCACAAACACATTGTATGCCAATTCCTCTCACCTGGATCCCCATCCTTCCCTCTGTTCCAGCCTCAGTTGACATGAAGATGCCATGCGGACTGTATGGCACTGTAACACCATGGAACATGATTTAGGACAATATATTAGAGTGGAAACAGCTCTGGGCAAATACCTACATGGTGCTATGCCTTGCCTTCTTCAGCTTTAAAATGGGGGCATACTACCTGATGTCCGGCCTACATCACAGGACTAACGTGAGTATCAAAATGTTTAAAGCCTGTGTAAATATTGTCATCATCATCATCGCAATATTTTTCTCACCTCTGCATCCTCAAAACAGGAAGTTGAAATGAATCTGGTTCGTGACAGAGTGGAAAGAAGCCTGAAGTAGCAGTGAGCCGGGGTCTGGCGGTGGCTCTGCCACTGTCACTCTGGCCACTGCTGTCTGTGACTCTGTATCACAGAGAAGGTCAAAGTTTAGCTCTGGTGAGAGCCAGAGACCACTTAAACTAGGAGAGACTCAAGAGATGGCATAAGCTCATGAAACGAGGCGAGCCCTGGAGAGTTCTGATGTGCACTGCAATCCTGAAGGTGACTCTTTTGATGTCCCCAAATGCAGGAGCTCAATCCTAAACCTAGAGGTGTGACGAGGGAAACGCTGAGCTGGACTGTCAAGGTGATCTGGCCTGTGCAAGCTTTCTACCACTGGAAATACATAAACAGTTTTGAGAAACAAATCCCTCCAAAGAAGGCCAGACAAATACCATTTCATACCCACTAAGATGGCAATTAAATAGAAAAAAGGAGAACAACAAGCAGTTGGCAAAGATGTAGAAAAATTGGAACCTTCGTACATTGCTGGTGGGGACGTAAAATGGGGCGGCCGCTTTGGAAGCGTTTTGGTGGTTTCTCAGTAAATCAAATACAGATTTATCATATATATCCAGCAATTCCACTCCTAAGTATATACGCTAAAAACCTAAAAACAGGTGGTCAAATAAAAACTTGTGTTTGAATTTTCATCGCAGCTCTCCTGGCAATCGGCAAAAGGCAGAAACAACCTTGACTGTCTATCAGCTAATGAAAGAATAAAGAACATCTGCTATATCCATATGATAGGATATTATTCAGCCACAAAAAAGGAATGAAGGCCTAACCCATACGACAAAGGGGATGGACCCTGAAAGCATTATGCTAAGTGAAAGAAGCCTGACCCAAAGGCCATATAATAGTTAATTCCATTTACATGAATACCCAAAGTAGGTACACAGACACCGAAAGCAGGTTAGTGGTTGCCAGTGGCTAGGAATGGGGAATGGCTGTTTAACGGGAAGGAAGCTTCTTTTGGGGGTGATGATAGTGTTCTGAAACTAGACCGTGGGGATGGCTACCCAACTTTGTGAAGGTACTAAATGCCACTAAATCATGCAGTTGGAAACATCTAGGATGGTAAATCTTATTATATGTGTTATAGCACTATATTGGAAAAAAAAGAGAGAGAAAAAGAAAGCAGACAAAGGTGGGGATAAAGTGAATGAGAGGGAGCACTCTGGAGCTCCAGTAGAGGGAGGACCTTCCAGAACTATCTCTGCCGCACTGTGGGTGCCCTTCCAAGGGTCTGGGTTGTTGGCTTAATTGAGAAATTATTCCTAATAAGTCCCAAGGAGCTACAGGTCTTTTCCTTATAAACGGGAAACGATCATATCTCATGGCAGCTCATTACGCATTCTTTTGGTACCATGAGTTGTTTTAAAACCGTGAAATTAGTTCTGGCAGAGTTTACAGAAAAACACCCATGAGATGAGACTGAATGAGTTATGTAAGACTCCTCACATTCTGCAGACAAGATGTTAACTCCTTACTAGCACCGCTAAGGACACCAGTGTCATTTATAAAGTAACAGCACACTCTGGTTTTCACCAAGACCAACACATGGTTGATGAGAAGAAGCAGTTGTCCGGATGTAGAGCTGGACAGGCCCATCAAGCAAGCACGGGGCCCAGCCAGGTCCTCCCTCTCCACATGAGGGCTTGGAGGCCCCCAGACAGGTGCAAACTGGTTTTACTAACAGTTCCAGGAGCTAGGCTGACACTTTGGCATGGTGAAGGCTTTAAAATTAGCCCGATATCCACAACATTAATAGGATCCTCACTGCTCTACAGCTCTGCCACAGCACCAGCCCCTGCCCATCCGGGAGCATGACTAGTTTGATCAACTGGCTTGAATTCTGGCATTAAGGAGACACACATTAACAAAAGGTTGCACCTGGCAGCAGTCATGAAGCCAATTATTGTATCTTGGGAAAAAAACCCAAAACTTTATTTAATGCATGAGGCCCAAGTAAGTTGCTAAGCTGATGAGCTCTCGCTCTCTCTTCCTTCTCTTCTTCCCATAGACAAACACACACACACACACACACATACATACACGCACAAACACACACTTTACCTGCGGTGTACCTAAAAAAAAAAAAAACCTAAATATACATAGAATGTTTTACCAATAAAATGTAATGCTTCATAATTTAATTTATTTAGAAAATAGCAAAGAATTCAAAAGTAAGTTAACTACGCGTCAAAGACCAAGCACTCAAGCTTGGGAGATGCCATTAGGACTCTACTCAAAATCCACAGACTCTTTTTCTAGAGACAAACAACAAGCTGAGTTATCTGGTTCCTAAACCGAAACACCGGCTCCTCCTTGGAAGGGGGAGAGGGAGCCTCTCCCCCCAGCCCCGGGGAAGGTACCCTGACTGCCACAAGATGTGGTCACTGACCACCAAAGTAGGAAGGCCCAAAACAAGTGAAGGCAAGCCTAAGTCACACAAAATCGAACTGCCCAAAGCCACGTGAAGTGCTACCCTGAGAGGCACCACAACAGAGTGATGAAGCACAGGCTTAGGAGTCAGACCCAAGTCTGAAGGCCAGAACTGGCCATCTGTTTGCTGTACAATCTTGGGTAAGTCCCTTCCCACCTGTGACCCCCTGGTTTCCTTCTATCAAAGGAAAGATACATCCGCACTTTAGAGTACGAAGAGGCTTATCGAACTTCCAGGGTTACTGTGAAAATGAGCTAATTATGTAATGAGCTAACAGAGGTATCTAGTTATTGCTCAGTGAAAAGCTTTTTCTTTTCTTCTTCTTCTTCTTTTTTTTTTTTGTTAAAGACCTGAGGACATAAGGGTGTCATGGTGTGGACTAGAGGACATCAGGGTGTCATGGAGCGGTCTGGTTATTCATGGTCACGATGAGTCATCCAGAGAGGGTTAACGTGTCGTCTGCACGGTCTCAGGGAAAAGGCAGGGACCTTCCCTCCAATGAGCTCTTCATCTGCCTACTTCCCCCAGGATCCCTGAAACCTCCGCCCTCCACCCCTTTATGCCCATCTCTGGAGCCCTGCTCAGTCTCTCTCCCTTTCTCTGGAAAACCCACTTTTAGCAAACTCTTCTTCTACAAGTTATCTGATAAACTGCTTTACCCTAAGGTGTCAATGCTTGAAAACAGCAAAGTTTTTGTGGGTATCCGTTAGCAAGAGGGACTGCCATCAATGAAAGGAGAGTAACATTTCAGCAAAGGTGTCCCCTCTCCATTACACCATGTAAGCAGTTTCTTCTGTGCGGCCAGCCTGAGACCTTACCATAAGGAGCCTGAGGCATGTATAGGGCCCAACGCTGGCTGCTGAAGATACCTGGTGTTCCTTGTCAGAGTCACAGCTTGATAGGTGTTCTTTCAAAGAATCACAGCCCTCCTTCTGTCTGATTCAGAGTTATTGATTTATATTCTGCACTGGTCCAAAAATACCAGGGAGGGGAGTGTAGAGTCACTAAAGGAAACAAGGTCTTAAGCCAACAAGATCCTGCCATCAAAATACTAAGTTTATCATGATGCTTTCATGTGAAAACACACTGAGAAGTAGCCTCGTTTCTTTTTTCTTTTCTCATTTTCCCCTGCAATCTGATGTTCTTTTAAACACCTGTGTGTTGGAGACTGCCATAGCAGAGAGGGAGATAAGGAGGGAGGGGCACAGAAGGGACAGATGGCTGAGGCATTTTAGCTCTTATCAAGATGTGTATATTGGAATGTCTCAGCTCTCTCTCTCTCTCTCTCTCTCTCTCTCTCTCTCTCTCTCTCTCTCTCTCTCTCTCCAGCTCTCTGTCTCTGTCTCTCAGTGCCTCTATCTCTGGCTTTCTCTCTAAAACAGTAACAGAGGGGCGCCTGGGTGGTTCAGTCATTTGGGTGACCGAATTCAGCTCAGGTCATGATCTCACGGTTCGTGAGCTCTAGCCCCACATGGGGCTCTCTGCTGTCAGTGCAGAGCCTGCTTCAGATCCTCTGTCCCTCTCTCTGCCCCTCCCCTGCTCCTGCTTGCTCCCTCTCAAAAAGAAATAAGCATTACAAAATTAAAAATATATATTAAAAACAGTAGCAGACATATTGTTAGGACTTCATCTGCCCAGTGATGGGGATCGTGACTCCTTAGAGAGGACAGGCATACCTCCAACGTCTCACCCAGTGCCTGTGCCAATTCTGCATCTCCCCTCCACTCTGCCTTCAGAGACATTTAGACAGGTTGCCTGAAATGGGAGAGTTTACACCAGAGAAGTTGGCAAACGCTACAAATCAGGACTTTTTCTTTCTTTCTTTCTAGAGGGCCAGTTGTTAAACATTCACCAGCTCACCACTGATAATAGGCATTCCATAAATATTTGCTAAATAAGCAAAGGAAGAATGATGAGCTGTCCCCTTGAATTTAGCCATTTCTGACACCTCTCTGGCTCTACTTGTAGCAAACCCCCTGTAAGGTCTTCTCAACAAGATGACAAGCCTTAGGATTTAGTTATGAGGCAGAGAAAGAATTGCCAGGAAGACTAATTTAAAACAAAATTTCTCTTTGGTAATAGTGCCTCTGACTCAGCTCTGGTGGAAAGTAACAACCTTATAAACCCACAAGGAAGAGGTGAAGATTTCACATCATTTCTCATTTCTTTTGATGTTAAAAAGGGAACCGTATTAAAGGCTGGGACAGGGGTCGGGAGGGGGGGCATGCCAGGCTCCATGCGGCGGTCACATATAGCAGCATCCTCCTCGCGACCTCAAGGAGGGAGTGACTTTCTCTAAGTGCAAGTTCCCTTGTTATTGACTAATAAGTAATGCTTCCTCTGCCTAACCTACAGGGTGACTGCCCCCCCTCCCACCATCCCACTCTCCCCCAAAGCTGAGCTCCTACTCATCCTCTGGAACCCAGTTCCCATGCTTCTGCTCCCTCTGCTGCTTTTACAAAGCCACCCCACCTCCATCAGAAGAAGAGGGCCTGCTCCTTGCCAAGCGGGTCACTCAGCACATCACTCCTGTCTCGATTCTAGCATGTGGCTGCTTAGAGATTTGGTGCCCCCAACCTCTGCTGCTCCGTGAACCCCGCAAGGGCAGGGGCCACACTGAGGGTGCATTCCCGGTACTTTCTGCTGTGACTGGCACACAGTAGTGCATCACGGCATGTTTATTAAAGTGAACTACTAAAAACTAGAAGCGAAGGGGCTTTTAAAAATTTTTTTTTTCAACGTTTATTTTATTTTTGGGACAGAGAGAGACAGAGCATGAACAGGGGAGGGTCAGAGAGAGAGGGAGACACAGAATCGGAAACAGGCTCCAGGCTCTGAGCCATCAGCCCAGAGCCTGACGCGGGGCTCGAACTCACGGACCGCGAGATCGTGACCTGGCTGAAGTCGGACGCTTAACCAACTGCGCCACCCAGGCGCCCCGCGAAGGGGCTTTTAAACCGGGAACACAATACAAAAAATATAAAGAGTTATTATCAAGGGCAGATCACAAAAAAAGGGTGCACAGTACCGCCAACCCTTAGGAATAGGCTTGGCCTGCACAGACCCTATAAAAGCATTTAATCACATAGCTGCTAGACAAAATTCGTGAACACCTGGAGGCCCTGGGTGGAAAGGATCAGTTAGGAACTACAGAAAGCATTCTTCTACTCGTGGCCCCCTCTTCCTCCTCCTCCTTCTCTCAGTGTGTTCCAACCGCTTTATTCCAGGATTCTGAACCCTCCCTGCCCAAAGGGCTCAGAGGTAAGAATATTATATAAGGAACGAATGCTGCCTTCATTTGTTTTAATAAAAGAAACAGCCCATTTAAAGGAACACAGACTTTAGTGGCTCAGATATTTCAGAATGTGAATATGACCCAGAGGCTCAGGAATACAGAACGGCTGTCTTGAGAATGACCGTTTTTTTCCTATTTAAAACATTCTGGAAAATTGCTCCGTGTCCCCGTGCCAAAATGAAAAAATGAAAAACATAAGGGCTATTTGGAATGTCTCTTCATTTTACAGATGACTTTAATGCATAATGTTATAAAGACATGAAGCTCTCTGGCCTCAAATGCCCCTGATGCAGCCGCCCAAAAGCCCGGGAGAGGCAGCTCGCCACAGTGTGGAATTTGTGAGCAGACCCTTGCAAAGAAAACTCATCATTTCAGACGACTTTCAGAGTCATTCATGGGCTTTTTAGTGTTTCCTAATAAAAGAGAAGCTTGCGGGTGTGGGGCAATAGAACTTACGGCGTAAGACAACGGCGATGATGATGGAGGTGGCATATCTCAGTGTAAAAAGCTGTTTTCACCTATGTTTTCTCTCATTTCATTTGACACAGCAACCGTGTCAGCTAGGCAGGGAATAAATCACTGACTGAAGTCACAGATGTGGAAAACGAAGGCTGGGAGAGGTACCACGTTCTCCTTGCTGGGGGACGGACGGTCTTGCAGTAAAACCCAGAGCTCTTCCAAGATGTGCAGCGGGAGTGAGGTGGGGTGGGGGTTGCATATGGGGGGCACCACCGTTAAGTCCGTAAGTGGAGACCATTTGGAAGAGCATGCGTGCTGGAGTCAGAGACCGGACAGCTCTCCCAGCGTTAGGTCCCTTGATTGTGGCCAACTATGATCCCTCTGGCCACAGTTTCCTCATAGGAACATGTGAACAATTCCCAACTCAAAGACTGTTGGGAGGGTCAAACGGTGGTGTGGTGTGGTGGTGGGGGCGGGGGTGGACAGAAGTACACCGTAGGGACCAAATGGTAGCCAGGAGTACTTACCATTTCTAGCTTTACTGAGGGCTCCTGGCCCCGTGAATGGGGCTAGTTTCATTTTTTCTTTGGGACTCTGCTGGGTGGGAATTCTAAATATTTCACAAGGTCCATCTCTCTTTTCTTCCTTTGGGGCTTAGTGAGTGGCCTGGCTTCCATGTTCAGAAGGAAAAACCACGCCCGTGTGTGTATATGTGTGTGTTTTCATGAGCCTGGCCAATTTCTTCCATTCCTCTTTACTTTTGAAACGATATTCACCTGTTGTTGACAAACCATCTGTTTTTTTTTTTTTTTCAGATATCTCTGTGTCTACACAGATAAAAATCTTTGCCCAGATTCAATAAGGCAGGAAATCAATTAAGGTTTTCATTTTCTGCTTAGCCTCAAAAGACAAGAAGATGAGGGAAGGCCCAGGTTAAAAAAAAAAAATGTGTACAGATTCCTGCAGGTTTCATTCTGGGCGATATGTTCTGAAAAAAAAAAAAAGAAAGAAAGAACAGAAAGGTTTACATGTCCTATTTGAAACAATTTCTTCTTGGTTGTTTTTTTTTTTTTTTTTTTTAATTTACAAAGTTATTCCACTCTGTTTTGATTGATATGGACAACTCTAGACAGAGAAAAGACACCTCAATTTTTTTAAGATAACCCTAAACCCAACAGCTTGGTTTTTAAATGGCTACATTTAAATATTTCTTCCTCTGTTCATTTCCAAACCTGGGCCATAAATCACCCTTATGAACACAATGGCCTGTGCCTATAGCAATTTATCATTTGGATGATGTCACCTGTTCAGGTGTGCATTAATTTATGCCTCAAATTAGAACTCGGGTTGGCTGAAATCTTCCCTCCCATCTCCACATCCCGAGCAGCAGTCCCTTAGGACCACTGTGCACAGCCCAGGGCTGACTCATGCAGTTCTTTGTTCTCAGGGTGGAGGAAGAAGCTGGTGGAAGGAAAGTTGAGGCCTACCAGTCCTCTCCAGGGCACTTGCTTAGTCTCATGTTGATCGTCTATGGAAGCAACCTATTATGAAACGTTCAACAATTCCAGCCTGGAGAGGAGGAACATACATGCAACCTGTGCATCAGTGTTTGTCGCTCTAAGACAAGCACTTGAAGAGGAGTGGGATTGACAGATACGAAGCCCATGAGGGAGCATCTCAGAGTGGAAAGGATTCCAGAGTGGTTGTTGGGAGTACGGAGTCCCATTGTTTCGCTGCCCATTGTGCATCCCCTTGGTCAGGTCATATCCTCTTCCTGGGCCTCATTTTCCTTAGCAGTAAAACAAAAGATCTCCAAGATCTTCTTCCTTCTCTGCCTTTCCATGACTCTAATTCAAGAGGAGGTAGATAACTGTTACTACTACCTACAAACCCCACAATGTAACTACTTTCTACAGCTCTTCTAAAATAGGTTGGGGTGGGGGAGGGGAGGGTGATGATTATAAGATTCTGACCCATAATATGGAGAATTGATCTTTATGAATCTGGATGGGGAAACCTGTACTTGGACTTCTCCTTTTCTAGCTCTACTTTTCTCTCTTTCTCTCTCTATCTCTGTTTCACTGTCTGTCTTTTCCACCATACCTCAGGAACAGACAAAATACTATCTAGAACTAGCATTAATATTAACAAACATTCAAGATGGGTTTGCTCTGTTTGGGATTATATCATAATTTTTTAAAGTTTATTTATTTGAGAGAGACAGAGATAGCACAAGTAGGTAAGGGGCAGAGACAGACAGACAGAGAATCCCAAGCAGGCTCCACACTGTCAGCACACAGCCCAGTGTGGGGCTTGAACTCATGAAACCGCGGGATCATGACCTGAGCCGAAACCAAGAGTCAGACGCTTAACCAACTGAGCCACCCAGGTGCCCCTGTAACATAATTTTTGAATAAAACTATTTCACTTAATGCTCCAAATGACGTAGGGAGGTCCACATTAATCCTCTCTGTTTGACAGATGAGGAAACTGAGGCACAGAGAGGTACTTTGCACAAGATCACACAGGGAACGGCAGAATGTGAATCTGAACCCAGGGCCATCTGACTCCCACATGAGTGCTATTTCCATAGTGCAGAAGTGAGCAAGTTCATGAATCAGAGACCTTTAAAATGTGATTTGGTAAGTTTGATTGCTTAAGTTCCACTAGTGATTAAGATCACCTGTAGCTAAGGGGGATTACAAATATTTTTGAATTTCCACAAATGAGAGAGCTGTGACTAGGAAATTACATATGTATGAGATTAAACAACTGATTTCAGGAGCTACACACAAAGACTAGTCTCCTTGCATTTTGGCCAGGGTTTATATATATTTGAATTGCAGATTCAGAGATCCTGGCTCAGTTTATTCCTCTTTATAAGCCTGCGATCACAGCTCTTAAATTAAAACAGTCTCTCCCTTTCAAGAGAAGAAACCTAAAATCCAAATTTGTTCATTGTTCTTTTTTAATGGCCTCTTTATGTGTGCAGTTTCAAAAATGATTTCCTCATCACCCAAGTAAATCGAAGGAAAATGACTTCCCAGCCACAGTTTTTAAATGCACCAGTTTTGTTCAGGGTGTGAAAATTGTGAGAATCCCATGGATCCAGTCCTGAGCACATCCAGGGTGATGAATCACTGCTTCCACCAGTCACTTCCCCAGTATGCAGCCCAAGTTGTCCCAAGGTCCTCTCTACTCCCACCCCCCCCCCCCCCACAAGCCGCCCCATCTCACCATGACGCCACTCTCCTCTGACAGGCATGGGAACACCTGCCAGGGATGACTTCACTGTACCAATCACTCTGACAACAGCCCAAATAAAACGGTGTCATTTAAACCACAAACAACAATCCAAGGAGGCTGGGGAACTCAGAGTCACAGAAAAGGGAAGAGGGAGAGGGGGAGAGGAGAGAGAAAGTGAGCACTGTTGCCACAAGCAATTAACATACAGTCACCCATGTGTGGACTTAGGAAATGCTGGGAGACAGTGCCACTAGAGGGAGGCGTAAGGAGTTGGAAAGAACGGGGTTTGAACCCTAGTACTTCCCCTTACTGGGTGGAAAAGTTACTTCCCTTCTCTTACTTGTAGGATGGAGTAGTAATAGGGCCAACTCATAGGGCTGTTACAAGATTCTGAGTATTTACGTAAAACACGTAGCACATAACACTCAATTTGTGTTAGGTGATTTATGTTACTGTATTAAAATATAGGATTACACAGTAGGTCTGCCTTCTCTGTACATTAGTGAACATTCTAGAAGCCAACGCACCCCTCTTACTCTGGCAAACTATTTGCTACGTGGTTAAGAACAATGTGAAAGAGGCCTGGGTTCAAGTCCTAGTTTTGCCTCTGACCAGATGAGGGACTTGAGGCAATCACGTAACTTGGGATCAGTTTCCAGTTCTGCCACATAAGAGTGCCATTGTCTCTATGTGGTATTGATTCTTCTACTCACTGTCCAACACCAAAAAGTCACACACAAGAGGCAACGGTTTACATTTTAGGTGTCCAGGAGTCTTTTCCTTCGGGCACAGAGTCCTCTTCTCTCCAAGCCTGCCCCTCCCCCCAGGAATGTCAAGGGTGGACTGGGCAGGATTCAGTGCCTGGGAATTGTTTGTAAAGCCTCCCTCTGGAGTGCTCCAGCCAATTCCACAGCATCTCTAATAAGCATTTTAGGCAGGGACGTGCTGCTTTGAAATTTTTCCTTTCAGTAGGAAAGTCGAAACTGTCAGAAGGAGTCTAACTCTTCTGCTTTTGATTTCCTGGTAAGAACCCAACAGGAAAAGTTGCAAGGGGGTTAGAAAACAAAATAAAAATTACAGGGACAGAGGAAAGTCCATAGTCTAGTGGATGGCTGATCTGGGTGCCTGACCAAAAAGCACCCAAAGTGACGCACGCCCTGACGCTAAGCTCACCTCGTGGGAAGGTATCTATGCGCCCCCCACAGACAGCAGCAGCACCGAACAAATGCAAGGCCAGGCCACAAGAGAATGGTTCAAACATCCCTTGCCATGCCTTCTGAAATACCATTATTTTAATACTGCCCAAGAACTCTCATCAGCATTACTAACGGGAACTCTGAGATGGTCTTTACTGCTGTCTCTCCCAGGGAGTGGAGGTGGTAATGAAAATAATAGCACCCCCTGGTATCTGTAAAGGCTTTACAGTTTCATAAGGTGGTTTCATCGCTATACTCTTCTTTGATCCCCACAACAATGCTGCTGCGTAGGCAACATGGGCATTATTATCCCCATTTCACAGATGGAAAAACAACCAACCTGTTCAGTGAGGTTAAGGAGCCGCAGGTCAGGAGCAGAGTGAGGCCTAGAGTCCCCACTGATTTCCTCCACTATCGTCACCTGTCTTGTCCATTATGATGGGGAACACGTTCTCACATGTGAAAAGGAGGGAAGTGGAGTCCTTAGGGTGTTAAGGAAAGCATATTGGGCCAGGGGTGAGGGGCTCTGGTTTCCAGTTCTGATTCTGCTGTAAGTGAGCAAGTTACTTGTCCTTGAGCAAGTTACTTGCCTTCTTCATAGGGAGATTCTTGCCTATAAAATAAGATCCATCAGCTGTAAATTCTAGAACCAATCCTATACCTCCTTGAAATGACCAAGCTGACATCAGATTTGGATTGGTAAATGTGACGGTCATTGGTCATAGCAGCCTGAAAGTCAACCACTGGTCGAAATGTGTACAGTTAATTCCAGTGCTTTTTAAAAAATTCATGTTTAACCACTATACCTGTACCTTAGAGGGATAGTTCTAGAAAGTTTTGTGGAAAAACCAACAGTCTCCTCCCTCCATTTCCCATGCCCCACGGACAACCACTTGCTACTCCTTTAGCTGATTCTTTTGATATTTACGCCCATATCTCTAAATAACATGTTTATGTAACTACTTGACTTTTCAGTTCTAGGCTTTATCTATTGACCTTCCGCTACGGAAGATGAGGTTTCTGCTTTCTCTCAAGATCTCCCACCTCCACCACACACGCACATTTCCTGTCCCGCATCCTGCCAACGTAGTCCTCTCACAATTTGGTTGGATCGATATTCTGTGCTTCTGTTTTAATGACAACAAAAGAGCTATTCACTGCTAGGTCATGTTATAGCCCAGCACTATGCTTCCTTTTTTGTACAATATTATCTTTCTCCTGGAGTTAGTTACAAACTGTTTTTGCTCACTTAATTTTCTATCTACTGATCATGTATTTAACCTCAAACTCTCCCTTAGTTGCATGTTTCGATATATCGAAACCTATCAGATATTCTGCCAATTTCACCTTCTTGAAGCAATTTCCTTAAAAGCCTTCTGACCAGCTCCAACATGGACTTGTTCTTCTCTGGGCTGCTGTACAGCTGTTGTCTTGTAATTTCTCTTTCTTGTGATCCTGGGGACTCTCTTCACTACTTTGTTGGCTTCCTTGTTCTTACAGCCTGTGTCTTTCTTGGTTTTTGTCCTCGTTTTGAGGGAGCTTCTTTTTCAGTAGTCTCTTGAGAAAGGATGTGTGTGAGGTAATATTCTGGAAACCTCAAATACCTGAAAATATTTTTATTCTCTAACCTCATGTGTAATTGGTGGTTTGGTTAGATAGAGAATTCTACACTGGAAGTCATCTACCCTCAGACATGAAAACCTTGTTCCATCACCTTCTAGTTTCCATTGTTGTTGGTCTGAAGCTTAACATCCATCCAATTCTTCATCTTTCATATGAAACCTGTTGTTTCTCTTTGAACATCAAGGATCTTCTCGTCTTTGGTGTTTTGCAATTTCATAAAGATCCTCTCTTAGTATGGATCTAATTTCATTCATTGTACTAGGCATTTGATAGATTCAATGGGAGACTCATGTCTTTCACCTTCCAATTTTCCTGAATCATCTCTTGAATTATTTCATCATCCTTTCCATCCTCCTCATTCTCCTTTCTCTGTCTTATTTTTCATTTCTACATTTAGATTTTGTTATAGCTCATTCTTGACCTAAAAAAAGGAACATTTTGGGTGTTCCTTTTCTTTTTAGAGGATCCCATTCTTTTCATGGATGTCATATCTCCATTTATCTTTCTGTATTTATTAAAGACAGAGGTATTTCCCTCTCTGCCGATTTTCTTTTCTCCCTCTATAGTTTCTGTTTCCTCTAATTTGCTGCTTAAGAAAATCTCTTTCATATTAGATGCTTTCCTCAGATGTCTGGTAATTCTTGGTTATCTGCTCCTAGGTAAGAATGGGGCACTGAGAGGCTGAGTATGATTTTTGGGTGCATGAAAGGAGTTCAATTGCTATTAGAATCATTGATTTGGCGATTTCCTTGGGGAACCCCAACATGAGTTGTTTTTTGTTTTTTGTTTTTAGTATTTTATTCCTCTTAGTCTGGTCAGGTATTGTAGTGAAGATTCCATCTCCTGCCAAGAGGTGTACATCTGGCTGCCACTGTGTGGGAGCCAAGCTGGAGGAAGAAAGCAGGGAGTCTTCAATGAAATATGAGAATGTATCCTTAACCCCACTGTTTGCACATGGTGTCCCAAGCAGAAGGACCATGAGTTTACAGTATCCAAAGAATAATTCCAGTCAGAGGAGGGGTGGAACAGTTTTCTGGAGGGAACTTGGGAACAAATTGCTACTTGAATAGATTTGTATTCAATATTATTGTTAGCCCACCTTGTACCTGACCTGTACCTAACTTTCAGAGGTAACTGGTACCATCAATTCTTGATGGGTTCTGGGATGTTCTGGGTTTTCTCCATTACTGGCTCTGGATTTAGCTTTCTCATCTGGTAAGTGTGCCACTTCTATTCCACTGGCTTCCTAGCTTCCAAATGTCGTTGCTGAGGTGTTCTCACACGTAGCCTGTGGGTCATCCTTTAAAAATACCTGTTACAAGTTATTGTGGTAGATTTTGAGGAGAGAACAGAATTAACTATGTGTGTTTAATCTGCTATCTCTGACCATTTTGTCTAAATTCCTTCATTCCATTTTCGACATAGTAAAAGACTCAAATATACTTTGGACTGACAATATAATAACGTTGTCTGAAAAGAAATCTTAATCCTCTGGAAAACTGACAGTTTATTTATGTCTTTTATTAGTGCCTAGATCTCAATTCTCATTTCTGCCTACTTACATATCTGTAGCCTGGTTCTGCCCAATGCATTTGTAATCTGAGCCTTTTAAATATCTATTTGACCATCAATCCATGGTGAGCAATGTGCAAAGCCAGCCAAGAGCCAAACTATGTCAAGTTCATTTACTGCCTCTTGGGCAGCTAATAATTTTCCACCTCAGGTTATTTATGAAAGTGGAATCATTTGCATATTCATTATGTTAATACTGAAATGGTTATTCCCCACTTGTCTAAAAACCCCTAAACCCCAAAGTTGAATCGAGTGGTAGCATTCTTTAATCTTGAAGAATTGTACAGATTGTGGAAAAGCATAGTGTGTTGATAAACATGACCTCTAATGTCATACTGCCTACATTTGAATCTCTGCTTCCCCCTGTTTGATCTTGAGAAAACTGATGAACTTCTCTGTGCCTTGGTTTTCCCATCTGTAAAATAGAGACAACAATAGTACCTACCCTATAAATTCATTGTGAAAATTAAATGAAATAATATATGGGCAAAGTACTTGTTTCAGTGAAGGACACAATAGAAAGAGCTCAATAGATGTTAACTAATTCTATGCATTATTATCCCATATTTTGAAGTACTTAGGAGTAAAGTTAATAAATATGCAGTAAGTGTGGCTTGACAAAGAGACAGCCCCTCGCCCCTCAGGGATAGAAGAAAAGTAAGAGTGTCATCTGACAGTTAAACTGTAAATTCAGCACCAAGTGGATCTGAACAAAAATCCCCAAAGTCAGGTATAAGGGGGCCTCAGGTCAGAGGGCTCTCAGATGTGACGTGATTGATGGGACGTGCACACTGGATGCATGAATATCACCCAGGGGCATGGTCTGCTATTGTATTAAAAAAGGATATTGCTAGGTCTGAACTATGGTGATGATACCAAGGCAATTCCACCCCTCTGACCAGAAAAGGTTGGGCTCTGTGGTAACAAAAGAGATCCCTACATCTCAGGAGCTTAACAGAAAAAGACTTCCAATTCCACCAAGTCTGATGTGGATCCACAGTCCTCCATTTTGTTTCTGCTATCCACAACACATAATCTCCAAGGTCTCCACAGGAAGGGAAGGGAAAGGGAAACCAAAAAGGCACATCAGTTCTCAAAGGCCTTGCCTTAGAACTTACACCACATCAACAGTCCATTTGCCAGAATTCAATCTCAGGGCCCCAACCTAACTGTGAGGAGCCAGAGAAATGTCATATCCTGGGTGCTTTGAAGAGCAGACAGGGTGGTGAGTACAAAGCCTCACACGGGCCACCCCCCTTTGTGGAGCTGTATCTAGACAGCCAGCTGCTTTCTCCAGTGATCACTTTTCTCTTTACTGAGCACCCTCAGTCATGTATCATGGGCTGCCAATCTCTCTTTTCCTTATGTCCCATGGAACCCATAAGCAGCCAAGACTTGAAACCTGTGTTCTTAACTCTCCTGGTCTTCGAGGCAGTGAGAGTCTAGGCAGACAATGTGATAGAAGCTCTACCCCTAGTGGTGAGCGGGCTCTGGAATTTGTTGACTGAAACCTGGTCTTAAAATGAGCCCCATTTGGGGCACCTGGGTGGCTCAGTCAGGGAAGCGTCCGACTTCAGCTCAGGTCATGATCTCGTGGTTTGTGAGTGTGAGCCCCATGTTGGGCTCTGGGCTGACAGCTCGGAGCTTGGCCTGCTTCCGATTCCGTGTCTCCCCCTCTCTCTCTGCCCCTCCCCTGCTCACGCTCTCTCTCGCTCTCTCTCAAAAATAAATAAACATTAAAAAGTTTTTTTTTTTTAAATGAGCCTCATTCAATTGTATCCTTTGCCCATCTTCCCATCGATGCTGCCTTGTGGCTGAACTTTTCTAACTGGTGACAGGTGAGGGGACAGAAAGAAAAGAAATTATTCTACAATATTATATCTTTATTATAATTACTTATTATATTAGACTTAATGATAATATTTTGTATAATATAGCTTACAAATAGTTTTGTCTTTATTGTGTTATTTTTATCACTGAAATAGTGTGGGAAATAGCAGTTATAATTTTACATAGGGGAAGATCAAGGCTCAGAGAAGGGAAGCAACACACTCAAGATCACTCTGAGCTGGTGCTTTAAGTGGCCCTTCAGCCTGGGTCTTCCAACCTGTGTCTAACTTTGACTTTTCCCTTGTACGTCTTAGGAAGATATTAGATACTCAATGCTGCTCAGTCTTGTGTAATGGGGGGAAAACGAGGTCTCCTAACTTAAGTAATTTATAATCTACCTGGATAAAGAGGCCTATTACATTTTACAAAACAATCTATGAAAATCAGGAGAGAATATGTAATTAGGGACTGCTTTTGCACAGAGGGCTTTCTCTTGGTTTTCAGTCCAATAATCTCATTTTTCTAATGCCGGCTGACATGCCACCCCCTCCCTCAAAGTCTTCTCCAACTCCCCAGGTAGAATTAGCCAGTCCACCTTCTCCAAGATGCCCTGCCCATGTCTTGTCCATCCTGGAGCACAGATCGTGTATTTGTGAAGGCTGTTGGTTTTTTGGTGGTGGTGGTGGGGTGGGTGGGTGGGTAGTGGCTTGTATGACATCTTTTTCTCCTTCAGATAAATCATCAATTTGCTGAGGGTAGGCATCAAACCTTTCTCTGCTCTCTATCTCCAGGGTCCCGTGTGGTTCCTGACATGAGTTAAAGGATCATGGGATGAAGATATAAATGATCTGGAAGAGAGGACATAGCTTGCTGAGATGCCCAATACAGTCCCACAGGTGTCTTTCCCAAGCTCAAATCCTGGAAATTTGGAGGCAGGAGAGCAGAGCTGAAGAAAGTGGGCAGGCAGAGAAGAAAATGGCTGCACCAACATATGCTTCAGAATTTCTGGAGTTTGTACTCCTGCCACCAGACCACGAAGCCCCTGGCAACCATGACCTCTGTTCTTCCATTCCCCCTTCCCATGCAATGTGGCTTTGTTTGCCCTATCTGATGGGCGCTGTGATTCTCCTCCAAAAGTCGGCCTTTGGCATGGCAATGAGTCAGCCTTTCTGTAGGTACCAAGGCCCATGATGATCTGGAGGAGCAGAGGGCACAGATACCAGAACTGATTCTGAGTGCTTCTCCCCCTCTCCTTGAAGGTCTGTCCCAACCCTGAAGGTGAATTCTTTGCTTAGGCACTGGGAAAATCTGAATCTATGCTCATAAGCAGATGCATGAAGCAGAAGGGGCTGATAAACCGTAAAAATCCCCAGTTTCTCTTCCCACGGTTTGACCTTAAGGAAGCCAACCAACCCAACAGCGTGTCAGTTTACTTCTCTATAAATGAGTCTAATGATACTTCGCCTAACTCAGGGAGGAGTGGAGAGGCTTAATTAACCAATGCTCATTTCTCTCAGCCCTTTGGACGTGCTCCATGGGCACAAAATTATGTTATTACTTGGAATAATAATAATAGTTTCCCCTAATAATTCTGTGTTATTATTACATTTAAGGAACTGTATTAGAGGCCTTCTGGATCTAGTTTAATACCTATAAATGTCTCTCCCTGGCAAAACAAGGGAGCATTGCCTGGTGATTATGGTTTGTCTTACATTTCAAAACTAGGCGGTTTAAATCCTCAGCAGAGTCCTTAACACAGCGCCTGGCCAAGGGGGAGCTCTTTTGATCTCAATTCACTGGACCACTGAAAGCACTTAGCTTCAGCAAGACGGCTTGTTTTCAAAGCTGAGGACTTGGCAATTCTAAGGGCCCAAACTACCACTGTGAAAAGATAGGCACGCAGCCAAGATATGGAGGCACAGCTCCCCATCCTGCAGCCAGAGCAAGGTGCCTGTATCACAAACCTGATCACGGCCACCCCCTATTATTTCCACTGGTTTCCTCTGGCTCTTAAACTCTGAAGTCCTCCCCAAGGGACCCTGGCCACCTCTCCACCTCATCTTTACAAACTCTCCCTTGCACCTCCTGTTCCTCTCTCTTGATCTCTTTTATTTCTGCAAACACACCAGGCTCTCTCGCTCGCTCTCTGTCTCTCTTGGGTCTCTATTCGCGCTGTTCACGGCCTTTGCAGAGGCTCTCCTTCTTTTCTTTGCCTTCAGTTTTCAGGTAGACGCTACCTCCTTCCTAAGTCCTCCTCAGGTGTCACAACATCCTCTGTTGCTTGGGCCAAAGCCCCCGGCACAGGGAATTATACTTGTGTCTTGCCTTCCAGGTTTGTCCACGAAAGGCCGTGGGAGCGTGCGGTGTGCCAGTCCTGTGCACTAGGTTTGCACACAGCAGGTGCTTAATCAGTACGTGTTGCACATATGAAAGAACGCAGTCTCTCACTTTTTCTCTTATATTCTGTTCTCTTATATTCTATGCCCCACCCTAACCTTAATCCTTTCCTAACCCGCCCCCCTCCCCCCACCATCACCACTTCCATACCAATCCTGGGCAAGTAAAATTGATAAAGAAGGAAAGAAAGGAGGAGATTCCTGAAAGGAGAGAAATAGTGCTGGAGGGAAGGATTAGGAACAAAGCAAAGTGAGAAAAGAAGGAAGAATATTTGGGAGGGGAGGTCCTGAAATAAAAGTAGGGAATAGGTGCAAGGATTCTAATATGTTAAGATTACATTAAAATCATCCTTAAATTTTCTTTTCCAGGAATTTTCCACATAAGTGAAGTGGGGAGGGTGGGAGGAAATGTTGGGATTCTTTATATACTTTATCTCCCTTATTGCTGATGCTTACCCTTGAGACAGTAACGAGAGCCACATGTGACAGCGGAAGGCACGGAAGCTAAGAGAGGTGGAGTACCTTGCTCAAGGTCACATAGCTAACAAATTGCAAAGTCTAACAATCAGCCCAACTATGTCTGAATCCCACCTTGACCATTTGGAAGAGCAAAGTGTCCATTCTACTGATGGGGGTGTTATTTGCGATGCTGGGGTCCTTAAGGGCCCATTCTCTTCAGGATGCCGAAGAGAAAGGGGTTAACTAATAACTAAGAAAAAACAAGGAACTTAGCACCCAGTTAGGCGTTGACTGCTATATTCTGAAGAGTGGTTTCTTACTTTTGCAGGGGAAAAAAAAGATTCCTATTTTCTTTCATCAGAAGGAATATGAATTCATTTGCCTTGGCTCTCGGTTTGTCTTTCCCGGTATTACATACGTATCTTGACGTCCTTCTTTGTAAAAAAGCCCAAGGAGCAAGTTGTTAATTCCTCATCCCAGCAATACTTCCCTGCACAGTGTGGGCCTGGCAGAAGAACTGTGCTCATGGACTTCTGCAAAACCAGCACAACAAAGCCCAACAGACACGCAGAAGAATAAACTCTACACCATCCTTTGCCTCTCTTAAAGGCTCTGTGACACCAATTAACAGATTCCAGCAGTCCAGATGCGTGCTGACATCTAAATAACTTGGTCTCACTCTCTGCTTTTCTACATCTAAATTCCCCCTCCCTTTGGGGAATGAGATTAAAAACAAGAGTCCTATGCAGAGCAAGCAACTGGCTTGTCTTTGATTTATGCTATTACTGGAACTGCGGTCCTTGAAAGAAATTCCATCACAACCATAATGAGGAGGAAGATTCAGTTAACTAATAAATCCTTCAGGAGTGTGCTCTGATGCTGTTGAACTTTTCATTAAACAATGATGTACAAGAAGAGAAGAAAGATTTTTAAACAGCATGATACAGACACACATCCACTATGGAACCGGTCAAGGCCTGGAACTATCATGGGGAAGACAACCAAGTTTACAATCAATAATAGCACATTTCTCCTGAAAATGCCAGGTAACGTAGCCTTTCTTCATTCCTGGGCCTATCTTCGTAAAGGGAAGGGAGAGAACCAAAACCTATCTGTGATTCAATCAGAAAATGCAAATGAGGTCAAGTTTCTTACAGGCTTGTGAGATTTCCCTAGAGAAATTTCCACGGGGTCTAGGCTGCTGCCGGAGCCCTTCGGAGGCTGGGGCCAGTCTGTGGAGTGAAAGTAAGGCGCTGATAGTTTCCTCCTCCTTCCCTTGGACCTCTGGCTACCTGGGCACTTGAATTCCAGGAAGGGACTTCCAAGAGCTTTGGGAATAATACCCTGGGACTGAGACCAAAGCTAGACACACACATGAAATGGCTGCTTTTTTGTGGGTGGAGCTCATGGCCTCTCTCAGAGCGAGGACCCTGGATCCCAAATGAGACAGCAGGGAAGCTCCTTGGGCAAACCCTCATAAGAAGGGACCCTACAGGTCCCAGGTCTGCTTCTGGGACTGATGGCTCCACCCCTGTGAATGCCTCAGGGCAACCTGGAAGAAAGTCTGTCACACAACCCTCTCCTCCCTAACAGCCTAAACTAAAACTGTGTGTGTGTGTGTGTGTGTGTGTGTGTGTGTGTGTGCGCGCGCACGCGCGCGTGTGTGCATTTCACCCAGCCAGGTCCTCCCCTGGCCACAGAAGCCTGAAGCCAGTCTGCTACCCTGTGACTGGGAAACCAGCAGTTGGGGACAAGTTGACAAGTGAGGCTGCCAAATGAAGACGCTCCTCGTTGCCTCCGAGCAACCTGAGTGAGGGTGGTTCGGGGAATTTATAGGGTTTCTCCTTGCTCAGCACAGGTCCTAGCACGTGTTTTCAAAGTAGTTTTTTTTTTCTTTCTTTCTTCTTCTTCTTCCCAGAGATGGGTAAACACTGCTGATCAAACCGATATGGCAGTTCCCTTAAGTTGAAAAAGAGTAGACAGTACCAGGAGCTGGCTTTCAAGGGTTGAGACGAGGAGGGAAGAGAGAGTCCTGGCTCTCGGCATGCTGGAGGTCTCACGCGAAGCAAACCCCGGATCAAACATTTCACACGTGGCGCAGGGCTGGTGGGAACCAGGCCTGCATGGCGTCAAGGGGGGTTAAGATTTGAGGTCAAAAAGGTGCATTCTCAGTCCTGTTAAACTTCTAAAAGTTATTTGTAAGCTCAATGCTGTCCTTTTGGCTGGCAGCTTTCACACTGAGGAGGAGGACAGGGGGTGCAGGGGAGGGAGCGGGTGCCCAGGTCTTACAGGAAACCTGGAGGAAAACAACACAGGTTTCCCCTAAGTTGTGAAAATTGCAACTCGGGAGGTCCCGATGTATGCGTCAGTCCGCCTGGTCTGCGAGTTTCAGCGCTGCGCTCCCCTCTACGGTGTGTCTCTCCAGGTACAGCCAGTCCCGGACGACAGACACAAGAACCATTAGGGAAGCTTGTTAAAATGCAGATTGCCAGGCCGTGCCCTGAAAGGTGCTGGGTGTGCTAGAAGGTCCCCACACCCCACTCCAGCCCACACCCTCTCTGCTACTCTACAATCCCAGACTCTTTGGAAAGGAGCATCACCGGGCACCGCAGCTACCCCACTGCCAGAGCACACCTCCCCTCTGCCAGGCTATTCCTGAGTCCTCCCCGCAGGGCCTAGGGTCTTGGCCAAGACTGGCTCTTCACACCAGCCCTAAAAGCAAACCCAGGAGCAGGGTCAGTGGCTGATAAAGAGATTCATCTTCCACTGAAGATGTCTTCAGGGCTTTCAGGTTCTCTGATCATCACTCATGGTGCGTGCTTTGCTTCCGGCCAGCTCCTCCTTGCTGTGGCTCCTTTCCGTCTCCCTGTTCCATACTGTCTGCCCATCCCTTTCGGGCTCACTCTTGCCTGGCGCCTCTGATCAGCATGGTACTCTCCGCCTCCTTAGCCATTTGGATCAGAGGCTCCTGAACTCTGTGTTTCAAGCTCGGTCCACTCCATGAGCTGCCCATGTCCTAGTGCTGGTGGTTTTCCCCTAGAAAATGGGGCTCATGTTAAAAAGGCTCCCCACCCCCCGCTCCTGAAATAATTACTCCCTCCTCTGCATTCCCCAAAGGCGGGGGACACAATTCTCCTATGGTTCACATCATATCCTAAATATGTTTGCCCATCTCTCTTTGCTGCCTAAGCTGTAAACTCTATGATGCCTAGGAGGATGTCTTATTCATCCTTGCATCCCTAGCAACTGGCGTGGGGCCTCATGATGCTGATAACAAAACATTTACTGAGGGCTTACTATTTGGCAGGCACTGTTCCAGGTACTTTCAGGCAATATGCCACTTTACCCTTGCAACGACTCTACGTGAGCAATGTTGTTATTAATCTCATTTAAATAAATGAGACTAGTGAGGCCGAAGAATTCAGGTGACTTGACAAAAGTCATATAATCGCTAATAAGTTTAGGATTGGAATCCAAGCAATCTGACTCCCAAGTCCCAAATTAAGAGCTCACTCAAAATTTGCTGAATAAATAAAGGCAATATGAGCAAGGGGTGAATCAGAAATATCCAAGAAGCATTGCATTTTGGATTTAGTCCAAATCCTGATTTCACTGCTGGAGAAACCAAGGGTCAGAGTGGTGAAACAAACCGTTTGAGGTAAAACAGTATGGTGGTTAGGGGCTCCCGCTGTGGAAGAGATGGCTGGGTCAGAATACAGCTCTGTCACCTGCTAAATCTGTGAATCTGGGCTAGCCACTTGGCCCCTTTCTTCCTCAGTTTCTTCATCTATAAAATGGGGATGATAATAGAATATATCTCACTGTTTTGTTGTAAGGATGCAATGAGACAATGCAGATTTCTCAAAACAGTGCCTGATATATGTAAATGCTCTTTGAATGTCAGCTGTTGTCACTGTTGGTAGAATCATAGCACGTGGGGCTGACAACAGTCTTAGAAGTCATGAGTCCAGCTCTGATTTTATCGAGGAGGAAAGTGGGGTTCAGTTTCATATATACTTTCACAACTAGAATTTGATCATTTAGGTTTTTTTTTTTTAAAGTTTATTTATTTACCTTGAGAGAGACAGAGACAACACAAGTGAGGGAGGGGCTGAGAGAGAGGGAGAGAGAGAGAATCCCAAGCAGGCTCCACACTGCCAGCACAGAGGCTGATGTGGGGCTCGAACCCACAAAGCTGTGAGATCATGACCTGAGCCGAAACCCAGAGTTGGACGCTCAACTGACTGAGCCACCCAAGCGCTCCAGAACTTGATCATTTCAAAGAGGCACGATGATCTCCTAGTTCAATGCTCTCATTTTGTAAATGAAGGACTGACAGCCCAAGGAGGTGGATGACATACCAAAATCTCTACCTCATCAGAGCCCGGTTGGGAGTAAGCCTGGGTCCCCTGACTGCAGCTGCACCACCATCAACCCATTAGCCAGCCCATTCCCCACCACCCTCCTGCTCCAGGCTTCTCAGCTCGGGAACAGAAAGTCCAACTGGCCGTGACTTGAGTTTATTAGAAACACTCCATGCTGGAGTTCAAATTCACAGCAAGTGAGCCCATAAAGATCCGGTTCTTTCATATGACAGGTGGGTAGAATTACAGCATCACATTGCAACTGGGCATGTGTGAGGTCCACACTGGAAGAAGGCAGAATTCCTTACCACTAGGCTGACTGGTGGGTGAGTGAGTCAGCATTTGTGTTGCAAACCACCCGAGGATATAGACACTAGCCAGTGCTCAGCAACCAACACCCACCCTCTCTGGTGCCATCTAGCATCAGTGTTCTTTATCCCCCATGTGCATTAGGTACCTCTGAAAATGCTGATGCCCAGGCACCAGCCCAGACCAACTATAACAGCATCTCTTGGGATGGGGTCAGGTATTCGTATTTTTTAAAGGCCTGCAAGTGATTCAAATGTATGATGAGCTAACCCATAAGGCAAGTGAAATGTCCTCCACTCAAAATAACCAGGGCAGTGGTTCTTTGAGTGTACTCTCCAAACCAGCAGCTCCTGGGAACTGGTCAGAAATCCAAATTCTATATTAGGTATGCTCTACTGTTTTTTCTGACAGCACTCTATCGTTACTTTCCATCAACATTTAGCAAGATGTGACATTATACATTCATATAGTGTTATTTGCCTATGCCCCCACTACCCCAGAGGGGAGGCTTCATGAATAGAGAGTCTAACCAGGTCTGTTGTGTCACTCAGAGCACTTGGCACACAGGGGAGACTTAATAAATAATCGATCAAATTGGGGCACCTGAGTGGCTGAGTCGGTTAAGCATCTGACTTCAGCTCAAGTCATGATCTTACAGTTGGTGAGTTTGACCCCATATCAGACTCTGCACTGACACAGAGCCTGGAGCTGTCTTCAGATTCTGTGTCTCCATCACTCTGCTCCTCCCCCACTTGCACTCTCTCTCTCTCTTTCAAAATACATAAACATTAGGGGCGCCTGGGTGGCGCAGTCGGTTAAGCGTCCGACTTCAGCCAGGTCACGATCTCGCGGTCCGTGAGTTTGAGCCCCGCGTCAGGCTCTGGGCTGATGGCTCGGAGCCTGGGGCCTGTTTCCGATTCTGTGTCTCCCTCTCTCTCTGCTCCTCCCCCGTTCATGCTCTGTCTCTCTCTGTCCCAAAAATAAATAAACGTTGAAAAAAAAAAAAGTTTAATAAAAAAAAATACATAAACATTAAAAAAATTAAAAAAAGAAACAGATCAAATGAATAAATGAGTGTATGTGTAGGTATGTGTAGGCAGGACATATATATTATTGCATTTTTCATTTTTCAGAATTCACTGCCAGAGTCCTCTAGAGACAGAACACAAACATACGTAATACATTCTTTACCTCTCCTCGAAATAAGAAAGTTAAATTCATCTCAGTGTAACAGGTAAGCAGACAACTACCAGGAAAAGGAAAAGACGAAAAAATAATAAACAATGGCTACAGACAAGAAAAAAAATCCATGTAGTAACTTTGGCTAAAAGCATAGCTTTGCCTAAAACACAACACCTTCTTTAGGTCGGATTCCTAAATATTTGTGCAATGTAGCTAGGCGTGGCTAGTATATTGATAAGCCCTTTGTGAGCAACAATGAAGTTTAGGACATAGTTCATAGCTGTTAAGTTGTTGTGAAGACAGAGCTTCTGGTATGGAATTATAAGAAGGATAACATAAGTCAATAAGTGGTGAAGCATTATTTCCAGTATGCAGGTCTGCTGAATGCTTACATACACATGCCCTGGTCAGATCAGCAGCCCTCATTTAGGTTCATGGGAGATTCAAGGAAGCGATCCAGAGGGAGAACGCGTGACATGATGGGATAATGGATGGGGGGGGGGGTGCTTTGTAGAAGAGGAAGAGGTCTGATACTTGGAAACATTTTTGACTCAGCTAGGCTTTTGGAAATTAATAGAGTCAACATTTCTCCCTAGCTTTGTGTGGAGAACAGGCCTGATCTATGAAGTTAAGACAAACTTTGCTCTTGGATGTGATCTGGAGTTCACATGAAGAGAAACAATGCAAGTGTTAAATATAGTTTTGCTGACAGAAGCCTACTATCTCTTTTCATAGACATCTTCCCTTGTAAACCGAATTCTAAAATGCCAGAAACTGGGATGTTACATTTAACCGTAGTATCCATGTTTCAAAACTTAGTGTACTAGTGGCCATACCCCGTAGTGATTAAACCAGACTGGGTAGATTCAAATCTCAGCTTCTGTCATTCAATAGCTGTGGGACCTTGGACAAATTAAACAGCCTCCCTTGCCTCAGTTTCTCCATCTGTAACATGAGGCCAGTAATGATCCTCTGTAGTATGATTGTTGCTCTGAAGATGAGGTGAACTAATGTACGTAAAGTTTCAGAACAGCGCCTGACACATAAGAAATGCTACAAAAGAGTGAGCCATCATCCTTTAGGAACCTGATCCAATCTCAAGCCCATGCAATCCCTTGTTAAGATCTATTTGCTTATCCAAAAGACCACCCAGAATGAACTGCGACTCTGCTAAGAGACAGGACAGCAGCTGGCAAAGGACAAAATAATCTGATGCTTAGGAAAAAGATCACAGAGGTGACTTCAGAGGCGGAATATAAAACATCATAAATAAAGAGAGTCCAAACGGGGTAAAGTAGGACTGTGTAGCCAGAATTTCTGGAGTTGTCTAGTGCTGATATCTCAGGATTAACTCAGGTGATTAGAGCCTTGTTGTAAGGAAGGAAGGGTTACAGAGTTAATCCTAATTGGAATCAGTTGACCTCCCTCCTGTGCCATGGTAACGGGGATATTTGGCAGCCTTCCAAATTTCTGTGCCACTGTTAACAAGCAGAACTGGAAGAAAGCATAGTGGGGATACTTGCCACGATGCGTCACTGCTTCTAGCACACGCTTAGGTACATCTGTATCTTCACCATACAAATGCACAGAAGGCATTAATGCAATTATTGTATAGAAAAGTCAGGTCTGATAGAGTGGTAAAAATGATGTAGCTCTTCTGTAGAAGTCACTATGACATTAATAACTATGTTCACTATTCATTAGAGACCAGAATTTGAACTATGGCAAACCTATCTCAGAGTCTCATTCAGGAGGCTTGCGTGAATCACTGAAGTTCCACAGGGGGGTTGATTCAAGGTGGCCTCATTTATAAGTCTCAAGGCTAAGTGATGGAGGCAACATGGTGAAATCCGAGCACAACACACAGTCAGCTCCTCGTAGGCCCGCTTCCCCCTCATACATCCTATTTTTGAAGCGGTGCGCTGCTGCTCTCCCTCGAGTGCAAAGCACAGGCAGGGACAAAGAGCAGACACTGCACAGCAGGGGCTTGACTTTTCCAGAATTTTCTCATCTATAAAAATCTGGGAATTGGATTAATTCTTAAGACCTTTCCACTCACAAAATTTGAATGTAAGATAATCTTTGATATACACAGCTTATGTGTAACTTAGATGATTCTTTTTTTCTTAGGTTTATTTATTTATTTCAGGGCGGGAGGAGGGGAGAGGCCGAGAGAAAAGACAGAGAATCCCAAGCAGGCTTAGCGCTGTCAGCAAAGAGCCCGATGCGGGGCTTCAACTCGCAAATCGTGAGATCATGACCTGAGCCAAAATCAAGAGTCAGACGCTTAAACGACTGAGCCATGCAGGCACCCCAGAAAATACTCTTGAGAGTACCTTCTGCATCTGATCTGGTCAGTAGGTACCCAAGGACACCTTTTCAACTGGAGTCTCAGGTACTAAAAACAGCCCCCACCCTTAGGGACAATTTCCAGCCTCACTGCTGACTTCCCTCAGCTCTGAGAGGGCGCTGGGCTATCACTGAGGACTATTCAGGGACTCGGGCAGACCAGCTGCTGCTATGCTGAGCCCTGCACCAGTTCTAGGCGCTACACTTTTTTTAAGCACTTGATTTAAATGAAGAAAGAAATTGGCTTATATTTTTAGCAGCTCCTGCTACTAAAACTCATTTGACAAAAGTGCCAAAGGGACAGTTAAGTCTGAGTATGATTTTTTTTTTTTCCCATGGAGGAGGAGGAGGGTATAATTTATCTGAAAATGACTGGTACTTTCCTGGCCTGGGGACATTATTCTACCTGCTCTCTTTTTTTTAAAGACGTACTCTTTCTTTTTCTTCCCATCAGATTTAAAACTTAAGATATTTATTGTCTTTAGCTTTAGTTCCCAAGCCCTAACGCAACCACAGAAAGGAAAAGGTGTGCACTCTCAATTCAGAAACTCAGAAACTCCACAACCTTCAATTACATTTCAGAATTAAAGGCATCTCATTGGGCAGACCAACACCCTCCCCTTCTCCTACCTGTGATACAGATAACATGTTAAGTACTTCGGAGAGGTAGAACATAAAGCCTAATTGGAAAACAATATTAATGCTGTGTTTATATATACTGGGTGTGAGACTCAAAGTGTATGATTTTAGAGCGCCCCAAATCCCTTCTTCCCAAATGTTTCTCTTCTTGACTTGCCTTAAAATCTATGTGAGATCCTTCCCCCTACCCACCTCCCCCTCTTATTAGAGCTATGGAGAGAAACACTGGAATGAAAAAAAAAAAAATCTTTTCTTCTTTTTCTTGAGAGTTAAGGCATCAGTCTATCAGAATCCTCTGCTAAAATGCCTGTTATAATACCTTGACATAAATGACTTCAAAAGGTGAGTGAGCTGGTAGAAATGGAGCCCTGAGAGAACAGCAGAGTTCAGGGGTTTAGGGCTGGTAAGAAAATATCTGGTTTATATAAAATCTCAAATGAACTCATTTGTTCATTTGCTATTTGGAAGCTTTCTCCCAGAAATGCAAATTATGAAGGGTGGTTATATTCCCAGAGGACAGGTTTAAAAAGTTATGTTTTAACCGTCATTTACTTGAGGCGTAGTCCTAAGGATATGCCCAAACCACCCTTTATGGCAAGGCTTCCATAGGAATGTGTGCTCAGGAACCAGCTTGGGGGTGAACATCCTTCTTCCTGCTGCAGTGATATGGGAATGTGGAGCTGCCTCGTGGGAGAGAAGGGGGTCTCTGAAGGAATGGGGTTTGGGAAGGAGCTGCCTGTGTTGGTCCCTGAGAACAAGGGACCATCTGCACAGGACCCGGGGGTTACCGTCTGCCTCACGATTGCTGCTTCCAGTCAGGATTCAGGACTATTCAATGACTGCATTCTAGCTATCGCCTTATAAGCAGCCAGATTCAGCTTGTTCATGTCCATAACCTCTGCTACAGGGGGTGCATGTATTAGGTGCTCACTGAGAACTAGACGAAGAAAGAAAGATTCATGTACATTTCAAAGGCAAATCAGTACTAACTATACAAGGCATTTCATTGTAGAGGGTCCCTAGGGTGAAGGACAGGCAACACCAGGAGTGGTGGGGAAAGCGGGACAGACTGAAGAGGCTTCCTGAACAATGTTTGGAGGGGAGGGAACAGAGTTGGAGAAGCAGTGACAGGTGTGAGACTCACTTCCTCTCCCTTCTCGGCCTTGCCTTGGACCTGAGCCTGGAGCAGGAAGGGGAAGAGAGGCAGGCAGGGGAAGAAGGCGGTCCTGCCAAACTAGTGATCAGTTCCAGGTAAAGGAAGGTTTGGGTCGGGGCTCCGAGGGCATCAAGAGGCTCCCGGAAGGAAAGAGAGCCCGAGAGGAGGACAAAGGAAGGGAAGGTGGAGGAGACACTCTTGGGTGACTGTCAAGTCTGGGCTCAGCCACCACAGCGGTCTATTCACTTCTAGGGACCTCCGGGCAGCTTCTGACTGAGGCGCACTGGGTGCAGCCACAGCCTCTGCACAGGGAATGGATGTACCCCTCACCCTGGCCCAGACCCGTGGGGACGTGGGGCCCTGGAAGAGAAAGCTCCAGGGAGGCACTGGGCAGAAACCACCTAGGGTATTTCTTAGGAAGAAAGGAATAAAAGCCAAGCCTTGGCTAATGGCTTCTCCAAGGACTACCACTTTGCATTTTCCTTCCCTCTCTTCTTCCTGATTCCCATTGATTTTGAGTCTCTCTCATGTTCAGACAACGTCTCACCACTAGTAGCTCTGCTAGTCTCTCTCAAACCTGTGTAAAGGTGCAGAATTCATTTGCATTCATTATGGTCTCAGGGCAGCTCATTTACTTTCATCTTGCACTATCCAAAGAGTTACTCATTTACTTAGATCGCTTAAGGATTTCCAGGAGTCCTGCAAAAAAGACATCCTGGAGTCCTCCTCCACACAGGACTTTGAGGAGAACTGCAAGCCCCACTAGGGGGAGGTAGTGTGTCCCAGAGAGTGAGAGAGACTGCCAGAGCATTTAGTAAGAATCTGCTAGGGAGGAGATGTCTTTTCCCTGGTCCAACCTGGTTCACGCCTCACCTTTGCTTACCTGGATTACCGCCAGTCTGGAGACACCATATGCCCCAGGGAGTTCTACAGCAGGAAGTGTTAGTCTCCCTTGGCATTTATTTATACCTTAGGGCTATTGGAATTCAGTGGGTCGCTGTTCCCTGGGGCACTGGCCTGTTAAACTCCTCTCTCACTGGAATGGAAGAGGCCTCTCTGCTTAGTTCCTGCATCAGTGTTGGGTGCGGGGGTGGGGGTGGACAGTGGGGGACAGAGGGCCTTTTCTACTTCCTGCTGGGTCCAATTCTGCCAAAAAAATACTGGTCTGTTCAGGCCTGTAGCTTGAGTTCTTGTCCCACAGGAACCCTGCATGAACTAGGGAGAAGTTTTGCACATCTGGAGGCCTCCAGCTCTGACTCCTTCCAGAATCATCCATTCCCTAATCAGTACAGCCTCGCCAGGACAACACATGGAAAGAGATGGTCAATTCTTCCATTTGCCTTTGTCGTTTTATGAAGCAATCGACTGAAAGGCAGAGCCCAGACACTTGAGATTCCCATAAGGAGATGGGAGAAATCTCACAGGGTGCCAGAAAACCCCTAAAGGAAAGGTCAGACCTGGTGACCAACTCTTGCTTCTGTTCATCCACTGATTGATTGATCCATCTACTAATTCATTTAATGAACACATACTTTATTCACAACTCCCTAAGACAATTAACATATTGCCTTATTAGTATGAAAGTCTCCCCATTGTAGGGCAGGCTTCTTAAGGTTGGGACCCAGGCCTTACTCCGTTTAGCACTGTGCCTGGCACACAGTGGGAGCCCAATAAATAGATGATGAATGCATGAATGAACCACACAGATCTGAAGCTATCCTACTGAGCACACGACTGTGTTAGAGCTCTTTCAAGGGTGAGGAGTCCCAATATTTGTCTTGGACTTTTGCAGAAAATGGTCTATTTTCATCAACATCATCACACAGTCACAAAAGGGCATTTCGGTCTATATTCTTCTAAAAGTAAATAACTTTCCATAATTATATGTGTAGTACATGTTTGCATTAAAATAGAAGGAACAGTTGTTCATTTAGAAAATGTGGAAAAGATAGACGGCTTTAAGCACAAAACCGTGGTCTATAATCTCACCAACACTGTTAACGTTTTGGAGAATTTCCTTCTAGTCTTTTTTCCATATACAAATTTACAAAATTGGAAACGTGCTGTAGATGCAGTCTGAGATCTTGATTCTTCCACTTAACATTATATCATGAGCATTTTACCACACCATTAAATATTCTTTGAAAATGTTATGCTTAATGGCTGCATAATATTACATTATAGCTCTTCAATTCTTAACTAATGCAGATTTATTGTCCTTAATAACTCCCTGAATCACTGCACAATCAAAATTGTTCCCAGGCTTCTGTAACCATCACAGTGGCTGATGCTGACTGAAAACCTTTACAAAATGACAAGTAAGTACTTCCAGGCAAGTAAAGCTGTTACAAGTGCGGTTGGATCTCATTTCAGCTTTTTCCCTCCTCAAAGTTACTAATTCATACAAGCATGCTAATGCCTTTGGAATGTTTATTCTCTTAAAGTTGGAAGCTCCAGGGTACACAAGAAAACAGGCATAGAGTGTGATGAGAAACACATGGCCAAAGTCTAGTTGATTCACGAAACACTTGAGATTCACTTGGGCAGGAGGGACCACGCCTCAGTTTAGGAACAGAGATATTTCAATTCCCCACAGTGAAATGATTTTGCTAAAAAAAAAAAAAAAAAAAAAAAAAAATATCATAGGCCATCAAGAAGAGAAACAATAATTCAAAGTTGACACATGGTCACACGCTTATATCATCAGTGTGGAGACTGGGAATACCCGGGAGGCTAGGATGATAGAGGAGGTGATGAAGGGTCTTTACCAGACTGGGATATGTTACATAAGTTGTGTCCTAGGCTCTCTTCTACTGAACAACTGATTTCCAAACACTGCCATATTCTTTCTCGCTCCTTGGGTCCCTTCCTATCCCAATCCAGTCTTCTTGTCCTTGGAGCTGGAGTGTTTGATGAGATGAATTTCAAACTCTAACTGGGAGGGTTTTGTATGGAAACCGCACTCCAGCACAGCAAGAACAAGGCTGGAGAGCATGTCTGCTGGGGCAGAACTGACAACCTGTGCACACAGGTTCCCTCCTTCATGACACGTCAGCTGGACAGGCGACGCTATCTCCTAATAGTGGGGAGCAGGCGGCAGACCTTTGGAAGTTCATCTGGGGAGCACTCAACACAAAAGCTTGTTACCTTTTGTGAACACTGTTCTACCACCAAAAATATTTCTGTGTTATGGCGGAGATAGCTAGTTATGGCCCAGTATCTCTTGCCCCCTTCTTCCACAGGAAGATTTTTAGCTGGGCACATGGCCACCCAGAATAAAGACTACATTTTCCAGCCTCACTTGCAGCCAGGTGTGACCATGTGACTAAGTTCTAGCAAACTGGATAGAACTACAAGTGAAACATACAACTTTCAGGTGCGGCCCTACAACTAGCACGACAACTAGCATGACAACCCCCTCATTTGCCAGGGACTTTCCTGATTTTAGCATTGAAAGTTTCACGTCCTGGAAAATCCCCTAGTACTGGGCAAAAATGGAATGTTTGGTCACTCTCTTTCCACCACCTCTCTCTTCAGCCTATTTCCTGGAATAAGGACAAGATGGTGACCCACCTTGGGGATGCGGGTGAAGGAAAGCCCAGGATTGGCAGGAGAAGCCTGGGTCCATGCCAAATTCTTGTAGCTCAGCTGCCACATCAGCTCAGACTTCTACGTGAAAGATAAATCGGTTCTATCTTGTCAAAGGTCTCTTCTTTCTCTCCAGCTAACCTAACTGACCAAGCCCCATGTCTTTACTACCATGATTTTTTGGCGACCATAATAATTTTGTCCATTTTCTGGAACCTGGCAACACCGGTCTTAACCATGCATTTGATATTTAATCACAGACTTCTTTATATAGTCATTTGTCTTATTACATGCTTACGCCTCATCTCCTGGGAAGATTCTTTAAGATCCAGGGACGCAGTAGAGTATGGTTGAGAGAACAGGGCTTAGAGTTTAGCAGATTTGGGTTCGAGTCTGGATTTCAGCACTTGCTGCCTGCATGATCTTGAGTGACAGTTTTGACATTTATGAGGTAGAAGTGATTATAATCCTTCCTCTGCACACTGCACTGTGTTGTTTTGAGTTTAGATATTATGGGAATACTTCATCAGCCATCAGTGTACTATAACCATGTTAACTATTCTTGAGAATCAGTCCTCTCTCTAATATTCACCGGATATCGTTAGCAGGCTCACCACAGTTCCAGGGACATAGTGAATGCCAGCTCTGTGAATCTTTGTAGAATAAATAAAGGAGAGGACAAAAAAGGTAAAAATAACAGTTCCTTAAATATTATGAAATTACAAAGAAGAAGGCTCTGCCTGGACATCTGCACCTTCAAATACAAAGCAGGCATGAAACACTGGGCAGATAACAAAATAAGGCCTCAGATACAAGTTTTCATTCATGAGGGGTTTTTCAGAGCCACGTTACCAATTAATTCTTGGCAATAAAATCTAAGTCAGCAATGCTGGAGATAGGAGGTTCGATCCTAGGGACAGCGGCACCACCCTTCACAGCCTCAACGCTATGCGTTCTGTACCTCAACACGAAAATGAGGAAAAATAAAAAAGGCTCCAGATATAGTTTATGTCCGGAAAGAAATGGCTTCTACTCAGCAAGCTGCTAAGAGAGTTGCTATTTTCAGGCGCTCTATAGCTTAGCAGATTACCAAGGTGATGACATTAAGTTTAAGACTCCCTATTAACGGAAGGATAAATGTGAGTAATTCAGGGAGGCCACTTAAGCAAACACCAACTGAAGGATAAAAATCGCCATGAAGCCCACGGGGGAAGAACAGAGACGCAGCTTTACCCAACAGCTCAGACGATGGACCTGACCCAATCATACACATGGAGCTCCTGCAGGTTCGTCGAGAGAAAACCATTTTGTTCGCACCCTTTTCAGACAGCTCCTACTCCACAAGACTGTGAGCTAGCCCCCAAGCAGCAAGGTCCCCAACTTGTCCCCCTTTCCCCCTAGCACCTCATGATGGTGTTATTTTCCCTCAGGACCCTTACCTTGCAGGATATTTCCCCCCCACCCCCAAAGAGTTATCTTTGTACTCAGAATAGGAGCCAACCAATTCAGCACCACCGAGCTACAAAGGACTGATAGTTTTCCTAGAAAGATTTACAATTTCAAAGGGGTGGGAGGCCTTAAACTCAGGAAGCGGATTTGTCATTGTAGACCTCAAGTGTGTCTATGTGGCCAGGGTGGGAGTAGGGCTGTAAGGCCAGGTGGTTTGGGAGGGAGAGAGAACCCCACCATCTTCTGAATAACACCATTTGGCTGCTGTATTGCTGCCTTTCCACAAAGTGGGACCAGAACACTGCACACAAATTGCTCTGATCAAATCAAGGGGCCCTAAAGGAGATCAGGCTTGGCTTAAAAGCTCTTGGGCTATGAGTTAATAAGAATTTTAATAAAAATGGAAAGTATAGCTCTGGGCCGTGCTACAATATCTCTCCGGGTTGCTGGTGTTCTATCAGTCAATCAGATAATCTTTCTGACGTTCGTAAAGTGGAGAGGGTAAGCAAAACTGAGGGCCAAAGAAGGTTTCAAAAACATAACCTGCACAAAGACCATCGGCTCTCTGAATGGCCCTCCAGGGACCTGAGACATACCTGAAAGTGAAGTCTTCCCTGCAAGATAAGACACCAATCAAACAGCCTGGGCCCAATACACTTCACATAACAGAACAATTTCCAGGAGCACTTGGGTGGCTCAGTGGTTGAACATCTAAATCTTGATTTTGGCTCAGGTCATGATCCCAGGGGCATGGGATCAAGTCCCAAGTCGGGCTTCCGTGCTGACAGTGGAGCTTGCTTAAGATTCTCAATCTCCCTGTGCCCCTCTCCCCCACTGGCACCCTCTCTCCCTCTCTAAAAAAAAAAAAAGATCCAAAAAATCCATACACAATTCATGGTCATGACAATCTGTAGAAGACTACCTGTGATGACTGCACCCCCCGACCCCCCCGCAAACTCTGACAGATGAGGAGCCTGTGGGTCAGAGAGGTGGTGACGGGGGGGACCTGATCCCAGGTCTTCCGACTCTTCTGTCCTTCCACAAATTTGTCAGTAGCTTACTTCCACTTTAAACTCAAACTTCCTCTTTAATCATTATGATGCTCTGATTCAGTTTACTATCCTCAGATAAAACCTAGAAGATGGCTGGTCTGCATCACCTGATTTACCTCCAAAGGTAGGAAAAATCACTGACCCTTTTTTTACCTCCAAACTGCCATTGAGATGAAAACTTACTATCAGTTTAAAAGCAAACAGCCTCCCTGCTGTTTATCTATTTTTGTCTAAAGGACTATCAAGTTCTGTGGCATTCAAGGCACAGTTCAATACCTAGGGTGCTGCTCAATCACTTATTACTCCATTACACCAACCTCTTTTAATATGCCCATCAATAGGTATGTTTCTCATGGTTAAACATGGGTGCTAACAGTTGATAGGCAGGATTGGCTTATGTTTTTCTTGTTTTTTGTTTGTTTGTTTTTTAATAAATGGCATTCAGCTGAAAATACAGGTGACATGGTGTGATAGTTGTTTACCCAGAACATGTGGGAACAAATGCCAGCCCATGGGAAGGCACATTCCTGTAGAGAACTACCAGGAGGCTTCAAACACCACTTAAAAGTTTGCGCTGGTTCATTCTGTTTTCTGTGCCGAAGGACAGAGGAGACAAAACAGAGAAAGTTCGCTCTTGCTCTTGGTGTTTCACACACGGGTGATGACATCATGAGGAGACTTGAAAGTTTACACTAGCTGTCCTGACCATTCTCTCTTCATCTTTGCCACATGCTCCCCCTGCCCCTGATGATAGTCCCACAGGTTCCTTTCATCAGCAGGCTGGTAGGTCCAAACTCCACACTCTTCCTAGGCAATCGATAACCTCCCAGTGTCCATCTCTAGACCAGAGCTCTCTTCCCAGTTTTAGACTCACTCTCCTTTGGTTCCCTGAACATTTCTACCCCCATGTCCAGTGGGGACTCCAGATGCAGCATTTTGAGAACCAAATCTGTGGCCTTCTTGCCTAATCTACTGCCTCCTGGGTTCTCCATTTAGCTGGAAACACCCCCATCCAACCACAACAGAAAAGCTGGGACTCTTTTTTTTTTTTTTTTTTTTTTTAATTTTTTTTTTCAACGTTTATTTATTTTTGGGACAGAGAGAGACAGAGCATGAACAGGGGAGGGGCAGAGAGAGAGGGAGACACAGAATCGGAAACAGGCTCCAGGCTCTGAGCCATCAGCCCAGAGCCTGACGCGGGGCTCGAACTCACCGACCGCGAGATCGTGACCTGGCTGAAGTCGGACGCTTAACCGACTGCGCCACCCAGGCGCCCCAGCTGGGACTCTTTTTGTATCTCATCCTGTTTGTCATCACTCAGGTTCATTGGTTGCTAAGTCCTTAAGGGTGTATCTCTGAAAGACTCCCCAGAGACTCCCCTCCTCCCCTCCCCTCCCAGCCCCACTGCCCTAGGCCATGCCTTCCCATGTCATTCATCTAGTCTAAACCTCAAAACCTTGGAAGCTGCAGCCAGTGATGCTTCTAAAGGTAAATCTGACCGGGACCTTCCCTACTGAAGAAATCCTTCAATGGCCCCCTGTGCTCATGACCAAGTACAAAATCTTTACCTTGACTTTTAAAGCCCTCTATCACCTTGTCTTTGCCCCTTCCCCAGGCTCCGCGAATGGGCAATTAAGGGACTTGGAACTTTAGAGGCAGATCCCAGGCCAGAGCCCAGCAATCTTATTTCTCCATCTTGAATTCTTGTCACAAAAACCACACCTTTCTATCCTGTTTTTCCTATTTATTGGCCAATGGATAGAAATAGGAAAACAAAATGACCAGGAAAAAAAAAATGAAGCCTGTCTGATTGAGGTGATTCCAGATGTGCACTGAAGCTTGGCTCACACGAGCTTCTCTCCAGGTGGGGCTCTAGAATTACACAACGGCGAGGATGCACGTATATCAGTCAATGGGTACTACACACTGCCAACCCCATCCTTCCTTGCACACGTCAACACAGGCTTGGTAGCAGGTACTGCAAGTTTAACATGTGAAAAACAAAGCAAGACAACAGTGACCTCATTACCTGTCTGGAATGTAGAGACAGTGGGGAGCCTGTCTGCAGGTAGAGGTACACCCACTTTACATCCTATCTAATGCTGGCCGGTAACCTTGGCCTTGGTTTCCATGTTGACCACAGAGTTGGGAAAAGCGCATGCACCATTTACTTCTCTAAAGAGCTAACTGGAAGTATAGCATTCGCTGTATCTATTAGCTTTGAAATCACAGAAGGCCCTACCAAACGAGTTAGCTTCTGATGGTCTCCTCTCATGATACCCCAAACTGGGATATCTGGAAACCTTTGGAAGCAACTAGCTGTTCACTTTGTATGCAAGCATTTGGCATTATGAAGTTACACCCCGAAGGAAAGGGATATCTCCCTCCTCTTTGTGCCCTTTGGGTTGGCACAGGAAATGTCTATGAACACTCCAGAAGGGATCTTATGAACAAATAACACAGGCCATATAACGTGAGGTGGAGCACAGTTGATGCTCCAAATTTTTTTAAGATTTGGCTTCCCAGCCCTTCTCTAAATAGAGATTTTGTTATCATTGCTTATGATCATCGTTGATATACACTCGAGTCTTCACATGCTATGGGACGATCTGGATTCAATGTCTGCCTGTCTCCTCTGACACCATCTGTCTCCCCAGCACATGCTCCAATGGAACCACGCGCCACAGTTTGAGTAATCTGCTGGTAACTCTAGAAAACAGGTGCAATTTTCATTCCCATCAGCTTGGGCCAGATCCCTACCTGCTGATTTAAGCCTGGTCTGGCCTGTAGAGTCCTGGACCCTCATCCTGCTTTTAACACTGAACACAAGCTGACCCACACAGGGTCTAGGTGTGGGACTTTACCCTGGCTGTGACAGCACAGCACCAAACATCGAGAACATCATGAAAAAAAGAGAAAGCTCTCCAGCTGTATCCAAACATCCAGAAGTCTGGCATGGGGAAGAGGGAACATCTTGGCACCTGCCCCATCAACCAGGGTGTGCTGTCCAAGCAGAAAGGCAGCAGGTCCCAGGGCCTGGCTGACCAGTGCCCTGGGTTGGCCATGGAGAGAGAAGCCTGTGGCGTACCTTGTCTGTGCAGGATGAAATCTGGCCTGAAGACTACAGACCTAAGGCCCATCCTTCTGGAGGTTTCCTTTAGAAAAGAAGCATGAGGCCAAGTGAAGGGGGGAAACAACAGTGTGTTCATAAATAACCTCACCCACACCAGATAACAACAGCCTCATACTTGCAGGTGTCAAAACTGTGGCCAGGTCAAGATTTCCCTCTTTGCTTTCAGTTCCCAGAGAACACGATTTAACCAAAACCACATTAAAAAAACTCAGTGTCTTCTGGTTCTAATTCAGTTCCCCCAGACAATTTTCTTCTTTTTCTTATAATAGGGCATTTGGAGCCCCACCTGACTGATCATCCTTGAAAACATTCATTCAACACATATTAAGGGCTTGTGTTATTGGGCACTGTCAGCACAGTGTGCCCTACCTTTAATGAACATAATGACAGTAAGACTGAGCAATCAGTATATTAACAACAATGATAATAACAGTTGCTAATATGTATTGGCCCTTTATGTGCCCCACTGAAAAATCTCTTTAGTTGTATTTTTAACTTAACTTATCAAGCCACCCTAAACATAAATACCATGATTATCTCATTGGGAGCTCCAAGAGATTAAGTGACCCAAAGCCACACAGCCGATAGACAGTGGAGCCCAAATCTGAATCCAATCCGCTGGGCTTTTGAGATCGTACATTTACGCACCATATTATATCCTCACACCTCCGCACAGTACATGTGGCAGAGGGGACCCTGGGCCTACACAGTGATCTCACAATTCCGGGGAGCACCGTTCATGGTATTCCATGAGATTGGTACCTGTGGGAGCGCAGCTCCATAGGATACAAGGAAAAGTATGGCTCCTGCCCTGGTAAGATAAAGTGACCTTGTCCTGGGCTCTTAGAGGCACTAGAAGTATAGGTAGAAAAAATCTCGTACAGGGACGGCTATGTGTGTGTCTGTATCACTGGTAGCGGCTTATACAGAGGCTGGCAACCAGGAGGCACTATGACAATTTTTCTGCCTGCCTAATTGAAGGAAAACATTTTAGAAGGTAAATAAAGAAGGAAGATTCCCAAACTGGAAGAAGATGAACTAAGAGTCTGTCGTGCTTAGCAGGCTGGAGCAGGGTCAGGCAGGAGAGTCCTCCCTGTGGGAGGACCATCTATGGTACATGAGCTACGACAGTGAGAAGGGAGCTGAGTGTGCCGAGCTGGCCCTGAGATGGTTCCAGTAGGTAGAGGAAGGCCTGAGTCTGTAGCAGCAGTTAGAACTGTTTCCAGAGTGAACTCTACTCGCTGGGGACTGACTACTGCCATAACATGGGGGGGCGGGGGTTGGTTTCTTTGTGGGACATTCAAGCCTAAGAGAGCCTACTCGTAATGGGAAGAAGGAGGTGCCTGTTTCTGCGACTCACTGGCTCCGGGTGACTTGTCCTCTCATCTGTGTGTCCTCAGCATCTGTCCCAGAGGGCTCTGCAGCATCCCTGGAGGGCACTGAGGGCCTGGCATGGAGCTGGGTGAAGACGACATCTCCGGGGTCCTCAGGCTGGATTTGGTCCAGGGCTACCTCTGCAGAGCCAATCTCTCTGCGCTTCACCAAGAAGTGTCTGAACACTGAATGCAGAGCCAATGACACCTCGAATCCTGTTGTAGCTCTAAACTGCAGCGGGGCTTGACCTGGGGAAAGTTAGTTCAGCCTCAGGGTTCCCATTAGGAAGAACATCATGACAGCTAGATGTTTGCTAAGCTGTTTTCTTCTCTCTAAAGGGACCCTGCACGTGTCCAGCCACTGCCAGACTGGCAGAGGAGAGATGGGAAGGAGCTCTGGGTTAACCAGCACACTTGTCACCCAGCCCCCCTCTCTCCTTGTCCCAAGAACGAGTGGGTCTAGATTCTGATCTGTGACAAAGAAAGGATGTGCTCATTATCCCCTAAAGCCTGCATCCGCGGCCTGCAGCACACCCGACAAAGCAGTCTACCTTTTTGCACTGTGGTAACTGCCCTTGAAGCCTGACTGGCTGGAGCCCAGTTGATGGTTTTTTGAAAGCTGTTACCCCCAAAAAAGCAACGCTGAGTTAGGTGTAGAGATAATGATCTCTGCGCTGTCACACCACACGGGGAGGGAGGGTGGCGATAATACCACCTTCTTCCTCGACAACAATAACTTACGGAAGCCAGAGAAATTTGGGCATTGAGAATAAAAACATTCACTGCACTTACCAAGTGTTGAGTGACTCTCCATTAGCACTGTCAGCAGAGACCTGCAGGAAACAACTTTGCCTTGTTTTCTCCCCACGCCACCCAGCAGCTGACAACAACTGCCCAGAGACAACACTTGGAAACAACACTTGCCCGGAGACTCCAAACATTCTGCGGTGGCTGGGAACGCTCTCACGGGCCTCAGGCACTGCAAGGTATCCTCACAGACCTCTTGCGTTCTGAAACCCAAGAGGAATCTAGGGCTGAGTGATTCTGTGCGACTAGAGAGAAAGAAAGAGGAAGCAAAGCCACAAGCTGGATGGTTCTGTGGCAGCCGCCACGACCACCATCCGACCAGCAGGTCACCTGGCGATGGGTTCTCTCTCTCCCTTTCTGTTGCTCTCGCTTACTTTCCCTCCCTCTCATCCTTTCCTGGGACTTTTACTGCTTCTGGAGAAGAAGGCAACTGCCCTTGCTTCTGCCATTACAAAGAAAAGGAAGATGAAAAATACCATTGAGAAATACCCCACTGTTATTCTGGAAGTTAGAAAAGAGGTCAAAGAACCTGCTTTTTCTGTCCCTTTGGGAGGGATGCTTCCCTAAGGAAGGGGGTAGGTGGGAAATAATAGAATTCCAAGGCCACAAGTTGACATTGTGGGACTGACACCACCACTCCCATCCCTGTGTTGTCAGTCATCTTATTCCTCATTCTCTACTTCCCGACAATGTTGCTCTCGTTTCCATCTCCTCTTTCCTTTGGTCATTACTGTCTCAGTCCATTTTTCCTCACGAGGAAAGTATAGACCATGTAAAACCATCTCGAACCCTTTGTGCACAAAGCATGACACAAAATGTACAACCAATCAATGTGCCCAAAACCACGGTGTTGGGACCTGGGTCAACAGTCACCCCCACCCCCAGGACAGAGAACGCTCACACCCCAGTCTGGGATGATGCCATCTTTGGTACATCCTCCTTCATTTTCCTCTACTGCCTCTCAGCCCAGGGCCCAACTCATCCTCCTCAGCCATCTTCCTTTTTAAAGGTCTTGATTCTGTTTTTCCATTCCATTCCCTTTGCTACCTCCCTGGGCCCTCATCTATTTTGCTTGGACACCAATGGAGCCTGAGCAGGCTCCAACATTCCTTCTTGCTTCCGGTGCACCCCAAATTGATGACAGGTGGAGATTTCCCCAAACACCAATTTCTTTAATGCCATTCCCTGCTGGAGTATCTTCAATGGCTGCCCAGGGGCTGAAGGACAACATCTAAATCCCTTGCCTTGGCAGAAAGGAGCCTCTATGTTCTGGCCCTAACTTACTTTTCTAGACCTTAATAATACTAGTTTTTTTTTGTTTTTTTTTTTTTTAAGCTACCATTTATGGGGCACTTACTACATGCCGGGCACAGCACTAAGACTTCATCTGAGTCTGTTCTTCTGAGAGTCGTACAAAGTCCTGTTACCTGCCCTTCGGAGATGAGAAAATGAGGCCCACAGAGATGAAGTGACCATGAAAAGCTGTATGCTGAGTCAGTGGGCCCAGCACTTGAACCCATGTCATTTGTTATGATACCAAAACCTGTGGTCAGGATGGTAATAGGTGCCCTGTGCTGCAGCCAGACCATCCTGGGCTCTGCCATCTACATATGCTTTGGCGGCCATGGATCACCTCCGCTGAAACCCAACTGAGGACCATGTGCAGAGGAGCCCTCAACGCACATGACTTGAGAATGCTCAGCCTTCAGAGTAGAAAACAGGGTGACAAACATGACACGCAGCCTGGGAGGCACTGAGTGGCCAGGCAGTGGAAGCAGGCCACAGCATCTGCCGGGTGAGGGCAGTGGTGGTGGGGCTGGAGCTGGTTGGATCTATCGGAGCCAGAGGACAACTGCGTGCTGTATCCCCCTCCCCCTCACTCCACCCTCCTTTTCTACCCACTGCTGCTGTGTGGCTCCCAGAGCCCCCTTCCCAGGGGGCATTCTCCGAACCTCCACACCCAAGGACGACTCAGGTAGGAAGCTGGGTTCTGCCTCCCTCCTTCTCCAGCTGTTTTGCTGCTAGGAGATGGAGGAAGGGGCATCCTCACTGGGCCTCCGGGTGATTCTTCTTCCCTCGTCCAAGGCACAAAACTCCCAGAGCCCCTATGTTAACATGAAATGCTTCTGGTCAGACTCTCCCATCATAGAACACTCTGAGTTCCTAAAAGTTAAAGAGGTAAGGCAGAATCAGACACAGAAGGAAGCCATGGAGGCCAGCCCCTCCATGAGCAGGTGAGTTCACCGGAGCCTGGACAGAAAGTACTTGTCCAAGGTCATTCAGCCTGAGAGTGGCAGAGGCCAGGCAAGGCCACGAGTTCGAAGTCTCCCAGGCACAGAGCTCTTTGCCTAGCCCGGCAATAATGTACTGCCACCACCCAAACCAATGCCTGCTTCTACTGTCCCTATGGAGGTCATGGTTAAGTGCCCATTGACTTCCCAAGAGCCACATGAGCTATAAAAGCAATTCTTCCCATGTGTCTTTCAAGGTGTCAGCAGAAGTCAAGGACACTTTGAGGATTCACACTCTGACCACAGCAAGCCAGGTACTAGGAGGGTTAAATCACTTGTGAAAGGAAAGCCACAGGCTGAGTCAGAACCAGGGAGAGACTGGCAGGCACAGCCCTGTCTGGCTGGGGAAGGCCAAGGTCTTCATTTTGGCAAGGACCCGTAAGGTGTCCTCCTGTCTTTCCGGGGGGTCTGGTGCACTCATTGGGCTTAAATCTTAAGGCGAAAGATCCTAGGACACTAAGTGCTAAAAGTGCTTACAGCTGAAGATCCCAGGATGCTATCCCCGGTGCTAAACATCCCAGGACAATGCACACAGCCCTCCTCTAGCTGGGTCAGCCCACCTTTCTCCAGCCTCACCTTTGTATACCTGCTCTGCTCAAGCCATACTAAACATAGCCCACATGTCCATATCTTCCTTATCTCTTTTGCTATTCCCTCTGCTGGGAATACTTTTTACCTTTTTAACTGGAATACTTGTATTTGACTTTAAATATGGATTTTAAATGTCTTCTCCTTTTCATAACCTCCCCTGGCTCTTCCTTTCTAGTCCCCCTTGTCTGTCTTCCTTCAGAACTGCATTTATGGCATCTCTCAGCCCTTTCTGGGTTAAATCCTAGCTATTTGTTAACATGCTTTCTCTCTACGGCTACGGTGAAAATCTCTCAAGGACACTGGCTCAATCATATTCATCTTTGTACCCTAAGTAGTTGGGTCAGTTCCTGACACATAGAGGGAAAAAGAGAACTCCCTGCTTAAATTAAATAGAAATACGTCTGCTTAAGGAAAACTTTGCTCCAAATTCCCAAGTGAAAAGCCAATAAAGGTTTTCTTTTCTAAGAGTAGAGCAAAGGCCTCATTATAGATGAATGGCAAGGTATCATTTTACAAGCTGCTACCACGAGCAAACCTCCACACACGCCTAAACGCACATGTGTGTGCATGCACACACACACAAAAGCTGGAAGGAGGTGGATGCTCTCTGGCAAGGTGCAACAAAGAAGATAAGATCACCCTGCTGCAAAAGAAGGTGAGGCACGTGACCATGTGGGTAACCCCAGGCATAAACGACACCCTCAGCAAGGCCCAGCTTAAATCTAACCACATCATCTTTTCATGAAGCAGACATGAAAAAGTACGATTAAAATAATTACAAAAAGGGTGGTTTAATGCCTTCTTGCCTCGATGGTATCAAAGCTACACACTCTGGAGCTACTTGGGGAAACAATTCTCTGAGATAAGAAGATGAACTATCCGCTCAAGAGAACGTGCAGGAAGCCAAGGTAACTGGGCAACACATAACGAAACAGTTTGTGGCTAATGAGCCATCTAAACCAAAGAGTCCCTGGGCGGCATCAGTTGTGTAAGCAAAGGAAACCAAACCCACCCTTGCCTCAAAGTGAAGACTTTGTGGGTGCCAGTGTGTGTGTGTGTGTGTGTGTGTGTGTGTGTGTGTGTGTGTCCTAACCAAACATTATGGCTAAAGTGAAATTCACAGCTCTTCCACCTGTGGCTGAGACTAGTATAAAATGAAAATGTTGAAGAGTTGAGACTTATTTTCATGCAGCAGCCCTGAAGTCCCCTTCTGGTGACTCCACCTGCTGTGTGACTGTCTTGCCGAATGACCAGTGCTGCATCAGTGCAAACTGAGACACCGGTATTGGTTGATCAGCATATCCCAGACAGAGATGCAGAATTCCAGCATCACGGTGTTCTGATACAGTTGGGTCTGAATTCTCTGAGCCACAGCGACAGGTGTCTTTCTCCCTCTGGAGCTCTGCTTATACCCAGTCCATGTTTCACTGCAACATGGTTTTTCCATCAGTCTTCACCCAGTAAGCCTCCCAAGTAATCTTCCCATGATTATTTCAGGTCCCAGAACTAAAGAATGTGATAGCTGGGATGGGTTGCAGGGCATTTAGATTCCAAACTTACAGACCCAAAGGCTTGCTATTGAATCTCAGGTATGCATTAGTCAGTGCTCTTTGCTTTGGGGTAAGTTACTTAGCCTAAATCTCCGTTTTCTCATCTATATAAACTGGGAAAACTTTACTTATGTAACGTATGTAGCACAATCACGAGCACAAAGTTAGACGTCACGGTATGGAGCCATTATTATTATTGCCACCATCATAATCTATCCAAACCCTCTTGATTTCTAGAAGATCTTGAGGTCCAGAGAGGTAAGGTGCCTTGTCCTAAGGAAATGAGTCTTGGGCGATCCAGTAACCATTGTCCCTGCTAGGTGATGACTAGACCACAGGTAATAGCACTCAGAAGTAGCTGAGTTCGTGGCAGAACTTCGATCTACTGATTCTCAGGCCAGAACCTGACCCAGTGTACCACAGTGGTGCCATGTACTATTATTTATTATTGCACAGTTATTTTTTTTTTCTCCAGCCAGGTCTTAAGTCCCTGGCAAGTAGCGACCTCATGCTGCTTAAGTTCCTCCAGATTGTAGCACTTCACAGGTAGTAGACAAATATTTGTTCACTGGCTGATTGCAAAGATGGCTGCTGATTTTGAAAGCAACAGGTTTCCATCGAGGCTGATTCTCTCCCACACCATCATGTCCTTGTAATTTTGGGAAACCCACCCAAGAATGTCTTGTGCTAATATGTTATCACAGGGAAGCATTCCACCCCTTTTTGGGATGCAGATATAGATCGCTCCAGATTGCAGGCACACTAATTAGAGCCACTGGTAATTTCACTGCTGCTCTAAAGCCCCAAAGCACTCACTGAAGGCACCTTTGTCCTTGCACATGAGAGCTTCTGTCCCTACATGTCAAAACAGCCAAACTGTCTTTTGATGGTGCTGCTGGTACCCACAGCCCAGATGTCTGGGTCAAGGTGCCAGCCCACCAAATCCATCATCAGAAGGGAAACTGGTGCCATCCCTTTTCCGGAAAGCAGTGTGGCACAGATCACTGGCTCTAAACAGGATATTCTAATAAATGTTGCTGTTATTTTTACTGTCTTGTGCAGTGTTGAATATGCTTCTCCTAATCTGGCCTTTATGTAACCTCCATGACCTACCTTTTTAATTCAGATCTTTATTTTCTATTTCATAAACCCTTTTAATTTAATATCACTGTAAAAACTCTAAATGAATATACATGGTGTTATTGTACTAAGCTTTTCGGGCTAGACTTTTGTGGCTAGCTAGTATCAGGGATGGGTCACTGTGAGAGCATAGGAAGGCATGGGTACAGGTTGGGAGCGTCTGAGATACAGTTCTTGCCTAGCAACTGATACCCTCTTGTTGCCTTATTCAATTTTTCCCATTCTTGACCTCTGCCCTTGTTTTCCATAATATTGGTACAATGAGTTGAATAAATGGCCCTGTCTATAAAGAAGTGGGAAAAGTGTGGCTTTGGCTAAAACTCTCAGGGGATTAAAGGTATGAGGGGTAGACAAAGAGGTGAACTTAAAGACCACTCAAATGGATAGAGATAGGTGTTCCTTGGAGGTTCCAGCCAGGCAAGAGTCCACTCAGAGTGGACCAGGGGACACATTCCTGTCTAGAGTCTATTATATTCTTCTTATGAAGTTGGGAATGGCTAAGGGCAGTGACATGTGCCCCACATTCTGTGTGACACCCCACTGTTCACTGCTTTTTCAAACATTCCCTGAGTAGACTTTTCACAGGATTGTGAGGACCGTGTCCAGAGGTGCACTGTCCAAAACGGTCGCCACAAACCACAGGTGGCTATTGAGCACTTGAAATATGACTAGTCAAAACTGAGATGTGATTTAAGCATAAAACATACACCAGAGGTTGAAGACATAATACTTTTTTTTTTTTTTTTTCAACGTTTATTTATTTCTGGGACAGAGAGAGACAGAGCATGAACGGGGGAGGGGCAGAGAGAGAGGGAGACACAGAATCGGAAACAGGCTCCAGGCTCTGAGCCATCAGCCCAGAGCCTGACGCGGGGCTCGAACTCACGGACCGCGAGATCGTGACCTGGCTGAAGTCGGAAGCTTAACCGACTGCGCCACCCAGGCGCCCGACATAATACTTTTTTTAAAAGAAGGTAAAAATATCACATTCTTATGTTCTTTATATTGATTACATGTTGAAATAATATTTTTGATGTATGGGGTTAAGTAAATGTTTTATTAAGAATAACTTACCCCGTTTCTTTTCACTTTTTAAAAATATGGCTACCAGAACACTTAAAATTAGAAATGTGCATTGCATTATATTTCTACTGGCCAGCACTGCTTTAGACAATTGCCAGAGAAGTTGTTTCCATTAAAGTATGGATCAACCCAGTGAAAAACACAACTCTTGAGTCCTCTGCCAACTCCCCATCACACTCAGAATGAAGTCCATGCTCCCACTCTGGCCCCCATGATGCTGAGGCACCTGGGCCCTGCCTACCTCCTTGGCCTCCCTCTGGATGCTCATTCGAATGAGTTGGAACCTTCCTCAGAAACTCTAGGCTCAGGCCAGGCTCATGATCTTTGCAGTATGTTCTATCTGGAATACTCTCCCTCATATGTTTTTGTTATTTGAGTGTCATCTCAAATGTTACCTCCTCAAGAAAGCCTTCCCTTGGGAGGCACAATAATGTCCCCTGATGACGTCTACATCCTTTCTCTGGAATCTATGATTAGGCCACCTTATAGAGCAAAAGGGACTTTTCAGTTATGATCAAGTTTAGGATTCTGAGATGGGGAAATTATCCTGGATTACCCAGGCAGGGAGGATCTTTATAAGGAAAAGAAGGGGGTAAGAGAGAGTTGGAGGAGATGTGATGACACAAGCAGAGGTCAGAGATGTGCAGGGCCAGGAGCCAAGTGGTACAAATAGACTCAGAAGCTGCAACAGGCAAGAAATGGATTCTTCCCTAGAGCCTCCAGAAGGAACACAGGCCTGCCAACCCATTTTAGACTTCAGACGTCCCAAACTGTAAGATAATAAATATGTATTGTTTAAAGCCAAAAAACTTGTGATAGTTTGTTACAGCAGCAACAGGAAGCAAACACACATCTCAACCTGAGATTAGGTAACACCCAATTTCCAGTTCCTCTGTTCCATCCTTTTAAGTTATTCTTTTATTGTTAACAGACGGCATCCAATTTATTTGTTAATTTGCTTACTTGTCTATTTTTAGTCTCTCCTGACTAGAATGTGAGCTCTCTGTGGGAAAAGACCTCCTACTGCTTTTACTATTAGGGATTCTGCCTTTTGAACTAATGCCTGGCACACGGTAAATGCTCCTTGGTCTGAATAAATGGTTTATGAATGTGTAAATGACAATGGGCTATTTAACAGATTTTCATGCAACCAACTGGATCGAAAAAAGTACACCCAAGGAAATGAGATGAACAGTACGGACAGAGTGCTCACTACTTATAAGGTGCACGAGGTACTGCAGAGATGTAAAGAATTTGATGACCCTACAGTCTCTGTAGTGAGACATGTATAGGCACATGATAAAACAATGGCCTGTGGGGGTATTAAATGGCTGGAGTCAAACGGGGGTAGGACATTGGGTATGAGCAGTGGTGGGCTCATAAACGAGCTCTCAAAACAATAACGATGGCCTGATGTGTAGTTCTTGCCAGTTCTGTTTAAATGCTCCTAAAGTGACTGCCTTCAAGCTGCCGCTGCAATGTCTCTGAATGTGGCTTGGGGAAGAGTCAAGTAGGATCTTGCTGGGGGGGTGGGATTTCAAGTGGACCTAGAAGAGTTGAGACGATGAGGATGGACTCAGGAGAGGGCAAGAGGCATGGAGCACCCAGAGGTAAGGGTAACTTTAAGGCTGGTGAAGTGGGAGGATCAATGGCCTTTGTGGCTCCAGTGGGTTTCTCGTCATTGACACAAATAGAAATACGAGATTAACTAGAAGTCACCATGAGAAGGTGGCTAGAGAGATGTGGGAACAGAAAATCTTATTGTCAGAAGGATCTTGATGATTTTTCCAGCCCAGCACCGATTTTAATGAGTCGAGGGTGGAGTTAAGAGACCAGGCTAGCAACACCCAGAGAGGAACAGTGAATAGTCCATGTTTGCTGAGCTGGTTTAGAGGATATCTTGCCCTGAACTCAGGCTGATGTCCTCACTTATTCTGCCTCTCCAACGTTTGGTGATTGACACAACATGCAGCACCCCTACAATCCTATCATAAAGATGAGCAGTCAAATGAACTTGGGTTCCCAAAGTAACTCTCCCCGGAATTCCCATTGTTACCCAGGTGTCACTTCCTCTAATTTATAAGCCTGGGTGATTGGATTCTGGGGATCCTAGGGTGGTGTTTAAAAAGTTGGTATAGGGGCGCCTGGGTGGTTCAGTTGGTTGAGCATCTGATGTCGGCTCAGGTCATGATCTCACCGTGCGTGACTTCGAGCCCCGCTTCGGGCTCTGTGCCGACAGCTCAGAGCCTGGAGCCTGCTTCGGATTCTGTGTCTCCCTCTCTCTCTGCTCCTCCCCTGTTCTCTCTCTCTCTCTCTCTCTCTCTCAAAAATAAATAAACATTAAAAAAAAATTGGTATGTATGTTGGGGGAGCCGGATTGGCTCAGTCAGTTAATCATCCAACTCCTTCTTGGCTGAGGTCATGATTTCGTGGTTTGTGAATTCCAGCCCTATGTTGGGCTCTGCACTGACAGCACAGAGCCTGTGTCAGATTCTCTCTCTCCCTCTCTCTCTCTTCCCCCCTCCTTTGTGTTCTCCCCCTGTCTCTCAAAATAAATAAATAAACGTAAAAAAAATTCAAAGAATAGTTGGTGTGTGGGGTCAGACGGTATCTGGATTTGACTCCTGATTCCACCACTTCCCAGTTGAATGATGCTGGGGAGGTGACTTGATCTCTCGAGACTCTAGGTTCCTCATAACTAAAATGGGGACAACAGTCCTCCTCAGAGGTTTCCGAGAGGATTACATAATACATAAGAGACACTCAGTGTCACACCTGGCACACAGCATGTGCCTGATCAGTGTGCACAATGGCAGGGATAACAGTGAAAATCATGTTTTTCCCCTTCTCGAGATCCTGCCAGACAGAACCTCATCTCCAAAGCTATTTTCCTAACAAGCCCCTTCCCGCCATCCACATCACCTGTCCGTTGTCTTTGCTCTGAGCGGAAGCCCTCTCCTCACATACCCTCTGGATAACTGGTCCAACGGCCCTCTCAGACCCATGCCTTCCTTGTTGATCACTTTCAGAACACACATTTGTTTGTGTGCAGGGTGCGATGTTTTCCTTGCTTTGGGCGTGTTTCAATGAAGGACAGGATAAGGCCATTATGTGAACACCGGGACAACAATGAAGACAAGACTGCTTTCTGAAAAGCACTAAAAAGCTTTATTTTGCCTGAATGGCCATTATTTTCATTCTTTTTCCTCCACACAAAGCAGCGGAGCACATTTCATTCAGTCTGTTGCTGAGCGAGTGGGTGTGAAGATGCCATACAAACAAAAGAGGTAACATATTGCTGTTGTCAGGTCTCTTGTTAAGTGCTCTGCAAGGTGGACTGAGCTTCCCCGCCAGCCCACTGCTGGACTCATCAGGAACAACAATGCCCACGTATATATAAATACAAAAACCCTACCTAATCCTTGACACGGTTACACGACAATTTACAAGCAGGAGCCGGATTTCAAAAATCGGCACAACATAAAAGCGCAGTGTTCTTCTAAGATGTTGGCAACCTGTCACCCCCTCCGACAATTTTAGGCGTCAATCCTGCCGCCATGGAGATCTCGTTCCCCATCTCCCAGGAAGAAGGCATCATGGCTCTGTTCCTGACACACCAGGCCCATGGGTGTGCCTGTGAAAGGCTTCAGTGACGTGAGCTTGGAGCAGCCATGAGCCTGGGGAGCGGGGAAAGTTCGAGATACCAACCCAGTTGGGGTGGTCTGGGTCCCAGGCTGTCCAAAGCCCACAGCTCAAAGTAAGAGAAAACCACTGACTCCTACTCTGAGTTTTCTGAACATAAAAAGCAACTTCAAATAGCGGGAGGAAATAAATCTTGGTATTCTGTAAGTTTTACTTTATGAAGGACATTTAGTGGCTTTGGTTCATGGCTGTGTGTGTGTGTGTATCCCCCCCCCCCCCCCCCCCCGCTCCCACAATGGTTTTCCTCCCTCCTTCCTCCTTTTTGCTCAGAACGTCACTGTGAACTGTGAACTGAACAGTTCTCACTGTGAACTGAGAACTCTTCTTCTGGATCTCTGGATGGTTCTGAAGGAGGAGGAAATGTTTCTTGATAACGTCTCAGCTCCTGAAGGCCAAGACTCTGCCACATTTCCCGCAGGCTCTCCCTAGCGCCTTGCGTGTGCTCGCACTATAAATACTAAGGGAGCCAGTGAAGGAGCAACGTCATCATGACATGTCTTCCCATTTCACCATCCCCATCAGGCCTTATCAGAAGGACCCCTGCCCTGGCTACACACCAGTACCTGAGCCTCAGTAGGAGGTCGAGGGGGCTGTCCCGGTGTATTTCAGTAGAAGAGGGTCCTGTTTAAGAACACCATCGTGGGTGTTCTTACTGAACAACCATGTGCCTGGTGCTGTGGGGAACACACTACATGGGTAATGTGATCTGTGTTTGGGGGCCTCCTCTCCCCACCCATCCCCCAGCTGTGTCCATGGCTGGCATCCTGCCTTGGCACACAGAAGCTGCACAGCACTCCCCCACTTACCAGCTGTGTGTGACCCTTAGAAGTTTATAACGTGTACGGTGTGTGTAAGTTCCAGTCTCTCGGGTGTAAAATGAGGAGAGCAACACCGAACTCCCAGATGTCTTGAGGATTAAATAAAATTATGTAAGAAGCACCTAACACAGGGCCCGGCACAAAAGGAGGTGCTTAGAAAATTCTGGTGGCCGGCTTCTGTTTGATAAGCAGTAAAAAACAAACAAACAAACAAAAACATTTGAGGGAATGCGATGAACACGTGGAAAGTAAGCTGGGAACATTACAGACTTATCAAATAATAAAGAACCAAACAGAATAAATAGCAAGATCTCTCGGGTGCCTGGGTGGCTCGGTTGGTTGAGCGTCAGACTTCGCCTCAGGTCACGATCTTGCAGTTCATGGGTTCGAGCCCTGTGCTGGCTCTCAGCTGTCAGCACACAGCCCACTTCAGATCCTCTGTCCCCCTCCCCCACTTACACTCTCTCACCCTCTCTCAAAAATAAATATATATTTAAAAACATTATTAAACAAAACAAGATCTCTGCTATGGGCTGGAGCTAGGCACAGCTCAGGGGGAACTAAACACTCTGGCTGAGTCTGCAGCAAATAGTTTCATGGAGAAAACAAATCTGAGAAGGAACTTGCAGAAATGGCTTAAGTGGCTATGGTCCCCTTCGAATAGTAAGAGTTCTGGTACAACAAAACATGCCGTTTGAGGGGTGCCTGGGTGGCGCAGTCGGTTAAGCGTCCGACTTCAGCCAGGTCACGATCTCGCGGTCCGGGAGTTCGAGCCCCGTGTCGGGCTCTGGGCTGATGGCTCAGAGCCTGGAGCCTGTTTCCGATTCTGTGTCTCCCTCTCTCTCTGCCCCTCCCCCGTTCATGCTCTGTCTCTCTCTGTCCCAAAAATAAATAAACGTTGAAAAAAAAAAAAACCAAAACCAAAACCAAAAAAAATGCCGTTTGAAAAAAAAAAAAAAAATCCAAGTACCAGATTCATCTCATGAGATCACGGGGGTAAAATGAATATGAGAAAGAGCATGGGCTGGGCCAGGTGGTACAAAGGCCCTGTTCTGCTAACAGCATCTTCCCCCCCCCCCCAGAAAGGTCACCCGTAATATCCTTTGTGTCTATAACTGTGGCAATTAGTAATAGCCCCCAGCTTAGCGGGGAAAGCATTCCTTTATGACAAGAGCCAGCCAGACACAATCTTTCTACTCAGAGTTCAGGGTGTATATATGGGGAGAACCAGGCAGATTCATACTGTACATGCTTCCAATTAAAAATACAGACACTGAAAAGCAAAATGAATGTCACAGAAAAGAAAGTGCTGCCACCCACTCTTGGCCTAAAGGTCACCGTGCCTCAGCCTTGGCCATTATCTCCAGCCGCAAAGGTCAGGGGGGCTGTCTGCATTTCTGGGGAGTATGTAGGCTTTCATGAAGCCTCAAAATGACTATTGCTCTGACACCAGAATTAGTGATCAGCTCTCAGGAGAAGATGATAATAGAGAAATGGAGTGACTGTAACCTTTTCTACCATCTCTCTTGTCGGCTCCATGAAGCACAGTCACAAGACATAAAACGAGAAGTTTCCACATTCTACAAAAGACTACAAGACTGCTGACTTAATTGGGTGCGTAACAAATGGCTATACCATTGCCAACAAGAAGACATCAAAGAGGAAGAAGCAAGCAGCGATTAAAACATCTCATGACGACAGCCTGGTGTGGAAACGGGCTCAAAGCGTATCTGGCCAGGTCTCGATATGGCAGTATAGGGCGTTAGCCACGTGGTTCTGTGCATACTCGGATCACTGGGGCCTACCACGAGCAACAGTACCAGATTTATTCGCAGAATTTCAGGAAATTTAAACATAGAACGCACTGGACTTGGAGTCAGACAGACCTGTGTTCAAATCTCAACGACTGTCCACATGTGATGGGCAATTTAAATCACCTTTTATCATCGCTGTACTCTGCTTCCATAGCTTTTGCACCCACAAAGTTGGAATGATCTTAGTATCCACAGCCTATAGTAGAAGGTTAAATTCACTGACAATTAAATGTGAGAAAAGATGGAAAAGTCCTTTATAAATTAACAGGTACAATAGAAAAACAAATAGTAGTTATTATTATTCATGGTAACATCAACTCAGAGATTATCCATATATAATGTTGAGGCAATGCTGCTTCTCTGTATTAGACCCTTCTAGGAGAGAAGATTTTCTGCTGTTGATGATTAACTGGAATCTGGGAAATACTACACATACAACTATTTAGGTGAGACTATTCATAAAACACAACAAGAAAAGTAAACCAAGGCACAGAGCACGTGCATGAGCATACAGCTGAATGCAGCCTTTGACGGGTGGGTATCAGAAACAAAATTAGCAACTTGTAGCAGTTCAGCTAAGCTTCCTAGCAACAGAGATACATAAATAACAACACCTAAATGGAGAGTATCAGAAAACCACCTTAGAAAACAACCTTAGGATGTGCTATTAATCCCTCCACGTGGGCTCTTGCTAAAGGCATCTGACATTTTTCAATGCATCCAGTGTTAACAGGAATAGGGAATTTGATGTTTACACCTGCCAGGTATAGAGGATGAACAGGAATGACAGTTTGGTAGTTCAAAATATTTGTCCCATTTCTTCCCAGCAGGAAACAGATTTTAGTATCACCAACACCCTAAAACATAGAGAATCCCTGAACATAGCAGTAAGGATTTTCTTTCTCAAGTTCTATACCTGACCCTGGTGAAAAAGTCTGGAAAAGATGCTTGTAGTCATTTTGAGCATAGCTTAGTAATAAAAAAAGTAGCTGACTCAGGCTCAGGGTCTGGGACAGAGCCTCAGATCATGTTCCTCTGCGTGGCTGACCACCCTGACGATGTTCCTGGCACTGCTTTATTGGCCTGCATGTAACTCATTGGTAGACACAAGCTACTTGGTAAGATGTGGGAGAAATCTGTTCTTTAAAGTTTCCCGGAGCACTGGGTATCAAAAGAATGAAGTGCCTCTTGGCCTTTCATGTTGCAAACTAGAGAGAAAGACACAGCCTAGCAGGGCGGCTGAAACTTAGGATCAACTTTTATGATAATACAGAAACCACATGACAGATCATATAGGCGCCTGCCTAACTTCTGACTCATTCGCCAGGTGCTTCTGCTCTCCACAGCTCCAAGAGAGCGTGCTGAGGAGATAAGCCACTCTTGTCACGGGCAGAAGTTTTCACTTGAAGTGTTCGGACCCCCTATGTCTCCCCTCTCTTCTTTGTTAAAGAATCTAGCATAGGTGTAAGACCATTGTGTTTCCACCAGATTTTCCAAGGATTTTTTTTTTTCTTGCTGCTCTTCCCCCAAATTCCTCTCCAACATGAAGAACCAGCGCAGTACAATTCCACCTGGTGGAACTGGGCGGGTTTGGTGATAAGTTCCGGAAGAAGGACAATGGCAGAAATGTTTGTTGCTTTACAGTTAGTCACGTTTGTGTTTACTCTGCCGCAGTTGTCCCATGGGGCAAAAGCAGAATTTGACTCCGGTCTTGGAGGGCAAGTGTGTGGTGTCTTACATTTCATCGTTTACTCTTTTGCAATGCTTGCTTATTAAAAAAAACAAACCTGTCTCTGTATTAAATCTGAAGTGAAAATAAAATACAGATTTGTGGGCTTGCTCCGCAGGTAGTGAAATCAGGAATCCTGGTGAAGGCCTGGAAATCTCAGTTTTCAGCAATATCAAGCGATTCTCAAACTCACTGCAGTTAAAGATGACTGTGGCGACGCATCCCCAACAATCACGGCCCTTAACGGGCCAGAAGTTTCTCACCACCAACCGAGGATATGGCTCAAGGGGAGAAGGAAATGTGGGACACAAGGAGAAAAGCTTGGGTAAAACGCCCTTCCTGGCATACTTGAGGCCACAATTAAGTAGCATGATAGATACTATCTCTCAAGAAGGAAGCCCCCCAAATGCTTCCCACCACTCAGCGTTTTATTTCCCTTCCAACTCTCTCCCTAGCAGTATTCACCAGTATTCACCTTGGTGGAGTCTCCCTCACCAACAAGTCACCTGTTAAGATTGGAGCTCCAGTGGCAGATCTCCTGAATGGAATCTCTTGGGGGTGAGATCCATTCTTGATTTATAGAATTACCTACTTATAAATTGTTTCTACAACTGGAAGGGTCCTTAGATAGTATCAGAATATATTAGCTTGCCAATCCAGATTTGATTTGATCTGATTTGGTGTCTTGAGAGACAGAGTGAGTACATGAGTGGGGGAGGGGCAGAGGGAGAGAATCTCAAGCAGGTTCCATGCTCCGCACAGAGCTTGACACAGGGCTCAATCACACAACCATGAGATCAAGAGTTGAGCCAAAATCAAGAGTTGGATGCTTAACCGACTGAGCTACCCAGGCGCCCTCGGACAAGCCAGATTTTGGGAGCCACTGACACGATGCATTGATACTTTTACAACTTGAGAAATGAAACAAAAAAACGTAAGTACACACATGCACAATATTACATTATGTACGGATCAAGGGGAAAGAAGAGTATTCTGTGAAGATAGGCTAGTTCTGGCAACTGCATGTTTATCTCAAACAGAGCAACAGAAAAAGTGTCCCCTCTTCTCTGGCCAGAGAACATGTGGAGAAGGAGCAGAGTTTTAGGTGTCATTTCAGAGACGGAGGACAGAGAGCCTGGGCCATCAGAGGAGTATACAAGAAGGAAAGAGAGGGAGAAAGAAAGCTGTTCTGGATATAGATAAGCTTAGGAGATGGCTCAGAGGAGGAGGAGGGCAACTGGGCAAACTGTGAGCAAATCTGTCAGAAGAGGAAGGAGGAGTCTTAACAGCGGAATATCAGAAAGACAAAGGAAAATCTTGCTCCTAATCTGTATGTAGAACTCTGCAAGGATGAACAACAGAAAGCCATTATGGCTTCATTCATTCATCCATTCTTCATTCAATACACATTTAGTGGGAGCGCATCCAGGAATGGGTGACATATGGCTGGTGCCCTCAGCCAGGAAAATAACGAGAGACATTTTCATTACGGTGGGGCAAGGGTTATGATGGATGGAAGTTCGGGGACATGTGGGCAAAGCGTGAGAGCAGACAGAACATGTCGGGGAAGGCTTTCTCGATAACGTGGCGCCTCATGAGGCTTGAAGGGAAACAGTGAGCAGAGGTTTCATTCGTGGGGGAAGATACCAGGAGACGGAGGTATCATGGAGAAGCCTGAGACTGAAATTCTCTTCGCTCGTGCACGCAACATGGAAATAAATGTATCATATGTAAATAAATGTATCATATGTGAGCCTTTGCTCTCTTCACCTTGAATACCCCCTCTCACACACTTGTGAGGCTTTGGAATACAACCAGCAGTGTACCTTCAGCCAAAGGTTACTGATGTTGCTTTCTGGGTGTTTGTAGCTGAAGGTATGCCTACTTCTTTCCAGTATAAACAGAGGAACTCAGGCTGGCACCAAGACAGAACACGGGAGCAAGCAGCCAAGTTGAAGGCCTGCCTGGCTGCTGAAGGCGTTCTGCAAAATGGCACACAGGTGCTATCATCTAGCTATCAACTTCGGCAGCAAAACGAACTGAAGTGTGTTGACAGCTGCAGTAAAACACACTCAGAGTTAAACATAATTAAGCAAAATGATTAGCACTGACTAGAAGCTGGCAGGGAAGAACTCTGGTTTCTGAGACCAAAGTACAGCATGTTGTAGCTGGGAAGAGGTCTCACAGACCACAGAAAGAGTTCCCATTTTACGGATGAACAAACAAGGTCCAGAGAGGTGGGCAAAGGCAGAATGGACTGTGGAATAATCTAAGAAGCTATACTGCATCAAGGGAAGAGTGAGGACGCAGTGAGCTAGCGGTCGGGAGTCTGCATCCCAAGTGTGGAATTCCCTGACCTCAGGGAAGTCCTTTAGTCTCCCTCGGCCTCAGTTTCCTCTTTGAAATATGGATTGCTGTGAGAACTGATTGCAGAGCCTATTCATGGTGAGTACATCATGTTACCGCACAGAGTCAGAACACGAGATTCACATCCTTGGTCCACCGCTTGTGAGCTGTGACTCCCCGGGCCTCAGTTTTTCCACCTGTGAAATGGGAATAAGAACGCTGGTATGTGCCCTAACTACTTGCCAGGATAGGTGGAAGTCTTAAAAAGGAGAGCTGTGTCAATCTCTACGCAAGCCGTTGCTACTGATTTACCATAATGGCAAGATGTGTTCTGGGCCTCCCTACCGGTTAGAAGCAGGGCCAAGACGGAACACCCAATGAAAGAGAAAGACCAGCTGAGGGCTTTTTTTCTGGGCCGCTGTTGGATTGCAATGCTTGGATTCTGCCAGCTAGGATCAGAAAGACTGATGGGCCAGAACAGAGCTGAAGCGTGAGAACAGGTCTGCAGCACGGGCAATGCAAAACGGTCTCGTTTCTGGGTGGAACCCCAAGGGACAGTCGGGATGGAGGAAAGCAGGGTGGCAGCAGGAAGGAGAGGAAAAACCCTGGGGAAAGGCAGCAGCCTGCCTGAGTTTCAGTCAGTTTTCGGATTCATTAAAGGGGGAAAAAAAAAAAAAACACCAAAAAAACACCAAAAAAAAAAAAAAAAGCAAAAAGCAAAACCCCAGTTCGGTCAATCCACGAGAAATAATAGCAAGGCTGCAGAGAGGGTGGGAACGCCCGACATTTTCGCAGCTCTGGCTGGCTCACCATCCCCCCAGCTTGGTGCTCCTCCCGATCCCACATCTCCAACACTCTCATTACATTGTGCAGCAGAAAGAAGGCCCGGTGCCCTTGGATGTGAGCGAGTGCTCACTTGCCACAGGAATGTTCTGTGCTTTCATATGCTTCACTTTTTTCCCTCTGAGGCTTGGGAATGAACTGGGCAGTATTTTAGGTGTCTGCTTTGCAGAAAGATGACAAGCCTATATGTGGTTTTCCTTCTTACCCGGGCCCTTCCTGCTGCCTACAACGCTCTCTTCTGGCCTCCCTGCCTGCTCACATCCCGCTCACCTCTGAGGCCCAGGGCAGGGCTCCCACAGGGCTCTCTTCACCTCAGTCTCTGCCCTGAGCACTTGCCGAAGAGTTACCGTTTACCTGTCTGCCCACCACAGAGTAGTTCCCCAAGGGCAATGGCCTTGTTTGCCTCGGCGATTCACCTCTGAGTTCCCTACACTTGATCCAGTGCTTTGCATATGGGGCATTTGCTCAGAACATGTATGGCTTAGGTACCAGCAGCATGAGCACCACTTGGAGCCTATGAGAAACACAGAATCTCAGACTCCACACAGCCCCTTCTAGTCTGAATCTTCAATTTAACAAGATGCCCGGGTAACCTGTGGCCACGTTCAGGTTTAAGACACTAGACAAGGTAGGGTGGGAAGCAGTGAATCAGAGTTTGGGAAAGAATCGAGTTATACACGCGAAAGTCCTCCCTCCTCCGGGAGGACACACAGTTGAGGGAAGGCTGACTCTTCAACCCCCTCTCCTCAGCCCTGCAGCAGATTCCTAGTGTGAACTCTGCAAAGCCTGGGGGCCTGTTTCCTACCACCTACACCTTCTACTTTCAAAAAAACCACAACCTGGACCTGGAATAGAACCAGACCTGCCAAAATGCCTGAGGACATTTCACCGAAATGTGGCTGGCCTGATGGGAAGCTGGCGTGACCAGAAATATCAGAAGTCTTCCCTCTTGAGGTTTTGAGCTTTGCGTTGCACGTTCAATGGTCCAGATTGAGATCAGATGAGTCAAGTTCAGATAACCATCCAAACCTTTGAGATGGGGACTGAAACCAAATCTGTGTTCTCAAACCATTCTAAATGTGTTGATCGCTGGTTCTGGCTTGCCATACAAACCAACCCAAGAGCATATAGTCATTTCTCTAATAGCAGTTGCATAATTTGCTCAGCAGTGGAAAATCTTCAGTGTAGCACCAAAGGTCAAAAGTTGCGAGAAACTTAACACCTTTGGGCCAAACCTCAAGCTTCTAATAACAAAGGCTTCAATCGCACTCTCAGAGGAAAACAGGCCATTTGGCCCAAAGTCCAGCATAAATAGGTAAGAACTATGCTGTCCCTTAAAAATGGCTGAACTATGGGGCACCTGGGTAGCTCAGTAGGTTAAGTGTCCAACTTTTGATGTCAGCTCAGGTCATGATCTCATGGTTCATGGGATTGAGCCCCACATCAGGCTCTGTGCTGACAGCACGGAGCCTTCTTGGGATTCTCTCTCCCTCTCTCTCTCTGCCCCCTAAATAAAAAAATAAACTAAAAAAAAAAAAAGGCTTGACTCTTTGCTAGAGCGTTAAGGATAACCACCCCAGAGTACTGCCTTCTGCCCCCAGAAGACTAAAGCCCACGTGTGGTTCATGAAACAGTAACCCATAGCCATGGCCAGTGGGGTATGGAGATACTGAAATCCAGGAAGTGGGATCAAAGCCCTCAGCCTCATCTCCTAAATTCTCTGAATTGTGACATGCTAAATATCTGTTATTATCTGAGTACAAAATTCTAAAATGTCTGCTGCGTGTCAAAGCTATTAACTCAATGTATATTTACTGCGAATTCACTGTGTGCCAGGGAAGTGTTGGGTATTTAGAATTCAGTGTGGAACTTCCCGTTTTTTTAACCCTCACTGCCTTTCTTTTTTCAAACATTTAGTGACCATCCACTGGGTACTAAAAACTGTGCGGGGCCTGGAGCGGGAGATTTGCTGTCCTTGAGCCCCTGGTGCCCCAGCTGGGAGTAACAGAGGCATCAACCAATTACATGGTGGGAAAAGTCTTTTAATAATGATGTGCAGATAGTCCTTAGGGATACCCTTAGCAATCACGCTCCAGCTTGAGCCTCTGGGAAAGACTTTGGGCTGTTCCCAAGGATGTCAACAATAAAACTAGCTCCTAAAGACACCATTGACAGTGCTATATCCTTTTTGGAATTGAAAATGCATGAGGGAATCACACGCATATCACAGTTGATAAAGAGGTCAACCATCCATAGCAGAGATGGCTTAATGTCAATCACATGTCTCAGAAAAATGTGCTTACCTCTTAATTTTTGTAAATTAACTCCCACTAGAGGAGCTGGGTCTGTCTGTAGACTCAACCACTTACACCGGTTAAGCACCTTTCTGTTTAAAAGCACCTTCATAAATGTTTGCTCACTGGGCTCTCAGAGTCACCCTGGGGGTAGGTGGTGGCTCGTCACAACGTGACATGACTAGTATGTGCAGCATGGAGATGACGACTCTTTTTACACTATACTCGCGGTCAAGCAAAAGGCAGCCACTTCGTACTTTTAAACTGTTAGAATTTTTTTTTTTAATTCCAAGGAACGAAGGGTCTCCCTAAACTGCCTTTGCCTTTATGTAACTTGACATTAAGTATCCTGGTGTGTTAGACTCCCCTCCATTTCAGTGGCCCTGCAGAAGGCCACACCACTCAGATTTCAAGAGATGAAAGGATCTAAAGAAATTCTAGGTCACTGGGCTCTTCTCAATCCGTATACTGAGCTGCCCTCGAAATAGGTCCTTAGTTTTAGGAAAGAATATAATTCATGGGGTGGTCAACTTTTTAAAATTATTTTCACTCTAGATTTTATCTTAGCTCTAGATGATGCATATGGCAACCTCCATTAGCATGGCAGGCAACCAACTCAGAGAGATAGGAAGTGGGCACTTGAGGAATATCTTCTATACACAAATCTTTAACTTCCTTTAGAATTTTTCTAGGCCTGTGGATTCTTCATTATTCAAATGGCAGACCTTGATTTTTTACCCCTCCTCCCAAGGTTACCTCCTGTGGGTCTTGGCATCCTTCTTCTCTGCAAAGGTCAGGACAAGAAGGAAAAGGATAAAGCACAGAGAAACTCAAAACTGTCTATATGTCAAGATCCTCAGCCGGGATGTATATATGGGCAAAAAATTTAAAAAGTGGGCAAGAGAAAGTAAAACTAATATATGGGCAAGAAAGCCAATTATCCAATAGGGAGAGAGCCTTGCTTGAGAGTGCCAGACAGGACTCTCACAGACCCACAGTCCTATATATCAAGACACCGACGGAGGTCACTGTGGAGAAATGCAAAGAAAGTGACAGGGCAGATGCCACTGGAGTTGGCAAACTGCATCCTCTTCTACCAGACGACACATTCCCAGCAGCGAAAGGAAAGAAGTGGGAGGTGGGAGATGTGCTCTGGGTTAGGAAAATAAACAAAAAGAGGCACTTGTATGAGTTTTCATGTTATTCAGTGAAGTTACAATAGGACAGATTCTCTTCCCAAAGCGTGCCCAGAACAGCTATTTAAAGGGGGATGGGGAGCAGGAACTGTATAAGCTTCTACTAGATTCTGAGGTCGGAGCCTTAATTAGAGTCACGATTGTATTGTACGTCTATTTGTGTAACTGTTCAATTAGAAGTGTAATAGCTGGGACAGAGATCTTAATGAGCTTTTAGTGTCGTGATGCTTTAAGACTGCCTTTTTTTGGGTTATTGTTATTATTAAGCTTTCATATGGGCTTTGTCCTCACCGAAGTCCAATTATACAGCTCTCCCTTCCGACAACTTGAAATACCAGGCTGAGTCTTTGTATATCAAATGCCGGGCATTAAAGATGGCCTGTTTTTCCCTCATCATCTTCATGATTAGTATGTAAATGGTTCCGTGGATCTACCCTGTGGTCAATATAACCTCTGGGAATGTTGGAATTGGAGGGCAAATCTTTCACAGCGGGGAAAACTGAGATTCAGACAGATGAAGTGACCTACCTGTTATGGCACAAATGGTTTGTGACAGAGCTGGGGCTGGCACCCCGGTAGCCTGACTCTACAGGAGAAAAACAATGAGAATGCTTGTACATGTCACAGACTAATGTTACAACGTATACAAGCAACTGGTTCATTTGAAAAAAGAACCAACTGATTCATGAAAAAAAAAAAAATCCTCCCCCAAGACTTTGTTTTGTTGGTTTTAACTTGATAGGTACTTTCACTCTGCCCTTCATTACTTTGACTTGGGTACACTTAAAGAGGATACTATATTTTCTGTTATATCAAGGGTATAGCACTCACATGCACCCTGGTTTAAGGAAACCTGATCTATGAAACCTGTATTCATGAAGACTCATAAGTGGAAATGGCATTTCTTTCTGTTTTGTTTGTTACTTTAAAAAAATGATTCTCTGGGGGCATCTGGGTGGCTCAATCAGTTAAGGTCTGACTTCAGTTCAGCTCATGATCTCAAAGTTAGTGACTTTGAGACCCATGTTGGGCTCTGTGTTGACAGCTTAGAGCCTGGAGCTTGTTTTGGATTCTGTGTCTCCTCCTCTCTCTGCCCCTCCCTCCCCTGCATCTCTCCCTGCCCCTCCCCTGCTTGTGTTCTGTCTCTCTGTCTCTCAAAAATGGGACAAAAAATTTTTTTTAAATAAAAAAAAGGATTCCCTGCCTCAGTTTCCTCATATATAAAATTGGCATAATAATGGCACCTACTTTATAAGATTATTGGGGAGACTCAACAGAATACAGTTAACCTGTTTAGCATCCTACTTGACAGACAGTCAATCTCGATCAATGCTAGCTGCTTTTGCTCTACTTCTCATGATCACAAAGGGAGGGCCAGAATATCCTGTAGCCAACCAGTCAGAATCATTTCTGTATTTGCAGGAGGAGGTGGAGAGGCCTGGGTGGGATGCTGGGGTGCTGTATTTGCTAATATTGTGAGATGATTAAAAAGAAAGAGAAAATTAATGCCAGAGCTTGTAAAAATGGCTGTTGCGACAAAACAATTATTCTATTATAAATTAATAATGTGATTCATTTATGATGTGTTATTGAGTGCTTGAAAAATGAACTGCCCTCAACTATTCTCTTCAAAATCCATTTATTGTCCAAGATAAATTTAAGAGTAGTGTCACATTTTGAAAAATGTTATTTTATTGGCCATAATTTTTCATGATTCCGATGGGGACCTGGTGACAGCCCAACACAGCAAATGTCCTTCATGTTGCCATCCTTTCTGTTTCTTCAAAGCTGAATTGTCCCGGGACCACTTGCAATGTGATTTATTTGTCCCTGGGCCAGCGGAAGGTTCCATGTAGGTGAAAATGGATGTTTGGCCAGTTGAAGAGAAATGAAATGAGACCCGCAGGCTGACTTATTTGGTGGAAAGAGGTAAGTAACTAAGGAACATTATATCACTCTACATTCTGACTACATGGAGGTCTGGATGATTCATGTCCCTCAGAGATACACATGGACTTACATATGATCTATGAGAAGGAAGAAAGCAGTAACACAGTAAGGAGAATGAGCACGTATGAGCCTCTCAGTGCTATGCCTCCTGCTATACGCTTTACATACATTTACTCATGTAGTAATTACAATAGTCCAGTGAAGCTTAGGTTCAATGAGATCGGAAAATATGTTCAGAATCACAGAGCACGAAGTACCACCAGCACTTGGTTTGTGCCCAGTTTGGGCTGAATCGAAAGGACCATGGTGTTGCCCGTGTTGCAGGCATTTTGCTTTATCTCGTCTCTTCCTTTGGGGAATACTGTCAGGTACGCACTCTTACAATGAAATTGATGTTGTACTGAGAAAATAAGAGTCTAGAGAAACTCGGGATTAAAATGAGTAAGAGATGTTTAAGTCCTGGCTCTCCCAGGACTGATCCAATGTTCTTTCTACCACACTCCAGTTCTCAGGAATAAGGCAGGAGGTAGCCAGCCATATCCGATGGACCAGGTGCAGGGCTGGCCATCAGAGAAATGGGTTCTAGCTCAGTCTGAAAATCTAACTATCTGGAACCTGGCCCTTCACTTCTTTGCACCTCTATTGCCTCATCTGTCAAATGAGGAAGCTGAACTAGAAGATCTCCAAGGTCCATTGTGGCTTGAACATTCCATTATCCTATTATCTTTGTGCTCTGATAAGTAGAAGCATGTAGCCCTGGGCTTATTAATATTAACTGGGACAAACAAGTGAAATTACTTTATGAAAATCGAGCTGTGGTTGCTGCTTGGAGCCAAATCTGCCTTATGAGACTCACTCTACGCATTGGTGATGGGATTGCTGATGGCTCCTTGGCCGGAGCCCATGAACGCCCTGCAGTTTCACTTTCTAGTTGATGCCAAGGGTGAGTGTCCTCCACAGACACATGAAATTGAGGCACAGCACAGTTTAAGGGAAAGGAATAAATCAAATCAGTCACGTTTAGCCTGACTCATCTTTCATCCATCTCCTTCCCAATGCTTGCTCAGTGCAGCTCAGCTCAAAGGTCATCCCCTCCTAGAAATGGCCCCAGAAGGCTCAGCCCACAGTGATGAGTTGGTTCTTGGAAAACTCAAAAGAGTTCCTGCTCTCTATGCTCTTATCATTCATAGACTGGGACTCAGGCATGTCTATACGTTTCAGTATCTGAGATCTGTAATGAAGATCCTTTGTGCCAGGGGCAGGCAACGTTTTATGCTTTGGGGAGGATAAAGATAGAAGGCCACAGATTTCCTATTCGACCTATATTGCCCTGTTCGCCAAGTTTATTTTAATGCTCTGCTCTTGGGTTCTCACAGAAGACGCTTCAAGAACAACTGCACAAAGTATTTTATGGCATATCCTATAGGAATTTTGCTAAGGCTACAGCTAAGTTGATCTCTCTCTCAATGCCCCCAATATGAAGTCCTATGAGAGAGATTTCTTTTCACCGTTTAATTTCAGGAAAATAGCTACCCTATTTTGACCATCATTTTGTTAATAAGACTTGTAAACTGACAGTGTCTCCCCTTTTGTTCTGGCTTCTGGGGAGCCCAGGTCAAATATGAAACAAATCGATACAGTGTTGCTTATTCCATTTGATCTGTGTAATGTATTTTTCATTTGGTCATGGTAGTTTTCAGTTTTATTTATACTTTCTCTGATCCTGGTTCTCTAGTCCTATTTATATCCTCCCATTGTATATCAGAAGTTTCCTTTCAAGTTGCCACAATATTTTTTTAAGTTTATTTATTTTTGAGAGACACAGAGAGCGGAAAGCGAGAGAGAATCCAAAGCAGGTCCTGTGCTGTCAGCACAGAGCCTGACATGGGGCTCCTTCTCACAAACTGGGATCATGACCTGAGCTGAAATCAAGAGTCCAATGCCCAATCGACCGAGCCACCCAGGCACCCATGCCCCAAATATTTTTTAAAAGGAGGTGAAATACAAGTAAACACATAAATAAAATCCATTATTTCTTTGAATTTGCAAGGACTAGCATCGTGCCTGAAATTTGGCCAGTACTCCTCAAATGCCCACTGCTTCCTTCACAGGGAAACATGTTTCACCTAAGAGGCAGTTCCTGAGAGTCAGAGCTGTGTCAAGATCAGCTGTGTGGTTCCAGTCACTAGGGGTTCTGTGAATACACTGGAGAAGCACCTCAGCCAACTCCATCTCCGTTTCCTTAGCTATAAAATAAGAGTAGTAACATCTCCCTTTGGGGTGAATAGTATAGGAGCTGGTGCGCATCAAGCACTGAAGCTCTTAGCACAGACACCTTTTGGGGGAAAAGAAAAGTAGCCTTTATTACTGAAAAGGATTCATGCATTGAAAGCGATCTTGTTAGTTTAAGATTAACTTCCAAACCTGACTGTCCTGTTGAGTTAGCCAGCTCTGCTGTCAGAAGAATCACAGACTAAGGGTCAACAATCAATCCTGCTTGCGTTGCTATTGTGAGGGGTTTTTAAAAAGCTGATGAGGGGCTGAATGAGGTAATTATTAAGGCTTCCTTTCAACCTCAAAGTGCATGAGACTTGGGTTTCAAATCCATTCAGTCAGAGGTAGCACAAGGGTGTTGTGTGTGGGGGTGGGTGGGAGGAAACCCTAATGTCATTTTATTAGAAGTTTTTAGGGGTGCCTGGGTGGCTCAGTTGGTTAAAGAGCCAACTTTGGCTCAGGTCATGATCTCACCGTTCATGAGTTCAAGCCCCATGTTAGACTCTGCGCTGACAGCTCAGAGCCTGGAGCCTGCTTTGGATTCTATGTCTGTCTGTCTGTATCTCTCTCTCTCTCTCTCTCTCTCTCTCAAAAATAAACCAACATTAAAAAAAAGTTTTGGGGGCACTTGGGTGGCTCAGTCAGTTCACTGTCCGACTCCTGATCTAGGCTCAGGTCATGATCTCATGGTTTGTGACATCAAGTCCATATGGGCTCTGTGCTGACAGTATGGAACCTGCTTAACATTCTCTCTCTCTCTGCTTCTCTCAAAAGAAATGAAGTTAAGAAAAAAAAAAGAAGTTCTCTCTTCTTTCATGTGTGTATTTTACTAGAGATCTTAACAAGTGACTATTAAAGCATTTTCCAGGGCAAAACACCCAGGAAGAGACTTGAGAAAACGTCAGAGTGCTTCACGCCTTGCTATTTACCAGTAAGTAAAGAGCTGCTACCTCTATGGCTTGCCAAAAACAGGTTGGCAACGTGATTATTTCCACTGAGGCACAGACAGCACACTTCAAACTATGAAGCTGTCTAGAACGCATGCCAAATGTGATGGACATTCAAGTTTCATTACTGTCAACCTCACACCGAATTGCTCCATTATGCACCCCCATTATTTTACAATCTTTTGATGGTGGTGTCCTTTGGAAAATGTGCCTCATCTAGGAAAAAAAAAACACATCAGCTCTCTACATTTTGGCTGGAATGACCCTAAAATTGCAGGTCCCCAATGCAACTATGGTAACTGTCTTCTACTGACCTTTGTCTGAGGAGTTGACAGGCACCTGAATGGGATAGAATTAAGAGGTGGGAAATGCTCTAGAGATATAGAAGCCATCAGGTGATTTCACTATTTCAAAAATGGATTGTTCTTTTCCATGAAAATCCCAGAAGGGGTATCTATTATAGAGGTTGGGGTGGTAGGGTGCACCCAGGTAGTCCACAGTGTAGACAGTCCAAATGCACCTGCAGCTGGAGACAAAATGGCAGTCTCTGTAATAAAGGACAGGTTTCAGTTTAACATTCCCGGGTCAGTAAATACTTTGGCTGGACACAGGACTGGCCATCTCTTGTTGGTAGAGACTCTTGAACTCTGAGTGGGCAGGACTCGTGGCAAGCAGTGGCAAACCATGCCCACTATGTGGGATGTCTACATATGCCACTTGGCATAAACATTTAAGAGCTTCAAGCTGGCTCAGCAGGTCCCAGGTTAGGGCTTTCATAAAGCTCTTTTTCTGGGAGATTCCCCAGTCTCTTGAGGGAAATGGGAAGAAACGTTAGAGAGCAGGGGTGCCTGGGTGGCCCTGGTGGTTAAGCACCGGACTCCTGACTTCAGCTTAGGTCATGATCTCATGGTTCATGGGTTCAAGCTCCGCACCAGGCTCTGGGCTGACAGCACTAAGGCTGCTGGGGATTCTCTCTCTCTCTCTTTCTCTCTCTCTGCCCATCCCTTGCTATCTCTCTCTCTCTCTCTTTCTCTCTCTCAAAAATAAACTTTAAAAAAAGAAAGAGAGAGAGAGAGACATTAGAGGGCAAGCTAGCAACTATAGCTCTTTCTCCTCCCTGGAAAATCATAAAACAGACAACTGAATTCAAGTGATGCTGGTCCCAAGAAGAATGCTGGCCTGACAGCCATGGTGTCCTCCTCTGGCCCCCTCTGGCTTTTGTGTGTGCTGCCTTCCCTCCACACTCCCCATGCTACACCTCAGAGAGAGGAGGCAATTCAGCTAGGATACAGTGTAAGACTCTGGATTTGCAGCACGGTCAAGAGAAGGTGACTGTGGGGTTGTCTATTTTCTTCATTTCCTGCTTATCTTCCCTTACTTGGGGCCAAAAGCTCATCATGGTTGATCAGGCCAAAGAAAAGAGCCACATGAAGTGGTTCTTGCAATAGTGACATTAGAATTCAGATATTTGGCCAGGACTTGTTATTATTCATAATTTCACTGATAAGGTGATGAACAAGGCTAGGGTTATTGCCATCAGCTGAGTAACCAGGTGGTATATATTGAGATATTTACTTACATATTATTTAATGTTTACTTATTTATTATTTTGAGAGAGACAGCGCAAGTGGGAAAAGAGCAGAGAGAGAGGGAGACACAGAATCCGAAGCAGGCTGCAGGCCCTGAGCTGCCAGCACAGAGCCCGACGTGGGTCTCAAACTCACAAACTGTGAGACCATGACCTGAGCTGAAGTCGGATGCTTAAATGACTGAGCCACCCAGGCGCCCCTACTGAGATATTTATTGAATTACTATTATGTGCCAAGTCGCATGCTAAGCACTGCGAGGATATTTAAAGGTGAATTAAATGTAAATCTTGTGCTCAAATTAATTGAGGACAGATTAAGTGAGGAGAGATAAGGTACCTACTTATATAGCAAGAGGGTGAGAAGCGCATCTAAGAGTTATAGACAGAATTTTGGGGGATTTTAGTAAGAGCACTGATGTCTTCATACAATTATCTCCCAGAATTCATGAAAAAGGCCATTTATATGCTGGTCCTTGATGGATAAAAAGAACCTGGCCTTGAAACAGAGGTGGTGGTGCCGTGACAAGTGGCAGCAATGATAAGGCAGAGAGGTAGTTAGCCAGCAGGTGTCTGTGTCCTGAAGGCTACGGAGGTACTTTGCTATTGCATCACACAGTCAGCTTATGACTCTGTGTGTGTGTGTGTGTGTGTGTGTGTGCGTGTGTGTGTGTAAGTGATGCTACTTTTGCACAGAAATCTGCTTAATGTCAGGAAAGTCTAAGACCTGGCCAACGGCCTGAGCTTCCCACCTCTCCCATAGCCACTCTGGTTCTCGATGGTTACACTTTTATGCTGGCTCAATTCCTTACCATCGGGAGTCACAGATGGGTCACTTACAGAGTTGGGTCACCATCCCTGTGACATTAGAATATGCCTGCCTCTGGCCCTCATGGGAGACAAGTCCCAATCACAGTGTTCTTTTCCAAGATAGTCAACACCAGCTTCTACAGGAAATGATTTTTTAAACAACATTTTAGAGCTTTCATTTGCCTCACCAGTCCTATCATGAAGACATACCGGAGCTTACTGGTTTGCCAGAAAATTCAAGCTGGAAAGGTTCAGCCAGATTCTCTTTCCTCCAAAGTGAGGACTTTTGGAAACGGCACATTAGAACAGGCATGGGGAATGGGGATTATAATGCACTTCTGTGCACGATAGCTCAGGTCTAAGAAAAACGATGGGCTAAGATCCAGGCAACAGAAGTTTTGTCCACTTTCCCAAATTACACTCCTGCCATAGATCAAAGTTGTGTGTGTGTGTGTGTGTGTGTGTGTGTGTGTGTGTGTGTGTTTTCCCAAAACCACACCAAAGCACACATTTGGAGGCCAAACTCTTCAAGGGCACTTAAGAAGTATTTGGTAACTTTCCTGTTAAATTTGGAGTTCAGTTTGCAAGCCCAAGGTGTACTAAATAATGACCTCATTGAACCACTGCCCTAGCAAACAAAGCATTGCTTATGGGACCAGAGGACTATATCCATAGGAGGTCTGAAGTATTTTATGAGCACCATTTATTTCAAGAAGTCAGGGACAGCCAGATTACCCATAATGCCACTCATCAAATAAATACCGCCAAGTCAGATTTTGACTCATCCATTTTTCTCCTACCTTGTTAAAACCATTCAGCCTAGGAAAGCTGATGAGGGGAATGTCATCCCTACATCCTAAAGGCTGGCTGGTTTTTCCACTAAAAAAGGAAAACCTTCCCCTTTTACAGAAATGGCTTTCCTTTCCAACTTCACCAGGTTCAGAGGCTCTTATGTAGTCAGTTTCTATAAACCACAATCATGTGTAATTAAGAACTTGAAGGATGCAATGCAGCATCCTAGGTTGTAGATCCTGAAATGGAAAAAGGACATTAGTGTGAAAACTGATGAAATCGAAATCAAGTCTTAACTTTACTTGATACCTACGTGCCAATGTTAACTTCTCAAGTTTGACAAGTGAATCACAGTTATGTAAGAGATTAACATTAGGGGAACTGGGTATCAACTTTGCAGCTCTTCGTAAATCTAAAATTATTCCAGGGGCGCCTGGGTGGCTCAGTCGGTTAAGCACCTGACTCTTGATTTGGGCGCAGGTCATGATCTCATGGTTTGTGAATCAGCCCCAAAGCAGGCTCTGCGCTGATAGCTGGGAACCTGCTTGGGATTCTCTTTCTCCTCTCTCTCTCTCAAAATAAATAAATAAATAAAAATATTTAAAAGTTTTTCCAAAATAAACAGTTTATTAAAAAAAACTTTATGGATGAACTTATGTTTTGGACAGCAACTCACCGGCAGTGCTCTAAGGAAATCACCATATCAGGAAGCGAATATAACATAGCAGAGAGGTCTAGGAGGAGCTCAATATCTGAGGCCCAGACACCTCAATATCTAGTGAATGAAGATATGGTTCATTCATAGACAGAGGGACTCTTGCTGCCCCCAATGCCAGTATCACCACAGGCTGAACTGTCATTCCAGTTAGTTCCCTCCTACTGCAGGATGTATGGTCATTGTTCTGTGGCTCCCCAGCACCCAGACTATCAAATTCAACTCCTTAGCATGGCACACAGGTCCTCAACCCTTGCTCATCCCTGTATTCTTCTATCTCACAAGCACACGTATCGTTCAATGCTATCTGCCTTTCACCCGCTTTTTTGACCTCTCTGAATATCCTTTTGTATCTTTCTTACCAAGGTACCAGGGTAATCCCTACTCATTTTTTGTTTTCTATTTTTTCCCAATCCTTTATTTATGCCCCCCCACCTTTCTCCATCCTTCCTTCTTCTTGGTTTTCAGGTTTCAAGGGTCAAATCCTTCAAGATTCTTCCCTAATCTTTCCCCTCCCCCAACCTCAGCTGGTTTCTCTCCCCAGTCCATGATGAAATTGTTCATCCCACATCCTAAATGTCTACCGAACATCCTCTGCACCAGATGGTGGTCTTTTATGGGTAAAGGCTGTGTGTGTGTGTGTGTGTGCGTGCGCACGCGTTTTCCAACATCCTAATCTTTTAGCCAAGTATTCAGCACAAAGTAGGTTACAGTAATAAATGAATCAATGAATAAAATGGTCAAACCGCTTAGATCTATTCCAGAAGTGCGCATGTACTTCTAAGGCCAGGAGAACTTGCTATTAAACATTAAATATTATTTCTACAGGAATAATTTCCAAATACGCTCACACGATTAGCAGTGAGCTCACACGTTTCAGTAGTATTAACAATATGTACAGAGCATTTTGTAGAATGACATAATGAGAATGACAACATTTTATGACTAAGTACCAGATAATGAAAGAAAATTAATTAATGCACTGCTAAGATAAATGACTATAAGAACTTGGGGGAAAAAAAACCCTGCCATAGCTATTATGTTTCCAAGTTGGTTCTAGAATATAAAGTAGCTTCTACTGAGCAACTCTCACATCCAATTAGCTGTATTAGCTCTATTAAATTGGGACACAACTAGAGATACCCAGATGCTGTTTTAAACATCCCCAAATAATACATTCTGGAGCAAAAAGCAAATTCTGTAGGTAACTGCCAGGCGTAAAATAGTAGGGAATTGATCTTTGCATAGTAACTCATGAAAGAAGGGGCAAAGACAGAATCCAAAGCAGTCTGTCTATCCTTTTAGGCGTATTTGTCCATTAGTTTAATGAAGAATCCACCTAAAACAAATAAAGTAGTTTTCAATGTCAACATTAATTTCACCAAGCCAAGGCATCAGGTCCTAAAGTAGTGAAGGGGGTTGAGGGGAGAAAAACCTAAACCAACTTTATTTTGCAGCTAGGATCCCACCCCACCTTTGGTAAATGCTCAAGAAAATTGTTAAAAATCTCATTTTATGAGTTCACTGCTCATAAAATTTGTCTATTTGAACATTACATTTCATAGGTTTTGGAGGAAGAGCTTATTCTAAAATTCTGCTTCTTTCCAGAATGAAGCCACATTTACCAGGGCATAGCTGATGAAGTTACAAATTTCTTTTTATGTCATTCATTTTTTCAGAACCATGCATCAAGCACCTATTATGTACTGAGCATTGTTCTATGTGCTGGAAACACAGGAGTAAACAGAATAAAGTTCCCAGCACTGTAGCCTTACATTCTAGCTTAGGTGTTGGCAAATCTCTTTCGTAAAAGGGTCAGGAAAGTACTTTTTTTTGCTTTGCACCCAGACTGTCTTTTGCAGTACTCAACCTTGCCATTTTGGTAAAAGTGTAGCCATAGACAATATGTAAAGAAATGAATGTGGCTGTATTCCAAAAAAACTTTATTGACATAAATGGGCAGGGGCCCATACTTGGCTTTGCAAAAATAGTTTGCCAACTTCTGTTCCAGTTCATGAAATTTCTTATCAATCACTGGAATCAAATAGTAGTGCTGCAGAACTTATGGAACGACTTAAAGAATTATAGAAACTGAGTGCTGAAAAAGGACATTCACTTATTTTAGCCTTACTTTCCCCTCACGTGGCAATATCGAGGTTCAGAGGGTGGCCTTTACAGTCAGTCTCTGCCCGCGTTCAAATCCTGCCTTTTCTACTTACCAAAGGTGATCTGGGGCAAGCTACTTAATCTCTCTAGGCTTCATTTTTTATCATTGATAAAAGGAAGGTAATAATAATATCTACATCTCAGGAGGCTCTTGAGATAACCCAGATAACTCTCAGGGCACAAGGCTCACAGGAAACCCACGAAAAAATTCTAGTTATGTATGACACAACAACAACAACAACAACAACAACAACAACAACAACAACAACAACAGTGAGGTTCAGGGAGGAGACATGACTGGCATGTAAGTACCCTGAGGGGAACCCAAGTACTGTGCCTTCCAAGGCAAGGTCCTGTCTGAACCACATGATCCATGAGTAATAAAAACTGGGCATATCTACCAATGGTAGCAAAACGTAGTCCAGTTCTCCAAGAAAGCTTAAGGCTGTCCTCTGATATATGGAGAGGGATTTGGGGGAAAAAAGGACTACCCCAAGCCCTTGGTTAGAAATGTATGTGCTGGTGTCCCATCAATATGTTCAACAGTGAGGCTTCCAGTGGTACGCTAGAGAAGAATACGGCCATTCAGAGAATAAATTTCTGCAGTAGAGGCCTAAGGCAGATCAAAGAACCCAATTCCTCCATGCACAAAGGAAGTCAGGGCTTCCATACATTTACTATAAACTGGAATGCCTCTATGAGGTTAAATGTTTTGGCTTCTTCTACCTGGCAGTGTGCTCCAGGAGACCACCCAATGAGCCTTGTGAAATATTATTTTTCATGGTAATTATTTTCAACCTTTTGCTTGTTTCACTTGAGGATCAGGTTCTCCAAAAACTCTTTTGAAGACCACAGTTGCTCAGGATATTTAATGAAAGTTATCCTTAGGGAAAGAGAAAAGCCAGAGCCGTGAGAGCCAAGAGTTTTGTGCCTTCATCCACCACACCCTTCTGGAGGCCCACATAGTTCTACTATTTCAAGCAAATCAATCCACAACAGCATAAAGGTTCTCTTAGGGAACTTTAAGCTAATTAGTTGTTGAGTGTAACGGAGTGACGAAAATTAATTTTCTGAGGTTGGTCCTCCCCCCATAATTGTTTTTTTCTGAGGTTGGTGTTTTCTGGGATCTATCATTTGTGGGTTCTGACAGGAAGTAGGAGGGCTAAAAGACCACCACACGGTTAGAGTCAGTAGAATTATCCTTTTGACAAATGGTTTAGCTGACTAGAGACATCTGGGTCACATGGCCTTGAATTGGATTTTAAGGTCTTTCTTCCCAAGCCAAAGACAATAGTCGCTTTGGAAGTCCTGTACATAACTTCACTGGTGCCATATATACTATCCCTTCACCCACTTTTTTTTGGGGGGGGAGGCTATATACTTATCACATATAACAGACTTCACTTAATGGTGAAAAGATATTTGGACACCCCTCTGGGAACTACCTCCACGGTCAGTTAAACATCCACCCCAGAGACTCTTCTTCCCAACCTCCTTTCAGAACGATGTGGCAGATACACATTGAGGGAGCTCGCAGAGGAGAGGGGGCATTCTGGGTGAAGGGGACAGAAGGGCAGGGCACAGAGCTGTGCATGAGAGGCACATGGTCGGGACCCCTCAGAACAGTTCTGCAGGGCAGGTATGCAGGGAGAAAGTCAGTCTTCTGGTGAGGCTGAGTAGTTCTCCCTGACCGATGACTGAGAATTGAGAACAGTACATTATGTAGGATCAACTGGGAGGATGAAAGTTGAAGACAGTCATACAGGAAGGTGGGAGGTACCTAGAGTAGGAGGTAAGTCCACAGAAGAGTCTGTGTCACCCAGACCCCTGTGCTGGAACACTTTGCCAAAGGTGGTGGAGACTGGGTATTAAGCTGACTGACCCTGTCACCAACCAGAGTATTGCAAGACATTCTTGCTTTCTTTCCTATTTTTATTTTTATTTTTTTTTCTGTTGCAGTTTTATTTACTTTATCTTACTTTATTTTAATTTTATCTATCTATCATCTATTTGTTTATTTAACTCCAAGTTAGTTAACATATAGTATAATAGTAATTTTAGGAGTAGAATTTGGTGATTCATCACTTACATATAACACCCAGGGCTCATCCCAACAAACACCCTCCTTAATGCCCATCACCCATTTAGCCCATCCCCCACCCACCTCCCTCTAGCAGCCCTCAGTTTGTTCTCTGTATTTAAAAGAGTCTCTTATGGTTTGCCTCCCTCTCTGTTTTTATCTTATTTTTCCTGCACTTCCCCTATGTTCATCTGTTTTGTTTCTTAAATTCCACATATGAGTGAAATCATATATTTTCCTTTCTCTGACTGACTTATTTCCCTCACCCACTTTTAAAACCTTTGTTATCAGATCAAGGCATTGTGGGAGAGTCACACGACTTCAACCGACCTATGTATTACACTTATTGAGATGTTTGGTTTTCTTTTCTGAAATTGTTTGGAAGGTTTGCATATTAGCACTTCTAGGAAGTTTTCAAAAAGCAATTCTATCTAGCATTCATGATTCAAATATTAACCTGTTCAATATACATGTATGGGACATCTTCTACATCTAGGACTTATGCCATGAAAACACAGTTCTTTCCTCAAGGATGAGTGAGACTGGCAGACACCCAGTTACACTTCAACATGCTAAGATGCTATTACAGAGGCCTATACAACTCTGGGGATTATGGCTAAGACCTTTTAGAAGTAATGCCATCTGAATCCAAGGGTGAGAAGCAGTTTAGAAGCAAGGCAACTAAATGGGAAGGATGAACATGTACAGAGATGCTAAAATTTCTTGGGACCTAATGTAGTCTCATTAAAATTGAAAGCTTGTATGTCCTTCACCTGCTTCAGTGTGGGTCTCTCTTATCCCTCTTATTAAATATCCCAGTCTCCCCAAGGCCTACCATACTGCCTACTATTTTGTAAGAATACTAGAATGATGGTGAATGAATGAATGAGTGTTCTTGTGCCTTTTTTTGGCAAGCATTTCTCCCTAGGAGATAGCAAGTTCTCTGGGAATAAGGACTGGGATTATTTTATGTGATTCTAAGATATCTTAGGATCTAGTTGATTTAATTGGTGATTAAAAACAATCAAGATTTAGACAAGGATTACAAGCCAATTCAATGGACAAGGAAGAGCCTTTGAACAAATGGTTCAGTCACAACTGTGAGTCTACATGCAAAAGATTTAAACTGGACCCTTACCTCACATGGCACACAAGAATTAAAATGAATCACAGACCTAAACGTAAAAGCTAAAAACTATAAAACCCTTAGAAGAAAACAAAGGATGACTTTTTGTGACTTTGGAAAAGGTGCTGGTTTCTTAGATTTGACACCAAAAGCATAAGTGGCCAACAAAAAATACAAATTAGACTCCTACAAATTTAAAAATATCTGTGCTTTAAAGGACACAATCAAAAAAGTGAGAAGACAACCCAGAGAACAGGAGAATATCCTGACAAGTCACATATCAGATAAGGGATTTATTTCCAGTCTATAAGAAAAAACTCTTACAGGGCGCCTGGGTGGCGCAGTCGGTTAAGCGTCCGACTTCAGCCAGGTCACGATCTCGCAGTCGGTGAGTTCGAGCCCCGCGTCGGGCTCTGGGCTGATGGCTCAGAGCCTGGAGCCTGTTTCCGATTCTGTGTCTCCCTCTCTCTCTGCCCCTCCCCCGTTCATGCTCTGTCTCTCTCTGTCCCAAAAATAAATAAACGTTGAAAAAAAAAAAAAAAAAGAAAAAACTCTTACAGCTCTTTAATAAAAAGACAAACAACCCAGTTAAAACATGAGTAAAGGATTTAAAGAGACTTTTCTCCAAAGAAGATGTAGAAAAGGCCAATATGCATATGAAAAGATACTCAACATCATTACTGATTATGTTCCCATCTCACAATAAGTTCCCATCTCACATCCATAAGGAATGACTAAAATAAAAATAACAGATAGTAACAAGTGCCAGAGAAGATGTGAAGAAGGTGAAACCCTCATACGTTGCTGGCAAGAGTGTAACATGTTATAGCCACCTTGGAAAACAATAGGGCAGTTTATGAAAATGTTAAACATAAATTACCATATAACTCGGTAATTCCACTTGCAGGTATATACCCAAGAAAAATGAAAACACATGATTGGACTTCTTGGAGACTTTAGCCCACGGGACTTTTTTTGTGTTTTTAAGAGGTTTTTTTTTAATGTTTATTTATCTTTGAGAGAGAGAGAGCACACACGTGCTCTAAAGCGAGTCGGGAAGGGGAAGAGAAAGAGGGAGACACAGAATCTGAAGGAGGCTCCAGGCTCTGAGCTGTCAGCACAGAGCCTGACATGGGACTCGAACTCACGAACTGTGAGATCATGACCTGAACCGAAGTCAGACACTTAACTGACTGAGCCACCCAAGCGCCCTGGGGACTTGGTTTCAAAGCAGCCTCCTCTGTCTTCCATCTCATTTACCTTGGCCCAGAGTAGAATTCAGTATACATTTTTTCACTATCCAAATGCTACTGTCTTTTCTCAATTTGAGAAATAACCAAGCATTTTTAATTGAAAACACCAATGTTCAGCCTAAAATGAATGAATCCACTCCAAAGTCTAAAAACTTAACAATTAGAGATCATACTCACTTGTGCTCATTCCTTGAAAGCTCAAGTAAATCCAACAACTAAAATCCAGCAGTCAAAGCAACTAAAAGGGAGATTTCACATTTATGCTACGGAATTACATCTGAATGTACCCACCATTTCTTTTCTTTGCAGATAATGGTAAAATTGCCTGAATCATACCAGCAGTGCTCTAATGAGACCTGATTTGGGTTCATTTCTATTCAAGGCAAACTAAACATGTAAAATGCCCTACTTCTAACGGCTCACCATAGTACACAAACCTTAAAAATGGACCCTACTGAAGTAAATTTGGGCTGCTGAAGAATCGAGCACGGAGCCTAAATGAATAAGATTTTCCAGTGTTAAGGAGGACGGAGTGACCTTCTCCTCACCAGCACTCACCCTCTTGGGACACAACCAGAGCTGCGGGTTCGGCGTTGCTTTGTTGGTGGCTGGTGTAACTGAGAAGGGAGGGAAATTGGAGCTGAAGAAACTGAAGATGTGATGAAACTACCTTGCTCCTTTGTGGGTTCACCTGCTTGTCCTACAGTGGTTGAGTGTAAGTCATTCTCTGAGGCCAGTCCTGGTCCCTGGAAGGCTGTGCTTAGAAGAAAGCTCTGTTCCTCTACAAGTACTCTGTTAAGCTACATGACTAAATCCCAGCTTCCTGTCACTGCTCAGACCTCTGTCTGAAACTCTGGACCCCACAGAAGCAGCAGCTATCAGAAGCAATGTTACTATGGTGACCTACTGTGCCTATTTTTCCAGATGAAGTAACTTGTGTCCAGAGGTAAGGTCCCCAAGGAACTGCAGCAGACTTGTTAAAAGAAAATTTTCATTATGCAGTCCTCCCTGTAGGTATCTAGAAATGGTGCTTTGTCTTATAATCTTTAGTCTTTGTTTCCTTAATTTGAGCTCTTTGGATTCCAGAATTCCAGACCTCCACTGTGTATCTCCCTGCTCTTTCAGTCCCAACCCGGCCACTCACCAGTCAGCTTGAACAGGTCTCAGGCCAGTACTCCTCAAACACCTCTAACGACGCTCTAGTTCTTGAAGTCAAGATTTTTGAGGTCCAGTTGCCCTTGGACCTCTTGGCTATGTAGTGCCTCTACTGCCCATGTGCCTGTGTGACAAGATCAGGCTGTTTCCACGTGTTAGAAGCACATGCTTCATCTACACTAAGCAGCAGCAAAGAATAATCACCTGTGCTGTGGAGTGTACCACCATCAGGAACAAGGGTGATCCCAAGGGTCTCAGGGTCCACAGTGCTGAGTTTAAATCCTGACTTTGCTACTTGTTAGCCGGGTAGCGTCAGGGAAGTTTTGTTTGTTTGTTTTCTTTTTAGCTTTTTCTGAGCCTTGGTTTGTTGCTTTGTTCATTGGTAACATGAGAATAGTTACAGTACCTACTTCATGGTACTACTGATTAGTTAAGAGTATGTGAAATGACGTATATGAAGTACTTAGAACAAAGGTTGGTGCACAGCAAACGCTCAGAAATATTAGCTGTTGGTGTTATTTGGAGAAGCAAAAGCAAACAACTCTCAAAAGTCAATAAGACAACATGCCAAGCAACTAATTAGATGCAACCTCATCATCTTATAAAATGCACTATTTATATAATTTGAAGCATTTTCCCACAAAGGACATTCAGTTTCTACGATCAATTATTTAGATTACAGACTCCAAAGTGTGAAGGCTCACTTTAAGACAATATGAAGTAACATCAGTGGACAGCAGACAAAAGAGATCAGTAAAATCTCTCTCTGACAGCCTGATAGAATTGGGGTTTAGGGTCAGGCTCTGGAAATTCCTCATAGACTAAGAGGAAATGTTTTGAAATGTTATTTGGCAGAAACAAATAATTTCCTTTTTCACCACTTGTAAAATAGGACGCAAACCTAACCCTTCCACCCCAATGTGTCATTTTAGAATACTACTTCCTTTAAAAACAAATATACATCATCAGGATTGTGGCATTGTCCTCTGAGTCACTATAAGAAGGAGATTTATGAAATTTGTGACTGCATTCCCTGTTAGTGCGTTTGAAGAAAGAAATCTACGCCATCAACCATGGGTCCCCTAAGAGGGCCTGCACGCAGGATTTCTTTTAGATAAGAGTATAAGAAGCAGATTTGCCTCCCTCCAAGACTGAAATACTTTCTTTTGACCAATTACACCTCATGTTACTCTTCAGTGTCCAGGAATATTTAAGGCTTAAATACTGGCAACCCGGGAGGGCCCACAGACCTATATATTTCCATTCTCACACACCCCACACCTCCCTGGAACTGGTCCTAATCCAAACAACAATCTCCCTGAGGCTAGAGATGTTGCCATTTCTGTAGGTTAAAACCCACTGAATTGCAGCAACTTCATTTCATTCAACCTAACTTTACCATTTATTTTTATTTTTATTTTTATTTTAGTTTATGGATATGTTGTAGGCCAGCTCTAGGCCTCTGTAAAAGGAGAGAAGGTATAAATAAAATAAAATAAAATAAATAATGGTCTGATTTCTACAGACATTAAAATGATGAAACAAAAGATTAAATTTCATATATTTTTGCTTTGAGAAAACCAAAAATACAAAATAATTCTGCCAATGGGGTTAACTTCCCCCCCCCCCCACTTATTACAGGATTCCCTTCCATAAATGAAAACGGAGGCAGATAAAAACATACACATTTTGCCATTCACCCGCTCAATCAACACCTCAGCCACCACCTTCTAACCCCCATTTTAACCTTGAGGCCTCTTCCTTGGCTCCCCCAAAAGGGATCCTCAAAGCACCTCTTGAAAAGCAATGATGTAAAAGAATAAACATTAATTAGGACAGAGGTGGGAACAATGGCCAGCACTCCACTTTCCTACAATGAGTCTTACTGACTCTTAACTTCACCATGACCTTCAGACCTTTGGTCTGTTTATTACTGTCAGTCTGGCCTCTGCTTTTTTAGCTGTCCTTGCTTGTCTTCCTCCCTGAGACCCTGAGCTCCAGGGGCCTCCCGCAATGCACCCTTCCTGGGTACACCCACCATGGCTGCCATCTCAGAGAGAGATCTTTCCAGGACAGGGGCCCAGGCAAACACACTGAGCAGCCCCATCACTGGCCCATCACTGCTCCAGAATGGTGCAGTCAACACATCCCACCCTCCAGAAGTCCCCCAGCTCAACCACTGGATGAAATAATCATTTGAATATTCAGGAGAATTCAACACCATTACTAAAAAAACTGGGACCCCACTTCCACGATAGGCTGGCCGTTAGAGCTGAGGCTCAAAGACACTGCAAAACACAAAATGGCCACTTTGCCACAGTCATCCCATGTTTTAATAACCCCCTGGGCTTCCTTTCACTACTAAAATAAGAAAGGGAGCAAGTGAAAGAGAAAGTGTTAGAAAACAGGGTGACTCCTTGGCTGAACAATAATTGCATTAAAAAGTGTCCTTGAGGCAGAGGGACCACTTGAGAAGGAAATAACACCTCAAACCAGGGGGCCATTCACCAAAGGGAGGCAACATTTGAAGCTCTTTGCAAAATGTTTGCCTGCTTCTGTCTTCCCTTGTTCACCACAGGACTGGTGAAAAAGAAAGATGATAAATATGTTTATAAAAAAAGAACCCATTCAATAATTCATCACCTTGCTGGCGCACAATATAACTACCACAAAAGAAATCTGTTTTCCTACCCACTGACCATGAATGGGCACCTGAGACTTAAGTATGGCTCGGAGCATTGTCCTCATGTGCACGTGTTCCAGAACCGTCCCCAGCACGCTATCCAGGCCAGTACTCAGGTGGTGCTTCCTCCTCAATTAGTCCTGCTGTTCCTGCACCTACCACCTCTTCTGCCCCCCCCAACACAAAGCATGCTGGGTATCACCCGAAGTTTTGCTTTGCAGCAGCCAGTACAATTGACTAGACACAGAATTGTAGCTTGTTTTGCCCTAAGGTGGTGCTTTTCAACTGGGGGCAATTTGGCCCCCAGGGTACATTTGGCAATGTCTGGTGACAGTTTTGATTGATACATCTGGGGGTGACAGTGGCCATTGGCAGCTAGTGGGTAAAGGCCAGAGATGCTGCTAAATATCCTACCATGCATACGACAACTCCCACAACAAAGCACCGTCCTGCCTTCAATGTTGATAGTGCTTACGTTGAGAAACTCTGGCCTAAAAGAAACACCACAACAAAAATCTGGTGGGCCAACCTCTCATTTCACAGATGGAGATACTGAAGCCTAGGGAGGGATAGTTAGACTTGGAGAATTCAGCCAGGTAGTAACAGAGCCAAGCATGGCATCCAGGTTAGCTGGTTGTATGAGTCTTCCCTAGAGCACGTTTTTTTCTGAAAGGAATTGCTCTTAAAATGGCACTTAACCTCAGAAGAAAGGATGCATACCTAAATGTAATCTGTGATTATCTGTAAATAGGAGTGTGCTCATTTTTCTCCTTTGTTCTGAGATGTCCAGCCTGGATTTATTTGGTTTGTTATTTTTGTTCTGCTTTTACAGTAAGCATTTAGTGCTTTTATAAGCAAAAAACATAACACACTGTTTTCACTTTGAAAGACTGTATGAACTAAAGTGAAAGTCAGCTTGACTAGTTAGTATTCATTGCTGGCAAGAGTATGGCAGGACCAGCATCCGAGGTGGTAGGGTGGGGTTGGGTAAGTGGTACAAACGGGGCTGTTTCTCGAAAACGAACCGGAAATATATATTCAGAGTCTTAAACATATTCAGTTTTTGATCATCCTATAGGAAATTTGTCCCAAAGAATTTCAAAGATTCACTTACCAGAATATGAAGTGAAGCTTTATTTATAATAAAAAAAAAACACTGAAAATAATACAAATATCTAATAGTATGCGATTAGTGTAATAAATTCTAGCTTGGCTTGATAAAACAAATTATGGAAAAAGACAGTGTTAATCAAACCCCACATATATACAAACGATGGAATGCTATACAGCTGCTCAAAGTCATGCTTTTATTGTTCTAGCATTGGGGTCCCCATTAAACTAAAGACTATGAGTCCAAGGATCTTGCCCTTTTTGGTTCCTTCTGCACTTCTGTATTCCTGGTACGTATCTAAAAATTAATGTTGAATGGATGAAATGAATGGATGGACATGACTGCCAATGAGTGACATTATCATAATCTGTATCCTTTTATTTTTCTCTGTTTTTCAAAGATTCTCTAATGAGTTTGTATTACTTTTATAAACAGAAAAGAATATGTAGATTATTTTGCTGTTGCAAAAAAATAAATAAAAGAACATAGTAGAACCTAAGTAAGGAAGGGGAAAAATGCAGTAGGCAAGGGCATATGAAAGGGCATTCAGTGCTTGGGAAGCCCGTTCCATGACGCAACTGAGGGATGCAATGATACAGCTACCATGGATTCAAAATATGGGGATTATAATAACCCACTGGACTGGCAGCAGTCAGTCCTTTGTTATAACTGGTTTACTCTTTCTGCATTCTTCCCTCACTTGAGCCTTTCTCCCACTGGTAACACCAAGAGCTAAAACAACAGAGAAGCCACAAATCAACAGACTCATGTGGTCAGAGGCTCCAGTGGCCACAAGATCAGAGGCATTGTGGCAGTGGAGGCTGGGGGTGCTTTTCAACTGGATGTGCGTCTGCAGCTGACAAATGGAATAAAAGAGCTATGCTGTGGTGCTCAAAATAGAACAGAAAAAAGTATCCCAAAGAGAGAGAGAGAGAGAGAAGAAGAAGAAAATGACACAGACATGAGAGGCTAGCTTCTGGAACAACCTAAAAAGACCAGTGTTAACCCAGACCCATGAATATAATTCTCACAGCCTTTGTAGAACTTTTTTTTTCCCTTTTCACAAATGCCTCATTGGGACAGCAACCCTGAAAAATGTCATCTGCCCTTTTCTTGGAATGGTTAGATCCTTATGTCACTTAGGTAGGAAAAAAAAAAGTGCAACGATTTTATATATTTGACTACTTGTGGTCATCCTGGTGGGGCAACTGAAGAAAATAAACAAACCTAGAAGTATAAGTCAGCATGTGTGCATGGAGAGAGAGAGTAGAAGGTCACAGAAGGAAAGAAGAGAGAAACAGAGAAAGAGAGACAGGGAGCATGTGCACACCTTACCAGAAGGAGCGGACTCAAGCAATCACTCTCTTAAGGTAGCATAAGCTGGAGTTCACAGACTGTCGAGGACCCTCTGCCCAAACCCATTCTCTCTTGCCTTCTTGATTTCTCCAAAACATAGAGAAGCAACACATTCCTTTAACAAGAAAAAATCCTATGTGCCCCGATGAGAAATAGAGCTCACATTGAAAACGGTCCCCCAAAGGGAATGTGAGTCATAGGTATCTCATCTTTCTTGAGCACAGGTTTTAGGGACATAGAGGAAGGGTGAGACAAAGGCAGGAGTCACTGAAGGTAGCAGGCCACAAAAATGAATGTGGCTTTCTTCACAGCTGGCCCCTAAAAAGCAGTCTTTCGCTTGATTCCATGCAAAGAACATATGGGATTGTGGTAGATGAAGGATGGCTCCAAGTTCTTTGGCATTCCCTCCATTCAGAAGTGGGGTTGATTTCTTCTCTCCTTGGATCTAGGCTACCCTGTGGTGCTTTCACCAGGAGGGTAGAGCAGAAATGAAGCTATGCCTGTTTGGGGCTCATTCTTCAAGAAGACTGGTGGCTTCCACCAGCTTTTCTTGGAGCCCCAAAGTGACATGTAGTAAGCCGACTACTCTGTGGTAGGGCCATGTGGAGATAACTTAGGGACACATGAAGGAGGGGAGCCCAACTGAGCCCTAGATTTCCAGCTGTCCCTGCCAAGCTACTGAACACACAAGTGAGGCCACTATAGACCCTTCAGACCAGCGCAGCTGTAGGTGAAAACCAACAAGTGACTCCATGTGATGTCACGCAAAACAGCACAATTGCCTTGCCGAGCTTTGCCTGGATCCCAAACCCACAAAAAATGTGACATCGAATAAAATGGTTTTATTCCTCAGTTCCAAAGTTTTGGGGTAGCATGTTACATAATAATAGTCTAGGCAAGAGGCTTACAATGGCTGTTGGTTTTCACTATGAGTTTTGCCTCAGAAATAAATAAATCCATCTATCCATCTACCTATTTGTCTACCTATCTACCCACCCATCTGAAATAAGAGATAAAATATCATCTGTCCTTGAAATAAATGCAAGACAATGCAAGTAGTGTCTGTCCTGCTCTGCCACTTGGCTAGTAGGTGACTCAGGCAGTTATAATCCTCTTTGAGCCTCAACTTCCTCATCTGCAAAACATGGATAATGACCCCTACTTGATGGAGTTGTTCTGAGTGTTATATGAGAAAGCAAATGTAAAGCACGGAGCACAGAGCGTGGCTCACAGGCAGAGGCTTCCACAGGCTGTGATCCCCACAGCACTCGACCCAGCCTTGCCTCTTGTGTCTGAATATCAGCTTGTTTCTCTGCCACCTCATTTCCTGGACACTCTGACTTTTCCAGGCAAATGACTGCCTGTTTGTCTTGTTTATATCTCAACCCAACTCCCTGCTAGAGGTTCCCCAAATAGAGGGCATCTTTAAAAGAATTCCATCTGGTATGCAGAAGGTCCTTAAAGGGAAAGGCAGACAAGAACTTGTTACGTACGGAGACAGCATTTCCCCCAACTACATCAGACAGCATGATTTGATAGAAGGCAAACCATCTAAACACCCATCATAGAGACATTAAAACAAACAAACAAACAAAAAAGATGTAGAGAGGCCCTGAAAATGGAGGAAAGAAAGAAAAAGCCAGAAGGTTCTAATATAGGATCTAGTTACATGACTAGGCTGGGACCCCTCTGTAACTTTCCTCCCTCTCATCTCATAGCTCACCAGGGTTGAAGCATAAGTAGGTCTCAAAGGCTTTACGCTGCAACGGTTTTGCCTACAACCGAGTGTAGGAATATCCCACATGAAAGGACCAAATTCCATGCCTGGGTGGTTCCTGTGGAACCTTTCCTTACACTTGCTTATGTTAAACTCCTTATAGAGTCAGCCTGCCAAGGGCCACCCAGTTATAACCATGGACTTCAATTCCTCCTGAAAAACATTTCAACTCATTTGCTTAGTCAATATAGACAGCTTTGATCTCCACCTGAGGTGGGTCTACAGTAATGAAAAAAGCAAATTCTCCTGCATAAACGATTTATATGGGTGATGAAAGGCTTTATTAAAACTCTTCAAGAACAACTTAAGCCATTACTAAAATTAGTACGCCATCATCTAGGTTTTGCAATGAATGTGTTTTACGGCCACGACTTCTTCGTAGACAACTGGGTCCCTTCTGGAATGGTTTGGCACAGACTTGCTAAGTGTTTGTGGCACAGACTTGGAAGACAACTAACAACTCTAAAATCCCTACCATTTCCAAAGTCCAGACGAGACTCGTGGTCACCACATTTAAACCTAACAGCCTCCTAGAACAACATCATCTGTGACTATCTCCCTTCTGCTCCTGGACCACAAGACTGCCTTCCTCAATAGTTTCTACTGCTTCTGGAAGTGATCTGCTCTTCATCAGGTTGTTGCAAATAAAAACCAAGACAGGTCAAAAGAAAGCTGGCTTCTTTGTCAGCACTGTACTTTCCTGTGCCAGAGCTGAGAGGAGAGAAAAAAATGAGAGAGCGAGAGTGAGAGCGAGCTGGAATTAGTAAAAAGGTTTCAAGTGCCTCTATGATCTTTTAACAGAGATGTTAAGCATATCAGATTTGCAACCCTTCACGGCCTGAAGGGATCTAGTTATTTGGTCAGTTGTGAAGACATTCTCTTGTTCCTACTCTATCATGCTGTCACTAGGGTGCACGCCTGGTTCATGATAAAAGGCAGCCAAACTGCGGTTTTAAAGGAATTTCAGAAGGCTCAGCATTATTGAAGACCCTTGCCAGGATTAAAACCAGGTTCGGGAAAGCAAAGTGCTCTACATATTATAGACAAGAGCAGAAGAGCAGAAAGAGAGACAAGGAAAAGGCAAAGGAGCACGAGTATACAATAGGTAGAAAAAAGTATCTTTACAGGCACTTTTGATGTGACTTCGGGGCCATCTATTTCTTTCTTTAGGGTTATACGCGCGTGGTTATTTGGCATTTGGATGGGCAGAAGGTAGGGAAGGAGCTTTTAAAAATAGCTCACTCTCTCTGGTGCAAGACAGTGCTAGCTTGAAAGGCTGGTTGTTCTCACGTACTAAGGCAGGCTTGGAGCTGTTCCCTCGCAAGGGCCACACCATGGCCTCACCTGTGCCTGGCTGCGGTGATAAGCAGGAGATGACATTCTGTCTCACCCAAGAGCAGCCAGACTCCTCGGAGCTTCCTTCATATGGTCTAACACTTCATGGAGTCTCATCATGACCACCTACGAAGAAGGCTAGTGAGAACTCAAAATGAAGGGATCCCAAAACACAGCCCTACTCAGACAAGAAAGGGTATCCCTAGATAACTCAGCCGTGCTTACGGGGGGAGCTCCAAGGTGGTCTCTCTCTGTCCCTGTCTTGCTCTGCAATCCTCACCGCATCAACCAGGCTCCCGCCCTGGAGCTGTTCTCTCTCCCCTGGCTTCATACACACACCTGGTCATGCAATGGTTTCACTGGCTTGATTCACAGCACTTCCTCTGAGCAAGTGTTTCCCTGGTTTTGTTGCTGTTGTCTCACCTGTCCTCCAGCGCTCCTAACGCCGGGGGCTTTTCTGGCTCACCTTGAGATTTTCTTTCCCTTTAAGCTTCCAGGCAGGTGTTTGTCAATTCTAGACAGCAGCAAAGAGCAAAGCTGTCAGCGCCCTGTGTGACGGGAGCCCGCCACTTTGCAAGTCTTTCCTGAGATGGCAACAAGCCTCCTTCCCTGGGGGTCCCGGGGCAGACAGACTAGACAGATTGGCCCCTAACACCCCTTCCGCTCAGAGGAGTGGGATGGTGGCAGCAGGGAATGGACCTTCAGCACAGAAAGAAAGACAGTGTATTGTCAACGTATACTCACTGGAGCCCAGAAGATGATCACACCTAAGAGATGCTAAGAATAAGAGGGCTACCTCAGAGGTACCTTTCCTGACCCTTCCTTGCCAGGCCTCAGCCCTTGGAATAAGTCTGCCTCCCACGCACGGTCCCATGAGCATCCTATGTATGCCCCACCACCACCCTGGAAGGAGCTGGCTACTTCCCACTTTGCTACGATCTTCTTGGCAGCAGGAACTAGGTCCTCTGGGGCTGTGCATCCAGCACATGCTGCATGGTTCTGGGTAGAGAGAGATGTCCCTAACTGTTGGCTGAGTGACTGATTGCTTAGTCCAGCCTCCTTTGGCAGAGGTGCTGAGAGTGAAAGCGAGACAGGGCGGGAGGGAAAGGAATCAACCTTTCTGGAATACCCACAGACCAGCAGGCAACGTAGGCATGTGACCCTTATTAGTTCATTTTCCTCCCAGAACCCCGGTGAACAGGCTTCACCACCCCGCAGACCTGCGAGTGAGTACTGGGACACACATGGATTTGGGAGACAGCCAAAGTCAAGGTTCTAGACAGTCAAAAGCTCACGAGTTGGGGAGAGGGACCGCTGCACCAGACAAGCGTCTGAGGCCTCGTGGTGAGCTGAAATGGGAGCACCTCTGTGTGGGGAGGATGCTCAAGAGGCACCACGTCCCCCTGGAATTTAGATCTGGCCTCCCTTGCAGGCAAAGATACCAAATCTCCCAAGTTAAAACGTCTAAGGGCGGCAGACGCAGGCCGGGAAAACACAAAGTGCTGCCTTGCCTCCTTCACCTGTGTCCGTTAGCAGACTTAAATTTATACCAGGTGGAACCCACACACAGAAACCAATATACACTGCTGCAGGAAATGTGAATCGTAACAACCCCGATGGATGGCAACGGAGGTAAAAATACCTTAAAAGTATAAGAAGATTACTTCTGAAACCTGGGAATGACTTACAAAAAGTAAGAGATTATAAAACATCATCAAATAATTTCCCTATTTTGAAAATAGAGGGAAACGTATTATACATATATACATGGATTCTAGAAGGTCCACTACTCACGGCAGGGATTAGGATTCTCAGGCTCCATCTTCCCACAATGAGTAACTCAGATGTCACCGTCTTATTTTCCAATGATCTGTGCCGGACACATAAGCATCTGTGCATTAGGTGAGTACTTGTTTCGAGCTGCCTGCTGTTAGAACTGAAGGCACTTTCAGGATCATTTATCCTAAACTCCTGACTTTACATCCGTGCAAACTGGGAACCCAATGAGTTTTCTCAAAATTAATTGTGGAGATGGGCCTAGAAGACTGCATGTTTCTAAAATGTCTCATTAATACCGCTTTTTAACTATTGGCCATCCCAGCTCCTCTCAGAAGAATGCGGGTACACGTTTTAAGAAACGATATGTTTGCTATTAAGAAGGATGCTGCCTGTCCACACCATCCCAGCTTTTCTCTTGCCCGGAGGCCCCAGCAGCAGAAATGTGAGCATGTGAGCCATGGAGGGTGATGCTTCGGAGAACATGTGCTCCCATGGTCAGGGCGCTTGGCTCCGGGGCCCCTTTGCAGGGACCACAGAGAGCAGCTGAGATAAGGTGTGGCCGATGGCTGTTCTGTTTGTGCCATTTTAGTGGAGCTGGGATGTTATGCAGGGAAATCTTTGGTATTGCAATAATCCTGGATTATAAATAATTTAGCATATTTCTTTGTAAACTGCAGTCCAGAATCCTTGCAAATAAGAAAAGGATTAACTTTTTTAGAAGTACTTGCTCTTGAGACTTTAAGTTCAAGGCAGAACAATGCTTGCCGTGGTAATTCCATCTATTTTAAGATCACAAAACCATACCAACTTGAAACCAGAGCAGAAGATATTAATGCAGTGCTCTCTCTGAAGTGCCCAATAGTGGGACGAGAAAGCTTTCAAAGGGAATTAAGTAGACAGAGAAAGCTCCCTGTTCATGTCCAAATCACAAGGAGGCGGCTGAATAGGATTCACAGTTCTCCGTGGGAAGGACCCACACCACAGCTAATGTTCAAAACAGGGGGGAGATGTCTTGGGAAGATCAAGGACCCAGAATTCTGCTGTCAGAATCAGCTGCCTGCCCATTAGAGCCTCAAAAGACCCTCTTCCATGTGCGAGCTGATATGATCCTGCAAATGAGCCCATTTTTCTTTTTCTAACTGGCCCAAACTCTATCTGAAGAAAGCTGTCATTATGTAATATTTCTTAAGTGCCCTTGATGTAAGCTTCAGATCTAGTGTGTGTGCGCGCGCGTGTGTGCGTGTGTGTGTGCAGTGGGAGAGAGTAAGGGGTCAGCGAAGAATAAGATGTACACAGAAAGTAGAGAAATTGGATGCGGAGCTGCTCAGAACGTTGAAGAACAGACAAGCATCTGGGGTGGGCCTCCGGTCAAGGGGTCAGTACCTGGTTAGGTCACATGGACAGAGGTCAGGAGAGGAACAATGTTAGCCGCAGAGAGAGTCAGAGCCAGGGACAACTGAAGGGTCAAATGGGTAACAAAAGACAGAAGCAGAGAGGTACAGACTCAGAAACCACCAGCCAGCATGAGAGGGGCAAGGCTGGGGCATGAAAGACAAGAGACAGGTCAGCAAAACCACACCTCCAAAGCTTGGTCTCCAAGACCCTCCTTGATCTGGTCTCTTCCCTTCTTTCCAGCCTCATCTCCTGCTGTCCCACATGTGACACCTTATATACCATCAAAATAAAAATGCAGCAGACTCTGTGTTTTTCTCCATTCTTGTCTTTATTCCTTGTGTTCTCTGTACCCAGATGACCCTTTCTCCCAAGCCCTGGTCTTTCATTTTCCAAGATTTAGCTCTGGAGTTGCCTCCTCCTGGAAGCCTTCCTTGCTCCCCAAAATCTCAAGGCCTAGCGAAGTACCACTCCTACATGCTCTGGTGACATCACGCCCATTTCCAAGCTTCTAAAAAAGATGGCAAAACATTTTCATGCAAAGGGTCAACTCTGAACTCTGAAAGGATCATAGCTGCGTGGAGGCACTGTGTTGAGAGGGATTCTGAGGCCTCACCTGGAATCACAAGGAAAGAATGCTATACTCTGGTTAAGGAGCCACTTCAGGGCATGGGCCATCATTTGCCATTTGTGCTCTAGACCAACATCCTCAATGGGCAGATGAGGAACCCGAGGCTGAAAGGAAAATACCCAGCCAGCATCACAAGGCTGGTTGACAGCAAAATCCCAACAGAAGACCAGGTCTTGGGATTCCTTAACCCAGTGCCCCTTTGAAGTAAGATTCTCGAGGACTCTAATCTGGAATACTGCAACTCTTCATAAATTCTTAGCTCTTTTCAGAGGAGGGGAATAATTACACGGCGATGGAGCCAGCGAAGAGAAACGAGAGTTCAGTGCTTGGACACCACCTGCCTGAACCCGTGTCTTACAATGTTTCCTAACGCCTAAGCCTCCCCAAGTCCCTGCCCTTATGCTTGTCTCCAGTCGGCACTGTTGGCACTGACAGGGCCTGTTACCCAATGTGAAATGAAGACTTCGGAGCTGGCGGACTCTCCCGGTATATCACAAATATGCTCCTCCGTGTCAGGGAAAAAGCCTAAAGCAAGTTGAAGCTACCTTTCCCCACTTTGTATTTCACTCCTCACCGGGGAATCGGAAACTTTCCTGAGAAGGAAATATACTCAGAATGGTTTCACGAGAGGAACTCTTTCCCTGCCTTATCGTGAAAGGAATTTTCCAGTGGCTTCCAGTTTCGGGAGGTTACAGGGCATAAAGAGAAGGAAAGCTGGCATGTGCTCAGTCCGACAAGAAGCTGTCATGTTACTACTGTCCTTAAGTTTACCTGGGACATCTTATAGGATCGTGAAAAGCACTTTCCTGAAACAGTAAGTGGTGATATGCGACACGTGCTTGACGACCCCCTCTCCTCCCATCTCATGCTCCCGTAGAATTTAGGATGTGAGATGAATTCTCCCAGCACAGCCCGAGCTTGCAAAGCGAGCTTCAGTTTGGTTAAATGGGCTGAAGGGAATCAAGAGGATGTCTGCCTTTATGCGCTTCAACAGCAAATGGCCCGCTTGGCCAGGTTACCCAAGGACACGGCTCTAACCAAAGACGGGAGAATTCCCAGAACTGGAGGCAAATGTGAGATGCTGATAGGACATTCCCTAAACCCCCTCTCCCAGAATGCTCAACAGCAATTAGCAACCATGTCCTCTGTCTCACCTCCGCTGTGTTTTTAGCAGCTCGGTTTCTTCAGAGGACAGGGCAAGTGGGAATGGGATTAGGCCGGGAGTCCTGATTTTCTGAGGGAAGACAGTATTATTGTATGTTTTCATTTCAAGTTTCTCTGAAGGACTTCTGGATAATGAAACCCCTACCCTGCCCAACTCAGACTCTGTCATCTTTGGGGGCCTACCTCACCCCTCCGTATGAAATTCAAGAAGCCGATTTGCAGGTGACTTCTGAGCAGCTGAAGAGAAGTGTCCACTGTATGTGTTTTTATTTTTTTCAAGCCCTACAAGAGGCTCTCAAGGGACGAAGGGGCATAGAGGAAGGAGAAGTGGGTGACACAGCCTCTGAGGGATCAATAAATTCGACTGCTTCTGTACACAAGGGGAAGGATGGTGCAGGGAGGCAGATGGGAGAAGGAATCCCAGAGTCATAAATTTTAAAGCTGAAAGGACCCTTAGAAGTCACCTGGTATAACCTCCTCTATTTTGTACATGAAGAAACCCAAAGTCAGAAACGCTAATGCCCAAGGTCACGCTACTTGTGAAGAGAGAAGCAGGACCCGCATCCTGCCCTCCCAGGTCTCCAATCCAGTCCACAGAGACTGGGCTGCTGTCACCCCGTCAGGAGCGGCGTGAACGCTGCGGTGCCTACAGGGTGACCCCATGCTCACCCCCAAGAGGCCTCCCATAATGCTCCTCTCCTCAGAACCAATGTCATGGCTGCTCACTCTCTCTAAAAACTATCTTCATTGGCCACATGGGCCCAGAGACAGCTCTTCTAGGGAAGAGCTCTCACGGCTGACTTTCCCTATGAAGCTGGCAAAGCTGCTTCGGCGATCATTTTTTAACTCAGCAGCTCCCTGACAAGAGGATTAAAGCAGGCGGCTTTCAAAAAAGTCCCAAGAATAATTTAAAACTCAGTATGTTAATGCCCGCCTAGAGTTTTGGCCACTTTTGTGAACACTCATAAATCTCTCCTGCCACACCCTAACAGCAATCACCATGTCACTGGCACGGCTTAATGAAATTTAGAAAAAAAAAAAAAAAAGGTACAGTGAACCCAACCATAAATTAGGACCAGACACCTAACTGTGCGGATGAAACTTTCGAAGTCACAAACCAAAACTGAGTGTGGAGTCACGAATGGGAGGGGGGAGGGGGCGCAGTTTGAGGGATTTGGGGGTGGTTCTTTAGGAGGGTGGCTCCTTTGCTCTTTCCTTCCTGCAAACAAGACAGGCCGAGGGACTAGAAAACAGGGCCTCTCAAACGTGAGCTCAAGTCAGAATCCCCGTGAAAGTGTGCCAAGCCCTAGACTGCTGGGTAGGCCCTGCTCCTTGGTTTTCTGATTCAGCAGGTCCGGGGTGGGGCCTGAGAATCCACATTTTTTTTTTTTTTTTTTATATTTATTTATTTTTGAGACAGAGAGAGAGCATGAACGGGGGAGGATCAGAGAGAGAGGGAGACGCAGAATCTGAAACAGGCTCCAGGCTCTGAGCTGTCAGCACAGAGCCCGATGCGGGGCTTGAACTCACGGACCGTGAGATCATGACCTGAGCCGAAGCCGGACGCTCAACTGACTGAGCCACCCAGGCACCCCTTGAAACAATTTTTAATGTTTTTCCATTTTTTTTTTAAATTTTTTTTTTTCAACGTTTATTTATTTTTAGGACAGAGAGAGACAGAGCATGAACGGGGGAGGGGCAGAGAGAGAGGGAGACACAGAATCGGAAACAGGCTCCAGGCTCTGAGCCATCAGCCCAGAGCCTGACGCGGGGCTCGAACTCACGGACCGCGAGATCGTGACCTGGCTGAAGTCGGACGCTTAACCGACTGTGCCACCCAGGCGCCCCAATGTTTTTCCATTTTTGAGAGAGAGACACAGAGAGACAGAGTGTGAGCAGGGGAGGGGCAGCTAGAGGAAGACACAGAATCGGAAGCAGGCTCCAGGCTCCGAGCTGTCAGCAGAGAGCCCGACAAGGGGCTCAAACCCACAAACCACGAGATCATGACCTGAGCCGAAGTCGGATGCTCAACCGACTGAGCCACCCAGGCGCCCTGAGGATCCACATTTCTAACCAGTTCTCAGGTGGTGCTGATGCCACCACTCTGGGGAACCACACTTTGGGAACCTGTGGGCTGGAAAGACCCACCGAGGCCTCTGCTGGGGTGGGACTCAGCGGCAAGGTGGGAGATGGGACGTGGGGTGGAATTTCAGCATCGCTTCACAGCCACAGCAGGCAGGGTGGGAAAAGGAAGCGCAAAGACGTGAGGGCCCCGTTGTCATAGCACCAGCGGTCCCTTGAACAGGGAGCTGAGCCGTGTGCTCCGGCTCCTTTAGTCACCTCGGAAAAGATAATGCCTATCGGAGCAAAAGCAAACACCGGGAGGCTTAAAAGCCCGGGGTCCCCATGCTCGTTCCTCAAGCAGGAGGAAAAACGTCTTTATGGAGAGAAAGTGCAGTCTAAATAGAAAGTGGTGCTCGATTTCCACAAGCTCAAGTCAAAGAATCTGCTGAGAAGGCCACATGACACACGAAATGAAATCCAGGTCCTTGATACCCAGAGGCAAGAAAGAGAGCGGAAGATCCAAGAAAATCCAAACGTTCCTGAATTTCTACAGTAAACAGTTCTGATCGGATTCTCTTGCTATTTTGGAACATACATGAAGTTCATTAACTGGCACACATTAAACAGGAAAAAAAATAAAAACATAAAACAAGAAGGTGCTGGAGGACAAATCGGTAATTGCTCCTTTAGAGCAAACCAAAGTTACTGAGAAAATCTCCTATAAAGGCTCTGTCAAAACAAGTCACTTAAGGATTAGCGAGAGCTAAATCCTCCGTCAGAGAGATTTTCCTCAACAGTCGTAAATGGGTTTTAGTATCGGAAAATCTTAGAAAATATACTTTCCCTGCCCCCACCCTGCTCTCAGAACGGCTCTTTCAAGAGCTTGGCATCCTGTGGAAGCACAGCGTTTCCTTAGGCTGAGCCTTCTTCTTTAAAAAATAAAATAAAATAAAATACACTCTGTCATTCACGGCCAAGTCAGTGGCTGGAAATAAACTGTGACAGGCACCCCGTACGTGTTCCAGCGTCTTGCCCATACAATACACAGGCTCAAGTACTGTCTTTTCCTCCTTCAGCAATTTCCCCAAGAACAATTAATAAATGGCTATTAAAAGCTAGTACTCTTACTTCAGCTTTCCACCTCTTTCCGTGTGGTCTCTTTCCTCAAGATTTAACTGCTCAATTTATTCTTTTAGCAAGGAGAAGAGCTTAAACTTCTTCCTTAAACATGTGTAGGTGATTACTTTTTTTAATTAGAGAAAGGTAAACATTGATAATATCGAACTTTTTCACAGGCAGCCTTCTAAGAGTACACATTTTAATTCTCTCAGTAAAGGGTCACCTGTTTTACGCTCTTAAAACCATCAATCAGGACTTGTGTTACAGTTCTGAGCGGTGTCTGCGGCTCCTATCACTGGATTAGGGAGGTCTGGCTCTGTTCATTAAGCTAGTGCATAGAAAAGACCCACTCACACTGGAAACACTTGGAGACGCTCTGGCATTTAGCCCCGTGAGAGGGTGACCTGGCAAGACCATTTTCAGATCTGCCTCCCAGATGGTCACGCTCCACTTTTTCTGCCCAAACCTTTGTTCTCCCATCAGCTCTCAAAGCTAACACACCCTGGACATCACCAGTGCCAATCAGTGGAAAGCTAACACACTTGCAAAATGCCCCACGCGTGAATAAAGATTGATCTAACCCCCTTGGAAACAGACTACGTTTCTAAATTTCCCATTTCCACCATGAGACCCCCTAAAAAAACAAATCCATTGCCAAATAAAAATATTCTCCTGATATGCATACAGCAAGTCTTATTACAGACCTGGTTTTAGGTTATTCCTTCTCACTGTGTGATATGAGGGAATGACCCCAAATTCCAAGCCCCAAATAGTTCCCTTCCCAATCTACCTCATTCCTAAAATTTCATGACTAAAAACTCCTTATGGTATTTTAGGTACAGCTATACCCTTTTTACATTAAATTATTCCAAGAGGCAACCCATTAAATCTATTTAATCAGCAAGACTCTCTGGAGAGTTTAGCCAGTCTTATTTTGGTTACATCGCCAAGAGAATGTAGCCTTGGGGTTATACAGACCTGAGCTGGAAGCTAAGACCCTTTCCTGAGACTGTGAACTTGGGCAAGTCATGTCACTTCGAAGAAGCTCAGCTGTGTCACTTACAAAAGAAGAAGAGGAATACCTACCCCTGAGAGGTGAATAAACAAACAGGAAGAGCATACTGAGTGGGGTTTGCCATCCAGACAGGGCTCAGTCATGTGAGTTCCCCTAATTGCAGGCTGGTGGGTCAGGGAAAGAGAGGTCAGGACAGATTATCCTCCTCAGGTGGAGGACAGATAAAGAAACAGGGCACATCCTGGGAAGGGCAGCTCCAGAAGGGGGTCGCCATATGCACAAGTACATGTGCATGTGAGCGTTTGTGTGTGCGCGCGTGTGCATGTTGTTTAATGGCAGCAGTGAGAACAAGGAGAATACCAGTCACCTGGGAGAGAGGACCGCAGAGCTTCCCCAAGGCCAGAGGAGTTCCCCAAGGGCTGCCGGTTGCCTCCTCTACTCATCAGCCGACAGGCATCTCCACCCACTGCCTTACCAGTCTCCCTCTAGGTCTGCCCTGACTTGATTACATATCAGGGCCTTGTACTCATTACCTACCTCAAAAGTGACATCTCCAGATTTTTGCCTATGGGATTAATGAGTAATCAGGGTGTATACACAATGTCCACTTTGGTAAAGATCACATTAAACAGTTGCCTCAAATCTGGTTCTTGTAGTGGAGGGGGTATGAGTGCTAGATGAATAGGCAAAGGAAAACATGAATAATGATCTTGGTGACACAAGTGCCTATTTTTGGGGGGTGAGGATAAGTTTCCCCCAGTCCGACAGACCATTGCTCAGAGAGGAGCCTGTGTTTTTGTGTTCCACATCCACTGGCTAGATTTGCTGTGGCTGAAGACATATTCTTGGGCCCCAAACTGAGACACTTGTTTCCAAGTGATCTGTGAATTTTATTTATGTGGAAGTTCTTATGAAATTGTACTTTCTTCGCAAAGATGAAGCTTACATGGAAGAGATAAACCTGGAAATTTTACAATGCCTGCCCAGAGATCAGATGACACTTACACACACAACACTTACTTGATCCCCTAAGAGTTGGCAAGGATAGTCCCACATCTTAGTTCATTTACTTCCTCTCAAACACAAAGGCATGCAATTGGGAAAGCAGAAGTGTGCCCACGATAAAGAAAGGAAGGCAAGACCCTTTGAAAAGAATAGGCGAGGCCCACTGAGTTAGAGACAAGATTCCATGCTTCCTTACACCCTTACTTCCTCCTATCCTTACCTTAGATGAGCAAATGTTGAAGATGGATCCTAAGGAGTAGTCAAGAAATGAAGTTTAAAAAAGGAAGCTCTAATTCTTGAGTGTCTACTATGCACTAGGTATTTTACATGCAACAACTCACCCAACATCAGACGTAACAGCACAATGAAGCAGCATTATTTTCTTTACTCTATAGGCCAAAGAAGCAGAGGCTCGGCTTGGTCAAGCTGTAGATGACTAACTAACAGAGCTCATATTCAAATCCAGTTCTGGTGACTCCAAGGCATGAATGGGGGTAGATTCAGGGTGAACTACAGGCTTTGGAGGCCTTCTGTTTACTGGAGGGATGGTCTTAGTTCCAGGTTCAAGAAAGAAGAGTAATCAAAGCTGACGAACCTCTGTATAGCTCAGGTCCTACAGGGTTAAAATGGAGGCAGGAAGCAGACAGGGTAGAACTCTTCAGAAAAATGAGGCGGTGCTTTTTGGGAAACATCACACGGGGTTAGATGGTGAAGCGCTCGGAGGACAGCTATTCAAAATTACTGTGAAGAAGTTCTATCTGGTGCCCATTTTTCAGGGATCTGATAGGAGGGCATGGAAGTAGGGAATGGGGTGAGGGGCAAGGCATGATCTCAGGCTTATTGAAGGATGAGACTACAGTAAATGGTCCCTGGAACTTGCAGACGACATGTAGCAAGGAGTCTCATGGGCAGCACCTAACCTTCACGCCGTCTTCAGCCACCACTGGGTTCGGAGGTGGTCAACATCCAACTTAAGGGGAACAAGGAACAGCATTTCATCTCCAGGCTGCCCGGGGCAGGCCAAATGCAAACATGTTGTTACACATGCCATTTTCCAGCCTCCTCTTCCATCCTGCTTTAGGATCTCCTAGGCAAGATCTCAGAAAAGTAAACACAAATGCATCATTTTCAAAAGTCCTGAACAAGAACGACACCGACCACCAGGGCAGGACAAAAGCAGATTATCATGCAGTATGCTAAAGTATATGTCCCAATATGGACACGGAGCCTTCACAGCTCTTGTCTGATTGAATGCACAAATATGGATTGGAAATGACATGATTACTAATTTTCTGAGAGGAAAAGGGGAAATCCAGTATAATGACTGGGTAAAACGTTAGTAATGAAAGGTAAGTAACCCAGACAGGGAGTTTCCTGAGCAAGCATAACCCGGCAGTTTTTAGCCACACTCCTTTCATGGGGTTCTCTTAAGGTTAGGTTGATAGACATCTGACGTGCTTGACCAGCTACTGGAACCGCCTCTCGCCATCTCACCAGGTAGGGACGTCAGCAAAAATCCTTTTCAGCGCAAGTAGCAACCCACTTTCCAAAACAACTCTCCACCCTTTAAACTAAACAAACGACTAAGTAAACCCAGATTAAATACAGCTTTATCAGGACGGAGTTTGAGTAATCTCTGAATCAACAAAATGTGGGGAACGTGTGTACAGAATATCTATTATACAAATGTCAGACCACAAAGTCAAACTCTTTTTCAAGATGCTGTTGAGGACTCCCTAATCTAGCCAATACATGACAGCAAGGGAAGCCCAGAGTTATGCTAGCTTCCACCCGACAGCCTGTTTTTCCTCATGCAAAGATCAGGAAAGCATATATGCCACAGAATTATTTTAGTTGTTTCCTGAAAAGAGTAAGACAGCCTTTCCCCCTTAGTCTGAATGGAAAGTTCTTTCCCTGAGCTGCTTTAATTGCTATGGGTTAAGCTTGAACATCACACAACCTGACAATCACAACCCAACTGGCATCATTTGGTGCTTTTTAACTTTGTTGGGTACAAGTCACATAGACCAAGATTAAAAGGGTCATTTATTGTGTGCCAAATGAAATGTTTCAAAGTGAAATGGTTTAACCACATAATTAGGGGGAAAAAATTAAAATATTCACTCACAGAATTAAGTATGCTCCCACACTGATCAACACAGCAAAATATAAACACAGTATCTTGAGAGTACACAGTTATTTGGATTGTCACGGGAGTCCTAAAACAGCATCTTCTTGATTTGCATTGAGACACGTGGACTGCTATTTCGATCTTGCTGTGACAATAGTCCCAGATACTGATAGCACAAGGCTGAATATGCTTCAGAATCAAATAGAGTTGGGTCAAATACTAGCCTGTTTACTCACCACCAATGTGTGGTTTGGGCAACTGTCTTATTTCTGAAACTATCTTATATTCTACAAGATGACTACAGAACCTTCCTCATATGCTTTTACACAGATATAATAAGATAACACGTAAAGTCTTTGGCTCTGGCACATCCTACATCCTTAATATTGTTGCTTCCCTCCTCCAGCTTTGGGCAAAGGGATCTCACATATATGTCCCTGTAGTTTTAAAATCACGCCTACGTGTGATAAGCACACAATAGATACTTCTTGTCATTTATTCAATAACAAACAATAATTATTTATCTTGTGTACTGTCTAACCCAGAAGTTCCCAAGCATTCTTCTTTCATGATTAATGTGGCAGTAATTTTTTATAGCACTCCTAGGCTAAAAGGGATAACCTAAAAGTTCTGTGTATTAATGAGGCCCCAATAACTTAGTAAGTATGTCCTACCAATTGGGCAGTTTTTTTTTTTTTTAAACCTGTACGCATAAATAAGAATAGGATTTTCATTTCATTGTTAAGTAATCACAAGCACTTACTTCACAACTTCTGACACCCTGGCATTAGAGTGGAAAGGCCCACCCGCATTTCCTGCTCCCCACTGCACCACGTGGTACCATTTTATATTCTACCAACTGCCAAAACCTCACTTCGCAAAGGTATGACATCACTGCAAAGAATGTCGTGCATTCCAATAGTGAAACCGTGAGCGGCCTGGAGCTGATAGTTCACACGATGTCTGAGAGATGTCAGGAATCGATACAGTTCCCTCAGCTACTTGAAAATATTTCCTGGCACTCTTTGGAGTTTGCTGCAACGCCCAGGGTGCCTTGGCTCACTGTCTGGGAAACAAAAGGCTCATCAGCCAGATCAAATCAGATTCTTCATCTTTGCTACTGTATCACAGAATTATGGATGGGACAACATTACAGGTACATCCGAATAATAACAAGACTTCTTATATCAGAGCTCTGGCTGTTATTTCTATTCCACGTTTTCACTCTGAGCATTTCACTTATTAAAAGCTATCCTAGTAGTGTCATCTGGTCACCAGATAAATTCTGCAGTGATGGTTCTGGGAATTCAAACGGATAGACATCTACTTATCTCAGTAGCAAATGTTGACTTACCTCAAAAACCATAGAGTGGTGCAAAGTTTACCTGTCGATCTTTCTCACTCATAGGCATTTGTGAGCTGTGGATCAGCTTCCTGGAGGTTCATGTGCGATGAAGGAAGGGCCTCTCCTTGGACACGTGGGAAGAGCTCATCACTGACGAACTCTGCGTGTTTTCTATCTGGCATCTAGAACCCAGACCCAGGAAGCAGGAGGGCTTGCTGCTGCTCCTATGTAGATTCTACTCTACCTTGTTTTGTAGGCATGCTGAAAGATGATTAAAACCTTGCTCAGGAGAGTGGTAACGAGAGGTAGGGTGGGGCAGCGGGTATATGTCTCGTGTGCTTAACAACAGCTCCCTGAGAGGAAAAACCCTGCTTTGCAGCGTTGGCTGGTTTCTAGGTTACAAACCCCCCCACCACAGAGGAGTTAAGGTCACCGAGTTCAGAATCGGGGCATGACACACACCACCAGCTCTGGGTCTCTTCTCATCTGTAGCTGCCTGCAGAATGCTCTGAACTGAGGGACACACTTTTTTGCTACAAGGAAGATACGCAAACGTTCAAGTTTATGCTCTCCTAATTGAGGGTTTCTCTCAGGCGCAAATAAATAAAGTTGGGGGGAAAAAGGGCTTTGGAGAGAAACTAGGCTAATGGGAAGCATTTCAGGCAGGGGATGGATTCTGGCAAGTCCCTCTGGGTATGGGGAGACTATCCTGACGTTGCTGGCTGAGACTTCCATCCAGCTCAGGAAAATCAACTCAACAGGTATTCATCAGGCAGCCACCAGGGGCCCGATATTTCTAGTAGTAGTAGTAGTAGTAGTAGTAGTAGTAGGGTCCCAGGAGAAGACAGTGTAGACTCTGTACTGACAATGTCACTGGGGAAGGGTGAGCAAACCTGCCTCCAGTCTCTTCTCACTGCAACTTGAGAGGACATCGAGTAGCACGGTCTTCCCCAGGGCACCCTCGAAAGAGACCACCGGGGTCCACGGTTTCTACCGCTGGACACGTTTATGGGCCCTATGTGCCTATTTGGCAAGAAACTTTACATAAACTCCTTCTGGAATCATTCTGCCCAGGGGGAACCAGCAGCCTCAGACTCCTGTGCATGCACTTTGCCTCGGACCTCCTCGGTTTCTCTAGGCCCCAGGCACATGATCTGGTACTGATTTTCAAAGCTCTGCTTCATTTTGAGGTTCATTTGGCAAACTAATATATTCCACCAACTCTTTCCTCCAAGTGCTGTGCAACTGGAGGGGGCAAATTCAGAGACTCACCACTAAGAAGGTACCATGCTATCCCAACATGTTCACAGATGAGGACACAGAGAAGTAAATAAATAGCAATACAGTAGTTATGACAAGGGGACTGCCTTCCCAGGGACCCTAAATTTAGAATTATGCAAAATACAAGGCCAGTCGAACAGTTCACATAACAGAGATTTTAAATGAGGCAGCAGTGAGTAGAGTATCTTCTAACATGTTAAAATTTCCATGGCAAACTCCTGTTACGAAATGCTTTGCTGTTGGGGCACCTGGGTGGCTCCATCGGTTAAGCTTCCAACTCTTGATTTTGGCTCAGGTCATGATTTCACAGTTTCATGGGTTTGAGCCCTGTTGTTGGGCTCTGCACTGATAGTGCAGAACCTGATTGGGATTCTCTCCCCTCTCCTCCCCCCAGCTCTCTCTGTCTCAAAAATAAATAAACTTAAAAAAATTTTTTTTTAATTTTTAAAAATGCTTTGCTGTCCCATTGATTTGTTAAGCCTGCAGGGATACATTTTGCATTCTTATATAGTGATATATAAAGTATCTTGTTTGCTTTGAAAAATGAAAGGTCAATAACAACAATCCTTGGGCTGCTATGATTTCCCTATTATTTGTATTGAGTGTCTACTAATTCTGAACCTTAAGCTCAATGTTCGGTGCAGCATTTGTTTCGCCCTGAGGGGTTGCACAGTCCTTACAAGGCATCCGTTCTTTGTAATGTTTCAAATACCACATAACCATAGAAAGAGAGCTGAAACAAGGTAACCATTACGCCATTGCCACATTTATCCTTCCCCAGATTTATCCCGGCTGTTACTGAAGGCCTTCTCTCTTACTAGGTTGATGTTTAGGATTTGGAGGTCCTCACTGGGAGAGAACAGAGCTTCAGAAACATAGTATGTGGAGTAAGAGGAGTCTTTTCTTTAAATATTTATTTGCATGGGGGCTGAGAACCTTCTTCGGGATGAAAATCAAGCATCACCATGGGAGAATTCAGCAGGGCCAATCAGACCGAGCCACAAGGCTGAGAGTCCGGGGGGAAGATGTTCAGATAGGCTGGATGTTCTCTTCCATTATGCTAGCTGGAGTTTCAACCCATCCAGTCCTCATCTTCCAGGGGCTGTATACACCTCAGGGAGAAAGGGCTGTACATATAAACTGAAAAGCCTCCCTCATCAAATTCTGGAGTACTTTCAGGTTCTAACTACTTTACTAAGGTGAAACCTTCCTAAATGAGTCCAGAGACAGAAAACACTTTTCATCACTTCAACATAGGCTACTGCTCTGTCCTGGTAATGAAAGATATGAGAGGGTTGGTGGCTAGAGCCAGAAATCAATCATGAGAAGAGGCAGAAGTCCATGACTAACAGTTAATAATAATAATAATAATAATAATAATAATAATAATAATATAAGCGTGGCATGCTTTGGGGCCAATATTGATGGCCCCAGTGGAACTCGGAATAGCAAGCAGAATCCAGCGGTGAGTAAAAGCCCAGACTAATTCCTAAACAGATATAAAACTCTACCTTGGCAACTCAAAGTGACACTGAGTTTGGAATGAGCTTTCTAAGGGGCTGTGTTACCTACATTAATAGGTAAGGGCTCGAGGCTCTGGTCTTAATATTAATGAGACTTACTTATACCCATGGGCTGGAAAGGCTTGGAAACATTTTGGTTACGTAAGCTTAAATCAGTCCCTCTCTTCTTTTAACTAATAAGCAGTCTTAGCTGTGTTATCCTCTCTGATCTTGGGCCACTTCTCTGAGCCACTGTGCAACCAGATTCTCTGAAAGTTGAGGAGAAAAGTAAATTCACTGGTTTGCTCCAGATAAGCCTGAGATTCCTTACTTTGCACAGGTATGTGAGTGCAAAGCACCATGATAAAAAAATAGAATTCTAAAGACACATCCAAGACAGCTCGTTAGATCAACTTTTTTTTTTCTGTGTATCTGTTTTTGGGGGTTTTGTTTTGTTTAAAAACAGGGACCACTATGCTTTCTTTTAAGTGACAAGTGCTCTATAAGGTATTCAATGGTTAATTAAGACACCAGTGTCATTGCTCAGCTCTTTTGTGTTTCGTAGAAAGCAGTTGCTAAACAGATGAAAGTAGGTCTGAGGCAAGCGGTAGCATAACTATTATTTCAATTAATAAATAGCTCTAAAAGTGAAGGAAGTGATAAAGGCCTCAAGAGTGTCTGTATCTGCCCTGGTTCTGTCAGGAAAATTAAACAGAGCACTAGTGATTGCCATTGCTTCTGTTTAAGGGATGCAAGCAAGTTGGGTCACCTGTACGGAGCAGGTTAGAGTCTGCCCGGTTCCTGGGGCACCCCCTAGTGACACATGCGGATAATACCCTGGCACAGCCCACTTCACTGCAAGGGGAAGAAACTATGCCAAATTCACCTCTTTTTCTTCCACCGGCATCCTCTCCTCCAGTCTCCTCCTCCCCTGCCTTCCACCAAAGAAGCCCTAAAATGTATTTTCAGACAAATATCAGGGAAGCATTTATAAATATTTCAGAGGCGTTTCATAAATAAATAAGCAAATCTACAAAAAGACTTCCCTCTTTTAATGAGATCTTGGCTGTGGTATATGCCTTTTATTTGAGCATCATTAAAACCAGTTGGGGAGATTTTTATACTGGACTCTCTTTGGCGGGGGGGGGGGGGGTGGTTCAGAATATATGAAAAATCCTGCTATGTGCATCTCCAAAACGTGTAGCCGCGTCCCTGACAGATTAGGCAGCTCGAGCACGAGGGAATAGCTTTTACTCTTTTTAAAGTAAATACTAATCAATAGCAACTGTACCGACAAAAACCCTCTTGCCGTCTAATTGCACCACAGCTACTCATAGACCCCAACAGAATTTTCCCCTGGATGTAACAAAATTAACTACCAGGGGCAGAGCTAGTGAGTTATCACCATGTCTCTATTCAAATGTAATTAACACAACCCCCCAACTGCCACATGTACCATTAAAGCACCATTTGTATTTATTATTTCCAAACAGGGTCTGGAGGTCACACCCACATCAATCTTTTCAACACACTCGTCTGCACGGGAAATCAAACTGGCGGGGAGGTGGTCCTAGCAATTATAGGAAATCTCTCCCTCTCTGAAATCTTGTTTGTAGTTCCTCTTCTGGAGCTTAATGCCCTCTGCAGTCTCTTTGGCCACGTCAGAAATAGCCAGACTGTATCAGAGGCAAACGAGTGATTTAAGCTGACTTAGCAAACAAATCTAGTACCCAGTTCTGGGCTGATC